>NC_142127.1:14945000-15570000 GCF_024610735.1 Ursus americanus
CAGGAGATGGGCTGATGCAAGTGAGAGCTAAGGAAGGACCGGTTCCGTGGGGCCTTGTAGCCTCTGATTGGGATTCGGATTTTTTCTCTGAGAGGAGAAGCCACTGGGGATTTGTTTTTTGTTGTTGTTGTTGTTGTTGTTGTTGTTTTTAAGTAATCTCTATGCCCAACGTGGGGCTCAAACTCACGACCCGGAGACCAAGAGTTGCATGGAGACCACATGCTCTATTGATTGAGCTAGCCAGGCGCCCCCCACTGGGGATCTTGAACAGAGGAATGGCACGATTTGGCCCTCGCTACCCTGTTGAGAAAGGCTTTAGGAGCGAAGAGGAGATGTTAAGGGCAGAAGCAGGGGGACCTGTTAGGGGGTTACTGTCATCACCTGGGAAAGAAATGATTGGTGTTGGCTTGGACCAGGGTGGGGGACTGGAAGAAGGGAGAAGTGGTTGGATATGGGATGTATTTTAACACAATGCTCCCGTTGCATCCGTTCTAAACACACATTTTAACATACTGAAATCCAAACGCATCTTATAACGGGGTGACATCTCACGATTGCTATCAGCCAAGTGGCTGTCATGATGTAGCTGTTCAGTTAGGTGAAACCTTCCGGTGATGCGGTCTGGTCATTGCCAGCATCAATCCATAGGTACAGACATATTGTGACCATTTCTGGTTTTAGGTAATGAAATTTCAAAGTTCAACATCTTTGCTCAGAAACACATGGCTTCTCCACTTTACTTCTGGCCCTCCTCCTTTTGTACCTGGACATTAACTTCATCCAGTTTTCTCCCGGCTTCCAGTCTCTCACACCAAGTAAGCATCACAGACTGGTGGCAGGCTTATCTCCCTGAAAATCAGAGCTGATCGTGTCTCCCAGCGCCCGTGTCTCTGATGCTCTATGGTGCTTACCGAATCCGTTCCAAACTCTTCAGCTTCATACAGGACCCTCCCAATCTTCTCCCACCTATTTCTCTGACATTATTTCCTGCTGGTCCCTAACTTGTACCTCCTCCACAAGCTATGCTGAACTCCGTTTCCTGTGCAGCCAGAACCTCGTCCCAATTGTACCACTTGCACCTGTTTCCTCTGCCTTTCTCCCAACCGCTGCTCACCCTTCAAGCTCCAGCTCCGAGCAGACTTAGCTATTCATCTTCTCACAAAACATGCCACATTGAAATTCTAGTCATCTGCTTACCCATCTCTCTCCTCCAGGAGGTTGTGAGTGGGGGACCTCATTCATTTTTGCCACGCACCATCCCCTAAACACAGCAATACACTTGCCTCAAAACAAGTGTGCAATATTTGTAAGGGTCTTTATTACAGTGCATTTGACCAACCATAGTTTTCTCTTTTGTAAAATGTGGAAAGTGATAGAATCTACCTCATAAAGATGTTTTAGGAGTTTTGAAGATTATGTAAGATAATGCATACACTAGATACAAAGAACAGTGCTTGGTACATAAGTGCTCAATAAATATTTGCTCTTTTCAAAATTTGTATTGCATTGTGAATAATATTACTATTATGTTTTAATTATCATAATGCACTTTTAACTTCATCTGAAAAGTATCACATCTATTTTTAAGCCTCAGAATGGGATTTGTCCCATCACAGAAACTTCTGGTGTGTTCAATGAAAAAGAAAAAAAGCATTGAAAAGAGGAGGTAACCCCATTTTATTTCTCTCTTGGTGACAAAGTGCTAGAATCTATGATTATTTGAACATTCTAAATATAGAGCACTGATGACCCAAAAACTCTTCGCAAATTTCATCTTTTTCTAATAGCTTCTGAAAAAACACTCCCAGGAGTGTCAACTCGTCATGTCAATTCCGGTAGTTGTGATTTCCAGCAGCGTACTGCATTTTATCTCATTGACTTTGTCTCACAAGTGTCTACTCATGTCCAGCCTGCTTTGGTCCTGATAAATACATCATCCAATTACTACTTTAGTCTGTTTGCTAATATGGAAATAAGCAATTTAATGCATTGGTAAAGTCACAAAAGCAGACCCTGTTAACTTGTCACTAGGCCCCTGTTAACTTGGACTAATATGCATGACTCTGAACAATACTTTGATGTGCACTTCCTTCTATGACTTAAGAATTCTCCTGATTGCTAAATTGACACTGATGGATTTTAATACATGATTATTAAATTCTTCTAAGGCTTTTAAATAAAAGTCTCCAAAAAATTCATCTTGATTGGTGCACCATTGTTCTTGATATTTATAATGGCTCCTGCTTTGCTCTTTTTCTTGTTTGAGATGTTGGGAAACTGTAGAGTTTATTGGGTAAGTGAGAGTCTATACATGCATAATCTTCAAATTGGCATGTTCAACATGAGATATGAAGTACACTTGGGGAACATGCCTTTAATTTCCGCCTTCCTCCCTTTCCTTCTTATGGATGACCTTGATTCTGTGCTTCATGTGAAATCGAAGCAGACAGACGCTTCCTCCTGCTGCATCTCTGCAGCCTTGAATCAGGACCCACTCTCTGTCTTTCACCTGCTACTGTGGGAGGGAACTTCTCTGCTCCTTGCTCAAGTCAACCCTTCCCTTGAGCTCTGGATCTAAATCCTCTTTCACCTTCTCTCACACTTTTCTCCTATAGATAGACCCCTCTCTCCTGCATTATTGATTTCCCTCTCTTGGGGTTTGTTTCCATCAGCCAACAAACCTACTCTTTCCTGTCTAGCTGCTGCCCTATTCTCCTGCTCCCTCACAGCAAAACTTCTCAAATGAATGGCTTCCCCATTACATCACCTTTCCTCAGTCCATCTCGGTTAGATCTTTGTCCTCGTCTCTACATCTGAAACGTCATCAGTGACCACCATGTCACCAAATGCAATGGTCACCTTTTGCCTTCATCCTACTCAGCGTCTTGGTTGGCATTTCTCCTAAGTGGCCACTCTCTTATTGAAACTCTCTTTTTTGGGCTTTGCTGATAACCTACTCCCCGATGTTCTTTTTATTTTACTGCCTATTGACTGTAGGCTGGTAACTCCCAAATATATATATTCAGGGCGCCTGGGTGGCTCAGTCAGTTAAGTGCCTGCCTTCGGCTCAGGTCATGATCTCAGGGTCCTGGGATGGAGCCCAATATCGGGGTCCCTGCTCAGTGGGGAACCTGCTTTGCTCTGCCTCTGCCTGCCACTCCCCCTGCTCGTACTCTCTCTCTGTCAAATGAATAAAAATCTTAAACACACACACACACAAAATAAAAAATATATATATTCAGACCTGACCTTTCCCAGGATCCCAACTTGTATATCTAAATACAATTTGGCATTTCCACTTGAATGTTTAATGAGCGTCGCATGCCTGATTGTTTATTATGATCACCTTTCCATGTAAATATACACATTTAGAATCCTTCTGCTATTCACTCTGCCCAACATTCTCTTCCCTCATTCTTTCCCTTTATTTCCTGTCCTTTCTCCTAAACCAGCCTCCAGTAGAATTGGTCCCTCGATGATTCCATGGCACCCACTAGTTCTCTTTTAGAGTAATTAGTACACTTATAGCCAATCACTCAAATGTACTTTTATCTGTTTAATGTGAATCTTACCCCTTTAGTCTCTAAGATTCTTGAAGCCAGAGATATTCTGTGTTTAGTATATTTTGAGGGCTCAATACGGTGTCTTGCACATATTAGGAGCTCAAAAAATATGTTTATTTTTTACCTTTGTACATCTATGTTATTTCCTATTTTTCACTATGATAAGTAATTCTACAATCAACATTCATATTGCTAAACATTTGGTATGTCTTTAATCACATTCTCAGAACAATCCCTAGGAATAGAATCACTGGTTATACTGATACACATTTTCAAGTCTTTTGTTACAGTGTGGTAGTCCGCAAAATGGCCACCGTTAGCTTCTTCCCTCCCTTTCTGAGCAAACCACTCATTCATTAGAAGGTGATGTCTCCTTCCCTGATCTTTGAATGACTTGCTTTGACTTTCAGAATGTGGTAAAAGTAGGATCACCAGAAAAAAATAAAGGATACTCAGTAAAGTTAGAACATCAACTACACAGAAAAAAATGGGACATACTCATAGAAAAATTATTTGTTATTTATCTGTTACTCAAATTTAGCTGGGCATCCTGTTTTTTATTTGCGAAAGCGGGCAACACTAGATAAGTATGACGATACTACACTAGGCTGGTATGATGATGCTGCTCCAGTTTCAGGCCTAGCCTTTAAGAAACATGCCCTCTGGAAGTCAGCTACCATGCTGTAAAGAACTTCAGGCCAGACTCCTAAATGAAGAGAGGTCACCCAGAAAAATCTAGGAGGATGAGAGGTCATTTTGGATGTTGCAGCCCCAGCTGGGCTCCCAGTCCTGGGAAAGGAGGATCTAACAGCATGACTCTAGGTAGATTTCAGAACTACTATCACCCTGTTATTGAATGGGAGTATCTATTGTAGGTTTCATGTTCCTTTCTCACCATTTTGTGTCTGGGGGAGGAGGAGAAAAAGAGGGAGCTGGGGAGGGGCAGAAAACACAGTTCTCCAGATCCAGAGTTTCTGTACTCATATCTGGACATGGTGCAGATCATGAAATATTGAACTTTGAGTCTGATGCTTTCATGGATGAGATTTTGAGGGATCTTGGAAGGTGGCGAGTTGTTTTTGTTTTGTTTTTGCATGTGGAAAGGATAGAAGTTATTTGTGATGGGAAGGCAGACTGTGATGGATTACATATAATCACAGATTCTTTGCTACTTCTCTGATCAAGAGGTAGAGTCTGTTTCCCCTCCCACAGGGACCCTGGGATAGCCTTGTGATTTACCTGAATAAATAGAATATGGTAATGTGAGGCTACGTGACTTTCAGAAATAGTGTTCTGGAAAATCAGCTCCGAAAACATTTTCTAAAAGCCCTGATTTATAGCATTGGCCAATTTCTGTGGTGTAAATACTGCCATCCTGACTGATTTCAAGCTACCAATGGGAGACCCCTGAACATGGAGCTGGAAAGAGATATGCATCAGAGGCTCTTAGGACCTCGTGCAGGTGGGCTCTCGTAAGCCACTGCTGCCAGACCTAGGCATTGAGAAGTCTGTCAGCTTCCATTTTTGCTTCCTTGGCATCCAGCTGACACAAAGGATCCTTGTGCTAGTGTCCTGGTGCAAGGGGATGAGGAGCACATGGTGAAGAGGGGAAGCCTAGAGCCTTCCAGCTGAGTGCAGCTGCATGAGTCGCCCTGGACAACATTACATAGTGAGTGAGACGATGTAGCCAACTCAGAGAAATGTGAGAAACAATACACTTGTGTGGATTTAAGCAACTATATTTTGAAAAAGTTTATTAGTCAGTGATAGGTAATTGAACACTTATATTGCCAAGTTGCCATAAAATAGTTGTTTCAAGTTTTAGTCCCATTAGCAATGTATGCAAGTGCCTTGCTCTTGACACATTAGCCCACACTCTAGATGAATATTACCAGGTTTCTATGTGGGGAAAAAGTACATTGCTGTTTAAATTGCATTCTTTGAAAATGAGTTTGAATATTTTTCAAATGCTTATTGGCCATAAACTGACTCTGCCCATTTTTCTTTTAATTTTTAAAGGCTCTTTATATTTTAATAATAGTAACAGCAAATGGGGAATATTTTGCAGTATATGTGGCTACAGTTTGCTAGGAGGCTCTTTGAGGCAAAAGTTTAAGCTATTTAATATAAAAAATAGTGCCTGACTAGACAATTTTCTCAGTGTTTCTTGTAACACGATCATATCTAGTTTTTGGCTTGTTTGCTTATTTTTAGTATTCTTTAACTTATTCTAATATTTTCTCTGGATTTTCTTCTTAGCGATTTTCTTCACATGAAAATTTCAGCTGAAACCCAGTACAACACATTCCCTCCCTTCCCCTTGCCATTCCACAGTGATACTACTGGCTCAGGCTACTGCAGTGGGTTAAGTCTTCAGCCGTCCTTGGGTTCAACCCCGTGGAAAGTCTTTGGATAAACTGCAGTTATACTTCATACCAATTTGAATCTCACAAATTTGACAGAGCATGACACGAAAATGTTATTAGTTTTTTTTTAAGATTTTATTTATTTATTCAAGAGAGAGAGGGAGAGAGCATGAGTGGGGGTGGGGGGCAGAGGGAGAGGGAGAAGTAGACTCCCTGGTGAGCAGGGAACCCCATGCTTTGGATCCAGGACCCTGGGATCACGACCCGAGCTGAAGGCTGAGTCACCCAGGAGCCCCCAAAACGTTCTTTTTAGTTTGTACAAATCTCAAATACAATTTGGTCCTTGAACTATATTTGCTGACCCCAACCCCTACAGTTGAAGATCCCCTTAGAAATTTTGAGTCCCTCAAAACTTACTAATAGCCTACTGTTGACCAGAAGCTTTACTGATAACAAAGTCAATTAACACAGATTTTGGATGTTATATGTATTACATGCTGTATTATTACGATGAAGTGAGTTAGAGGAAAGAAACTGTTAGTAAGAAAATCTTAAGAAAGAGAAAATACATTTACAATACTGTAGTGTATTTATTTTCTAAAATCTACATATAGGGGCCCCTGGGTGGCTCAGTTGGTTGAGCACCCGACTCTTGATTTTGGCTCAGGTCATGGTCTGACCTCAGCAAGGTCATGATTTCGATC
The DNA here is from genome assembly GCF_024610735.1 of Ursus americanus. NCBI lineage: Eukaryota > Metazoa > Chordata > Mammalia > Carnivora > Ursidae > Ursus > Ursus americanus. The sequence continues at coordinate 14,951,634 of NC_142127.1, forward strand.
AGGGTCATGGGATCGAGCCCTGAGTTGGGCTCTGCCTGGGTGTGGAGCCTGCTTGGGATTCTCTCCCTCCCTCTCTCTCTCTCTCTCTGCACCCAGCCCCTCCCCCACTCCAGCCCTGGACATTACATTACATTAATTTGGACATTACATTTATTCTGTCAAAAAAAAATCTGCTTATAAGTAGACCTATGCGATTCAAACCCGTGTTGTTCAAGGGTCAACTGTAACGTGAATCCTTCCAAAACTTACAAAAGTACTTTAAAATTGGATTGGATTTTGGAATAAAAAAAGGAGCATTAATGGAAAAACTAGTGAAATATGAATAAAGTCTTGAGTTTAGTTAATAGTACTCATGTAGGTTTCTTAGCTTCGGCAAATATACCGTTGGTAACATGCAACAATAGGGAAAACTAGGTGAGGGGTATGCGGAAAGTCTATATATTATCTTTGTAAATCTTTTCTGTATATGTTTTGAACTTTTTTTAAGTGTCTAAAAATTTGCTCTAAGATACACCATATAATGTTATAAACTTACGTATTCTGAGAATGCTAATCCTTACATTATATTGATTTCTCCTGGGGAATAATCTGCCTAGAATTTGCAAGTTTTGAATTATATGAGGTTTTCAGGATTTTATCCCATGAATATAATTTGCTACCATGTGAATTATACATTTACATCCTATTTTGTAAACTGAAATAGGAAAAACTGAAGATTTAAGCCTGAATCATAAGCTGAAAGAAATCCCTCCTCCCAATTAAAATCAAAAAACAAAACTACGACTCTCTCTTTCCCAGTTTTTCACATCAGAATTGTGGCAATAAAGCCTTACCACTCCATGTGATCTTTGGACAAGTACGTGATGATCAAAGATCTGGCTTTAAGTGTGGAATCTGGAAACCAGGTACGCGGGTAGGGCTCTGTCTGACTCCATGAAGTAGAAATGTGAGCCATGAATCCAAATCTTGCAGGCACAATCAAATCTCTATGAGAAATTTGGCTTTTGCCCATGTAGTTGGTAGGATCCACTCCCCTCTCCCACACTCACTTTGTGTTTTTCATCACAACAGCAGCGTCTTGGGAGTGGTGGAGGTGGGGGGGGGGGTGTTTGTCATCATTTCACATTCCTCTGTAGGTTTCTTTGCAGATAAAATGTATCTTTTTATAGACTTCACACTTCTAAAAGAAATTCCAATCATTTAAATTCAAGATGTTTCAGGGTTTACAGTTTCTACTGTTTGCCCCTTTTTTTTTTTTAATATTTTATTTATTTATTTGACAGAGAGAGACAGCCAGCGAGAGAGGGAACACAAGCAGGGGGAGTGGGAGAGGAAGAAGCAGGCTCATAGCGGAGGAGCCTGATGTGGGGCTCGATCCCAGAACCCTGGGATCAGGCCCTGAGCCGAAGGCAGACGCTTAACAACTGCACCACCCAGGCGCCCCTCTACTGTTTGCCTTTCTAGTTAGAGTATTTCTCTTGAAATCGTATAACATGCTCCCCTATGCCTCATTTCTTATAATAGCATCTCTGATATTAAGTGGCCTTTGGATAAACAGTGTAGTTAAATTTCACGCTAATTTGAATGAACAAATTTGAAACAGTGAGCAATAAAATATTACAAAAGTCTTACTTTATACATGAATGTTGAACCAATATGAGTACCCCACACTAAAAATTGTTTATTGTATATTAAAGAGTAACTTTGATGCAAGGAATGCATTACAATGGCCTAGGTTTATGTGTACTGTGACTGTTATTTCTTACATTTATTCCTTTTTGGGGGGGCATTACATTTATTCTTAAGGGAGATGTCTCGTTGTCTTATGAGTGTTTTGAGTTATGTGGAGTTTTCAGGAGCTATTCCTAGCCTGGCTCCCCAGGGGCTTGGATGCCCCAACTCCCTACTGTGAATCTGTTTGATTATTGTTGCTGATGTGGTTGCTGCTGATAAAAGTTATTGGTTTCTTAATCCTGTGCCACGTACATTATTCCGTTATCTATGAGACAGGCAGTTGTTATTAATATCATGTCCATTTTGTAAATGAAAAAACCGCATGCTTGACAAATTTAAGTAGCTCGTGTCCAAGGGAGTATCTTTGGATTTAGGGCTGGAATGAAGATTTCTTTCTCTGTCAGTTCCAAGATTTTTGCTAACCAATTTAGTATAAAATATTTACCGCGCTTGCCTCTCTTAGTTCAGCCCTGTGGAAAGGTAGTAGGTCTTTATTTCTGTGATCTTACAGCTTTAAGTTTGGATCTGCTTCTTTGTTTTTAGGCCGCCCATCTGCCTTTTTGGAAGGCAGCCCCCTCCCACCCAGGTGGTGACGGGACAAACAGAGTGCCCTTTACCTCCGGAATTGTTCAAGACTGAAGAAGCTGTTTCACCTATTTTGTTTGCTTACTTGTTTTGGCTTGCTTCTTTTCCTGTGTGACTTTTTTCCCATCTGTTAAAATCGCTCAAAGTTTTGATTTTTTCCTAAAGGGAGCTATCCCTTACTGTTTCTTTAAACAACAGTGTCTGTAGTCACTATTTTCCTGCTTCCTAGGAGTAGTTGATATTGTTGATTATAAAACGGTAATAAATGGCATTTTTTCCCCCTGAAACCCTTTTTCCTTTTAGGATTAAAAAAAAAATGGAGCTTCTGGGTGGCTCAGTCAGTTAAGCATCTGCCTTTGGCTCAGGTCATGATCCCAGGGTCCTGGGATCAAGTCCCGCATTGGGCTCCCAGCCCAGTGGGGAGCCTGCTTCTCCCTCTCCCTCTGCTTCTCCCCCTCCCTCTGCTTCTCTCCCACTGTTTGTGTTCTCTCTCTCTCTCAAATAAATAAATAAAATATTTTCCAAAGAAAGGGTATATCTACTCATCTTGAACAGAGACAATTTGGCTCCAGCACGTCTGAGGCATTCCATGGCCTACAATGTAATTTCCTCCCCTAAATCTTTCAATTCAGGGAGACAGAGTAACCCCAGGACAGGGAAGAAACTAAATTTTTTCAGCATTTTCTAATTTGGGGTTATGGTTAAACATCTGGAGTAAAGGAATGTGAGTTGAGCCAGAATCAGGGCTTTCATACACCATGCAGTTTTATATTTTCTGTTTAGAAAAGTGTAATCACTTTCGTAAATTCCTATTAACCAAAGAAGTAAAGCCTTACTTTAGTACTTACTACTGTCTTAATCTCTGAAGAACCTTCACTATTAATTGGTTTTCTGTCACTCCACTAAAAGTAAGCCTCATGAAGGCAAGGACTTTGTCATAGAAGACTGCCTGACACGTTGTAGGAATGAAGTTCATTTTCAATGAATGAGTTATGGTTCATTAAAGATGTCATTAAAGAAGCTTCATAAGACTAAGGACATATGTAGAGAACAGCAACATAGAAGGAGCACTGGACAAGGAGTCCGGTGGCCTGGGTTCTACTTTTCGGCTTAGCTTTCAGCTGATGAACTGGGTAACCTTGGGTAAGCCCCTGAGCCCCTCCAAAAATCTAAAAATGAAACCCTTTTATAGTGAGCTATGCTCTGCTTTACTTTCCTTTCTGAATATTAGTTCTGATTCAAGGTTTTTACAGTTTGGTTGCTGGAATACTAAGAAACGGTGCCCTTAAACAGTCTGTATTTGCTGCCGTAGATAACACATTAGCATATTCCTTAGCTACCATATTAAGGTGTGTGACTTACACTAAAGACTTAGTAACTATTAAATTTTAAAATTTATGTTGTATCAAATATCCCCTGTTAAGTAGAATCCAATATCTTTTTAAAAATACATTTTTCCTTGGGCCTTCTATATTTATGAATGTAAATTTATATTTATATTATAACATAATATAAATAAATTTATGTAAATTTATGTAAATAAAATTTATATTTATATTAAACATAAATCTATATTTATGACTACAACTATGTATTTACTAAATGATTTCACACTGTTCCTTCGCTAATTTAAAAGCTGCTCATCTTAGTGGAGGTTCCTTGTTGTTGGAAGGCCAGGTCCAGGGGGAAAGTGTTGGCTGGATTCACCTTACAAATCAAAGAAGCTAAGCCTGTGATTCAGACTACCTATCTACACTTGTCAAGCAGCCAGAGGAGAGACAATGTCCCCATTGGAATATAGCATTTTCTTATCTTCGTGATCACCTGAAAATGCCAAGGGCAAAGGACAAGTAGAATCCTGTTGCTAGAGAGGCACAAGAGTGTTTATTCTGCTCTCAACTTAGAAGAGGAGGTAACTGGGGCTCTTGATATCTGGCACTCCGGCTACCTTTGTCCAACAAGCACATTCCTAAGAAAGGCAGAACGTCTAAAGGCAAAAAGAAAGCAGCCTTTGATGGTTCTTTTATTTATTTATTTTTCACTTAATACCTACTTTGAGGGAGACACGTGTTTGCAGGCCAATGTTTCACAAACTTATTTGTACATTTATGAACTGTAGAATGTAAGAAATACACTTTCAATTTCAACCCAGTACACCTGCGTTTACACCTGCAGGCATGCGTGGGCACAGGTACAGGCATAAATAGGGGCTTAAAAACTGCAACTAAGTTTCTCCCAAACAATGTCTATCCTAACTACAGTTGAGTCATCTGATATTTTTTTTAAATATTATTTCAGTGGCGTAAACTTTTACATTGGAAAAAGCGCTGCTCTATTATAGATGCTTTTAAGGGATTCAAAGAGAAATGTTGGCGCTTGACCAACAGAGAGCATGTGGTCCACCAAACAATCAACAGAAAACCAAACGTGATGAATGACATCCTGGGTGCTGGGACCAAAGGATATCCACGTGCAAAAGCATGAAGTTGGACCATTACCCATGTTGACTGGAGAGCTCAAACCCAGGACCCAAAATCATGAACTGAGCTAAAATCAAAAGTTGGACGCTTTAACTGACTGAGCCACCCAGGTACCCCTTGTTGATAGACTTTTTATTATTTACTCAATTTCTTTTTTACTTGTTATAGGTCTATTTAAATATTCTATTTCTTCTTGAATTCTTTTCAGTTTTTTTTTTTTCTAGGAATTTTAGTAAGTTGAGTTTTTCATCTTTCTTTTTTGGTCTGTCTAGATAAAGGTTTACCAATTTTCTTGATTTTTTTCAAATAACCGACTTTTGTTGTTGTTTTTGATCTTCTCTATTGTTTTTCTGGTTTTTTATTTCATTTTTTTCTACTGTAATTTCATTATTTCCTAACTTCTGCTTCCTTTGGCTTTAGTCTGATTCCAGCCACCTCCAGTTTCTCAAGGTGGAGGGTTAAGTTTTATTTGAGACCTTTCTTCTTTTTTAATGTAAGCATTTGTAGCTATACATTTCATTCTGAGCATTGCTTTCGCTACACCCATTTGTTTTAGTATGTTCTGTTTTCATTGTCATTCATATCAAAGTATCCTCTAATTTCCCTCATCAGTTTTTTTTTTAATCATTGGTTATTTGGGCTTTTTAGTATTTGTGTATCTGTAAATTTTTCAAATTTCCTTGTGTTATCAATTTAATTTTTCTCCATTCAGTTGGAGAATATATTTTGTATAGTTTCAATCCTTTTAAATTTATGGACACTTATTAGATGGCATATACATATGGCCTATCCTGGAGAATGTTCTATGTGCACTTAAAAAGAATATGTATTTTGCTGTTGTTGTGTGAAGTGCTCTATAGATGCCTGTTAAGTTTCCTTGGTTAAGTCTAGTGTTGTTCATTTCTTTGTTGATCTTGTCATTGTACCCATTATAGATACCGAGATACCGAGTATGCCTCTACTATTTTTGAATTGTCTATTTCTCCTTTTGATTTGTCATTTTTGCTTTATATATGCTGGGCCTGTGTTTCTCGGTTCCCATATGTTCATAATTGTTATAACTTTGTATTGATTGACCCTTTTTTCATTGTAAAATGTGCTTTTTTTCTGTAACAATTTTTATCTTAAAGTCTATTTTGTTTTCCATTAGTATAGCCACTTCAGCTCTCTTATGGTTACTATTTGCATGATATATCTAGTTCCATGCTTTTACTTACAACCTACTTGACTTCTTAAATCTAAAGTATGTCTCATAGATAGCATACAGTCAAATCATGTGGGTTGTTTTTTATTCTGCCAATCTTGGCATTTCAATTAGATAGTTTAAATCATTTACATGTAATGTAATTTCTGATAAGATACAATTTAGTCTGCTATTTTGCAATTTATTTTTCATATCTTGAATATCTTTGTACATTGTATGCCCATCAACACAGATTTATAATTATTGCTCTATGCTCTTGTCTTTAAAATCAGATAGGAGAAAAAGGGAGTTATAAACAAAAAATACATTTATACTGTTTTATATATTTACCCCTATAGTTACCTTTATCTGTGCTCTTTATTTTCCATGTGGACTTGATCTACTGTCTGGTGTCCTTTTATTTCAGCCTGGAGGTCTCCCTTTAGTACTTCTTACAGGACAGTTTTGCTAACAACAGATTCTTTCACTTTCTGTTTACCTGGGAATGTCCTAATTTCTTCTTCATTTTTGAACGATAGTTTTTATGGAGCTAGAATTCTTGGCTGACAGTCTTCTTCTTTCAGCACTTTGAATATATCATTCCACTAATTATAGACTCTGTGGTTTATGATAGAAATCAGTTTTTAATATTTTTAAAGATACCTTGTATGAAATGAGTCACTACTTTCTACTTTCAGCATTTTCTCTTTGTCTTTGTCTTTTCAGTTTGATGATGTGTCTTGGTATGTATCTCTTTTGGTTCATCATACTTGGAGTCCACTGTCCTTCTTGGATGTTTAAGGTTTTTTACTAAATTTGGGATGTTTTCAGTTATTATTTCTTCAAATATTCTTACTGCCCCTTTCTCTCTCCTCTTCTTCTTCTGGACTCCCCATTATGCGTATGTTGGAATGCTTGATGATGTCCCACAGCTCTCTGAGGTCTGTTGATTTTTCTTCATTCTTTTTCTCTTTCTCAGACTGGATCATCTCAATTGATCTGTATTTAGGTTCTCTGATTCCATATTCTGCCTTCTCAAATCTGCTGTTGAGCTGATTCAACATAATGCTGTGTAACATAATGGTTTAATATTTGTGTATTTTATGAAATGATCACCACAATAAGTTAGTTAATGTTCATCGCTATACGTAATCACAGAATTTTTTTCTTGTGATTAGAACTTTTAAGATCTACCCTCTTAGCCATTTCCAAATATATAATGCAGTATTACTAACTATAGTCACCATGCTGTACACTACACCCTCAGTCACTATACTTTTGAAATCCATAGTTCTTACTTGATCCACATTAATAATTTTTATCTTTTATTGATACTCTCTATTCAGTGAGAAATCATTTTTATACATTATTTCCTTAAGCCTGGTTTCCCTTAGTTCTTTGAACCTACGTAAAATAGCTGAGTTAAAATCTGTTAGTAAGTCTAACATTGGGGCTTATCCGGGGACGGTTCCTATTGATTTCTTTTTCTGTGTGTGTATGGGCTATACTTTCTTGCTACTTTTTCTCCTTTCCTGTTACTTTTTATGTCCTGTAACTTTTGGATTGAAACTGGACATTTTAATATGAAAACTCTGGAAATCAGAGTATCTTCTTACCTCTCCCATCTCCCATGGGTTTGTTGCTGTTACTATTTTGGGGGTTGTTTGTTTGTTTAGTGACTTCTGAATTAATTCTGTAAAGTCTGTCTTCTTTGTTGTATATGGTCACTGAAGTCTCTGCTCAGTTAGCTTAAGTGACAGCTAACAGTTAGACAGATTTCCTTAATCACCTGGAACCAGTATGTCCCCCAGTATTTGCTAAAGAGTTCTGTGTGCATGTTTGGCACATGCCTTCAACATTTGGCCAGGTGTTGACAGCCAACACAAATTAACATTTGTGTTTAGGACATTGCAATTTGCTGGAAGTTACTGGAAGGGTGGATATTTGGATGGGGTAAGATATGAGGTTATCGGGTAAACAAAGGTAAAATGTTAAAGGGCTTTGCCTACCATTTTAAGGAATGTGACCTCTATATGGAGGGCCAAGGGTGCCATTTTATTTATTTATTTTTAGGGAACTGATGTTTGTATTCTTTTATATGGTTGTCAGTCAGGTGTGGCCACAGTGGAGAGAGAAGAGAGGCTCAGGAAAAAACCCAAGGTTTATTTTACTCACAAGTCCTAGAGACAGGAGATATAGCATGCCACAGAAGGCCACATGGGAAAGCCACTAGGGTTGTCAGGAGGTAGAAGTTAAGAGTGAAGGGAAGGTTTAGGCCATGGGCTTTACTGGGGATTCCATGGGAAAGGCAAGGCGGGGCAGGGTAAACACTTAGGACTGGCTAATTTGAATCATTTTGATGGCCTCTAAGCTATAGGTGTGATCCCTACTTGTCTGGTGCCTGTCCCTGCTAGAGGAAGTACAATTCTGCATTGGTTAGTTTGCCTATCAGAGACATAGTCCCAGCTGGGCCCTTTGCTATCTCTAAGAATTGGCTAGCCCGGGGGAAGGCAGTGTCTCCCCAAAAGAAGGCTTTTTTAAGATGTAAATACATCATAATATATAGAAAATTAAAACTAGGGGCGCCTGGGTGGCACAGCGGTTAAGCGTCTGCCTTCGGCTCAGGGCGTGATCCCAGCGTTATGGGATCGAGCCCCACATCAGGCTCCTCCGCTAGGAGCCCGCTTCTTCCTCTCCCACTCCCCCTGCTTGTGTTCCCTCTCTCGCTGGCTGTCTCTGTCTCTGTCGAATAAATAAATAAAATCTTAAAAAAAAAAAAAAAAGAAAGAAAATTAAAACTATTTATAATATAGTTTGGCTTGGGTAATGTGGAGAATGAACTGCTCCACATACGCCTTTGGGGATTGGTTAATGAGTATTTCTGTTCTACCTTTAACTTCAAATAAAAAATATGATTGTTTTCTATCCCCAAAAGGAGCTTTGTGCTCCCCAGTTCTTGGAAATCCTTATAAACAGCAGTTCTGGTTTTGTGGAAAGAGGCAACCACAAATCACTTCTACTGTTCAAAATTATTCTGCGAGTATGTGTTTCAAAATGAAACCTATATTTATTGTGCCTTCTGATAAAAGTTATGTTAAGAAAGGAGCAAATAGAATTTTGCATGGGGAGAACTATTGTTCTCATACAGAAATCTATATTGAATATCTGTATCATGTTGAACATCTGTATTGTTTCTTGTGTTTCAAAGTGTGGCTGAAAAGCTTCCCAAAGGGCAAGTAATTAAGTGAGTGTAGATAGCACTGCTATACTATGAAGATTATAGTGGCTCTTCTTATTATGAGCACTGTCATCAGAATCAGGTAACTGCATGCCTATTGATCAGGTCGCTGTCCCGAACACAGCATTTTCTGTGGGATTGGGGATTATTCCTGAGCCGTATTGCTGTTCCTCCTGGTGTTGCTCCAGCCTTTTCATCTGTTTTTTCTGTACTGTACTACTTTATTCAAATTCCAGGAAGGGGAAAAAAATAAGAAAACTGACTTCAGAGTTAGCCACTTACTTGTGATAATTTAAAAATAATTTAAAAAGCAGCTAACAATGATCACGTGTTTGCCATGTGCAAACCTCCTTACAGATCTTATCTCATCCACGCCTTGAAACTTATGAGGTAGGTGCTATTATAATACATTTTAGGAATCTGAAGCATAGACCCCATTACCTTTGGTGAAATTTCAACCTCTCATCTTTTCTTTTATAAAATGGGGATGATATCTATTGTTCACTAAATTTTCTTTTTTTTTTTTAAGATTTTATTTATTTAACAGAGATAGAGACAGCCAGCGAGAGAGGGAACACAAGCAGGGGGAGTGGGAGAGGAAGAAGCAGGCTCATAGCAGAGGAGCCTGATGTGGGGCTCGATCCCACAACGCCGGGATCACGCCCTGAGCCGAAGGCAGACGCTTAACTGCTGTGCCACCCAGGCGCCCCTCACTAAATTTTCTTAAGTGAGGAAATGTGTGGAAAGTCTTTAGCATCTGATAGGTGCTTGATGAATGGTAGCTGGACTGACCATATAGCCTTTTGTGTGACCTTGATATTCACATGATGGAATTACTTCTCAGAGGGAGAAAAACAGTTTCCTCTCAAGGCTCCCAAGAATTTCTTTATCTTCTCATTGCTTGCTTCATTCATTGTCTACCCTGATTGCATCCTGAAGTGGTTCCCTACAGTGGTGTTTTTTTTTTTCTTTCTTCTCATTGAAAAGGAAAGTATTATCAAAAAAAGCTCAGAGGACCTCTCCAGAATGAAATTACACCAGAGACACAGTTATTTGACTGTGGGGGGAAATGAAAGGAACCCACTGCTCCCAGGATTCCAAAGCCCTACATCCCACCATTCTCTTCCCAGTGGAATCACACAGACTACATTTACCTGTGAACTCTAGAATGATTGAAAAAAGGTGATGGCCAGAGAATAAAAATCAGAGGAGATTACACAAGAACTTCAGTGATACTGAGCCTTACCAGAAGGGAGAAGCCCAAAGAACATCTCCCCAGGACAAGAGGCTCAGCATCCTAGTCTCCAGACCCAATCACGTGGGCTGGAGGGACTCTCTGGTTGGCTCAAAGGCATGTTAACCAAGGCCCTTTCAATGTCAATGTGAGTGGCAGTCCCACATGGGCCCCTGCTCATATTTGGTTTCACCAACCAGACATCCTGAATGATTCACTTTCCCGAAGTTTATCAAAAGGAAACGCTTTCTCCCACATTTGTTCTTGACAGATCCTCCTGGTGAAGTTGAATTATGGGAGTGTAATCAATACATGTGGGTAGTTGTCATCTTTCTCATTAATAAAGAGTTGGGAAGACAAGAGGAGAATAAAACTAGAAATAACATTAATAAAGACAATATTAGTAACTATAAAAAGAAAGAGAAAGAGAAAGAAAGGAAAGGAGGGAGAGAGAGAAGAAGAGACAAAGAGAAAAAAAAAAGGAAAAAATCCCCAGGCACAGATATGACTATTTCTTGAAGTCCTTGTCTGGGAACTAGGTATATTTTAGGTCACGAAACAGAGGTGCAGGAAAAAGAAACTTAAGTGAATTTTAAGATCAGTTTGGTATGGTAACTGACTAGCCCAGAGTTGCTATATGTTGAAATAGAAGAGGGCCCTGGGATCCAATTCTTTCACTGAATAAGGGAGAAGACAAAGTCCCAAGAGGTGCAGTGACTTTCTCAAGACATGTTCAATTTGGAAGAAGCTAGAATTTGAAGAGTTCAAATCTTAAATAAACCAGACAATTTTAGAATTTTGGTGGTTAAGAATTATTATAAAATAAGAGAAAATATAGAGAACAGAGGGACAAAGAAGCAGATCATAGGGGGTTATTAAAAACACAAAATATACATTTGCCATGATGACCTTTGGTCTCTTGGACACAGGCATGGTTTTGCAGTGTTGTGAAATAGACATTAGGATGGTAATAGCATGTGTGGATGTTAGGCGAGGATCACTGCATGAGTACTATGGGGGTTAATTAATTTTAAAAAGTTATATGTATATATATATGTATATATATATATATATATGTAAACAAAAATGTGTATTTCATTTAAGAAAATTTAGAAAATACAGAATAAAAGAAAATTTTAAAATCACCGTATCCCACTATCTAGATATAAATACTAGTGATATTTTAGTATATTTCCTTTCAGTACCTTTGGGAATTTTTTGTTCTGATACACAGACACACACACACACACAGATACATATTTTTTAATAACTGAAAAAAAATTGAAACCAAGGTATATGTGCTATCTTGCCACTTGCTGTTTTCACTTGTGTTATTAGCACTATTTTAATTATCTCAAATACTCATTGTCTAAAGTACTTCAATTTATTTAAATCATGCTCTAATGTGAATATTCTTGTTCCCTACAATTTTTTGCTAATATAAAAAAAATCCTACCCTGAACGTCATTGGAGCTAAATCTTTGCACATATCAAGTAGTGATGGTTTACTCAGGACAAATTCCTAGAAATAGGCCAAAGGTAATCACATAATTAAGCATAAATAGCACATAATTAAGGGTTTTGATAAATACTTTCAAACTGCATCCCAGAACAGTTGTGAAATTTTACAGGCCCATTAGCAATATAAAGAAAGAAGAGTGTGCATGTGTATTTGTGTGTATTTGTTCGTGTTTGTGTATATACGTGTATATGTTTTTTCTAGTAAGGTAGAATACTATTTAGCTTAGGTGACTATATTGGAGTAACTAGCAGTTATAATAAATAAAATCTAGAATTACAATGTTTAACATAGTAGAAATTTCCTTTTTGCTCATGTGGTTGTCCAATGAGGGGTTCCTAGTGGGGATGGCTTTCCTCTGTGACTTGAGTTAGGGATTCAGGCTCCACCATCTTGTAGCTAGGAATTATCTAGTGCCTCATCATTGTTGTATCCATCTGGTGGGGATATAGGAAAAAGATAAAGCATGATGAAGATACAACTTCATAGTTCATTGGTTAGAACTTAGTCACACGGTCAACCTAATTGCAAGAGATTATGGAAAATGTGGTTAGAGATTGGTGTCATGGGCCAAAAAGCATAAACCTAGGTAGAACAATACAGCAGGTTCTTGGAATAAAAACCTAATATTTACTATATTGACAGAAGAGGTCAATTACAAGTCATTAGCAATGACAGGTCCATGTATACACTGAAGTTGAAATTTTTTAAATTTAATTAGGGCAATTTAAGTTCTCTAAAGGTTTTCTACCTGCATATTTGTAAATATGTGATAGGTTTCTTATATCATTTTTAAGAAGGTCTTCCCATTCAGTATTATACTGTTAGTTTTTCAATACAATACGCTTATGTGATAATGAAAAGATGTTGAATGCCTAGTCAAATAATGAATCATGCACAGAGCACAACTTTTCACTTGACACCATTCAGTTCATGTATCTGCTGTAGTGCTTAGAATAACACTCAGGCAGGTAAATTTGCAGGTTCATTGAATGACTATGTAGGCTGCCCTGGATTTCATTGATGCGTTTCCTTTTGTCCTCTTCTAGAAGACAAGCCATGGCTTAACAATGGTGTATTGAAGGTCAACTTGTAGATGTATGAATGGCTTTTTATTTTTTCTCCTTTCCCATTAAATGAAAGTTAAATCATTAAATAATCTCAGAAATGTCCTTTTAGGAGATCCAGTAAAATTTTCATAGAACTTGCAACACCATACCTTCTCTCCCCAGATATTAGCCTCGGTATATAGAATGGTATATAGGAAGGTAACATAGGAAGATTTAGGAAGAATGAAGTACAATTTCAAGAGACAAAACATTGATTCTTTCCCTAACAGTTCTGTTGCTTCACTGATTATCCATTTGTCCACCTGAGTCGAACTGCGGTAGACAGAGAAAAGACAAACCTTTCAGTTTGTCAAAGAGAAGAAGCTACTTAAGTGCAAAGTGTAACTTTGAGTTATTTTGTGGCAAGTAGTAATATATATGCATTAAAGACCATGTTGTTCATTGAATGTTTTGTTAACATTTACCATTTTTTGAGCAACGACAGTTGCTTTTTTTTTTATAGAAGATGTGAAAAAGATAATGAAAGATTTGCTTCCTTGAAATCAAAGGAGGCTCTGATAAGGAAACATTCAGTAGGGTTACTGCCCAAACAAGAGATAAAGACAAGAGTTGAGCACAGTCGGAAAATGTGGAACCAAAATTATAATATTAACAATGGAGCGAAAGTCAAACTTTGCTTTCAGATCTTCAACAAATACGCTGAACAGCCAAGGGACCACAAGCTCAGTAAATATAAACAGAGAGCGGTCAGAATAAGGAAGATAAACAAAGACAAATGGAAATGAGGTGAGATAGAATGTACTAAAATATTTAATGTATTTTAAGGATAGATGAGGCCAAAAAAAAAAAAAAAAGCCCTACCTAAAAGTATATGTTGATATATTAAAAAAAAAAAATCTTCTCATCTTCTTACCTTGGTTGACTGCTCTGACTCTTTTCTCCTCAAAAAAAAAAAAAAAAAAAAAAGTTTTGTTTCTGAAACTTCAAACAAAGGAGGCTCCTTTTTTTTTTTTTAAAGATTTTTTATTTATTTATTTGACAGAGATAGAGACAGCCAGCGACAGAGGGAACACAAGCAGGGGGAGTGGGAGAGGAAGAAGCAGGCTCACAGCAGAGGAGCCTGATGTGGGGCTCGATCCCATAACGCCGGGATCATGCCCTGAGCCGAAGGCAGAGGCTTAACCGCTGTGCCACCCAGGCGCCCCTAAAGGAGGCTCTTGATACGCATAAGTGGCCCACTCCACGTACGTTCCAGATAATAGCCACCGCTACTCAGATCCTTGTCTGTTGTGGTGGTTTTAATTCAATATCATGCTCTGAAAGGTATTAGACTGAATTCTTTTACAAAGGTTAGGCCTTAACTGCTTAGTAGGGCTCACAAAAGCAGAAACTTCTATATGGACTTGTCTTGAGTGTTCCATGGGCCAGGATAGCCTTTTACATTTTCAATGCTTAAAGACTTTCAATGATTATTAAGAAGTAATTCTACACTGCAGATAAATGTGTAAGAAGAACACATTAATACTGTGCAAAGCTTGGCTTTATATCAAACTCTCTGATTTTTGAAACTGGTTTTATGATTTGTTTAGGATCACATTTCATGCTCGTGATTCTGAAAGAATCCCTGGAACTCCCTGGCTTGGCACTTATGGCTTTTCCTCATAAATTCAACCTTCTCTATCTTTTCAGTCCCTCCTCATCACCCTGTAAGCTGTAGTTCTGCAACCTCTCTTTGGTTTCATTGCTTGGACCAGGACTGGCACATAGCACCCTAATGACTATCTGTGACAATTGTCTTCAAGGCACAAGTTGAGTTTCATATCCTTGGCCTGACCCCACAATTCTGTGATGATCCTTCGCTGACTTTTAATTTCCTTCCTTCCTTCAACAAATATTTATTGAATGCCTACTATGGAACAGACACCATTCTCAGCTTTGGAGGTAACAGCAGTGAACAAAACAAATCCCTGCTCACCAGAAGTCTGCATTTGAGCATGGGGACACAGATAGTAAACAAACACACACGTATGTAAAATGTCCATTAGGGAAAATAAAGCAGGGAACTGGGGCCTGAGCATGAGGTCATAGTGGGGAGATGAGGCTACTTTTACACAGGTGGTCGAAGGCCTTATTACAAGGAGAACTTAGAGCAGCTATTCAAAGGAGTGCCGGAGACATGGGAGCATTTTGAGATCCAGTGTTCTAGCAAAAGGCATGTCGAGCCCTGTATTAGCCATTCATGCTGCAAAACAAGTTATCCCCAAACTGACTGGCTTTAAAAAACACTAAATATTTATTATCTCACAGTTCCTATGGGCCAAGAATTTGAAAATGACTTGAATGAGTGTTTCTGGTTCACAGTCTCTTAAGAGGTGACACTCAAGATGATGTTAGACAGGACTATAGTCTAAGAAGGTTTGTCAGGGGTGGGAGGACCCAATTCCAAAATGATTCACTCACAGGCTGGTTGGTGACAGGAGGTCTCGGTATCTCCCCATATGGACCTCTCTGTGGGCTGCTTAAGCATCCTCATGACATGGTGGCTGGCTGGCTGGCTTCTCCCAGAGCAAATGGTCTGAGATAGGGCAAGGTGGAGGCTACATGTCTTGCATGACATAGTCACAGACCACCATCTCTGCAATATCCAATTGTTTCATAGATGAATGCTATTCAGGGTAGGAGGGGGACTGTATAAGAGTATGAATACCATGAGAAGGGAGTCACTGGAGATAATCCTGGAAGCCGGCTACCACAAGGCTCTGGTAAGGAGAGAGGTTGGCAAGTTCAGGGAACATGAGAAAGTACACTGGAATTATGAGGGGTGCAAAGGAAGAGACAGGGTCCGAGGAGCAGCTGGAAGTCATGTCAGACTCTATAGGCCAAAGTAGGATCTTCCAGTTGTTCACTGGGTAACAGGGAAAGCCACTAGAAGGTGGCAAGATAATTTATTGAATTACTAAATTCTGTTTGTTCTTGTAACATTTTCTCTTCCTCCCTTATTTTCATCAGGCTTTGCAGTTCTCTGCCTCAGGGCTTATGACTGATCTGAAAGCAGGAACAGCCAAAGGCCAAGGGATCCTGTAGGGTTGATAGAAATCTAACTTCTATGGCTAAGCTTTGAAGGACTTCTGCTAGGTTTCTTTGAGGAGGAGAGGAGGAAATTTTGCTTTGAGAAGATCTAAGGCTGGAGAAAATGTCCTCAGAGTCACAGTCCTGGGATGTAGGCACCCTGGCCTTGCTCTCAGTGCCACTGGGGGAGCTTGGGAATGGCTTTGTGGCTCTTGGGTGGAAAAGATTGAAGCAGGAGAGCCACAGGACATGAGTGTGGTTTGTGAGGTGGGTGAATCAACAGTAACTAGTATGGCTCTAGGTCAGACCCAGGATATTTGCACAACTCTCCTTGGGATATAGGCGCCCAAAGTTGAATTCAAGTTGAATTTCTCACTAGTTTGGCAGAAGAGAGGCTCATAGTGATAAGTTGATTTAAAGAAATGTAGTATTTCTTAGACACCTCATTTTGTGCACTGGTACTCACTTAATAACATATAGCCAATCTATTTTACTTAATTCCATCACTGTTAATGTTCATTGGGTGGGGCTAAGATAAAGTTCTTGGCTTACCTTTAAAAATATCCCATTGGCACAGACATTTTGAATGTGGCTAGGTTGCCACAAGAATAGCCCTCCTGCTTGTCCGCATGGCCACAGTGAGAGAGCCAGGCTGCCTTCCTTACTTGTAACAACTGAGTCTCTCCAGCTTGGGCTTCTGGCTGCAAGCACTGCAGGCATCTCCCTGAAGACAACAACCTGAAACAGATGCAGAACCCTGTTGCACATAATGCCATCCTTGCCAACACGTCTCGCCTGATGGCCACACTCATTCTAGAAGGACATTCTTGGGTCCATGGATTGGAGCATCCACACCTGCAGCATACCTTGCTGCGGCTACACCTGCATTGTCTGTAGCTGGCCAGTGACCGTGGAGGCTCAGGTGGATCCTGGCAAGGGCTGCTGAAAAGGTAGTGGCTGATTCATGGGTCATTGCATACTCCAAGAGATATTTTCTTCCTCCCTCCCTCCCTTCCTTCCTTCTTTCCTTTCTCCCTCCCTCCTCCTCCCTCTTTCTTTCTTTCTTTCTTTCTTTCTTTCTTTCTTTCTTTCTTTCTTTCTTTCTTTCTTTCTTTCTTTCTTTCTTTCTTTCATGTTCACATGTTCCTGTAGGGGATAGGGAGTGGGAAATGGTGAGGGCAGAAAGAGAGGAGAGAGAGAATCCTAAGCAGGCTCCATGCCCAGCACAGAGCCTGATTTGGGGCTCAATCTCATGACCATGAGATCATGACCTGATCTGAAATCAAAGAGTTGGATGCTTAACCGACTGAGCCACCCAGGCACTTCTCCATGACATATTTTCCATGGTTGCCCTGGTGAAGTTTATTGAGGTTGATCTGGCTGGACTCACTAGCACTGACTACTGACTTGCACTGAAAAGAGTAGATTGAGAGCTGTTAACTCAAGCCTTTTCTCTCTGAATGTGTCTCCCTCTACTAGGCCTCCTTTTCAACTGTTCTCTCTTTTCACTCATTTCAACTGCTCTTTCTTTTGCATTCATATTTTCCTAAGAGACAACCTATTTGGTTCTGTTAGTTGACCTCCAATATGGAAGTGTTAGCTGGACTGATTTGGGGGCAAGGCCACTTCAACTGATAAACTAGTTGCTTTTATTCAGCAAACCAATCTTGGTTTCCTTTCAGCTATAGTCACATGATACAGTGCAAGTCAGGATATACTCAGGGACCCACTCAGAGTCACTGTGCCGTGAAGGAACCAGGAGCCTGGCAAGTATTTAGAGTATTTGGACTCTTGTTACACAGGGCGCCCAACTTCTCTCCTAGAGGGCAAGTTCAGGATAGCAACATAGAAACAGGCACATCCTTGTACAAAATTAAGGTGTTTTGAATTAATATATGCATTTTTTATGATATTTGTGAATTGTTTTAATAAATAGTAGGGCCTGGACATATGTGACGTAAAATGAAAGCACTGGAAATATCGGATGATATTACTCTGGAACAATAACTGATCAAAAAACATTTTAAAAATCAATTTAATATGTGTACATGACTCTTTTTGAGTAGTAGCAGAAGAAGCAAGTCTTAAAAGTTAGAAAAGCAGAGAAATGATCGCTCTCTTAAGAAAAACAATAGGATTCTGTCCTCCTGCCACACTCTTTATCCTGTGCTTGTAAACTTTTTTTTTTTAAGATTTTATTTATTTATTTATTTGACAGAGAGAGATAGAGACAGCCAGCGAGAGAGGGAACACAGGCAGAGGGAGTGGGAGAGGAAGAAGCAGGCTCCCAGCAGAGGAGCCCGATGTGGGGCTTGATCCCAGGACCCCGGGATCACGCCCTGAGCCAAAGGCAGACACCTAACGACTGAGCCACCCAGGCGCCCCCTGTGCTTGTAAACTTTTAGTTGTTTCTTTTGTTTGTTACAGTTCATACTGCTATTTCTCATTTATCGATTTTAGACATCATAGATTTTCATCATGGTATGTGAAGATTGAATTCTCTTGGCCTTTTGATTGGGGGATTATATTAAATTCAACCATTAAATATATTAAGTCACTGTGAGTCATTAACACTTTAATATGAATGAGCCCTTCAGGTTTCTCCATATTTGATGGCTTTGCTGAGAGCACTTTGGAAAATATTTATTATCTATGCAGAAAAATAAGCCTCACAGAGAGACACAGTGAAGAGAGAGATGAGAGGAAAATGTGGTGATTCTACTCTTTTTTCTGATTGTTTTGGTGTTTACTTTCCAACCTCTAAATAAGCTATCACAATCTTGGACATGGTCACAAGATTATAACTAACTGTAACATGGGACAGGAAATACTGTCTATTAGCTGGATACAGTGAACAACATCTTGGTTTTAATGGAATGGAAGAAGAGAGTACTTACTGAGTAAGTGACCAGTAGTCACTTCTATGTCCATGTAATTAAAAATATTTTTCCTATTTTTAGAAATCATGGCATCTGATTTTCTAAAGAAAAATTGTGGAGAATGCTGAAGGGATTGAAAATGAAGAGTCCTTTTTGAATAAAGTAGCTCTGTATTTCCTCTAATTAAATGTATGTAGAATACTACTTTTAGTAATATGCTTATACAGAGCTATAAGACTTAAAGTTGTTTCAGTGAACATTATATAAATTGATGGTCCTAACTGTCCTGTGTGGTAGGTGAGACCTTTATTATATAGATATGAAACTGAGGCACAGAAATAATAAATGTCTGCCCCACGGTCACATGGCTATGAGTTCTAATTTATTCTCTAGTTTTTCTACTTCAGCATCATGGGGGAACATTGTGGAAAGGAGAATCTTCCATGAAGAGCTGTGGTGGTGTTGGAAGGGGAGGGAAGTTGTGTGTACAAACACGGCACCTCTCAAAGTCATCTGCCTTCCCTTCATGCTGTTCTCTAAATCACTGCATGTTTGTCAAATAAGGTCAGAATCCTACTTCCTGGTATTTAGGACCCCCTTTCACTGTAGTGTAGCAATAAGCCTTGGCATCAAAGCCTGTGGTACAGGTACTGGGTGGATTTCAGATCATCTATAAGGCACAAACCCAACCTGGTGGGTATGGACATTTGGCCATACAGTTCGTAATGTAAGTGTTAGTGGCTCCTCCTCCATATTTTTGTGCATGAGGAGAGACCAACAAGAATAAGGTTATTAAGAGTTACAGATTGTTCAATAATAGACCTAATGAATATAACAATAAGTGGTTACATGGAGCTTAGGGAAACTGAAAAGAATGTACACTTTATACATTCAGATATCTTACAGTTCTTGTTTTCATTAGTTCGCTTGAATTGTGCCTGCATAAGAGACTTTGTGACAGATCTGAAAGGAAGAAAAAGAATTCAGTGATCGTATTAGGTCTAAAGGAAAAATGTGGTTATTAAAACCATGATAATTTTTAACCGAAAAAATAGTTGATTGTTTCCCTGGATTTTACCACTGTAACTATTTAAACATAAATTTTGAAAAACTCATGAATGCACCCAATTGAAGTTTGTACTGTACTAGGTATTGGAAGCACTTCACAGACCACAAAAATTATTGATAATATTTCAAATATAAGGCATCTGCAAATTCATACCATGTATACTGCTGTACACTAGTAATCTGAATAAACGAAAGTTTCTCTTTCAAATTCCAAATCCCTGAGTTCCTGTCCATACTAGAAATTTATTTAGGCTCTCTCAGTATTTAAAATCAGTGAAGGTATACCAAATACATACCGCCAGAGGTATTTACAGTGGTCTTTTCTTTCATATCACATAGCTTCCAGGTAAAAGAAAACTGAACCCTATTTTTATAGATAATTTCAAACAGAATAATTGAAAATAGAAATAATAGAATGCTACAGCAAGCCCACACATACTTATCATCCAGTTCGACTAATGATAAATTCATGGCTTACCCTGTTTCATCTATACCCTTATCCTCCATAGATTACTAGATGGTCTCGCATTTTTGTCCATACCTTCCCTGAGAGATGGAACCTAATTCCCTTTACCTTGAATGTGGGCTGACCATAGTAACTTGCTTGACCAGTAGAATGTGGCAGAAGTAACTCTGGTATTTCCAAGGTTGGGTCTTAATAAGCCTTGAAGCTTCCATCTGGATCTCTTGGGACACATTCTCTGAGAGCTCTGACAACCTTGAAACGGCTGGTCCGGAGTCTCAGCTGAGCCCAGCCTCCTGTAAATAAAGTTGTCTCTAAACAAATAAATAAATCATCTTGGACACTCTCAACTTGCCCATCTGCTAACCAAGTGCCACTGAGTGACGACCCATGGACAGAATATTCCCACAGCTGAAACTTGCTCAAATTCCTAGCCCTCAGCATTGTAAGATTTAATAAAATGTTTGTTGTGTTAAGCCACTAAGTTCGGGGTTATTTATGACGCTGCAGTAGGTACAGTGAAACAACTATACAACCATTATCAGCGCCAAAATAATTAACAATAATTCCTTAAGATGCCAAATATCCAGTGTTCAAATCACCAATCATATTTACTGTCTCATGTTTTTTTCAACATTTTGTTTTAACCAAGATCTAAATAATTCATGGAGACTGACTTTTGTATCTCTAAATCTCTTTCAATCTATTGGTTTCCTCTTCCTTTTTTTCCCTTTCAAATTATTTGTTTAAGAAAGTGGATTATTGGGGCGCCTGGGTGGCACAACGGTTAAGCGTCTGCCTTTGGCTCAGGGCGTGATCCTGGCGTTATGGGATCGAGCCCCACATCAGGCTCCTCCGCTATGAGCCTGCTGCTTCCTCTACCACTCCCCCTGCTTGTGTTCCCTCTCTCGCTGGCTGTCTCTATCTCTGTCAAATAAATAAATAAAATCTTTAAAAAAAAAAAAAAAGAAAGTGGATTATTTGTCCTCAGTTTCCCACAATGTGGGGTTTGGCATTATTTCATACGTTCTCCTATCACCTGTGCTGTAGATATAGAGACTTCATAAATTTCAGGTTTGATTTGTGGCCAGGCTGTTTCAGAGGTGGTGGGGTACACTTCTGTCAGGGGGCACATCGTATCACGCTGTCTCTTGTTTTCTGATGCTAGCAGCCACTGACAGTCATTGCCCAGATCCATTCATGAATTCGGGGTTGTGAAATGGAGACTGTATTGGCTATTACTACATTAGAAAAGATGAGAGAATCTCAGGGGCATATAATAGGGAAGTAGTTATTTAGCTTGTTTCCCATCAATTTCACCTTCTTTTGTTTGCCAAAGCAAGTCATATGGCCAGATCCAAACTCAGCAGGTGGCAAGATAGTTCTGACTGCAATGGGAGTGAAGACTTAGGTCACAGGCCACAACCCCACGTGTGACCTTTCAGATCTGACCATAGGCAGTTGCAAGGCTTTGCCCTCAGGCCTCGGGGAGAAGCTGCTTTTTCACGCCAGATGGGGTACAAGGCACATTAGAGTCACTGGAGGGGTAGAGAGGGACTTGGGTCCTCTCCCCCTCACCAGCCACGTTCTCATACCTGGCTGCATTCTCAGCCCAGATGCCTCCATTCAGACTTCGCTTTACTGGGAACCTCAGGTGTGGCCCTTCCCAGGTATAACCTCCAAGACCCTCATCAGGACCGTGGCTGAGGCATTTTTCTCCACTTGGACTCAGTACTTTTGTACTCTGAGCCCTTCCCTCTCTCCTTCCTCCCGGCCTCTGAGCCTACAAAAAAGGCAGGAGCCTTTTGTTCAGGGCTCCTTGGAAGGGAGCTGATTGTCCCCATCTGCGGGGCATCCACCTGACCCTAGTCTCGTGTTTTTCCATGGGGAAAACGGGGACACAGGGGAGCTGGTGCCTTGCTCTTTTGCCTCTTACCTGCATTGTTGCAGTAAGTGAATAAGCCTGAACTGCTGCTTTCAATTTGGCTGTTGTCCTAATTGACTCTGGTAACACCTGGGGCTCAATAGGGAGGTAAAAAAGGGGGTGGATACTGGAAGGAGGGAAGAATTGGGCCAAAACACAATCGGTCAAAGTGATATTCCATTATTATTTTTTTCTTATTAATTAGTCAGAATATCTCTATAAAAAGAAATTTACTAGTTTCTCAAAATGTTGACATTAACCATGTTCAAAAGCTAGCAAATGAATTTTATAGGATTTTTTTAAAAGATTAACTTATAGATTTCAAACATATTTGGTATTTCAAAATCTATTGCAATTATTGTTTTGATGTTGCTCAAATTATTCCATCTTTCGCAGTAGGAACTTCGTGAAGTTGCCCCTGAACCTTTTTGATATAACTAATGGATCTTTGACGGCTTCATTGCTCCTGGTGTGACAGGATGTCTCAGACTTGAAATCAGGTTTTCAACACTTAATTTTATAATAGATACAGTGATGGCAGGTCAACTTCATTTTAATATATTTGAAGAGAGTTTCTTTTTAGTTGAAAGATTAATAATTTTGTGACCAGGACAAATTATGTATAAAATGTGTTTTAAAAACTCAAATTTTTATATATGATGGTGAGATTATTTTCACTGTATCTCAGAGGGAAAGCCAAAAAGCCAAGCCATATTTGGTGAGGGCTTCATAAAGAATAAGGGAGGAAGATCACTGCTGTGTCTTATCTCAGCTTCATCCTCTCTTCAGAATTGCAACCAGGGCGCTGAATGTGACATCTTGCTATCTTTGGCTTTACCCAAACCTTTTAAATGGCATGTATCTCTCTCCTGTAGTCAAATATATTTAATCATTATTCAGTGCAATTCAACAAGTACTAACTGAGCTCTAGCATTGTGTAAAAGCAACCAGCTGTGCTCTGTGTTCAATGCAGAAGAAATACATGAGAAATATAGAATATATTCCCTGCTTATACAGTCAAGCTGGAGAGACAAGATAAATGCAGGAAGAATTAGATTACGATCCAGGATAATATGTAATTATGTGTTCAAACCAGCGACACTAATACTTACTGCTATAGGATTTCAGAGGATGGAGAGATTAATTAGCTTAGCATGGTCTGAGATGGATTTATGGAGGACTTGTTCCTTGATCCAAATCCTTAGATGGATTTACGAAGGAGTTGTTCCTTGATCCAAACTCTGCAGGATGATTGTCGTTTCCCTGGGCTGAAGTAGAAAGAGGGGTGGAAGAACATAGGAGCAGTTTATAAAGGTGAGAGTAAAAATGGCCTGGAGGACAATGGGGAGACTAGTCACCTTGCAACAGAGGGCTCAGGTTGGGAAGTTGGGCAGATACATTTGGAAGACAGAGGCCAGAATCAGTCTCCTGGCAAGTTTGAATGCTAGGTGGAAGAGCTCAGATTTCAGAAAAGCATTTGTGCCCTTCATCTCAGCTGCCAAGGTCTTTGCTGTTAACTGGCAGCTAGCGTATTTATTTCTGGAAAAAATCTAGGTGTATGGTTAAAATAGGAAAAGAACTATCAGACTTTGAAGTGGTGCTAGAGTGTGTAGAATAGAGACTTAAGTGAATGGCCAGGAAAATGAGGTAGTAAACTCAAAGAAGAGAGTCAATTCATTTGTTTAACAAATATTTATTGAATATATACACAGTTAATGTTGCAAGTCACATGGGAGGCACTGAGTGAGGATGGGGAAGAGTACCCTTCATTGAAAACTTATCAATGGTCTGAATAATTGAAGAAGAACCAACATCCTATGGTAGATGACTTAATAATTTAATTCCTTACAGCAGAATTTCAGGCTATGTGCTAGTCCAGTAGAGGAGGTATTTTTTTGTCATACTTGCCTTTCCTGTCATCTCAGATGATCCCACATGTTCACGCCTATACTACACCCATGTGTTATGCCACACTTGAAAAGTGAGTTGATCTCCTCCAAACTGTTAATCTCTTTCTTTATCCTCTCATAGTCTTGGTTTTTAAGAGCTCTTAGGAGGACAAGGGGACAGTAACAGCAAGAGTTCTGGAAAGTGGAGGACAATGACGATGACTCTAACAGCATTAACTGTAGGCTAGCTGCTCTGGAGCTTCTTTAGGAAAATTTGTCAGAGAGCATTTGTCATGCATGCCATTAGTTAATACTAATTGAGCTCTTCTCATATTTTAGACACTGATCTAGATGCTGGGAGGCAGCAGTGAACCAGACAGAAAAATTTCCTGCACTCATGGGGCTGATAATCTGATGGGAAACAGATCCTACTGCATTTTCAGTTAGTGTCAAGTGCTAAGTGCTATGAAGAAAAGAATATGGTAGGAAAATGGAAAGTGATGGGAGTGTGTATGCGTGCAGTGATGGGAGGACATGGATTGGGGGGGGAATGTTTCTGAGGAGATGACTTAGAACATTTCAGGACTGGTGTTCCAGGGGAAGGGAATGGCAGGTGCAAAAGCTCCAAGGCAGAAAGGGCTAAGGATGGTGGAGGGACCGAGCGCAAGAAGGTGGTGTGGCTGAAACCTTGTGAACTAGGGGATAAATGGCAGGAGAGGTGGGTAGAGCCCCCTGTATCTAGGGCCTTGTAGGTTCCGTAAGAATTTTGGATTATTCAGTGCAATGAAAACTGTAGATGGTTTTGAGAGTGGGAATGATATAATTTGATTTACATTTTTAGAAGATCATTCTAAATGCAGCTTGGAGAAAAAGGTTGTGCGGGGCAAGTGTGGAGGCCGAGCTATAGGAAGTACTTTCGGTAGTCAAGGTGAGAGGTGATGGTGGTTTGGACTAGGGTGTGGAGGTGGAGGTTGTGAAAAGGGCCTAGACGTATTTTGAAGGTGGAGCTGGCAGAACTTGTTGATGTACTTGGGTGTGAGAAAAGAGGTGAATAAAGGCTAACACTCCCCAACCCCAGGGTGAATGATATGCCCATTTACTGAGATGGTGAAAGACTGGGAGAGGAAGAGGTTTGGCACTTATTAAATATTTGTTGAATGATCCAATGAATCAAACAATCAATGATGCTCAAAATTGGGGTGATGGGGATGATGAGTAGTTTACTTCTTCACTGTGGTGAGATGATAACTGTATATAATAGCTTTGTCCTAAATCATCATAGAATGTAATAGAATTGTTCCAAATCATCATAGAATTTCAGGCATTGGGGTATAGAAACTTTTGAAAACACACATTTAGGAGTGCCATGGCAGAAAAAAAATTAACCAGTAGTCTACAAGAACTGGCCCTGAACTGAAGCTCAGAACATTTTCAGGGCTTGAAATAAGGGATGGAAGAAAAAGAATTAGGCATTTCCCCCTAAGGCCTCTGACTTTTACCTTGACCATTGATCTACCACTTGAGAAGTTCAAGGGGAAGTGAGAATGTAAATTTTTTCGACTGTGTGGAAATAAGCAATTGGATGCTGCCCCTTCAGCTGGAACAGGGAGCTGGAGAATCTCTCCATCCAAGTTTTACAGGCTTTCATCCAAATGTAGCTTTGGCATATGTTGCCTGATAAGAAAAGCACAACACTTCCTAAATTGGCTTAATGCCATCTCACACATGAAACTTGCTGTATAGCTTCATAAGTAAATCATGCTTATGACAGATGGCAAAGGTGTAATTTCCATTTGAAGAAACTGTCTTTCACTCTCCTTTGCTGGATGCTTTTAAGCAACTGCCAAGCGTATGCTAAATTTCCTTCCAATATTTTATATATGTGTAATTTTTAAATTCTTTATTTTGAAAACTTAAAACTTATAGAACACTGCCAAGAATTGTACAACGAGGGGCGCCTGGGTGGCTCAGTCGTTAGCGTCTGTCTTCGGCTTGGGGCGTGATCCCAGGGTTGTGGGATCGAGCCCCACATCGGGCTCCCTGCTCGGCTGGGAGCCTGCTTCTTCCTCTCCCACTCCCTCTGCTTCTGTTCCCTCTCTCCCTGGCTGTCTGTCTCTCTGTCAAATAAATAAATAAAATCTTAAAAAAAAAAAAGAAGAATTGTACAATGAACTCTCATACGCTCTTCCTCTCAAATCTCTATGTGTTGGCATTCTGTCATAATTGCTTTATCACCATTTCTTTATATGTATATGTTCATATAAATGCACACACACATTTCTTATTATTACTGCTTTTTGTGCTGTGGAACCATTTAAGTGTAAATTCCCGGTATCATAACCCTTTACCTTTTCCTGGTGTATTTCCTGATACTCTCTTATGTAACGACAGAACAATGACCAAATTCAGTAAATTTAACTTTGATACCCATTACTATCTAATGTACAGTCCACTGTACAGTCAAATTGTACTGGGTGTCCTGGGAATAGCCTTTCTAGCATTTTTTTCTTCTGATTCATTGCCCTGTATTTAGTTGTGCAATCATCAAATATGTCATTTTCCATTGTCATCTTATGACATATTTGATGTTCTCCCTCTTTTCCTACCTCTACAGTCAGAACCTTTATGTTAAGATATGGGTCTTTCCTTCCCTTATTTAAGTCACTAGGCATCTGTTAAATGGTTACCATTGTATTAGGCCAGGGGAAGACGAAAAAGAAGTAGAGAAGAAATTTCCTATTATGTCGTTTCTTGAGAAGACAATATTTCTCGTCATGAAATGCCAAGACCATAGCTTCAAAGCTATGCATAGTCAAGTGTGAAATAAGATACATGTAAGAGCTGGAGGAATTTAAGGAAGGGAGGAAGGAAAAAAAGAAGGAAGAAAAGGAAGAAGGAAAGAGAGAGAGAGAGAGAGAGAGTGTAGGATCGCGGTAAGCCTCCATGTCTCTGAGTTGGGCGGGCATTTCTCTCCTGGATGTGAAGTAGGAGTGTAGCCTGTCACCAAAGTTTTTACAGACTCTTCATGTAATCCCACCTTGGTCCTTAGGTAAGCGTCATTGTAACAGAACCTGAAAACATCACAGGAAGCAAAACAGGCTGTGTGTCCTGTGTGTTCTTCCGGTGTGGGCTGGATCTATTTCTGTTTGCAGGTTTGGGACGTCTATATTAACTCAAAACACTTCATTCTAAGCAAGGCGTCCCAGTAGGGGGAATCCTCCAGGGAAAATTGAGTTTACTCTTCAGTAAATCTGTGAGTAACATGATTCCATTTATTATACCGAAGTATCTCAACCGCAGCGCTGTTGACGTTTTGGGATAGGACTCTTGTTGGCACTATTGACATTCTTTTTTAAGGGAGTATCCTAAGTATTAAAGGTGTTTAGTAACATTATTTGTCTCTACCCACTAGATACCAGGAGCACCTCTCCCATTGGACAACTGAAAAATATCTCCAGAGGTGGGCCAAATGTCCTTTGCAGGGATAAAATCAGCTTATTGAGAACCACCACATTAGACTGAGCTCCTCAGGGATAGGGGCCATCTGATTAACTTACTATGTGTGGCAAGCACCATATCTGGCACAGAATAAGTATGTGATAAAGGCCAAGCTAATGAATTAAAGCACTAGATTTGTGTTAATTTGCTCAGTATCCCTGTTATGTTTGTACTCAATTGTCTCCACTACAGATTTGCCCGGGGATTGAACAAGGAAGGGTTGGGTTGGCTCCATGTAATCTTTATGATGAAAATACATTGGATTTAAAGTTCAAAGCCCTAGTTGACCCATTATAAAATACAGCCAGGCAAATATAGCACAGTACGAAAGTACAGATCTTCCTGAACTTATGATGGAGTTATAGACTGATAAGCCCATCATAAACTGAGACTACAGTAAGTCGAAAATGCATTTAATACAGCTAGCCTACCAAACATCGTAGCTTAGCCTTGCCTACCTTGAATGTGCTCAGAACACTTACTGAGCCCCCAGGTGGACGATATCATCTAACATAAAGCCTATTTTATAATGAACTGCTGACTCTCTTATGGAATTGATTGACTGAAAGTGAAAACCAGAATGGCTATATGGGTGCAGGGTGATTTTAAGTGTCTGGGTTATTTGCCCCTGTGATTGTATGGCGGGCTGGGAGCTGCGGCCAGCTGCCCAGCATCACAAGAGAAGATCCTACCGCCTATCACCAGCCTGGGGAAAGATCCAAACCCAAACTCCGAAGTACAGTTTCAGCGGAATGCATATCACTTTTGCATCAGTATGAGAAGAACTAAAAAATTGACGTACAAAAAATCCAACCATTTTAAGTTGGGGACCATCTGTAGTTTCGGATTTATTCATTTCCTTTATTTAAAAGAGAAGACCATTGACAGTTTAAGGTTGACAGAGAAGGTGGTGGGATGAAGGCAGTTGACATCTCTCTGTGTGGAATGCACTGAGGGGCAGGTGTTCATGCCCTTGGCGGGGGCGGGGGGGGGGCGATCAACTTGGTCTGTCAGGAAACTGAAGGGTCGATCATCTAAAGTACCAGAGACTCCCTTTTAGCTGCAGCAGATGCGCAGTTGAAAAGAACCTTTTGTTTATTTTTGTCAGACGGGAGGCACAGAGAAATGGCTTGTCTATGTAAAATCACCACATTTGAAATACTACCTTAATCTGATGCAGGATGCTGCTAGAGGGTAGGGGAAAAGCGTATATGGAAACCCTACACCTCCCACTCAGTTTTGCTGTAAACCTAGAACTGCTTTAAAAAGATAAAGTCTATCGGGGGAAAAAAGATCTTAACATTGGCTAAGACATTAGTGCTAAATCTAGGGCGCTCTAACTACATTTTTCCAATTTTCCTCTTTGGTGTGTCCTTCTCATACTTAGTGACCTCGAAAATCATACTGTTTCAGTGATAACAGCTGCACCAAGGAGACGTTAATGATGCATACTCCTGGCAGGGGGGGAAGCTGAAGTGAAGGTCACTCTAAGATGAGGATTTTCCGACAGCTTTGGCTGCCTGGTTTGCTCACCACCCACACCTTCCTGAATTTCAAAGCACCTTTTTTATATCTTAATTGAATTGCAGTTCAAAATCCTTGAAAGCACAACACAGAGGACTTTGGAAGGCGAAGCAGTACTCTAGGTATTCTAGGTTTTACAGGGTTCAGCTTTTAAAATCTAACCTAACAATAGCCACATACACAATCGTTCGCCAATTAAAAAAAAGAGAGAGAGAGACCTAAGATTTAAATGCATCTTTTAGGAGCCAAATTCAGGGTCTTTTCAACAGGACTTACATTGCCCCACTTCCTGCGACGCAGTTTTCTGGTTGCTACCCACGACCATTAGTTGGTTCTTGACTCCTCCCATTTCCCAGCTTGGAGCAGCACTCTGCTTTGTTACCTATTAATTCCATTTTTTTCTTTTCCTTCTTTCTTTTTTTTTTTAATTTTATTTATTTTTGAGAGAGAGAGCATGCATGCATGAGCAAGGGGAGGACTGAGGGAGGGAGAGGCAGACCCCCCCCCGACCCCCGTTGAGCAGGGACCCCAACAGGAGACTCTATCCCAGGACCCTGGGATCATGACCTGAGCTGAAGGCAGACGCTTAACTGACTGAGCCACAAAGGCACCTCTATTTATTCATTTCATGCCTAGAATAGTTGACGACAGATTTTATCTTTGGTATTTTTGAGTGGCTATCATAGATATCACAGAATAGGATTTGATATGACTGTTCCATATTTCTTGTTTAGTTCCTATCTTTCTGCTTGCCCAGCCAGTTTTAATCACTCAACAAATATGTGCATGTTCCAGGTACCCTCTGAGGCACTAAAGATAGGCAGACTGTGCTGTTGGGACAATATTTAATACTCTTCAGGTCAGTACCACACCCAATTCTTCAGCAAGTTCTATTTCAAGATCTGTCTCAAGGCTGTCCATTTATCTACATTTTCATGACTTTTCATCAAGCCTGAGACACCATCATCTCTCTCTGGACTCCCTCAGTGACCTTCTGATCTCTCCATTTGCTCTTTCCCCACCCCCATTCACCCTACCTATGGCAGCCAGAGCAATTTCTTTTTTGACTTCACCCAGAATGTTGTCACTTCCTTGCTTACCATTGCCTAAGAAGGGAATCTTAACTTTACCACGAGCCTCGGGATCCTGCACATTGGCTACCAGCTGCCTCTCCATTCCCATCTCATACCTTTTCTTGTCCACCAAGGCTTAGGAACACCTGGTCTTCTTTCTTAAACCCGCCTGTTGTGTCCTCCATGGGGTTGCTTTCCCCCCAGCCCACAGTTCTCCATTACTGTCTCAGTCTGTCTTTGGAACCAAAGTCACCTGCTTAGAGACGCCCTTCCCTGACACATCTATTGGAAACCAGCCTCTCCTACTTCCAACACATCTCCATGTGTACTTCCTTCGGGGCATTTATCACAACCCCTATGAACGCATTTATGTATTTGTTTATTTACTGTTCTACCTCTCCCGTCTAGAAAATATGCTTCAGAATACGAGGGCCTTATTTGTTCTGTTTATTGCTATAGCTTTAGGTGACTTGAACTTAAGGTCATTCTTAGATGGTCCAGTATCTTGAAAAGAGGATGGAACACAGTAGGCACTCAATAAATATTTGTGGAGTTGATGGATATATCCTCATATTGTCCAGCAATGGTCATACAAGAGAGCATCAATAAATACTTTTTGATCAATTGCCCTGTGAGGGCCTGTGATAGGAAATAACACCTTTGCAGAATTATACTGTTTTTTTTTTTTAAAGATTTCATTTATTTATTTGAGAGAGAGAGGCAGCGAGAGCACAAGCAGGGGGAGGGGCAGAGGGAGAGGGAGAAGCAGACTCCCTGCTGAGGAGGGAGCTGAAGGCAGCCGCTTAAAGGATTGAACCACCCAGGCGCCCCAAATTATACTATGTTTTGAGTTAGAGTTCTATATTTTGTTCTTCAGAGTTACTAGGAATTACAATGTCATAAACTCATGGTATAAAATATTTAATACACACATTTGTACAAAACCTATATTGCAACATTTTCTAAAGAATGTCCTATACATGGGGTGCCTGGGTGGCTCAGTTGGTCAAGCATCTGCCTTCGGCTCAGGTCATGATCTCTGGGTCCTGGGATCCAGTAGGCGAGTAGGCTCTGTACTCAGCGGGGAGTCTGGTTCTCCCTCTTCTTCTGTCCCTCCCCCCCCCCGAACCCCCCACCCCCCACCCCCCCACTCATGCTCTCTTTTTCAAATAAATAAATATCTTTAAAAAAAGAATGTCCTATGCATAAAAGGCACATTTAAATATTTAAAAATTATAACATCATGAATAAACTTCACTTATTAACTTGTCCTTTTGTGAACTCCAGGAGCAAAACCAGGTCCTTGAAGTCTTGGCCAAAGCAAAGGTCCCAGAGCCATCTTAAGATTTCTCAGGGATGTAACTCCACAGAAGCGATTCTCCTTCAAAAGAATCATTTCCTCGAAAACACTCTCTCACTTGGTTAGGGGTAACTTAGGGAAGTTGTTTTCTCTGCTCCCCAAACACTCTTGGGAATACACCAGGGAAATGAAACCGGTGGGTGGGCTGATGGAGAAGAGCTGCTATTAAGGACCGGGCTCAGTCATTTTACATCACTAAATTTAAAAGTCTCCCCTTTTTTGGAGTTCCTAGTATTAGTAGATTGAATCTTTTCATGAATTAAGCCAAAGGGAAGAGGGACGCTTTCATGATTCCAAGACATAAGCCTGCCTCTACCTGACAGATGTCTTTCAAAAGTCAATGCAGCCTGGGCGAACTGAGCTTCTGTGCCACGAACTACCAAGCCTGGACAGCTTGTAGTAGGACACAATTCTCGGTGCCTTCGGCTTCTAACCTGAACTCACCCAGGCTTTCAAGTGGGTACGAGTACATAGTAGCTACACCCCTAGTTTCACTGGGTTACCTGCATGCATACGTAATGCTGGGTGTCACGCCCTGGAAGATTCTCTGTTCCCCTCTAGGGATTTCGGTAGCTCTAGATGCTCTAAACATGTGCTCACACACAAGGCTTCTTTTTTTTTTAATTAAAATAATGTTTTTATGGAGGTGAAATTCATTCTGCATAAAATTAACTGTTTTAAAATTGAACATTCACTACATCCACCATGTTTTGCAACCACCATTCACATCTAGTTCCAAAATACTTTCATCATCCCAAAAGGAAAGCCCATACCTATTAAGCAGTTGCTCCCTATTCTTCCTCCCCAAGCCCCTGGCAACCATCAATATATGTGCTGTCTCTCCAGGGATTTACCTACTTTGGATATTTTTATATAAATGGAATCATACACTATGTGACCTCTTGTGTCTGGCTTCTCTCACCCTGGCATAGTGATTTCAAGGTACATCCATGTTGTAGCATGGATCAGTACTCAATTCCTTTGTATGGTCGAACAATATTCCATTATATATACGGACCTCAATTTATCCATTCATTCATCAGTGGACACTTGGGTTGTGCTATGGAATGAATGCTTGTGCCCCTGCCCGCAGTCATATGTTGAAACACTAATACCCAATGTGGTCGTATTAGTAGTTGGGGCCTTTGGGTGATGTCTAGTTCACAAGGATGAAACCATCATGAATGGGATTCATGCCTTACAAAAGAGGATCCCGAGAGATCCCTTTCTACCATGTGAGGGCGCAGAGAGCAGGTGCTGGCAATGAACGAGGAAAAGGGCCCTCACCCAAATACAACCAGGCCAGTGCCTTCGTTTTGAACTTGGCAGCCTCCGGAGCTATGAGAAATGAATTTCCGCTATTTATAAGCTACCCGGTTTGAGGGATTTTGTTATAGCAGCCTGAAGGGATGAAGGGTGCTTCCCCTTCGGGCCACTGCGAATAGTGCTGCTACGAATATGCGTGTACCTGCACCCAAGCTTTCTCTAACTGGGTGAAACCACTACATTTGGGGCGCTGCAGAGGGCTCCCACCTCTCGGCATCGCTGTTGCGCTGTTGTGCACCTTCATCAAGACCTTGATGGCATCAAGGTTGTGTAGTTCTCATTTTCTGTTTTGTGTTCTATTCTTTCAGATTGCTGCTTGTTTCACAATTTCTTACAGAATTTTGAAAGGAAGAAGCACTCTTTTTTATTTCTCTCCGCTAGACTTCAGTGAGGCTGAGATGCTAGAAAAGACCAATACGAGGTTTTACTTAACATTGCTCCTCTTTGAGGACCAAGTCTTTCTTACAGGGCCCCAGCTTTGCTCCCTGTTTATTTCTTTCCCAGGATGAGCCAATTTCCAGGAAAACCTCAATCTTCAAATATCTGCCAATGATTCCCAGATAATTTCAAATGCCTCTTAGATTCAAGCTAGAGCTCCTGTTATACAGAGATAAAAAGATTCACAGTTAAGCCTTCAATAATGGGTACATAATGCTTTGAGATAACTTGACCATATCAAATACATGTGGCTGTTTATTCAGATATGCTTATTGGTTGTGGTGGCTTTAAAATATGTCCACAAACTTGACACTTCCCCTAATAAAAAGCGGAGCCAATTTCCACACCCCCTATCCTCTCCACCTCCCCACCCCTGAGGTAAATGAGCTGGGCTTGGTGATTTGTTTCTAATGAGTAACAAATCACGTGAAAGTGATGGTATGGCCTCCAAGGCTATGTCATAGAAGACACTGT
The DNA here is from genome assembly GCF_024610735.1 of Ursus americanus. Classification (NCBI taxonomy): domain Eukaryota; kingdom Metazoa; phylum Chordata; class Mammalia; order Carnivora; family Ursidae; genus Ursus; species Ursus americanus. Next base: position 14,985,662 of record NC_142127.1, read on the forward strand.
GGTTTCTTCCTTGCTCTCCCTCATACTGCTTGCTCTGGGGGAAGCCAGCAAGCCACCATGTCAGGAGGACATGACTGTAGCCTGTGGACAGGCTCACCAAGGGAGGAAGTGAGGCCTTCTATTAAACAGCAAGGAAGTGGGGCCTCCTACTCTCAGCCATGTGAGTCAGCCATCTTAGAAACAGAGCCTTCTGCCCCATTCCAGCCTTCAGGTGATGGCAGCCCAGCCACCATCTTCTGGACTACAACCTTAAGAAGAAACCTTGAGCCAGAACCACTGAGCCAAGCCACTCCCAAATTCCTGACCAGGAGAAACCGTGAAATAATTTTTAAAACTGTTAAGCTTTGTTACACAACAGTATATGATTAGTATATTTATTCAATGAGCTGGACTTTGCAGGATGCAAAGAAAATAACATTATTCTTTCTTGCTTTTTCCCCTAATAAACATACTTTCTCTCTTTGTTCTTTGCTGCCCACGATGAAATAATAAGCATGTTGCTTAGCTTTTTTGGATACTTTTAGATATTAAAAAGTCCATTTTTGTCTTATAATCATATAATTTGAGCTAACATTCAATTTAAGTTTCACCCCGCTGTCAACTCAAGGATATATTTCAGGCCTGAAAGCTGGTTGTTGGGAGGAAAGTGTGGCTGGTTTCTTTATTTCCCATCTTGTTCTACTTCCTCTCCCCCACTCTCTAGGCTGGCTCTAGGATGCCTCTGCGGGTAGGGGGTGGGGTAGAGGAAGGAAGCCAGGTAAGGAAGAGAAAAGGTCTTACTTGGCTGGTTTGGCTGTAACATGATATTTGTGACTTCTGGGAATGGTACAGTAGTATGCTAGGGTTTGCCCGTACCAACTTACAGAAGCTAATTGTTCCATGATCAGGACCATTAGGTGATTGTTAAACATAGCCATCATTAAAAATTTAATTATATGTAGGGGCGCCTGGGTGGCACAGTGGTTAAAGCATCTGCCTTCGGCTCAGGGCATGATCCTGGCGTTATGAGATCGAGCCCCACATCAGGCTCCTCCGCTATGAGCCTGCTTCTTCCTCTCCCACTCCCCCTGCTTGTGTTCCCTCTCGCTGGCTGTCTCTATCTCTGTCAAATAAATAAATAAAATCTTAAAAAAAAAATTTAATTATATGTAAACTTACAATTAAATAAATGTTTTAAAATAATAAATACTCATCACCTTCTAGTTATTTAACTACATTTTACTATAATCTATGTTCTTGTCTTGAGTTTACTTATGTCTACTCCATTGCATGCTGGAAGTACTTCATAATGGAGTGCATCTTTTCTAATGCCATGTAGACGTCACATGGGTAGCCTGAAATTGGCTGTGCTGGGTGTGTGGAGCCACGGAATCATATCACGGAAGTCCGAAACGCTACAAATCTGGACGGTTTTCCTGAAGATCCAGTTGTTAAACCTTTACCAGGACATCCCTGCTGTGGTATATTCCAAATGCAGGGCTTCATTCTCATGGAATGCCTCTGGTGGGAAATGTGCTTCCTGTAGTTACCTTGGCCTGGTCCTGTCTCATCCACTCGACTTCTCACCATCTTCCCCTGAGTAGTTAGGGGTAGCTATCTGTTAGGGATACCTCATCCCTCCAAGCAGCCCTAGTAGATAGAGTCATCCTTAAAATCCCAAATTGTTCCTTCCTATGGAACTCCCTTCTGGCCCAGGAGAAACTCACCTTCTTTTGTTCTGCCTCAAAATACAGGCTGTTCCCATGAGAATTTCCTTTCTTTATCATGCAGTCAGAGCAGCAAGCCTTCTGTAGGCTTCAGTGGCTTTTGTCATTCTGACTTGGACACCAGTCCTTGTGTTTTGTGTTCCTTAAACATGAGAGAACATGTGCCAGGAACTCTGAATGCTCCCTAGAAGTGCCTGCCCTCCCCTCCTCCCTTGGTTGACTGGAAGAAGAGAGAAGCATACCTCCCAATTCCCTGTGGGGATGCTGATGGGGATGTCAGATCACGTGACAACTCTCTTCAAACAATTATTTTCCCATCTTTTGAATCCTCGCAGAGATTCTTAGCCTACATATACAGTCTGGCTACAGGTGGTATGCTGTTGGCAAAGCTGGAGTAGGACACCCTCTTTCTCACTCCCCCATAGACTGCCTGACACCTCACCTTAAAACTCAACTGTCTTTTGCTACCTGTTGTTTGTTCTGTGTTTTGGGGCCTCTGCTCAACGCAGGAGAAAACAAGAACAGTCGCATCTGTTACATGTGTCTTAGCCTCAGTCTGCTTTTTCTTTCAAATCTTCTCCACTGGGTGTTGAGGCAACCTGGGCTATACATGAGCCACGTGGGTTGAGGGAGCGTTCCAGGGACTATGAGGCTCAGGCTGGGTTGTTTTCTTATGTCTAGCAGCAGATGGGGGAGCTTAGGTGTTGGTGCCAACAATAAGAGAGGGAAGAGCCAAGGCTGTCCTGGGTGAGTGGTGTCAGATACCAAGTATCAGGAACAGAGCACAAGCCAAAGATGAGAGATAAGAGAACAAGTTAGAAGAGAACAAGATCATGTTGGGAAGTGGATACGGCTCTCATTGAGCTCCTCACTACCATGCTGTAGCCTGTTGGCATGGGCCACTCAGCTGGCTAGGGCCTGGTCAGCTGGTTGAAGGCACAGGATGGGCATGGACAGTGGCATTTTAAGTTCCTCAGGATTAGACGGCCTTTAGTTTCTTGCCTGGTACCTTGCCAATTATGCCTTCAATGGGAAGATAAGAAAGGAAGTAGTATTCAAGTAAGACCCTTTCCAAATGAGCATCAATTTGGTGGCCAGCACAGCACAGGGATAATAGAGAAGTACATTTAGATTCAGTATCTTCCAGCCTAGCAAATACCTGCCCTAATTACATAATCAGTTTTGCCTATAATGCGAATTCCCTGAAGGCAGGCTCCTTATCTTACGCAGTGTCTCCATAGTACGACCATACTGGTAAATGTCTAATGGACAGTAATTTCTGATTTACTAAAAGTGTTTCTCTCTTATTTGCAAGTCTTAGGTTCCATCATATACAAAATAAAAGTCCATATTCTCTGGCCTAGTTTCCAGAGCATGCTGCAGCTCCAGAATTCACCTGATCTGTCTCATTTCCCATTGCTTCTCTTCATACATGCTGTGCTCTGCCCAGTCGGTTTTATAACTTGCCTCTGGACACACCTTTTCTGGTTGCTCATGTAGGGGCCCAGAATATGTCACCCCAAAATACGCTGCTTTGGCATAAGGATAATTTTGAGCAAATGAGAATTAATAGATGCAGAAAGAAGCCTTCCTGAGGTTTCCTTTATCTGACTAAAGGCTGAAACTTCTGAAAAATGAGGACTGCCGGAAATCCCCTTGCCCAGGGAAGTTTCATGGCCATGAAGAACATCTTTAGGTCAATGAGAAGATGGACCTGCAAAAACATTTATTCCATTAGTTTCCCTCATATGTTTATTTTCCAGTGGTTTAGTGCTTTTGAAAGTTTACAACTTTTTCTGTTTTGTTATTTCTCCACAAATTATTGTGTGTTTTGTTAAGATGCTGTATTAGTCCAAGTTCTAACCACCCCTTTGAGTTACTCTTCATTGAGGTTTCTCCTGAATGATGTGTGCTGTACATGTTAATAAACTGCTTCTCTTTTGTCAATCTGTCTTTTGTCAGTTTAATTTTATAGGGTCCCAGCAGGAGAATCTAGGAGGGTAAAAGGAAAAAGAATTTCTCTCACCCCCCCGCACTTATATTCTTTTACTCTCTTAGAAATCATTCCTCTCCCTACACCCTCATCAAAATCCTACCCATAATTAAAATGAAGTTCAGATTCCACCTGTTGTAAAGCCTTCTCTATCTAGATCTGCTTGTAGCGATCATGCCTTCAGAGCTCTAGTCCATGCCCTCAAGGACATGGCAATGAATGATCATCAATCAAGCACTGTCTTGGCATGCCTATTCTATGGATGTTTGGAACTTTTCTTCAAATTTCTGTTGATATTTTGCTCCTCTAACCTGCCTTGAAATGCTTTAAAATCTAAGACTTGGTTATGTTCAATAAACCCTTGTACCTGTAATATCTCAGAACCTCCCAAGTTTATGACTTTCCCTGTAGCACATGATTTACCCCATAAAATGCAGGAAGCGACACATCCAAAAGCAGTCTTTTATATACAATGATTTTTTCTTAATCGCAAACCTCAATCCATTAAACTATGCCTTGGAAGCAAATAAAATCAAATATTTATTGAGCTATGTGCCCAGCATTCTGGTAGGTACTGCAGAGAATAAGATGATACATAGTAGATTTTTGTGAGAGACTGAAGATACAAAGGAACAATGACCAGAGCCTATATAAAAATAGAACTCTGACCCACAACCTCTGCAGCAGTCAGTCCAGAAAGGCAACCACAATCTATGTGGCAACTGGCAACTGGCAACTGGCCAGGACTTGATCAGTAACTGTCAGCTTCCTTAGTTTTTGCCCTTTCCAACCAAGGGCCAACTAGAGAAAGGCATTTACTCACTCCTAAACAATCACATAGGATGTCTCGCCTCTAGTTAGCCTTCCTTTTGCCGAGAACCTATCAGGGCATACCCAAAGCCTTTTGTTACTGTAAAGCTTTCAGTCCCTGCCTGCTTTTGGGTCTTGGCCCAATTCAAGTGATGGTGGCTGACAACTTGCTCTAAGAAGCTCTGAATAAATATCCTTTGCTTATTTCCATTCTTGAAACTTAGAGGTGGTTTCAATTCTTAACTAGAGGCCCCAAACACTCATGCCATAATCATTTATAATTTTACTTGAGCTTGAACTTGAACTGTGGTCTTTGAGGCTGGTGTACAGGAGAGTTAGCTAGTGACTGCTCTGTACGCAGACAACTTTGCTTTCAAATTCATATGTACTTTACAGGAGAAAATATATTCCCCATATTTCAGGTGGTTTTTTTAATGTGTCAGACTTAATACCTGGTGGATCTTAAGGGTCTATTCTTGAGAGATCTCAGTGAGGTGTGATCAACTTTGAAGAGTGAAAAGGAAATTAATAAAAATAAAAGATAACCATTTAAGCCTGTGAGACTAGAATAAAAGTGGTACCAACTGACAGAAATGGAGACTTGGAAAAAGAATTAGGTATAAAGGTCAAGAGACAGCAGGAAGCTTAAGTTCATTCAACAAATATTGACTGCCAGCTCTGTGCTGGGTACTATTCTAGATGGTGAGGATATAGTGGAGAACAATATTGACAAAAATCCTTGCTTTTGTGGAACTTACATTTGAAAATGCAGACAGCTGGTATTTGGCGCAAGACTTTGAAGTTACCGAGGACTTATCCTTGAGCAAGATATGCACTTGGGGTCCAAAGAAAGGAATGCGTGAGATCAGGATGGTGTCACAGCGCAGAAATCTCACCAGAGTCTGCTGTCACGCAGCAGTACAGTGGAATTTTCTTCTGAGGGTACTGGGAAAAAATGCTAATGGAAGATTAACCTAGGGTTGGAGACTACTTGAAGATAGCTGGTCTAGAATTACTTTATCTTCATTATCACGAGAATATCACAGCATTTGTCCTTTAGTGGATGCTCTGGCAGTAGGTGGTAATAATGGTAACTTGCATTTACATACATTTGTAAAGTACTATCATTTACATTATTTAAGAAAAAGCTAGCCCTATCCCTATATTTACAGATGGAGAACTGAGGCAAAATTGAGAGTGGAACAAACCTCAAAATTACATAACAAATTGTGGTCAGATTAAGAATTAGAATATAGTTTTCCTGACCCTTAGATATTGAGAGGTGTTTATACTGCTATTATTTTTTCAGTCTATATATCATAAATGTAGTATATTATGAGCTTGACACTCTAATGAATGTTAAAGAAAGAAAAGAATAAAAAGGGTGCTGGTAAATGTATGCAACCAAATTTCCCCCAAGTAGTAATTTCAAGTATGTGGTTAAGATTTTTCTAATTCTGGGGCGCCTGGGTGGCTCAGTCGTTAAGGGTCTGCCTTCGGCTCAGGGCGTGATTCCAGAGTCCCGGGATGGAGCCCCGCCTTGGGCTCCCTGCTCCGCTGGGAGCCTGCTTCTTCCTCTCCCACTCCTCCTGCCTGTGTTCCCTCTCTGGCTGGCTGTCTCTCTCTCTCTGTCAAATAAATAAATAAAATCTTAAAAAAAAAAAAAGATTTTTTCTAATTCTGAATGATTCCCTAGGGGTGCTTGATGCCGATCATTTATTACAGACTGATTGGATCAATACAAAAAATGTCCATTGGTGTTTCATTAGTCACTTGAATACGTATTTAAGATTAGTGAAACGAGAAGACAAGATAACTAAGAAGTGCACTATATTGTCACTATGGAAGTAAGAAAATTTAATTTCTTTGTGCTATTTGAAGATGTTAAAAATGCACGGGTGGTGAAAAACTTAAATTACAGAACACTTTAGTCTTGTTTTTGTCTTCTGAATACAAGTTAGGACGTTGGCCAAGCATTTTTTTCTTATGGGATATTCAAGATAGGAAAAAATCTATACAGCTTACTATTCACATTTACGGAGTTCTCACTATGAATTGATCTAAGCCCTTCACATTTGTAAACTAATGTAATCCTTGCATATATATGTGTGTATATACATATGAGTATATATATATATATAGACAAGATGAGGCAGGTGCTATCAATGAGGAAACAGGGCCAGGGAAGTGAAGTAGCTTTCCCTTAGGGACGGAGCTAACTCCGAGAGCTGGGATCTAGTTTACAAACAAAAGGTTTTGTTTGTAAACAAACAAAACAGAAAGCAAAATTCTGCCAAACCACTTTGCTTTTCGGTCCTCTTCTCGAGAAAGGGATAGAGAGAGTTTCGTGGCTGAACTTGGTGCGAAATGTCGTTGCTATCTTTCTTTCTAGGGTGGGGCCATCTGGAGCCCCGGCCACCTCCCTCGTCCTTCATTTCGCCCCGGTCACCCACTCTCGCTTCCCTCTTCTTCCACCACGCCCTGCTATACTTCTACCTCCGCTCCTCCCAGTGTCACTGGCTCGTCTTCGAGCTCCGCTCCCGGCGCCGGGCAGTACGCTGCTCCACGCCGCCGAGTCACCCTGGAGACGCGCCCCGCGCGGCCAGCCGTCGCGCCGCCATGACGTACCCCCAGCGCCGCCGCCGTCGGGCTGGGGGGCGGGGCCGCAGGGCGGGCTGGCCGGCCGGGGGCGGGGCCGGGGTCCAGCTCCTCGCCTCCGCGGCCATCGCTTCCTGCGCGGTCCTTTCTACTCGCCCGCTCCCCGCCCTCCCGGGCCGAGTGGGGCCGGGTGGCGTCCGCAACCTCACCCCGAGGGACACCGCGGCTTCAGGGGCTGGGTTTCCAGCGCAGCGCAATGTCAGGCACCGCGACAGCTCTGTGAGTTCGAGGCCGCGGCCGTGGCGCTGGGCGGCGGCGGGTCCGGGCCGAGGCCGCTCATGGTGCCGCCACGACACCATCGCGGGGCAGGAAGGCCAGGTAGGCAGGCAGGGGAGGGCCCCGAAATCCCCCGGAGCCCAAATCGGGACACAGTGCCCACGAACGGCCCCACCCCCAGCTGTTGGGGTCGGTAGAAGCTCCCTGGCCGAAATGGTATTGGTCTCCGAGGGGCGGCGTGAGGGGAAGGCTGACAGGGGCGTGTGAGCCTGGTCTGGACTCCGACACTAGTGGGAGCTGCTCGAGCGCCACCTCCGCGCTTTTTCTCACTCCCTGGGGAGGCGTCACTGGCTTAACTTTTTTTTCCCCCCTCAAAAGAAGAGGAGGATTCCCTTTAACAGCTGTTTCCTCACTCGTCTCGGAATTACTCTTTCGATCTCAAGAAGCTAGATGCAGTGACAGGCAAGGGTGGGTGGGGAGCGTGGAGTATCCTCTCTCTCTACCACGTGAGGCGATTGGAAACGCGCTGCCAAGACTCACAATAAATCACTTCCTCTCAAAAATCAAACTCCTCTGCAAGAGATCGAAGACAGGAAAGACAGAAGCAGGCGCGAGTCTAGGCATTGCCTCTTGGGGTGGATTCCTCTGTAGGGAGAGGCGAATGGAGTTTCTGTATTTAGAAACTCGGAGGAGCTTTTTACCAGTAGCTGCCTACTCTTAAATATTGCGGTTTATTGAAGATTGCTTTTTTTTTTTCCTGTACCGTGTACTTTTCTGAGTATAATTTGAAATATACAGTGAATAACGAGGCTAGAGAAGAGTATCAGTTATATTGAACACATTTTGGTATTTTTCATTTGTTCATTTTGAATTTTAAGGGTAAGAAAGATCTGATGAACCTTATTTTGAGTGGTTGATGTTTTCATAAGCATCATTTTATTGCTGTTTTTAGGTGCGCTGAGTTCTTCACCTCCTTTTAGACTCAGATCTGCCAAGTTTTCAGGCTTTGCTCTTGAAGATCTTAGAGAGGCCTTTAAAGTAAGGTAAATCCCACTTTTAACTTACTGTGTGACTTTCAAACAACATCAGTTAACAAATGTTAGATGTTCTTTTATACTAATTTTCTACGGTTGTTTTTCAAAAATCTTCTCTAATGTGATCTATATTTTCAAAAAAACAGACTGCAAATGGTGTGTGTATTTATCATGAACCGGATGAATTCCCAGAGCAGTGGTTTCACTCAGCGCAGGCGAATGGCTCTTGGGATTGTTATTCTCCTACTTGTTGATGTGATATGGGTCGCATCCTCAGAACTTACTTCGGTAGGTAATTCTTGTCTAGTAATGATATTGTATAATAATAATATTGCTGTTAATCTGTGATATCTCAGTAATCATTTCTACGTCTCATGCTTACTTAAAGCAGTATTTTGAATGTTGTTGAATTATTTATATTTTCTTTGATATGTGAATTGATGTCAATTCAAGTTGAAACAAAAGATAGTCTTTCAGTTTTCTTCGATCTTTTAGGGTTATTTTGAAAATGAGACTATATTCTTGTTTTCTTAATATTTGATTATGTATCTCTTGTTTTCCTTCTAAATTTAATTTCTTTGTTTATAAACAATATTTTCTAGTGGAACAAGTATCTAGGTTGCAAAGCCATTTGTCAACATTTAGGGGAAAGTAAGAATGCTTCCAGACAGATGAGTGAAAGTGATCAGAGCTTTCATGTACAGGTCACTATTGGGCATATGCCTGGGTGTGTGCACATTTATACATTTGCTAATTCATTCATTGTGAAATACATGGTATATGGTGATTGCATTCAGTTAAAATTTATTTTTCCTTTATCAGTGTCCTCTTGATAGTAATGTGTTATTTTGAGTGCACAAAGTAGTTTTTCTTTCTAATATATATGTAGATACTTTATTCTGTTTGGTTAATGAGCTCTAAAAAAAAGTTGTGCAATTTTATTTTCAGAAATTACTGCTTTTCAACTTACATGTTGTAGTCTTAAGGCTAATATACAAAAGGAAATTGTATTTATAAGATGAGCTTAAATGTCAAAAGAAGCAGTTTGCTACCGCTGGTCATTTCACATTATAGTTAAGTAAATAGTTGACACTGACGTTGTAGCCAATGAGTAAATAAATTTTTAGCCGTTTTGGAAGTACGCTCTGGAATACAATAGGCCATTTATTATTTTTCACTCTTCTGTAACCCCCCTTTTTTTTTTTTAAGATGAACATTCTGTAGTTTAACAACAAAGAAATCTCTTTAATGTTGAAGGGGAAATAAATCTATCTGTAAAACTTTATTTTAGTTTTAAATAAATAGTTTGGTTTTTATTTGTCAGGTAATAAAATTTAGGACAGAAGAGGAGCTGATCAAATTATAATTTAGCAATCTGTATTCGACGATATTTTATAATTTTGTTATCCAAGAGCATATGTAATATGTCTAATTCTTCAGCCAAATATGCACATTAAACTTTTGAGATACATTGTGTATTTCAACAAGAAAATCAGTCTTTTTATTACAGAAAATTTCTGACATATACAAAGTAGAAAGAATGGTATAATGGATCTTCATATACCTAACAACTATTAAATTTTGCCAGTCTTTTCTTAGGCATGTTTTCCTGAAGTATTTTAAAGTCTATTCTAGCCACTTGTAATTTCACCTGTAAATTCTTTCATACTCATCTCAAACTGAAAAGGTCCTAATTTGTAAAAATATAATCACCGTACCATTAACAACATTGTATGTCTAACAAAATTAATTATAATTTTTTTTAAATCATCTGGTACCTGGTCCATATTCAAATTTCTTTTAAGTTGCTTCCATTCCTTAACTGTGTTCCCTAACCTCCACCTTTTTTTTTTTTAATTATGCTAATGATTCGTTGGAAAAACTGAATCATTTTTCCTATAGGATATATCACACTGTCTTAGTCCACTTGGGGTACCACAACAAGACTGCCATTAGCCTGGGTGGCTCAGACAACAGACATTTATTTCTTACAGCTCTCGGGGCTGGAGAGCTCAAGATCAAGGCCCTGGCAGATTCGGTGTCTGCTGAGGACCCACTTCCTGGTTCTTAGGTGGCAGTCCTCTCACTGTGTCCTTAAAAGGCCGGAAGGTCAGCAAAGCTGTCTGTGATATCTTTATAAGGCACTAATTCCTTTCATGAGGGTTCTGCACTTGACCTAATCACCTCCCAAAGGCCCCACCTCCTAATACCATCACATTGGGAGTTAGAATTTTAACATATTGGGGCACCTTAACCAGCGGTTAAGCGTCTGCCTTCGGCTCAGGGCATGATCCCGGCGTTATGGGATCGAGCCCCACATCAGGCTCCTCCGCTATGAGCCTGCTTCTTCCTCTCCCACTCCCCCTGCTTGTGTTCCCTCTCTCGCTGGCCGTCTCTCTCTAATAAATAAATAAATCTTTAAAAAAAATTTTTTTAACATATTAATTTTGGGAGGATACACGTATTCACTCTAGAACACATTTCAAATTTAGCTGATTGTTTCCTTGGGGTGTCATTTAACTTGCTCCTCCTTTTCTCCTATTTCCTGTAAAATGGTAGTTAGATGTACAGTCCTGATTTGATTCAGGTTCAGTTTTTAGAAAAAACACCTTGGTGGTACTGGGTACTTCTTGTGACAACACATGAGGTGCATAATGACTGCAAGTCTTACTTTGGATGATGCCAACTTCAGCACTATAAAGTTTCTCATCAACCTTTAGGTAATAGTCAAATATCCTTGTGATTATTGCCCAGATAGAGTATTTCATTAGGGGTTGTAAAATGATGATTTTTCTAAGGGTCATTCCTTGTGCATTTATTAGCTGAGTTCTTTAAGGAGAGGTTTTCACCACTACCATTTGGTTATTCTGAAACATGGTTCATATAGGAAGGGTTGAATAAATCTTGATTCTTTGTTTGTTTTAGAGTAATGTTGCTTAGCAACTTTGAGTAGTAACCATAGAGTATGATCATGCATTCATGATTTTTTGTGGATTTTATGTTTTTCAGACAATTGTAGTTACTCCTTTTGGTGCTTAAACTGTACTGTCTTTGACCAGTGGGAACCTCTTCAAATTGGCTCCACTGTCCTTTCAATATGACCCTATTAATCTTTAACATCCTATTTGCTTTCTGGCACAAGATGCCCCAGGCTCATCTGGTAATTTTCTTGCCCCATATTTGGATTTGATCATTTCTTTAAGAACCCATGGTTTCTTTTATTGCAAGATGATACAGATCACTTTCTCAATTCTATAGGTGCTCATTCCTCCCGGGTTGTCATTTTTTCTAGGCCTTTCAATGTATATAACTAGGAAATTTTTTTTTTTAAGGAAACAAAAAATGAAGAATTCTAAGTTAAATGAAGCTTATAGGTTTTATGTAACTTCCTAACAACATTAACCTTCATGCAGTTTTATTCATATGCCATTCTACTTCATTGCCTTTCTTCTTTATGCAGTTTTCTCTGGGCTGTTATTCAGCCCTACACATGCAGCTCAAGAATAGCTTCTCTTAGGAATCTTCCACAATCCTCAAAATGATCTGTCCCCCTTTGGTAATCCCACAGTATCTGTATACCCCTGTTGTGGTACTTAGCATATTATGCTGTGTACTTTTCATATATATGTGAAAGGAAAGACTGCATTATTTTTCCTTAGCTCCTAGCACAAGTACTCTTGCTAGGTTTTTAATGAATGTTGAACAAAACTTTTTTTGGGAGTTGTTGCTGCTTTGTTTGGGAATGTTATCTTTTGTATACAAGCAAATATAATATTTAGAAATGAGTATAAAATATTTTTGTAATGTCTTCTGATCTTCCCTTCCACATGAACTTCTAGAGTTTAAAGTCATGTAATAGCTTTATTTTGTTGGAGATAAGTAATAAGGTTTAAAGTCATTTCATAGTTTATGTAAATTTTTTCTCTACAGTATGTTTTTACTCAGTACAACAAGCCATTCTTCAGCACCTTTGCAAAAACATCTATGTTTGTTCTATACCTTTTGGGCTTTATTATTTGGAAACCATGGAGACAACAGTGTACAAGAGGATTTCGAGGAAAGAATGCTGCTTTTGTAAGTTTTAAATTTTAAGTGTTTGTTGGAGAGGGGATTTATTTTTTCAAAGTTTAAAGTTCTTAGTTTCTTGAAGGATATCAGATTTTAAGTTGTTCGGTTAAGTGAGTGTAGATAGCATGATATAAGAGAAACCTACTTGTGTCCAAAATTTTAAATTTATTCTTCTAATCAACTCGGTATCGGAATATCTTGTGAGAAATCAAAGGTACATAAGCACTTTCTTTCCCTTATCTTGTAAAATCCTCTGGGTTGTTAAAAATAGAACTAGCCCAAATCATTAATGTGAAGATGAAGATGGGAGTGAGGAACAAGAGGACTATCTGGAGTCTTTGGTCATTTGCATACCAGATGAGTGTCATCTAAATAGTTGTAAAGTTGCTCTTAGAAATAAAGTAAAGCAAGGTTTTATTTATTAAGATGAAAAAAGATTATTTCCAGCCATCTTTCAGATGTTTGGCTAACCGAATTATATTATATTCTTTCCTTGATGTAACATAACATGCTGATTGATAGTGTTGACAGAAATGGCAGTTTATATAGTGATATATTTTCTAGAAGTAGAAACTAAATTTTTGAGAATGAAGAATAAAACTGCCTCTTAAATTAATTCTTTTCTTTTTCCATTCTTTCTCCTTTTCTCTTCTTTTAAAATTGTGATAGAATGTATATAACGTCAGATTTACCATTTTAGCCCTTTTTTCTTAACCCTCTTTTTTTATTGTAGTAGAGTATATATGACATAAAATTTACAACTTTAACCATTTTTAAATGTAAAGTGGTATATAGCGAACATTTTAAATGCTCAGTGGCATTAACTACGTTCACTTTGCTACATAACCATCACCACTGTCCCATCTTCCAAACTTTTTCATTATCCCAAACAGAAACTCTGTACCCATTAAATAATAACTAACTCCCATTCCTCACTCCTCCCAAATACTTTCTTTCTCTTAATTATTTTCTTTTATGTGTACTTTTTTGGTGCATTAGACTAGTGTTATTTCTTGTCTTTTCTAATGAACTCTTTCCATTTTTTACTTTGTAAAAGTAATACATATACATTATAGAAATGCATATATACATTGTACTATTACAGGTAGGAGTATGTTACATGTATATACTACATGCACATTACTGAACATTTAGACAATATAGAGGAACAGGGGCGCCTGGGTAGCGCAGTCGTTAAAGCGTCTGCCTTCGGCTCAGGGCGTGATCCCGGCGTGCCGGGATCGAGTCCCACATCAGGCTTCTCCGCTGTGAGCCTGCTTCTTCCTCTCCCACTCCCCCTGCTGTGTTCCCTCTCTCGCTGGCTGTCTCTCTGTCACATAAAATAAATAAAAAATCTTTAAAAAAAAAAAAAAGAAAATATAGAGGAACAAAAAGAAGAAAATAGTAAATTCCACCATTCAAGGAATAACTTCAGAGTATTTTGACGTATATCCTGTCATTCTTTTTCATGTGTGTATTTTTATTTTATTTTTTACAAAAGTGAAACTGTACTATTATGTCCTGTTTTACAGTGGACTTTCTGTTCTTAGTGGTATATCATGAACAACTTTCTGTGTAATTTATTATTCCTAGAACATTTTTTAATGTTAAGTTTTTTAAAATTGTAGTAGTGATGCATGTTCATTGTTGAAGATGAATTATGGTAACGTGAAGAATAAGAATAGTCTGTCCGTAATCTCATCATTCTACAACCACTGTATATGATACTTTCTGTAGCTAAGTGTTCATGTGCATATATGTACAATTATAGAAGTAAGTTTAGTCCTTATCATTGTCTAACTGATTTTACTTTTTACTTAACAATATATCATGAATACCTCTCCAGGCTAATAAATAAACATTTGTTATTATCTTTTCTATTTTATTTAATTGTTACTTGATAGTTAGATTGTTTTCACTTTTTCTTTTGATATAAGTAAATAGAATATCTTTATACACATCTATAGTTATTTACTTAGGATAAATCTGCAAAGTATAATTGCTGTATCGATAAAACAATAATGCCATTTTTCAAGCTTTTGCTTCCTATTGCTAAATTATCATCTATAATTCATATCTCTGTTAGCAGTGCATGAGAGTGAATCCTTACCACAATCCCAACATTTATCAATTTGATAGATGAACAATGATATTTTGTTTAATCTGCATGCTTTTGGTGGTTTTTTATATATTTGTTGCACAATAGAATTCTTTTTTGGAGTTGTCTATATCTTGTTCCTTTTTCTACATTGTCTCCTTCTTATTGACTTACAGGAATTCTTTAAGAGCATGGGCCCTGGTATTTGAATTTTGTTCTGTCATTTGCTGATTGTGTGACCTTGAGCTAGTTATTTAACCTCTTCAGACTTTAAGCAAGGATAATGATAGGGTAGCTATGGGTGAATAAAAACGTGCTTGTACAGCACTAGCCTAGGGTTCTCCAAATGTGGTCTAGTCCATTGTCCATTTAGGGGGTTCTTGATGTTAATACTATTATCATGATAACACTAAGATGTTCTTTCTCTTTTTCATTAACCCACCCATCCTTTTCCTTCTTATCTGATATGTTACAGTAAATAGTATTGTGAAAAGGTCATAAGTTTTGTATTTAGACTGACTTTGGTTTTAATCCTGGCTCTGTTACTTAGATGAAATCTCTCAGCCTGTTGCTTCATCAGTAAAATGAAGATGGTAATACCTACCTTGCATAACTGAATACTTGGCCTTAGCTGCTATTATGATTACTAATAATTATACCCTTATAATAATCTGGATTTTTTTTTATTCTGTTCCTTTGGGTGTGACTGACAGCAGCCTTACTTTATAACATGAGTTTAATCGAATTTTATGTCCTGTTATCTGTAGTTTGCAGATGCTGAAGGTTACTTTGCTGCTTGCACAACAGATACAACTATGAATAGTTCTTTGGTAAGTGCTTTTTTTCTCATCAGGAGTGGAATGGGTGGAGTTGAGCCACGACAGGAAGGACTGAAATAGCTTTGTAAAACCACTATATTAGGATGTAGATATATCCTAATATTGGGTGCCCACCGTAAGAATTGTAATATGGTACTTTCTTTCTGGGACCTTGAAGTAAGCAGTTCAGCCTTCTGAGAGAGAGGGGAAGAGGAGGACAATTGGTTAAGGAGTGAAAATCCTAAGGGACAGTCCTTTGTCCTTTGTTTCTTACCCACTTCATCACTTTGTATTCATTATTATTATCACTTAGAAGCAAATATATTTGTTTGACACTGAGCATATATAAGCAAATTGTTCATTTGTTCCACAGATTTTTTCGACAAAGTTTTAAGAGCACTTTTTTTTTTAAAAGATATATTTATTTATTTGAGAGAGAGAGCATGAGGAGGAGGAGCAGAGGAAGAAGGAGGGAGAATCTCCAGCAGAGTCCCCACTGAGCGCAGAGCCCAGCACAGGGCTCCGTCTCATGACCCTGAGATCATGACCCGAGCCTAAAGGAAGAGTTGGATGCTCCCCCAGCTGCACCATCGAGGTGTCCCTTAGTGTTGAGCACTTGTTCTAGCTTATGTTCTAGTGTGTGAGAGTGTGTGTTCAGGGAGGGCAGAAGAGACAGATAATAAGTGATCAAGTAAAGTAATTAACATATTCATTTATTTTAAGCAGTTATAATCTAGTTTGAGAGAGGGTATGTAGAAATCTTTTTTTTTTTTTTAGATCATCACTAAGGCATCTCTTTTAAGGTGTATTGTTCCAAATGTGGTATTCTATCTGAGAAAAATTGTAAAGTTTCCCTAAAGTTTAACATCAGTATATAAAACATTAGCATGGTGGCCTTATTGCCAGTATAGTTTTTTACTTGTTTGTCTGGCTTTTAGGACTATAGTTACATGCAGGGTAGATTACCAGGTGCTATGAAGAGTTTATGAAACTTAGAGAAAGTGTCATTCTGTTTCTCTGGGATCTTAAGAATCCGCAAAATTAATATCAGTTGTCCCTATCAGGGTAGAAGGCAGAGTGGAGGTGACAGATTATTCTTCTACCTCCTCTAATACATTTTTGCTGTTTTCAGTAAGATGGGTATGTCAGATTGTTCTAGGCCAAATGCTTTAATGAAAAGCTCAGTGTAACGAAGAGACTGTCTATTTTCAGATCCATTGCCTCTTCATTTACTGAGTAGTTTTCATTGGCAGAGTTCTATACCAAGAGCTAAAAGAGAATTGAATAGAAAACATTTTCTGTTAATTTAAGAAACAGCTTAGTTGGAGAATTGTGCCTTCAATATAGATCATTTAAAAAACATTTGTAAAAACAGTAGAGGAATTCAGAACCACTTAAGAACACAGACCTTTAGAGCATGGTTAGATAAACCTATTGTCTAGACAATTCTATTGTCTACCACTTGATTATTTTACATCTCTGTTTCTAGGAAAGTTTTTAAATACCATTTTATGAGGTTGTTATGAGGACTAATGAGAAAGACATGTTTAACTGCTCTGGACTTGGTAACTGGTACATTGTAAGAACTGATAAGCGGTAGCCGATTTTTTCTTGTTTATTAATCCTGTAATGGTTTTCAGGAATCTTAATCTTTAGTTGAATCTTCAGTAATCAGAGGAAACAATTTGGCAAATTCATACACATATTAGATCTTGATTATCACTTCATTGTCTGCCTTCCCCTGTAAACTATATCATCATCGAGGACAGAGACTTTGTCTTTTTTCAGTCTTATATCCCCAGGATCTAGAACAGTTTCTGACATAGTAGAACTCAGCATGTATTTGTTAAAAGAATAAATGAAAAGAAATTGGAGATAATCTGTTAGCTCGAGAAGAGGTCTGTTTTTATGACATTTAAATGTTAAGTATAATGTACCAGTGCTATTCCAATACATTTTGGGAAAATTCTGCTGTGGTGAACAGCAGAATATGGTGGTGAACAGCTGTGTTTTGAGTGGTATTTATGTCTACATGCCATCAACTTAAATTTTAGCCAATATATCAGCTATTATACTTGCTGTTTATATTTGTTTCTGTTTTTGTTACATTCTAGAGTGAACCTCTTTATGTTCCTGTGAAATTTCATGATATTCCAAGTGAAAAACCTGAGAACACAAACATTGATACTGAAGAAAGTAAGCAAAACTTAGAATTTTTATAACTTAGAAATGGGAGGAAATTTTAGCTTCATTTAAGCCATCCCCAAACTTAGTGATTTTGTGGGTTGACGGGGATCACCTGGCATTTCTTCTTTTCCATGATGTATTGTCCTGGCCTCTAGTCTTCCAGAAGTTTGACTGGAAGTTTTTATTTAAACCAGAAATAATTTCCAAATATCAGATATCTCTATGGTTTCATCATACCTATATATGTATATATTTAAATGAACAAGATCCTCTTCAGCCATGCCATTTGAGACTCCTAATAGCAAATTACAGGAGTTTTGTTGGTTCTGTGAATTGAGTAAAGAATATCAGCTTCAGTGTAAGCACAGTATTTATCCATAATACTCTCTTGCAAAGAATGGACCTCTAGAGGAATGTTCTGCATGCTGGACCAGGAACATAATTCTCATAAATTGGCTATCTATGAAGATAACTCCAAATAAAATTTTATCATAAATGCTAAAATAATAACCATACTATAATCCTGATCTAGGCAGTTGTGTATGTACACAATTGCAGAACTTTTCTTTGAATATTGGTCTCATTTTAAAACCTTTAAAACATTTTTATAGATGAAAATGTTTTTCCTTTTACTCTTTGAGCAGAACTGCCCCAGGTAATAATAGAACTCCGGTTTTCTTTGCTGTCCCAAGTCTGATCATATGTAGATTAAAGAATATGCATTTATCAGTAAATTAAAACTTGTGACTTTCATTGGATGTGAGGGGAGACGTTAATGATTTTGTATTATACTTTTCCTTTTAAGCTCCCAAAAAGTCTCGTGTAAGGTTCAGTAATATCATGGAGATTCGGCAGCTTCCATCAAGCCATGCATTGGAAGCTAAGTTGTCTCGCATGTCATATCCTACTGTGAAAGAACAAGAATCCTTATTCAAAACTGTGGGGAAGCTTACTGCAACTCAAGTAGCAAAAATTAGCTTTTTTTTTTGCTTTGTGGTAGGTCTTCTCTTTATTATAT
This sequence comes from Ursus americanus, assembly GCF_024610735.1. Lineage (NCBI taxonomy): Eukaryota > Metazoa > Chordata > Mammalia > Carnivora > Ursidae > Ursus > Ursus americanus. Next base: position 15,004,268 of record NC_142127.1, read on the forward strand.
GTTTAGAACTTGAATTTTAAGACAATATACATGCCAGCAGTATGCTATGGAAACGTAACACTGTTAGGTTGCTTAACTGTGACTTTAAAACTCAGCTATCTGGCATCATTGGGAACTTTGAATATCAAGTCAGCAAATGCTTACCATACCTCAAAGAATTCAATCAATACTATAACACAACAACTACTTATATATATTCAGAATTTGGCATTGCTTCATGGTCAGGATAATTAATAGTTATTTTACACTATGATATATACAAAGGCTGGTAAATAACCAGATGAGAGTTTACTGTATGCATTGATTTTGTTGAATAAGTGGTTTTGTAGTTGTATAGTAAATTGGTGTAAATGTCAAATATTTTAGCAAGTACTCATAGTAAACACTTCTATAGAATTTATGTTATTGTTAATAGTTTTTCTATTAATAAACTGAAAAATGTGCTAAAGATTTCACATAGAATAATCATACAGCAAATATTATTTTAGAATAAGCTGGGATTAGACTTGTCCGAGTTAGTGAAAACTGAAGTTTAGAATTCGATAGTGAATTTCAGGGCTCTTTTCCTGCATATGTCATTGGGAGCAGCCTAATCCAAGGTGTTTTAATACGAGCCTTTAAGATTTTAAATTTATACTGAGCTTTTTAAAAGACCAGATAATGCAGTGCTAATGTCGAATCATTAGCCTGATCATAAGATTTTTTTACTTCACAGTTTTGCCTCATTGCAGAGCCCATTTTTCTCCATCCTCCTCCTGAATAACATCTAGCTGAGTGATGCCTTGATTAATATATTCAGCAGTACAAATAAAAAAATCATTGTGAGTTACGATAATTACATATATACTAAAATTAATTTAAAGGCTCATACATTTGGTGTATGCTGTTAATTATTTTTTCTGTTTGCTTGTTTTAAATGAATGTAGAGCAAGACTAAGCTTTATCATATGTTACCTAATTTTCAAATGAGACTTGAGGTGAAGAATAATAAAGCATCTACATAGTAAAAGTTAAAAACAAAGATGAAAAGAGTCAGATTAAATGGGTAGGATGTGTGTGTGGTGGAAAGAAGCTGGCTGTGGAATGGGATGATTATATCAGGAACTCTGATTTAAAGGAAGAAAGCTACTTCGAGCACACAATTCATCTCTGGCAAATTGGTAAAAGGAAAAGCAAAAAGGAAAACCTCCTGAATTACACAGCTATTTGCCTATTAAAAGGAACTATTTCCCTTCATTGGATAAAAGCAAACTTTTTTCCCAACTCACAACTCTGAGAGAATGTGTTACATAAGTACATTATATAGGTACTATTCCATGCTGACTTACAGATAAATATGTCCATATAAAAAGCCTTTTAAAAAATTGTGGTAAAATATATGTGCTATAAAATTTGCCATTTTAACCTTTTTTTATCATTTTAACCATTTTTAAGTGTATATTCAGTGGCATTAGGTACATTCACACTGTTGTGCAACCACCTATCGACAGAACATTTTTCATACTACAAAACTGAAATTCTATATCCATTAAATAATTCCCCTTTCTCACCTCCCCCTGCCTCTGACAGCCACCATTCTGCTTTCTGTCTCTATGAATTTGACTACTCTTAAGTACCTTGCGTGAGTGGAATTCTACACTGTTTTAATTTTTTTTTCCCTTAAGATTTTATTTATTTATTTGTCAGAGAGAGAGAGCACGCACTAGCAGGGGGAGTGGCAGGCAGAGCAGGCAGAGGGAGAAGCAGGCTCCTCACCGAGCAGGGAGCCGGATGTGGAGCTCCATCTCAGGACCCTGGGATCCTGACCTGAGCCTAAGGCAGACGCTTCACCTACTAAGCGACCCAGGCGCCCCACTGGTTTTCCTTTTATAACTGGCTTATCTCAGCATAAAGTCTTCAAGGTCCATCCTCGTAACGTGTCTGAACTTTCTTCCCTTTTAGAGGGTGAATACCGTATCACTGTACAAATACACCACATTTTGTTTATTCATTGTGGATCTGCACTTGGGTGCTTCTACCTTCAGTAGTGTTTAAAAAAAAAGTCTTTAGTAAGTGACAAGAGTTGAAAACTATGTTAGTCTTTAGTAGAGACATTTCTGTAGAAAGAGTAAGATAGTCCAGGTATATAGCTTTTTGGAAATCTAACTTAAGAGTGGTAAGCTTTGATAAGGTTTAGAGCAGTGCTGTTCAACAGAAATATAATATGAGCCTCAAATGCAGGTGACATACGTATTTTTCAATTTTCTACAATTAGAAAAATTTTTAAATTTTTAAGAGAAATCAAGAGAAACAAGTGAAGTTAATTTTAATACTGTTTTTATTTAACCCATTATATGTAAACTATTTTAATATGTTATCTATATAAAAGTTATTAATGAGATAGTTTATTTTTGTTAGTATTAATATTCTAAGCATTTCATTTTCTATTTCATTTCAATTTCAGTTTTTATTTCAATTTTAGTTGTTAAATATTTCAATACAGACTTGCCACATTTCAGTTCTTCAGTAGCTGCATGTGGCTAGTGGCTACTGTATTGTACAGTGCAGGGCAGGAGTTACTAATTCCTGTATTTGCTGGTCCTCCTTGAATATCTTTTGTCTCGTTAGGGCTTACAATGTTTTAATTTTTCTCTGTAGAATATAATTTAGGTCATACAGTGTTTACCTTGAATATTTTCTATGATAATTTTAAGATAACTTACCACTCATGAAATAATGAAATATATAAGTTATTTGTGATAGATTGTTTATTAGTAAGTGGTTGTCCTCCACTGTGAAATAATGAAGGGGAAGCATTGTAAGGTTAATTTTTATTGGAGGTAATTGAGATGGGTCTTCTTTTGAAATGAGAGTGCCTTGGGTTTGAGAGCTAGAAAATGGGGAGAGGTGTAGAATAGAAAGATCTTTCTAGAAAGGGTTTATAGCTAATGATGATTTCTTACGATTTTTGAATGGCTGCTACCTGAATGATCTGTCTTTATTTCTTTATCGTGCATTAGCAGAGACCAGTGAGATTGTCTGGAAAATGAGCACAGTATGTGTTAAAGTGTTAAGGAAAGTGGGTCAAGAGAGGTAATTATCACCCTATAAGTATTATCTGTTCTTGTAGATAGATCTCCAAAAGATGATTAAGAGCAGGATCTTCTACCTTTTTTCTAGCACTTCATATATGTTAGATATTGCTCATCTTAGCAATTGTTACCTCATTTTCTTGTTTAGAAAGTCCAGTGAAATTATCTAGGAAGTCGGAGGACTACAGACGGTGTCAAAATCACTTTGCCGTAGTTTTATTCTGGCTTTCGTCTTGAGTACGGTGTAGACTAAGTGGAGTCTACTAAACTCAGCTATCTGCTACCTTCCAGCAGTGCTCTAAGATCATATGTCTTTGTTGCTTTGTTGAAGTATAAATGCTAATAATTATAGTACTCACGTAACTACAAGTTCTCAGAGAGATCAAGAGATGCCTCTGTCTTAAGAGAGGGATCTTCAGTGGAATATGAATATGTTTAAGTAACAGTGATGCCAAAACCAGTTAGGTAAGCAGTTAATTTACTTTGATTGACCCAGCAGTCTGCTGCTTAGTGTATGTATTAGTGACGCTCACGCACACGTGCACCAGGAGGCACGCACTAAAATGTTCGTAGTAGCTTTGTTTGAAATAGTCCAAAAGGATCCATTGACAGAAAAATGGATGAGTTGTGGTAATATGTTTTAGAATATCTGATAGCAGTGAAAATAAATGAATTTTGGAACCCCTCCCACGTGCGCGTGCACGCGCGCACACACACACACACACACACACACACCCGAGGCTTCATCAAAAAGAGATCTTTTTTACTCCTTAAATCGCATTAGGTACAGTATTGAGAATATAAGAATATCCTAGCCTAGATGAGCAAAAGAAAGGGAAAAAATATCCTCATAACTGGAAAACTTCCTTTCATTATATCCAGTTATGGGAACTCTGTATTATGTCTCCAAACTGAGAATCAGAGATAGAATCACAATTAGCCAGCAAATTCACATTTTTCATTGGACATTTTTAAATTTCCAAAGAGTGATTATGTCCTTTTATGTTTCAGTCTACCTAGCTTGCTATTTTGATCCATCCCCAAAGGTGTCATCTTGTTCAATAGATTTCTCATCATGCTGTGTTCATCTGTACCTATTTTAATATTTGAGAATTTCCCCAAATTTTAATTTGGCTTAGATAAACTTTAATAGAATGCTAGAAATGCTTGGATAAAGCAAATTTTAAAATTGATTTAATATTCAGTTTTACCCTAGTTGTTAATTTCTTAAGGGAAATTGAATAGCAAAGATCTTCAATCTAATTATAAGTGCCCTCTTTTTAGGCCTGTGATTTTTCAATAGAAAGCAATTTTAAAAGCTCTTACGATAAAATATTAAGGAGGGGGAAAAGAGGGGCCTGTAAATTATGACAGATAAAAGCATGTCATTCATTAGGTTTCACTTTGTTTTCTTTTTCTTTAGTGGTTTCTGGCAAATTTGTCATATCAAGAAGCACTTTCAGACACACAAGTTGCTATAGTTAATATTTTGTCCTCAACTTCTGGTAAGAAATTTGTCTTCAAAATCTACATTGTAAGTTGAAATCTGTTTCTGTTATATATATATACACACATACATATATGTGTGTATATATACACACACATACACACATACACATTTTTATCTTATTACAAATTATTACATTCATTCTAATGTACGTTAGTGTATTGTAACTACATAATATTTGTAGTTTTATGCTGTGGCCTTGTGCTATTTATATTCCTTTGATTATTTTATGGTATTTTTTTTATGTAACATATTGAGGTTTTATAGGCTGGTTCTTTGTATTGTAGTCATTCCTTTCACATATTCTTTCTGAAGATCTTTTTCTAGACCCTTTGGCTAAATGTAATTGCTTATTTCAGAACCATAATTTACCCTATGAAAGATGTTTTATTTTAAAAATTGAATCACCTTCCAAATCTGGGAGAGGAAGAGTATTTTTGAAGCTATAAAAATAACTTGAGCACACATGCTTGATTATGATGAGGTCATAATGTTACTCTGAGTGTTCAATTTCACTGTCTTATTAGTTTAAAGTAAACGGGGCTGTACTTAATCTGTGTTATTAAAATAAGCATGGTTTAGTTTAAAGGCTGTTTTTGACAGTATTTAAACTGATGTATCTTTTTTCCTTGTAGGACTTTTTACCTTAATTCTTGCTGCAATGTTTCCAAGTAACAGTGGAGATAGATTTACTCTTTCTAAACTATTAGCTGTAATTTTAAGGTAAGAATATAGCATAATAGTTAGTTAATTCTGCTTAAAAATATGATGTTTAAAAAATTTCTGGTAGTGACATAGGATAGTTTATATTATAGTATACCGTATAGGCAGAGAAAGATGAGGATAAAAGAAGGTTTTATATGGCAGCATGCTACTCAGCCTGTGTCACATCCTTAACTAGTTTTCTAAATGTTCCTGGGGAGAGTAACTGGAGGGAAGGACACCAAGGCAGCTTTGGCTCCCATTCATGGGAGGACAGATGGTATATAATACTATGTATTGTACCGATGCTTACATTTAAGTTAATGTGGTAACTTAATCCTCATTACCTCCCAAGTTCCTATTTCCTTTTCCTAAAACAAGTTCCCTTTTTGGTTTTGATTTTGGGTTTTACTTCTACTTTTGGAAGTCAAACATGCAGTCTTTTCTGATGACTCCGCCTCAAGTGATCTTTCAGTTATGTTCTGTATAAATCATTTGGCAACTTTGCATTACTGTATAGCATCAGTATTGTCAATAACTGTATTTAAGTCTTTTATTTTTATGTGACTTTGTGTATGTTTGTCTTGTCTTTTCTGTGGATTTTAAACCTTTAAAGGCCAAGGCCTTGTTTTATCCTTACTTGTGCCACCAACAGTCTAGCCTAGGGCTTTGCTTACCAGCAGTACTCAAAAAAGATGTGTCAGCTTAATAAAGCTGTTGTTTTTTACAGAAAAAAAATCAGAAATCAGAGAAGGTAGTAGAATGATTTAATGGAGTGAGTAATGTTTCTTAGCTGTCAGAACTGGGTTTGAATTAGAGCTTTGTTCTTTGTTTCTGTCAGTCCCCTTAAACTCTCTGAGAGGGTTTCTTAGGTGAGAAAATGATGATAGCATCTACTTTCCAACCTTGTTTTAAAGTTTGGAGGGAATATATATATAAAATGATTGTCATGGGGACTGAGGTACTCTTATTATGATGGGTTTTTCCTTGATAGATATAACCATGGTAGTTTCCAAGGATAGGCAGGTTGACCAACTAATTTACTATTTAGATTTTATGGCCCCTAGAAGTTTATTATATTGCATGATTGACTAATTGTTTTAGCCAAACATATTTTTGTATTGGGGAAATCCTATATATTTGTACTGGAGAAGTAAACGAGGCTTTATTCAACTTTATTCAAAATTCATGCTAATTTTTAACTTTTCTCTGTACTATATTAATAAAGTTTTGAAAAAGAAGGAAATAGATATAAAATGTTGAACGTGGTAAGTATTTTGACAAAGCCCATTAGAGTAGATCTAGAACAGGGGTCAGTAGACTATGGTGAGCTAGCTTCTTCCTATTTTTGTAAATAAAGCTTTATTGGAATATAGCCGCTCCTATTTGTTAGCAAACTGTCTATGGCTACTTACGCACCGTAATGACAGTTCAGTTGCAACAGAGACTATATGGTCTGCAAGCCTAAAATATTTACTGTTTGTTCCTTTAAGGAAGTTTTCTTGACCTGTGGTCTAGAAAAATTATTACTTAGAATTTTTTTGTGTATTTATTACATGTTCTTAATACTGTATTGAACATTGTTTTATACTTTGTTTTGAAATAACCTTACACATCAGTTTCTGAGGTTATAAAAAGAATTTGACATAGCAACAATCTTGAAGGAAGTCTTCTGATAAGCTAAAAAGTCTCACTTCAGTCAAGAGACAAAAAAGAGGGTACCCGCCATCTAAACTATCTGGAATTCAGTCCTGCCTCCATCATTACTAGTTTTGCGATTTCTTGCCTCTCTGTGTCACAGTTTCTTGCTTCTCTGTGTCACAGTTTCCTCACCTGTAAGTTGGGAATACTAGTAAGATTTGTCTGAAAGGATTCTTATGAGGATTAAATGAGTTAAAACTTTAAAAGTGCTTGAAAAAGTGTCTGATGTATAATAGGTGCTCAATGTATTTAGTCATTGTGATTATTATTATCTAAATGGAATTGAAACCTCTAGTTTTTACTATGTTGTGGGTGGTCAATAAATAATAGCTGAATTTAAACAACAGAAAATTGTAATATTTAATTGAGAGACATGAATACTTAATGTAACTAGATTTGACTTATATAATTCCATAAGGAAAAAATATTTTTTTAATATTCCTCTCTCGTGTCACTTAGCTTTTTGGATCAGTAGGTGAAAGAATTAGACTGGCTTTTAAAAAAAGTTAACACTATTTTATCTGCTTTGAAAATATGTACAATTACAAGATGCATAGGAATAGACAGTATAAGCTCTCTGAGAACAGGAACCACATCTCTTTTGTTTGCTGCTGTAACACAGTGCTTAGCTCAATAAATAATAACTTAAAAATTTTTTTTCAATAGATAACAGTTGAGTGAATGAATGATCTCTGATTTCTCTACATTTTTAATTCAGTGTTTTTTCATCCATTAATTAATCATTTAAACATTTAAGGATAGTTTTGCTAATCTAGGTTTTACTCGTAGGCAAGAGTTAGTGCTATTGCTAGGTTTGTATGGATATACTGTATGTGTATCTTCAGAAAAAACGTTTGGAAGAGGGCTGACAAGTTGGCAACTTCGTTAACTGGAAAGTAGTAGGTAGCACAGGAGGTAAAAATGCTTCCCTAGAAGCAGACTGGCTGAGTTTCAGTCCCAGCTGTGTGATCGTGGTCAAGGTACTTTGTATGTTTGTGCATTAGTTTTCTCAGGTGTAAAATGGTAATGGTGGTAACAATAATACCTTTATTACAAGGTAATATGTACATTTCGTGAGAATTAAATGATTACAAGTATAGCACTTAAACTGCCCTGTTAATATTGTTAGATATTATTAATTAAATCACTAAATTCTTTGACAGTTGTAGTTTTGCCCAGTTTTGAGAGTAGTCTAGATCACTTGTAAATAATTTTTATCTTTATTATTAGCCCTTTCTCAGGAGTTTATTGTTTTGCTCATCAGTAATCCTATTATTCCCGTAGCATTGGAGGTGTTGTGCTGGTAAACTTGTCAGGGTCTGAGAAATCTGCTGGAAGAGATACAATAGGTAAGTATGTGACTCTGCATTCTTTCTGTTAAGAGTATACCAGAAAGTTTTGTGCGTGTCATTATTTGTGTCCTTGCATGCGTGTGCACACACACACACAGGGTGGGCACTAATGGGTTCTTTTTTCAACTTTTCCTTTGGAAATAATGTAAAAAATTTCAAAAATAGTTCACAGAATTCTCATATAGCCTTCACTCAGTTTCTTCGCTAACTATGTACATAACTGCAGTATAATTATAAAAGTCAGGAATTAACATTGATTATTTTATTTATATATTCATATATATATATATATATATATATATATATATATATATATATATATATATATATAGTTTTTTATTTTTTTTTTAGAGAGGGAGAGAGATGGGGCCTGGGGAGGGACAGAGGGAGAGAAAGAGAGAGAGAGACTCTTAAGCAGCCTTCATGCCCAGTGCTGAGTCCCATGTGGGCTCAATTTCACAACCCTAAGATCCTGACCTGAGCCGAAATCGAGTTGCCGTTTAACCGACTGAGCGACCCAGGCACCCCAACATTGATTATAATTAAATTATCTAGTCTATATGTATAACCTTTTCAAATCTCACCATTTTCCCCACTAATGTTGTTTTTCTGGTGCAGTATCACTTGTTGCATTTAGTTTTCATATCTCCTTAGCTTCCTTTAATCTGGAACTGTCCCCCAGTCTCTGTTGTTGTTGTTGATGGTGGTGGTCTTTTTATATAACCTTAACACTTTTGAAGGATACTGTCTAGTTGTTTTGTGGAATGTTCTCACTTTTGGTCTGTCTGATACTTCCTTATGGTTAAATTTATGTTGTGTATTTTTGGTAAGAATGCCATGGAAGTAATATTAGAAGTGTCCTGATCAACACATCATATCAGAAGGCGCATGATGTTGTCCCGTTCCTAGTGACTAGTTAATTTTAAGGTGGTGTCTGCCAGGTTGCTCCAGTGTAAAGTTACTAATTTTTTTCTTTCTAAGTAATAAGCATCTTGTGGGGAAATACTTTGAGACTGCAAATACCCTGTTTCTGTTATACTTGCACCCACTAATTTTGTGATTCACTCATGCGTCTTGCCTGAAACATTTACTGCTATGGTGAACACTCAGTTGTGATCCATTGTTTAGGTTAAACAAAAACAAAGACAATCAACCCAGCTTAAAGGCTTCCGTCTGGATACTTTGTTTAGATATTTAAAGTTGATTGAATGGAAAGGTGCTTTCTAAACTATCCCTGGTCACTGCCCAGTGAGCCATGCCTTGAACTGTATCACCTTTCTCACCCAGAGAGCTTTGTGTATGTAAAACAACACATGTATTTGTTACGTATGTGTGAGATTTTACTGATAGGCTTTCTTTTTGCTTTTTACAAATGTTTTAAAATAATTTTAAAAAATAGATTTAATAAAACATTGGACTTTTGGATAATTAAAGTATTAAATGTGGTCACTTGGCAGACAGCACATTAATTTAGCTGTTTTTAAAGGCGTACTGAAATGTTTTTGAGAATGAGTTAATACATTAAGAAAATCAGTATTGATTATGCCTATACTACAAGCTCCATATTATGTTAGATATTTTAGAACATTAGAAAGTATAAGTAATGTGTTTGCAGTTTTCAGGGAGTTCTTGATTTTAATCATTATTTGAGATTTATAAAATGAAACTACTAAAGAATAATACTGTATTTAACCATGTAATATTACATGATCTGAAATAGAAGATGAGGATGGAAATTCAGTGGAGGAAGAGGACGCTTTGTGGCAGAAGGGTGAACTTTAACTGGGCCTTGAAGATGGTAGTGGAATATATAATAGAGATGATAGGTCACAGTGGGGAGGACTGTATAAGCAGTGGCTTAGAGATGGAAAGAAACATTGTTATGCCAGACAGTGTCAGGTGCCAAATTGTTTATTTGGGGGAAAATATGAAGTAGCATTTCAAAATTTTTAAAAAAAGTGTTACTTATGTGAGTTTTAATATTATAACATGCATGTTTGGCTAGATCATTGGATGTTTTTGCACGTGTTTGTTCACTCTTTAAACTTCTTCCTATACTCCTGGAGAACATGGAAGGGGGTGGGATCTACTTTTATCTTTTCATATTTGTGTATTTCTTGAAATCACATCTGACACATTGTCAGATTTTAAATAAGTGTGTGTTGAATGAGTTAATGAACAAATGCATTAACTTATTATGTTAATTTTTACAGGTTCTATTTGGTCTCTCGTTGGAGCCATGCTCTATGCTGTCTATATTGTTATGATTAAGAGAAAAGTAGACAGAGAAGATAAGTTGGATATTCCAATGTTCTTTGGTAAGAGTATGTTTACCTCTGATGCTGCTTTCTTTGAATGACTAACTTAGGGTTTTGGTTTTGGAGGGAATAAGGAAGGAAGCCTTTCTCTCCTTCTCCATATGATTCTTTAAAACCATCACATTTTAAAGATTTTGAAGTCCAGTCTCAGTGTTTTTCTCATACTTTGCCCTGCATGATTATGCATCTAGGATGGAATGCTGGTTTCCCCAGTGCAAGGCAAAGAAAGAAATTCCTCCTAATACCATTCATGTCTTTAGCCTGTGAATCAGATATTTTCTTCACTGATATGACAGAATTATGCTATCATAAACATTTGAGAGTATGCCTGTTGTATTACACATTTTGCTTTTTTTAAATTGTTAGAAGCATAGGACTGGAGAAACTGCTCCCAACTGATACGTATAATACTATTCTTGTCTATGTGCTGTTCATTAAAACTCACGGGCTATTGAAAGGCTTTCCATTTTCACTCTAAGATATAGACTCTTTTATGATATAGGTTTTCAAATTACCCAATTGTAGTTTTTGGCATCAGTTCTTAATTTTGGTAAATAAAATACCTAATAAGATTTATAAGCTCTTCCTTGCCTCATATCAACTCACTAAAAAACTTATGCTCTCTGTTGGATATCTGTAGATGTCTTCCAAAAGATAACCTAAGTATCAATAAATAAAAAAGCCTGGTGATGAAAGTTCAAAGTATAGTTATAGGGAATCAGGAGACCAGGAATATGGCTGTTCTAATTTCATTTATTTCATACTCATCTGCAAAATGAGGAAATTGGACTAGATGAGTAGCTTTCAGAGTGATCTGCAGAGGATCCTGGGAAGGGTGGGAGGAGGTGGAGTTGCGTGCGTGGTTCTGGTTCTTGGAGTCCTTTGCTGCTTCAGCTGGAACAGCTCTGTTTTGTTGGGCTTTTGCATTGTAATTTAATTTGTAGAAAAGATTCTTCTGCTAAAAAAAGTTTGAATATCTTCACTTAAAGATTAACAGAAACAAAACATTTGGAAAGCTACCCAGACCAAGTGATCACTCAAGTACGGAATTCAATAAATATATCTTAAATATGAAGGTAATTTTAGTGATGTCTTATTTTAGAGTCATAGAAAATTCCACTTGGAATGGAACAAAATACTACATTTTTTGAGTGTTTTTTTTAAGATTGGCAATTTTCCGGAAATACTATTTAATTTACTATTATTACGGTATACACAGACATGTAACTTGATTGGTCTTCTTCATGTATAATATAACACAGTATTGATTTGACCTGGGCTTTACAATAGGCAGGACTAGAAAAGAAATTAGAATTGGGTTGTATAGGGTTCTTCAGGCATGGGGATATGAGCAGAGCATAACAGGGAACAGTGTGTAGATCTGTGTGATTGTACTGGAGGCTAATTTAGGGAAGGACAGGAGGATATGCAGGCTACATTCTGGAGGATCTGGAGAATAGGTGGAAGCAATTGGGACCTTTGTCTTTAGGTCCCAAGGTGGTTAATTTACGTGAGATTCCATAGACTTGATATAGTTCAGGGACCCCAAATTAGATTTGGTTTTTGGTAATGCCAAATTCTGTGTTTTAATTACAACTTTTTAATGTTGTGTAAGCTTTTCAGGTCATGAGTCCTTTCTGTATGTCTCATTTTATTGGTTTTTATTTTTATCACTAGATGTCTTAAATTGGGTATCCTAGAAGCAGGATATGAGACAGGGATTTGTTATGGATGATTGATTTATTGAGGGGTGCTCCGCAGGGGAAACTGACAAGAGACTAAGAAAAGCACTATAGAGAAGGGGAAAGAACCATGTGGGCTCATGTATAATTGAGGTTTGGCCCAGTTCATGGCATGTCGGGGGGCAGGAGGTGGGAGGGTGGTGAAGGAGCAGGTAATGTCTAGGTACTGCTCAGAGACCTTCTGGCCTTGAGCCGTTAGGATTTCAGCCATGAGAGTGGCCTTGAGCATCCTTCACGGATTAGGTGTAGCCTGTTAAGGGTGTGGGCTGCTCAGGGTGGGAACTTCATGGGAAAGGCAAGCTTGTTTGCTCTGCAAGACAGTTCTTCAGAGACGGTGGGTGGCTGGCTATGAGTCTTTAGCGGCAGATAGAGAGTGGATGCTCCAGTCCTGTTAGGATTGAAGTAGGCATCCTAAATCTGGTTTATTATTTAGCAACAAATATAAAATATATATTTACTGCAATTTAACTTTCTTTTAAGAATGCTCTATAGTTACCTAATGGATCTCATAGTAGATCTATGGCATTTAATTATAGGAAGTACAATAAAAATTGTAAGTTTTTCCTTTATACTCTTTGTATTCACATGTAGTAATATGTAAACTTACATTTCTTTAATAATAATAGCAGCTACCTTTACTAACTTTTTATGCCAGGTACTATGCTATATTTTATAAGTGTCTCATCTAATTTTCCCAGTAACCTAGTTAAATATGATTTTACAGTTATAGATTGGAGAACAGGCTTAAAAGAGGTTTTGCCTCTTGTATAAGGTTTACAGTGCTAGTGAATGGTGGAGCTGGGATTGGAACTCAGGGCAGTCAGACTGCAGAGTACACACTTTAGACCACTAAATGTTACAGCCTTCCTTTACAGGTAGTCAGTCTGCACTTAGTTCATATGTTGAGCTATTTGTGTATGTATGTTATCTCACCAACTAGCTTATGAGAGCCTGGAGGGCAAGAACCAAGAATGTATCTGATTTGGAAACTTCCTCCATTATTCTTAGCAATACCACAGGCGCTTTAAACATAAACATGAGTTGAATCAGAGAGCAGACTGTCTACTTCCTCATATTTAATTTAGGCTGCATATCCATACACACAGATATACCAGTTTTGTTTTTTTTTTAAGTTTGAAGACACTGGCTTATTAGTAGCTAAGGTTAACAACTTTTCTTTTTGAATTAAGTGGTTTATTCCATGGTAGTTGCTCCGTGCAGTGTGAGTAGTGGAACCTTGCAGACTCAGTGACCACCAGTTGCTAGTACAGTTTTTTCCGATGTTGAGCTGTCTGTACGTCTGACTGAAAGAAACTGAAGTTCCAGTAAAGGAAACCTGTTGGAGCCCTTTGTGCAAAATCTGATGTTTTCTAATTATAGAGTTATAAGCTTGAAAAATTTAAATAAATCTCAATTACTAACTGTTGTCTCTTTTATACATATTTAGGTTTTGTAGGTCTGTTTAATCTGCTGCTCTTATGGCCAGGTTTCTTTTTACTTCATTATACTGGATTTGAGGACTTTGAGTTTCCCAATAAAGTAGTATTAATGTGCATTATCATTAATGGCCTTATTGGAACAGTTCTCTCAGAGTTCCTGTGGTTGTGGTATGTACTATTTATTACCCTATGATTTATTAGATACCAGTTCATGGACTTTTGGATAGTTGAAGCATTTATATTTCTTCTGTCTTCTGATGGTTCCTCCTATGCACCTTCCCACCCTACACACTTCACACTTACATAAAGTAACCCCACTAGAGCAGGAACTTTGTGTTTTAACTTCTGTGCACTGATTGTATAGAGTAATACCTTATACATAGAAGGAGCTCAATAAATATTTGTTGAAAATAAATATTTAAATGAATAGATGCATATAAATGATCTAAATTTGTAGAAGTGTTTTAAAAGTAGAATGTTATATGAATGAAAGGTGTCATTATCTAATGGAGGTTTATATTCTAAATATAAATAACATGAGTTCTCAGTGAGAATAGGGGACTTAAGAGACTTTGGAATGTTTGGTTGTTCATAGACTTTTTTTTGTTTTGTTTATTCTTAGGACTTTACATATAAGTGAGCCAGATACGTAACCCTAAACCCTGATTAATTTGAGATGTTAACGTGCTTTGAAATGTTATATCAAATATGTTGATATGTGGTAATGATCCTAACATAGTTTGAAGACAGTATCATGGTGGAATTTAAGAAATCTTTCAAATACAGAGCTTGATACTTAGTCATGTTTCTATCTAATAGGAACTGAAAAAAACCCCACAAATTGTACTTAAACTCCTAAATGGATTTTATGATATGCCAATTAAGACTACTGACTAGTTTTCCCTTGCAAAAGACTGAGACAAAAGTAGCCTTTTCCATGAAGACATCTTTAATGCTCTTCCTGTACTTTTCCCCCCTCCTCAATTAAGGAAATTTCTGTTTTCTTGATATTCTTCCATACTTACTCCCTTTCATGTAATACTTAAAGATGCACTTTATTTTTTAGTTAATTTATGTACTTAAATTCCTTTGCTGATCAAAAACTCTTTGATATCAGAATCCATTTACTCATTCATTCTTCTCTTTTGTTATGTATATTTTAGATGTTCAGTTTTTTTAAGCAAAGAGAGTTACATATTTTATTTTCTATATTAATATATATCATATACTCTCTGCCCTATTTCTTCTTTACTATCAATTGTATTTCTTTTGTTCTCTCACGTCTCTTGCCTCTTTCTACTCTTGGTTTTGAACAGATAGAACTGCTTACTACTAGTTTTTTGATTGAACTCTGTTGAATCATGAGGAATTGTTGATATTCAACCATTATTACTACAGTTGAATTATGTACTCACTGTATTTTAAAATAGGTCCATGTTTTCTAGGAATTTTAGTTTAAATTAAACAATTTCAAAGCAAATTAATATATTTGAAAGCAATTATTAAATTTTTCTTTGGATGTTAGACTAGAGAAGGGTTTAGTATGATGCTTATTACATTATTCCATTAAGACTCATAGTAAACACAGACTGTGTCACTGCAAATATTAAAATACTCATTCTTTATTGAGAGCTTCAGTTTTAATTAAACATACAGTGGAGAGTTTTATTATGTTTAGCAGAATTTAATGTAGGCTTTAGGGGATGATCAAGTAGGAGTTGTGACATGTAATCTCTATATGTGAGCTTTTTTAGTTTGCTCCCTGGAAAACTTTACGTTTAAAAAATAATGACATGTTTTGGAATTTTTTTAATTTAACCTCTTTAGAATGAAAAGAATAATATGTAACAAAAATATGCAAAACGGTATACAATGAAAAGGAAATCCTCTCTTTCACTCTAAATCTCCGTTCCTTTTTCCCAGAGGCAACCATTATTAACTTCTAAACCTTCTACCAAATTTTCTATACATGAAGAAGTGTGTATCAGCCTCCTAATCCACCCCCAATTTGTCTTGTTTTTAACACACAAATGGGAACATACTATGGATATTGTTTTGTAATTGCTTTTTTTTTTTTTTTTTTTTTTTTTTTTACCGATTGCTTTTTAAATCTTTACATATCAGCACTTAGGTTCAATTCCTTTTTCAAAGCTTGTGAAGTGTTATAGAATATTATGTTCCAATCCATTGTGTGATGTACCAGGTAGAATATAATGTATTTTACCCATTCCTTGTTGATAGACATTTTAAAATTCCAGTCCTTTGCTTTGTAAATAAAATAGCATTGAATATTCTCCTATAAATCGTCGCATGTATATGTAAGTGTTCTGTAGGATAAATGCCTGTAAGAGAAAAAGACTGAGTCAGTCCTATGGACTTTAGATTTTGATAGAGATTTGCATATCATTCCCCATGGAGGGAACACAATTTATATTCCCAACTGTGTATATGAGTATGTATTGTTGAATAGTTAAATTGGACACTCACGGTCCTATATTATGATAAAAGCTGTTTATCTTTACCTAGGATGGATTTTTTAGGACTCAAGAAGGTTTATTTTTCAGATATACTTTGACACTCAAGTGATTAAGAGTACTAATGGTAACAGCTCAGTAGCAGTAAATCAGTCAGTAATGAAACAAACATATCCCTTAAATTCTGGGTGTTCTTGGCAACAAAACAAGTGTAAGAAACATATCTCTATATATTTTACAACTTTTTAAATCATAAGAAAATACACATTTAAATCAGAAGTCATAATCTGTATGTAGGATGATTCCCTTCTTTTTGTGGGGGGGATCAGGGTTATTGTATGTTTAACTATAAATAGAACAGGAAACTTCAGCATACATAATCCAAGTGCTGAGTAGTAAACTACATAGTTCAAAGTGTGGTTGTGAGCTTTTTTTAAAATAAATTAAAGATGTGTACTTGTCACTCATTGTTTATTTTTAAAAAATTGAGGTGCACTATTAAGCCCATATACTGTACCATGTGTATAGATATTGAATGATACCACCTAGTTCTCTGTCTCAGCACTTCCTAAAGTGTGTCCTTGAAATGATAATAGATGACAAAATGATTCAACCATCAGCTAAATTGAGAAAAGCTGGTATAAGTCAAATAGTTTTCTTTTTAATACTTTGTTTCAGACTCTTCATGATTGTACTTTGTGCTATAAATCTCTAAGAACATATGCCACATTAAAAAAAAAAATCTGACCTCCTGAACTGCCTTTTCACAGAGCAGCTCATGTGTAGTAGGAACCACTAGTGCTTGAGTTCTCTTTACTGCACTGATAAGAACTAATGATACAGCCTGTGTTGAATATGTTGAGTGACACTTTATCAAGAGATAGGCTCTTTTATTGCAGGATGGTATTATTCTATCATACACTGAGCTAGAATTTACTAGTCTAGAATTTCCATGGGTCTGTAGTCCTAATTATATACATTATGGTTTTTTCTTGCTTATAACTTTTCTCTTTTTTCCTTTCTTTTCTTTTCTTTTCTTTTTTTCTTTTCTCTTCTCCTCTTCTCTTTCTCTTTCTCTTCTCTTCTTTTTTCTTTTCTTTCTACCTCTGCCTGCAATGTGGGGCTCAAACTCATGACCCTGAGAACAAGAATGTCATGCTCTATCAACTGAGCCAGCCAGGCACCCTGTTTTCTTTTTATACACCCAAATTATTAGTCTGTATAAATGGCTTGTCTGTTTGGTATAATGCTTCCTTCATTTTTTTCTTTCAACTAAATAAAATTATGTGCAGAGTGATATTTCAAAATTTGATACCGACATTGATAGTTCAAGGTGAAAATAAAATGAAGAACTTAGGTTTTGGTTAGGACAATTGCTAGAAAAAAGGAAAACAAGAAGGAAGTATCCTTAAAAAATTTTCAGTTCAATGCTAGGCCAAACCAAAAGAGCAACACAGATCTGAAGACTATTTTAGTTTTCATGAGGGTGAGATATTTTTGCTTTGGTGAGAGACTCACAAGTTAGCTTACCACTTTCTTAAAAGTCTGTGTTGTGAAGTATTGTCCTGCAATTTAATAAAGCTATTTTCTTTGTTGGCTAAGTATCATCACAAAACTATAAGAACTCTTCTGACAGTTTTATAAAAAAATGTTAATGAAATGGAAGCTGTACATCCAGAGTTGAATAATATCTGTAAGCAAATCTTGAAAATAGCGTAAAGTATTTGAAAATTTTATTCTAATATGTTTGGATTTTTAATATTTGAGGGTAAACTTTAAGAATCATCCTAGTTGCTTTATTGTGTCTCAGTCTGTCCTAAGCTTTTGTCTTTACTCTTGATCTTTCATGCCTGTGTTTTCTTTGGTTGTTTTACTTTTTTAATATGGAAATGTATATTTTCTTTTTTTCCTTTTTAGGGGCTGCTTTCTTACCTCATCGTTGATAGGCACACTTGCACTAAGCCTTACAATACCTCTGTCCATAATAGCTGACATGTGTATGCAAAAGGTAAGGCAAATTTTATTAGGTATTTTAGATGAATTTTTTTTGAGACAGCGTGTGAGAGAGAGCATGAGTGGGGGAGAGGGGCAAAGGGAGAGAGCATCTCAAGCAGACTCCCCGGTGAAAGTGGAGCCCCATGTGGGGCTCAGTCTCACGACCCTGAGACATCATGACCTGAGCTGAAATCAAAAGTCAGACACTTAACTGAGTCACCCAGGCTCCCCTATTTTAGGTGAATTTTAAAAATAGAGATAATGAAAGGGCATGTGATTAAATTATAAGCAGTATAACCATGAATAATAGTTGACGCCTGCTCTGCCTCTCTAAGGTACTTTGCTATATAGAGATATAAGAATTACCAAAGAAATGGATAATGTCTTACATTTTTAGCTTTTCTTTTCTTTTTTCTTTTTCCTTAATTTCTAAGTTAAGGACAGTATCTTTATATGTAGTTCTCCATTTTCGGAGCTGATTATTCCACATTTCATTGGTAAGTCAGTGGTATAGAAAAGGGGATCAGAAATATTTTATTATGTAAGTAGTGGTGTTTTGATTTTTTTTTTTTAAAGATTTTATTTATTTGACAGAGTGAGAGACAGCCAGCAAGAGAGGGAATACAAGCAGGGGGAGTGGGAGAGGAAGAAGCAGGCTCCCAGCGGAGGAGCCTGACGTGGGGCTTGATCCCAGAACTCCGGGATCACGCCCTGAGCCGAAGGCAGACGCTTAACGACTGAGCCACCCCGGCACCCCAGTGGTGTTTTGATTTTTAAAGATACATTCTGAAGATTCCTTAACACTGTGGTACTGTTATAGATAAGAGCAACATAGGAATAATGTTTCTCAGCAAAT
The DNA here is from genome assembly GCF_024610735.1 of Ursus americanus. Taxonomy (NCBI): domain Eukaryota; kingdom Metazoa; phylum Chordata; class Mammalia; order Carnivora; family Ursidae; genus Ursus; species Ursus americanus. Next base: position 15,023,425 of record NC_142127.1, read on the forward strand.
GCTCACTTCTATCTGGAATCAGGAGGGCAGGTGCTCCGTCCCTCTTCTATGATGTCCTGGTCTGGATGCAGGGATTTTAATGATAATCGTTGGCAGTGATAACATCGCAGAAAAGAGAATCCCTCCCCTCCCACCCAGCCTGAAGGGAGAAGTTTCTTTAGTGCATCTGGGGGTAACAGGGAGAAAAGAGACATGCCATATGTACACTAATAAAAAATGTAGTGTAGCCATTTATCACTCAGTTCAAAGTTTACAAACTTTTTTTTTTGAGAGAGAAAGAGTACGAGCAGGGACGGGCAGAGGGAGAGAGAGAGTCTTAAGCAGGCTCCATGCCCAGCTGGAGCCTGACGCAGGGCTTGATCTCAACAGGGGGCTCAGTGACACAACCCTGAGATCATGATCTGAGCCAAAAACAAGAGTCGTATGCTTAACTGACTGACCCACCCAGGCTCCCCTGAACTCCCAAGTATTAAGTAACAAAATGGTATGTGTGTGTATGTGTGTCTGTGGTTTGGTTTAATAAAATTTGAAGAGGAAATACTTGAAAGCCTGAAGGTTTATAATATGTAGAAGTTATAATCAGATTTTTAAAGTGATTTTTCTTTAGATCTTTGTGCAGTTCTTAGGATAAAGGCAAAATACTCTAAGTGGTATGTATTCTCTTTATTTAAAAAACAGTTCTGTGCTGGGGCACCAGGGTGGCTCAGTCGTTAAGCATCTGCCTTTGGCTCAGGGCGTGATACTGGCGTTCTGGGATCGAGCCCCACATCAGGCTCCTCCGCTGGGAGCCTGCTTCTTCCTCTCCCACTCCCCCTGCTTGTGTTCCCTCTCTCGCTGGCTGTCTCTCTCTCTGTCAAATAAATAAATAAAATCTTTAAAAAAAAAAAACAGTTCTGTGCTGATACTTTGTTTCATGGCTCAGTAAATTCTTATTTATTTGTTATGGTTAAAAACAGCTTCTCCTTAATTGAGAATTATCTTTGTACCATGCATTTTCAAAGAATGTGAATATTATAAAATGTACATAACACTGAAGTTACACATCATTAGATTCTTTACAGATGTGAATAATATCCAGGTCCTTCCACATCTCTGGATCCTGAATATCAACCAAACTTGCGCTAGTGAAACTGGGGAAGTGTTGTTATTAGAGGATTTTTGTAGACAGATGTGTAAATGAATTTTTCTGTACTATATTTTGAAAACATCAGCTTTTGCAGATTTGAAAAATAAAAATGGAAGGTTAATTTTAGGATTTAAAAAAAACAGGGGATCTGATTTTTATTAAATGATTATGTAATTCATTTAATCAAACATTTTAGATAGGGCAAAACACAGAAAAGGGAAAATGAAAATAAATAAATGATTGATTGAATGATTAGAAAAACATAACCAGTCTTTTCTTGATTGTCTTCACATCTAGAATTAGACAACCAGTTAAATGAGTGGGGATAGGCCTTTGGTGGGTGGGAATTGAGGGTAGGAAAATACTTTCTGGGAAAAGTGGCAGGGTGTGCCCCAGAGTTGTAATAGAAACAGGAGAGGGGCACCTGGGTGGCTTAGTTGGTTAAGCAGCTGCCTTTGGCTCAGGTCATGATCCTGGGGTCCTGGGATCCAGCCTGGTGTTGGGATCCCTGCTCAGCTCCCTCTCCCTCTGCTCCTCTCCCCTGCTCATGCTGTCTGTCTCTCTCTCAAATAAATAAATAAATAAATAAATAAATAAATAAATAAATCTTTAAAAAGAAAAAAAAAACTAGGAGAATCTACTTTCATGAGGTTTTTTGATTCTGATAGCCAACTGTATTTACATATAGTTTCTAAAATTTTAGCGTTTATCAATTTCTTTTATTGTGCATAAAATAAATTATGTTAACCTATTTAATATAATTGATATTTTGTATAATAGGAAGCATCTCTGTATTCAGATTTATATTCAAATATATTCAGGTTTTAGATATTTTTTGTAATGTAGACAATATTTTGTTAATAAATGTCTTTATTTTGAAAAATTGTCTTCATAGCTTATTGGAAATCAAATTAGAAGTTTTTTATTATGTGGCAACATAAATAACTGCATTGTTACAGGTGAACTTTGTCTTTAAAAGTCAACTAGGGTTTTACCTACCTTTACGAAGTTTGCTTTTACTCAGTTATAAAATAGGGTTTTAGTTGAATATTCATGAAAACCACTCTTAACAACTATATCTGCATTTTAAACTCTCATTAGTCATAAGTTTTCATACTTTTTCTGGTCTTGGGTCATTTAAGTGCATTGTGGCTTTTCTTGATTATATATATTCTGGCAAATATTCCAAGAATATGTTATACCAGTAATTTGATATAAAATTATGTGAAAATTGTGTGAAAGCTTTATAGTTTGTCTTACTGACTGCTCTTTCTTGGGTCTTAGACTGACAGCCTGTGTGTGTATCATACAAGCAGGACATGCATGTGAAAAGTTGTCAGTGATTATTCTTGTGTTACACATTGTGAGTCCCTCATAAAAAATATTCTCACAAAACCCCTTTACTCTGACTAATGGTGCTGTGAAATGGAGTAGTATATGCTTCCCACCAGAGGGAGTCTTGCCTGTGATTCTAAATCTCACTTTTTTTTTAACACTTAAAGAGGGCAAACACAGTTTTTCTTTCCTATTTTAAGGATAGGAGTTACTATTTTCATCAATATTTGAAAGCAGATCACACCAGTGGGTTGCACTAAGTCTCAGTCTACAGCTTTCTTTGACAATTGTTTTTGATCTTTGTTGAATCCAGATGGTAAAGGTAAACTCATGAAAGAATGATTTTTTTCCTTCACATTTTATGGCATCTCATTATTTTTTATTTTCTTGAGAACCCTGGTAAAATGACGGGTGGCAGGCTCAGCCTTGATGATATCCGAGGGGCTTTTCATCACTGGTGTCTGCTTGCTGCTTGCCTTCTCTGGCTCACATTTCTTAGTAAAGTAAAAGTATTCCTATTCGTCGTCATTATTTTCTTAGCCATGATTTCCTTTTGAAATTTTTCATTTGTTACTACAGAAACAAACTAGTTTTAAGAGTCAGGATTAGAATTTGTTGCAAATTGTTAATGAAAGGTTTGCAAAAGTTGCACCGAAGAGTTTATCTGTTTTTGGTGCTGTCTTCAAGAAGGAACTGTAACATAGCCCAACATATCACAGCATATGTAACATAGTTTTTTAAAATGTGAGTTTTTGCAGGTGCCTTTAGAAACTGAAGGGGATTTACTTGAGAGTCAGCAGTAATCAGTAAAGAAAAAATGGGCAATGTGATGTGGAAGATAAAACTTAACGTTTCCTAATTCTGCTCTCGGATGTACTACAGCTAATAAATGAAAAGCATGCATTCTGGCTTTCCTTCAGGCCCTTTTCCAAGCAAGATGTATTTTTGTTGGTAATTTAAGCAAGTGGAATCATACATTGAAGTTCTGAATCCTCATATTTGATAATAACATACTTAATAATATACAGTCAATGCTTAGTATTCTTGGTGTTTTAACTTATTTCTGCAAATTTTCATAAATGGAAAACTTACATTAAAGGAGAAAATTGTCTTAATGATAACTGTGGGTTGTTTTTGTTTTTCTATCTTTTATTTTTAGGTGCAGTTTTCTTGGTTATTTTTTGCAGGCGCTATCCCTGTATTTTTTTCATTTTTTATTGTGACTCTCTTATGCCATTATAATAATTGGGATCCTGTGATGGTAGGAATCAGAAGAATTTTTGCCTTTGTATGCAGAAAACATCGAATTCAGAGGTAGGTTTGGTTCCAATATAGGTTTTAAAAAATATATTCCTTGCTAAATAAACTGGAAATCATCATGCTGGCCTAATTTTTAGACATTTTGTGAAGAATTATTGAAAGATTATAATTTATATATGTACTATGCCAGGTAAAGTTAAAATAAGTTGTTCAGCTCTTTTGGGTGGTGAGACAGTTTCTTCATAGCTACCTTAAAAAAAATGTTTTGATTTACAGGTAAAACTGAAGTGCTTACTATTTTGCTATAATGAATTTAAATGTGGAAAACTTTCACTGGTGTGAATAAAATTCATGATAAAATATGGTAGCACGGCCTCAAATTTTTTCAGTTTCTTTTTTAAAAGATTTTTATTTTTACATCCTACTATAAAAAGAACTTGGGGTAAGTTGTTAGGAAATCTTGCCCTAATCTTAGTTCTGACCTCACAGATTCAGATAATGGAATAGATCTTTTTTTTTTTTTTTTTTTTTGGAATTGATCATTTTTAAGGGCTCCATACAGTTCTAAAGCTTTCCTTAACTATTGCCTTAAATTTTTTTTTTTAAGGGTTCCAGAAGACAGTGAGCAGTGTGAAAGTCTCATTCCTATGCACAGTGTTTCTCAGGAGGATGGAGCTAGTTAGCTGTTGTCCGTAGTCCAGGTTTGTACATTAGCTAGCATTAGTATTGAATAAGATTCTTTATTCCTGTAATCCTCAAATACAGAATTGGTTTTCCATAGTTAGCTTTTTCAGAGGCAGTATAGTCTAGAGAGTAAGGGACAAGCTCTAAAGTCACACTGCCTGGGTTCCAATTCTAGCTTCTCCATGTACTAGCTGTGTGATCTTATGCAAGGTTCTTAACCTGTCTGTGCCTCGGTTTTCTTACTTATGAAATGGGGTTACAGTAGTCCCTCTCTCATAAGATTATCGGAGGTATTAAATACTTGGTATGTTTAAACTGTGTGCAAATGAAGTGATCCCAAGTTTAACTATTACTTTTATTCATGCTAAGAATCACCATTTTATGTAATGATATACTTTAGAAAAATATTTTTCCCCTAGTATAAAAGTTTAAAAAAACTGTATAATTTTGTATTTCCAGTATTTTCTGTATACATGTGTGTGTGTTTTCCATAACTAGCATAGTGTATATCCTGATTCTTTGACTATGCTTTTTCACTTAATGTTTCAAGAACATTTCCCCATTCTTAAAAAATTTTTAAAAATATTATCTTTTATATTTTTGACATGACAAATCGAGTACATGATATTTTATCTTTCACTGAATGAATGCTTGAAATACATCCAACATATATTTTTGGCATGTGTAAAAGTGGTTGTATGTTCATTTAGAGTGAGAGATCACAATAAATTACTGAAATTCGAGAAATTCATGTCCCTTTGTTCTGAGATAACTTTAGGAAGTCTGTATTGAAACGTTTCCTGATTGCAACTGAGCTTCCCCTGCTCACCTAGAACACTGAACAACTCCTGTCAACTCCTTGCACTCAAATTGGTCTTTGAGGCTTAAGTGTCGTCGTCTTCATGGCAAATTCACCCCAAACCTAGGGCTAATTGTCTTGGTTCTGGGTTTCTTTGGTCATTTTTTATTCTAGCTTTTACTGTTGTGATGGTTATACGTGCACATAGTTCAGAGAGTTAGAATTCTACAAGATTTCTTGTACAAAGCAGCTGCCACCTGCCTCCTGCTGCCTGTCTTGCTTTCGTTTTTGTCCTACTCTGAGGAATCACTTTAAACTCGTAGTCAGTTGTTTTGATTCCCTGCCCCCCCCCACGCCACACACAGTCTAAGTACGCTGCTTATACTTCTATTTCTTGATTTCTCAGTTTTAGGCATCATCAGTCAGTTTTCCCACTTTGGTAGATGAGGATAGATTACTTTCAAGTTTCCCCCTCCTCTGCTTCTGCCCCATTTGCCTGCCTTCCCACCTCCTCTTAATCCCAGCACAGTTATTGTATAATTCTGAATAGATCTATAAGCAGTGTTTACAATGCTATGACTATATAAATATAAGTATAAATATAAAGTCATGTTGGATTGTGCCTGGCATTTCCCCAATCCAGACACCCTCAATTTACCCCTTTTAGAGAATACACCTCCCCTCTTCTCCTGGGATGGAGAAGAAACTTGACCAGCTGTGAAAAGTAAGGCAGGGCATCTGAATGTCTAACTACTTTTTCTATAAACCATGCTACTTTTCCTGTTTTTAGTTGTTTCTTCACCCCTCCTTTTAGAGATACCTGGTTGGTATCTTGTCTCTGCTCTTCTCTTTGTCCATGTGATTTATTCTTTTTAAAAAAATCCTTTTATTGTCCTTCTCCTGAGCTTTGGGGACAGAGTGGAACTAAATGTGTTTACTTGCCATCTTCAAATAAAAAAAAAAACAACATATATTCTTTAAAGCTTTTTCGTACTATAACTTATGCACACTCCCCCTAGTAGGCTGTGCATTATTCCCATGTTCACACTCATACCCACCCCCACCCAGGCAAAGACTCCATATTTTTGGAAGTGAGAACTGGTTAAAAGGGAGGTAGTGAAGATGGACTACAAGAGCGCGTAAAGGACAGGTGTGGCAAGAGTCTTTATCTCCATGGGGTAATGATGGGGTATGCCATGAAGAAAACTGTTACTGCTCAGTCTTGAAGTGGTGTTGGCTGTCAGCCTTTGACATTAGTATGGAACCTACTCCCACGAGTTCTTAGTGCTCCCCTCCAGTTCCAGTATCCAGTTGTTAAGTATATAAACTGTGTTTGATAGATATTTCAATGTTAAGATAATTTGCTTTTTGTGGTATAAACTATAGAAAATTAAAGCTATGACAGTTGTAAACTAATGATGATTTGTGTTTGTTTTTATTTTTAGCTTGATAATGGAACATTATGCAGCGAAGAGACAATCTCTGGCAAGTTTTTGTAGAAAATGTTTCAGTGCCTAGTCTGAAAAATAACAGTTTCAGTTCTTTGGAACTCTAAAATATATTTTCCTCATATCTGTTTTCTTCATTTCATAATGAAGTACTTTGCTATGTAGCTGTGTACATATCACTACAGTTATAGGAAGTTCCAATCCATAGTCCCTCTAAAGGACCAACCTGCCTTACACATCTCAAGGAATTCAGCTGATGAAATAATTTGAACTAATCAAGGAATAAAATTCTATGTTCTGGAGACTTTATTTTCACATATTATTTGTTAAATGCTGGACTATATTATGAAAATGTTTTCAAGAAATCATTTAAGTATATAGATCAGTGTTTCTTAACAGATAAAGTGATGAAATAAGCTGCCTATAATAGGTACGGATTATATTTTTGAGTTTCGTAGAATATTGCAAGTTGACAACAGAGAAAAAGTGCTTAATTTTATGCAAGTGTGTCTGTGTAAATTTAGTGGGACTTTAAAGAGAATCCATATTTGAGAAACATCTGGTTCACTCACACTACATAAACTGTATTATCCTTTCCTAGCATTTAGGTGCCTTGTATTTTAAATCTGTGACAAACTATGACAAATTTTTAAAGGGGAAGTATTATTGTAAAATGAAGAATTATGTATTTCTAAAGGCTCTATTGCTGTAAATTTAATGGATAAAGCTCTGCTTAATTTAGAGTTTTGAAGAAATATTCTCTCTTCAATTAAGACATTTTCATAATGGAATGATTTAAATTGAAGTGATAAAGAGTATTATTAAAATAAAATGTTTATATATATGTATTTGTGTATGACAGATCTATTAACTGGTTTCTGATTTTTTTTTCATATATCAGTGTGCCCAATTACTCCAGAACTGGATGCCTCTAGTTTTCCTAAATAAATGTTTAATGGCCAAAATACCAAAGAAGGCAAAAAGAGATTCTACTTTAAAAATTTCATTTGAATTTTTCCTCTACCAAGCTTAAATTAAATATAAAATACTCTTAATTACCGTTCTTAAGCTTAGGTTCTATGCGTACTTCTTGTGCCGCTCGCTGCTCCTGTTCACTGTAGGACGTCAGCGGATGAACATGTCTCAGGACTCACCTAAACTTTTGATGAATCACCCATTTCCTTTTCAACTTGTATGAGAATAGTTCGTTTCTCTTGAAAATTTCTTCACAGTTCTCTTTAAATTCCCTCTGCACTATTTAGCTTCAGTTTGTGTTACTCACATTCTTAAAGTTGCTTTGGTGTTACCATGAATCTAAAATGGGTAAGCCATCTTTTTGCCTGTCCTGAGAACTCTTATATTAATTTAAAAGATTGTTTATGATATTAAGTTTAAAAAAGAAACACCTGTTCTATTTGGTGCCACCAGTAATTCTTGTTAAGCTGAAGGTAATATTGATTTTGTTACCTTGACTCAGGGAAAAGGCATGTAAAGAATGTGGACGTCTAAGGAATTTTTTTTCTTAAAAAGAACTTAATGAAATAACATTTCAATTGCTCAAACACGAATTTCAGTTGAGGTTTATTATCTAGATACCTTTACTTTCTGTTTTTGCTGTTCGAGAGCTCACCAGTGCCTTCAGCAAGTTACAGGGTAAGATAGTTGAAACAGTGAAGGTAGATTTCAACTTTTAAATTATTCTGTAAAAATGATAGGAGATGAGGTTGAACTTAGAGATTGTTGGTTGTTCATATGCTCTGTGTTCGCATATCATACATATCAGGTGTTGTCACTCAGGACTCAGTCAGCCTTAGTTAACATGCTGGATAGATCGTGCGGAGGACTTCTTCCACTAGGCTGCTGGGGTTTTTGTTTTTGTTTGTTTTATCTAAGAACAGTCTCTGTAGAAAGCATCATTAAATTGATTAACTGCAAGTATGAATTACTGCTGCTTTCCTGGCCTATCTATTACCTTTTCTCCCAGATTTTATTTGAATGATTTTTTTATTTGAATACTGCAGCCATGAAGAGTAAGCATTTGAGAACTTCCTTTCTGCACCTTTGTAGTTAAGGGTTCATCTTCTCCAGAGATAAAGTTGTGGATTACTTCCATTCTGTGATTTCCCAGAAATGTAGGTTTCAAGGCCCTCAGATCACAGCAACTGCATTGCTGGCCTTTGGAAATGTTGGGAGGTTTACATTCTGGTAACTGCTCATGTCCTTCCTCTCTGTTAGAGGAGTGTTGGCCCATAGTCATATTTTTCTGAATCTAAAAACCAAATAGTGATTTCTGATACCTTCTTTAGTCTTCTACTTTTCTTCCTATATGTAATTTAAATCCCACTATTGAATAATATTTCAAATTATGACCTTAATTGATGGAAGTTTGCTGTTTTGTCAGACTTGATGTTTGGTGAACATCAGGCTCTCTACTGAAACAAAACTGAAAAATGAAGCAGCCTTACAAGTGCTTAGATTAATGCTTTTTGGAGCTCAGAAAAGCTGTTAGGTGTATGCAATGCACCTCTACTTACTCCTTTAAATAAATTTTAAGTTTTTAAGAAATTGATATATTGGCTTCTGTCAGCCTGGTTTAATTCCTTACATTAAACTGATTTTTCCCTGGTAGCTGATAGATAAAGTTTACTGTTTCTGTAGAAGTGAGCTCACAAGGTTAAATGTGAATGTTCTTAAAGGTATACAGCCTTGTTTCAGGAAGAATGCTAATATCCCCATTATAGTCAATCATGCAGAGCCAGTTTGGGGTTGCAAGGTATGACTTCTCTGGAAGCCAAGGGTTTTCATAAGTCAGTATAGTAAGGTATGTAGCACTAATCCTCAGTGTGCTGGTTGAAGAAACAAAATATCTTTAAAGAAGGATAAAGTAGGAATTAATTAGAAGATATTATTTCCAGAATCATATTAGCAAATAAATGAAATGTTATTTTTATTTTAAGCAATTCTAGTTGTTATAATCCTGCTTCATTTCTCCCTCCTTTCCTTTTGAAATATTCTTTATTACTAAATAATATTTTAGGAAGAATTCACAGAAATATATAAATAGTATTTGTGACATCTGCAGATTTAATTTATGTAGCTAAGATTGTGTGGTTTTTTTTTAAATGGTGGCATGGCTAAGAGAAGATTTTCAGTTTATAGAATTTAAAGTTAGGTTTCTGTTTTAGTATGTCTGTTGTGTACCAAAAATTTCATTTAGATAAATTGAGGTATATTTTTTCATAGACTTGCAATTTTTAGACTGCCCCCCATTTCCTTTTTTAAATAGTATCAGCCTCATAAGTTTTGTAGTTCGTGTGCTGTATGCACACAGGAAATTTCCCTTTAAATCATAAGAGCCTTTAATAAGCACTGGATAGAAGAGGAATTCATTATAAATTAGAAGCAAATAATGACTGTTGGGAATTTACTGTTATAGTAACATGAAGCTTTTCTGTTTTGCCGTCAGGCATAAAGATTGTGTGATGATTGAAATGTTTATTAACTTAACTTTTAGTAGGTCACCTTCTGATTTTTGGTTATCTAGAAAAATTGTGGTTTATATATTTTAAAAACTGAGCATCATTTTAATGTCATTGCATTTATTTACTTATTTTTAAAGATGTATTCATTTGAGAGCCTGAGGCGGGGGTGGGAGGGGGAGGGGCAGCAGGAGAGGGTGAGCCTCAAGCCCACTCCATGTTGAGCACAGAGCCTGAGGTAGGGCTTGATCTGAAGACCCTGAGATCACAACCTAACCCAAGCCAAACCAAAAGTCAGTCTCTTAATCGATTGTGCCACCCACACGCTCCATGTCATTGGCTTTAAAAGAATGCTTTCCTGTAAAATCTCTCATGTGCAATATACATTAACTACTAGAATGTCAAACAATGAGATCATTGACATATATTTAAGGAAAAATTACTTACAGAAAGTAATTAGTACTCTCTGGTTAGGCATATTTTCTGAAAGGCTAAAAATATCTGAGAACATTTTGAGTTTTTGATAAGATGAATGTGAATTTATTTTTAAGTTGAGAATTTGCAGTGGAGAAGTACTCAGATGAAGACAACATTTCCTTCATGATACTTCAAAGTTGGGAAAGAAAAATGTCCAACTTGGAACCTTTAAAGTGAAACTTTTTAAAATTGAAACTTTAACAAGACACTTCATGAAATTTTTAGTTTTTAATTTTATATATGATTTCATTCTTCAGAGCTACTTTTATTAACTTTAACTTAGGTCCTTACATACTAAGCCTTCAGTATTTCTCTACTTGGTTTTTCTATACCCAGTTTTAATAATAGCAAGTAATAATAGAGTCAGTCAGGCAAGAGTATTTATTAATTTCGGTGGGTCCTTGAAAGGCAGGCAGATTTCTGTTTCAAGAATCTTTTGACAGAACGTGAAAACAGTTCTTTAGAGTCTTACTACCAGTATTTGCATATTTGGAATAGCTTTCACATTTTTTTCTTAGGAAAAAATTCAGTGTCAGTTAAACCATGTAACATCAAAACAAAATTTTGTTTAAGGCTATCTTTGTCTTAATTATTCTGGTATAAAGTATAATAATACATTTGTAGTAGCTTAGTATAAGATTATACTTTAATATATATTCTCCAAATTAAATTTAGCCACTGCTCAGTTGCTCTCACTGTGCATGAGCCAGCATCACCTGCAGGGCTTGCTGGCCTCCCCCCAAGTGAGTAGGTCTGGAGGGAAGCCTGGGAATTTGCATTTCTGACAAGTTTCCTAGGAATGCCCCTGGTGCTGGTCCCTTGGCCACACTTTGTGAATACTTATCCTGAGGAAAGAGCACTAACTTTGAAGTTGGATTCTCCCTTTTACCCATTAACAAATTGATTTGGGGGAAATTATTTAATCTGAAATAAACTAGTGAAGTCACAAGTGCCCAGCCCCTTGTACCTGGGTGCTTTATAGATGCTGACTTCCTTGATTAGTGCTCCATCACTATTCTCAAGTGTAAAGTGAGGAGTTACATCAGGGCCTTCTAAATTCTTCCCAGCTCTCAAATCGTGTGATTCTAGAAGTTCTCTAGTTCAAGAGAGAATGCCAAACACCATATATATGTGTGGTGCTTGATAGAGTAGTATTAACAGTAATATTGTGTAGACCATAGTTCATTTTGCTTTTGTTAGGGCTTAGCATCTGGACTCCAAAAAGCTTTCAGTCAGATTTATAAAGCAGCATTGCAGAAGTTAAATTCCAGCACAGCCTGCATCCATGACCGTTTTATGGAGCCTGAGTATATCAGATAAATGCGCTAACTTACTAAGTGACTGGCCTTATTAGAGTCTCACTACATTGCCTCCTATAATGCGTGTTCAAAATATGTAGTTTTCATAACCTGCTTGATTTTTAGACAGCACTAAATAAGCTGCAAAACAAATCCAAGCTGAAATTGTGAGCATATGATTTTTATAGCACATAATTATTCAGTGTTTTATTTAAAAGTAGTCACTAGTGTATTCACTATTGTGAATTTGTAATCTTAAAAACTGGGACACTTAATAGTGCCCGGCTAAAATACAATTAGATTTTCTCATCTTTTATTTCCACCTTGTTAAAGAAAATAATCACAACTAGGATCCTTTTGCCTTTCCTCCACCGTCTTAATCTGCTATACCATAAATATGGAAAAGAGCACATATAATAAAAAGCTTGTATAACTAATTGGTTGGGGTTTGGAAACAGGTGGAACTTGGATAAAGCATTTGCATCCATCCAGAGTGGTCTCCTTATATTATGGACTGCTGGGTGTCTGCAGGATGAGCCCCTGGGGCAAGGGTCGAGAGGGCTTTCCCAACACAATGGATACTGCAGCTGCATTTGAAATTGCTATTTTTGAAAACCCGAGCTAAAGAGGCTAGGAAGAATGTAGGTAGGACATTGAAAATGCTGGGCGCCTGGGTGGCTCAGTTAGATAAGCCTCTGTCTTCAGCTCAGGTCATGATCTCTGGGTCCTGGGATCAAGTTCCCTGTCGTGTTGGGCTCCCTGCTCAGCAGGGAGTCTGCTTCTCCCTCTACCTGCTCCCCCCAACTTTTCTCTCTCTCAAATAAGTACATAAAATCTTTTAAAAAAAGAAAATATTAATTCCTTCTGTTAGTGTAACATGAAGTATGTGATAATGGCAAAAACCCATCAAGATAGTGCAGGGTAAAGTTCAACTAGTATACACTAAAGTGAGTCTTAATATTCAGATTAGTATTAATATGCAGACACTTGTGCGGGGCCAGGTATGTGTATTTATTTCATTTTCATTTCTTTATAGTCATTCTGGTAAATTCTTGTGCAGGTTTGTTTTACATCCATGATAATTCCTATAGTGAAATTTTATAGTATCTTCTTAATCCCCTTAGGCTAGTAAATTAAAGCTGAAGTTATTGAGTGTCAGCATACTGTGATTTGTATTTTTATATAAGGCAAGAGTGCAACATTCTGATCAAGTTGCAGCATTTTAATTTTATATGATAGGTCTGTATGGAGCAATCAGGAGCTGTGTGCAGTCACTCCCAGGGGAAAGTAGTAGTTGGTACAGGAGTAATTTTCTGTAAAAGTCAGCTTCACTTACCAGACCCAGAAGACCAGATATAATGAAACAGAACTTTAGAAAGATGAAATGTTTATGATAAATTAAGGAAACACTTTCTTAGATATATTTTTCTTGGTGTGGATAATTTAATGCAGATTTTTACCTGAAATTTGGTATTATAAACTTGATAATTTTATTTCTCTATTTAGTAAAATGAATATTTTAAGATCCTGGAGTATTTGAATTTAAACATAATTATAAAATCAATTCTAATTACTACTCATGTTACTAATTCTGATATAATTTGGGCCCCAAACTATCCTGGTTTTGAAGGCCATTTGCAACATTGCTTATTTTTATACTCTATTATTTGGGAGCGATTATAGACTACGAATAGCGTAATGTAAAATACATGTGATTTCTTTTAATGCATTTTTATGTAAAATCATTTGCACACTCTATTTATAGTATGTATTTTCTATTTCAGTAAAAACACATAAGTGTTTGGATCTATCCTTATACAAACAAGTATTTGATTTCTAAAGCTTCCTTTTATTAGAACGCTTCTACTCAAGTCATCTCTTCCTACCTAAATCTAAGTGTATCTCAGGTGTTTGATGAAGTAGATCCTTCCTCTTGTGGAACAACATGGTTCAGCACTCCACGTTACGTAGAGGAAGTCGCATCCTATGCATGGTCAGGTCTAAAGCCAACATAAAAGGTAACATTTTCGAATAATCACATTACCCTGGGAAAGGTTCCATGGAGGAGATCTACATTCCATCTCGCCATAAAGCCTTTCCAGTGAGTTCTTCCTCCACAGTTGGAACAGCTTACTATTTTATTGACCATAATAGCAGTCAGGATTCCACCAATAAAACAAAAACTACCCTAGAGTATTTTAAACAACTTAAAACAGAATTGACAGCTCAGGTATTAAAAGAACTGAGAGGGCTAGCAAGACTGAGGCAACTCAGAAATTAGCAAGAGCAGGATGCCAATGCTGTCCCTAGGCTGATGGGGCAAAGAGAAGAATGTGGGGCAAAGCCTAAGGCCAGGGTCACCCAGAGGAAGCTGAATCACAGCAAAGAACAGGAGCCTTATAGGTGATGCAGCTGGAGGCAAAGAAGGCAAAGAAATACTCTGGGTTTTCTTTTCTTTCTGCCATTCACTCCCATTGGCAGGACCTGACTGGAAGCCAGCAACTAAAGGGGCTGGAAAACGAGCCTTCGGGTGTCAACTCCTCAGAGTTAGGAGAGGAGAGGATTGGTACAAGCACCGAGTGAATAGCTTACATTTGGAGGCCAGATTTTATGGAAAATACCTATCTTTAAGCAATAGAATCACAGCGTATGTGAAGACAGCACAGTATAGGAAATACCCAGGAGCCACTGTTGGTTTTGTCCATCTCAAGTCCACTCCTCAAAGAGAAATTGAGGGACGATGCCTGCCCTGGACTTGTATTTCTCATTCCCATCCCTCTTCCTCCACTTTCCACCTCCCACCTTTCCCTTCTCCTCCTCACCTCAGACTGGGCTAAAAGGAGAGGATTGCTTTCTAAAAACCAAATATGAAAAAAGAACCAAATATGAAAAGAACACGAAAAATATTTTTTGGTGCTTGAGGAGAAGAGCTAAAGCACTCTGTATTCATGAAAGTATTAGGAGAGAAGAACAATTTCTTCATTTATCAGAAGACTATGAAAGACTGAAGAATAGACTCTTAGGGAGATAGTGTTCTAAACCTTGCTCTTAGTATTTAAAACTTCTGTCTTAAATCAACCTAATAATTTTTGAAATGTTAATTTTATCTGTCAACCCTAACCTTTAGAGATAAAAATTTAAAACTAATTTGCTAACATGGATCGTTGTTTTACAACTGGAAGGGTCTCTAGAGAACATCTAGGGACATAATTTGGATGACCATTGTCCCAATTTGCTATGGACAGTCCCAGTTTACAACTGCTGTCCTGCTATAGTCACTAACACTGTCTCCTGTCACTCAAGTGTCACAGTTTAGATAATGATGTGACCACCCGAATATACCTTATATTTCCTGACAACTAGGCCGCTGACAAATTTCACAGTTTCTGACTGCCAGTCTGGTGTTCTTTATACTAGACCTGTGTGCTTGCATAATGGAATCAGGGTTGGTCAGCAATTAATCTTCGGTCTTTTGATCAGGATGTTGAGTCCTACCTTGAATCCACTTTCCTCCTGGAGCGGGCTGCTGGGTACTTCGTGGATGTAAGTGAAGAACCAGATTACCCAGCTTGCCGTATTGGCTTGGATTTTCCTTCCTAAGGGAGGCCGTACACCAGTTGTTATTTTCAGGAAACAAAAGTTAACAAGCAATTTTAAAAACTTTTCCAGTATAATTGACAAAAAAAAATGTTAGTATATTTAAAATATAGAACACGATGACTTGATATGCATGTAACGGTACAAGGGTTTCCACCATCAAGTGAATTAACACATCCAACACCTTGCATACTTTTTTTTTTTTTCCTTTGGTGAGAATGCCTGAGATCTATTCTCTCAGCAAATTTCAGTAACCCAGTAAAGTATTATTAACTATAGTCACCATGCTATACGTTAGATCATGAAAGCTTATTCATCTTATAACTGAAAGCTTGTACCCTTTTACCAGCCTTTCCCCATTTTCCTGGTCCCTCAGCCCTTGGCAATTACCATTGTACTCTCTGTAAGTGTGACTTTTTTTTCTTTTGAAGACTCCACCTGTAAGTGACACCATGCGGTATTTGTCTGCTGTCTGGCTTATTTCACGTAGCATAATGCCCTGCAGCTTCGTCGTGTTGTCACAAATGGTAGGATTTCCTTTCATAAAAATTCTGAATGATATTCCATCATATATATATCTCACAGCTTCTTATCCATTCTTACGTTGACAGACATTTATGATGTTTCCGCCCCGTGTCTATTATAAATAAAGCTGCAGTGGACATGGGAGTACAGACACCCCTTTGAGACAGTGATTTCTTTTCCTTAGGATATATACCTAGAAGCAGGATTGCTGGACCATATGGTAGGTGTATTTTTAATTTCCTGAAGAAGCCTCCTTACTGTTTTCCATAGTGTCTGTGTGAGTTCACATTCCAGCCAACAGTGTACACGCGTTCTCTTTTCTGCACATACGAGCTTTTGTTTTCTCTTGTCTTTTTGAGAATAACCATTCTAACAGGTCTGATTGTGAGGACAGGGTTTATGGCAAGACTGTGTCGCAGCCTTTCCTACTCATTTCAATGTAAGGATTTTCTCAGTCACCAAGAGTGTGGGGGCCACTCAATTAATTAGCTTCTGGATCTCTTCCGGAGATTGTTGTGTAGCTGTGTATTTGGTGCATGATGGTGGGAGGAGAGAAACTCGGGAGTCTCCTGTCTAGCCACCTTGGTGATGTCCTCTTAAGGGGCAAGTAGCTCTTCCTTTGGGCAGTGCAGTCTTTCCTCTTGTCTGAGCACCTCCGTGTAAATCTTGCTGGACACCACAAATATTTGGTGTTAAATTTACATTGAGGAGAAACAACTAGAATCAAACCTAGCCACCTAGACCCAATCAGCCCAAGAGCTAAGAGAACCCAAATTACACAACGGAAGCTGCTTTCATAAAGGTTAAGAAAAAACACCTAACAGGTACCTTAACACTGTACCTTCAAACAGAAAATAGCAGGTAACCATGCTTTTGTGAAATGACCAACTATATAGCACCATCTCAAAAGTGTCTTGCATTATTCCAGAATGACCTGAGATGTAATCAAAGTGACAAGTCCTCTAAAAAGAATAATATGACTTTGGTAGATGCATTTCAAAATTTTTTTAATGCAGGAGCAGTAATCACTTCCTGGTCCAGGAAACTTTTCTGGTGTGTACCCTCAAATAATGCACATAGGTAGGCCTGTGTAGGGAGTGATAAATTACGTGAGCGTAGGCAAAGAGCCTGACATGGAATGTACTCAGTAAACGGTGTGGAGAATGTGATCGGTGCTTTAATAAACACCAATTATGACAGCTCTATAAATGTGAGGGAGAGAAAAAGAAGAGGCTGGCCTTGACCAACAGCATCTGTCTATGCCACACTGAACCCAGTTGGAAGAAATAACTAAGAGCGTTGGTTCAACAAAGAGTGCATGGAAACACTTTAGCCACCGAAATAAGGCCAGAACTGTGCCACCTCTTTTCTTTCGGGTGCATTTAGTGCAGAAGCGTTAAGCCAGCCTTCGTGGGTAGCATTGAGAAGCCACTCCGTCTTGGGTGTACTTGTGCGATTCTGAATTTTCAACTCTGATCAGTTTTCTTGGCATTTATTTTAGATGGATTATTTGAGCATACCTGCATGAAACTATTTCTCACTTCAAGTCCTGCTGAATATTAGCATCCCACAAGATTAACTGAAGAGATGTTCCCTCCCAAAATTTTTAAAGGCTGATTCCATGATTGAATAAATTAGGGAAACATGTTTCCACGTTCCCGCTTCACTGCAGGACCATGTGAACTCTTCCATATCCTTTATGAACTATGACCCCCTAGAGGGGATGAGGTCCAACTTGCAGTTTTTTTCCAACTTAGCTGACCACTGATTCCTCCCCCCTCCTCCCCACATAAGCTCTTGCTTTTCTGTTAAATCTCTGTCCATATATGTGGAGACCCTTCCATTCCACAGAATATGGTTTGGAAAATGCTAATATTGAAGACAGCAAATGGCTGACAAAAGGTCGGGAATCCTTATGTATTTTTGCTGACTTTGAGTTTTTGGTGGAAGAAATGTTTCCCCTCCTAAGATAATGAAGAGGCTGAATGGATGACATGTTTTCCCAACACAGCCGATTTGCGGTGCTCTGGCAAGCAACTTTGTGTCCTAATAAATACAAAGTATTTTTACCTTCAGCTTGTATGAAAACATCACACAGCATGAGATTGATAAGCAGTTAAAAAATAATGTCTCCTATACTTTTAAAATTAGATTCAGAAAAACCTAGAGAAGTTTTGCAGTGACTGCTAAAGTGTTTCAGAAGGTGTTTGGTCAGCAGGAGCTGGAGAGGGGTGGGGACGACGCAGGTGCTCGTCATCAAGAGTAAGGACCCCATCTGCTGTGAGGATTTGCAGCGGCAGCACCTTGTCACTGGGATTTGGTAAGTGCGTTTGTTTTTAAATTGGAATTCCATTTTGTTGAATTTTAATCATAGGCAAGTACATTTTCCTTAATATGAGAATATACATTAGCTAATTTGAGCCATAATTATAAAAATCGCCCTTAGTATATGGAATGCAATAGGAGAAATAATGACTTTGTGATCCATTGTTTTTCCTTTGGAGTTCTGCTTTAAGACCTGTTAGGCTTAGCAAGAGGTAGAAAGGGCTGAGGGTCAAGACCTGGTTATTTTCCAGATGACTACAAGATACAGAGGTTCACTAAACTTTGAGCTGTGTTTTATTCAGCAGGAACCTTTGCTATTAGAAATAATTCGGCTTGAATCTTAATTTTCCTTCCTCAATGAATATGGTGTGTTTTTTAAGTCTACCTATAAAAACATCATGAATATATTAAACAGCCAGTCTCTAATTGAGAGTGCTAATTTAACTCAACAAATACTTGTGTGGATAGCTACCGTTTGCAAACCCTCAGTGAATACATCGATGAATAAAATAGAATTTCATCTCAAGGAGTTTATGATCTTTTAGGGGGGGATAAGAAAAGTAGAAAGAAAAAAACAATGAAAACCACAGGTTACAACGGTTGCCATTATGGAGAGTTGAAGGGTTATTTCTAGCGCATCGAGGAATGAGGAAAGGCTTTACACTAGAAGTGACATTTGAGATGGGACTTTGAAGGTTAAGGGGTATGGCAAGTTTCTGGATCAGAGCAAAACAATCAGCGTGGTGTTTATGGGGTGTGTGTGTGCGCGCGCGCGTGCGCGCGTGCATGTGCACGTGCACGTAAGAATTCTAATTCCCTAGGGTACTTGTTGTAAAAGATTCCAGGATTCCAGAAAGTCTGATTCAGGGGGCCCAGGAATCCACATTTTAGGGAAGCAGCCAGGTGAATAATGTGAAGATGGTCCACACACCTCATTTTAAAGAAGCCTTGGCTGAAAGATTGGGGAGCGGGCCAGTGCAGTGAGGGAATGGCAGGTTGGTTGTGGGTGCCGGACTTAGGTGCAATGTGGGCTGTTAAGTGGCCAATGAAGAAGCCTACAGATAGACTGAAAGAGGAAAACAGGCAGAACTAGAATTGCTGAAGGAAGGAGAAAAGAAGGGACAAGCAGCCGGGAAACTGCAGTGAAAGCAGCCAGTCTCTTTAGGAGGTGAAGTATCAGGGGTCTTTGATCTTCACGGAGAAGTAGGAGGCAAGCTTATCTGATACAAGAAGGAGTTGAGAGCTTGAGCAGAGAAGAGGTAATAATCAGGTAACTCTATACTTAACGTTTTGAAGACCTGCCCAACTGCCAGGAAATGCAGAGTGCATTTAGAACAGCTTTTGAAAAAAAAAGAGAGTTGAGGAAAACCTACCACAGAAATTTGTGTTTGCATTGGGTCAGCAGGGGGCGCTAAAGTAGCACACATGCTGATAATTGGCGAGGCCCGCTCTTGTTGAATAGGATTATTCACCCGACCTACAGCGCAATATTGGGGAAGCTTCATTTATTACATTTATAGCAGTGAACCTTCATAGAAGGAACTTTTAAGGTTTTTCTTTAATTATTAAGGCATCTAGGGGTTTTTTTTGAACTGCCAATTCCTACAGTCAAAAAGAAATTAATTCCAAAGTTTAAGGGAATTATTACCCACTTATTGACTTCACTTGAGGCACGGAGCCTAAGAGATTAGGAGAGCAGAGAAGCCTGAGGAACAAATGGAATGGAGCCTGAGTCCTAGAAGGGGAACCACTGGGTCACAGGATATGGGGAATGTATGCTGTGTTAGATGCTGTCCGATCGTCTTCCAGGGAGACTGTGCCAGTTTCCTTCTGCACCAACGACGCGCCAGGGCCTTATTTCTTAATACCTCTGAAAGCCCACCATACAAATAAGCTTTTTAATATTTGCCGCTCTGACAGGAAATATGGAATTTGGGGATACTTTTAGCTTGCATTTTTCTCTTATGACTGGATGGTCCCTTTCTCACATCTATATCTTATTTTTACTTTTTTTTCCCCCTGCGAACTGTATTGTCATGTTCTTTTCCCAATGGGTGACTGGTCTTTTACTTACTGACTTTTGTAGGAGCTCTTTTTATAAGGTCAGTCAAAAGGCTTAGTTAACAATAGAGTAAATAAAGTGTGCTTTTCCACAGATGAGTGTTGAATAGGCTCCCAAGCATTCCCCTGCCCACCTGCTTCCTTGACCCACTAATCACATGACTTGTTGGCACATATCTAAAACTACTGTTTTAAATCACCTTTGGGTAGTCTGTGGAATAGTTTGCCTCAAGAATGCCAAAGTTCTTTCATGTTATAGTTCACTTCAATATGGGGAAAAGCCAAGAGTTACATGGTGACGAATCGGGTGAATATGGTGGTGGTTGGCACATTTTCACTGGTCAAAAATCATGAAATGGCAGGTGGTGCTCTCAGGTCCCCAGTGCTTCAAATGGAGCATTTTCAGAGAATGTTCTGGACGTGCTGGACTGTGATAAATGTCGAGTCAGCAGCTCTCAAGTGCTGGTAATCATGAGCCTGACCACTGATAGCCCCATCCCTACTGGACACTCATTCCTTAGTCGTTAGATTACCTTTGTTTTGTGATAGCTTGAGATAGAATTCATATTCCACACAATTCGCCTGTTGAGGGTATACACTTCACCAGTTGGTAGTGCATTCACAGAGTCGAGCAACAGTCACCTCAGCCAGGCTGAGGACTTTCTCATCACTCCCCTTCCTCATCCACCCCTTTGCTGTTACCTCCATGCCCCCAACCTACCCCGTCATAAGCAAACACAAATCTACTTCCTGTCTCTATATTTGCCTATTCGAGATACTGCGTATAAATGGAATCATATAATATGTGGTAGGTTGTGACTGGCTTCTTTAATTTAGCATGATGTTTTCAAGGTTCATCCACGTTATCCTGTGTATCTGTACTTCTTTCCTTTCTATGCCAAATAATATTTCGAGGTATAGCTATGCTACATTTTGTTTATCCATCGATCAGTTAATGGACATTTGGGTTGTTCCCACCTGTTGTCTATTATGAACTATGGTGCTATGAATATTTGTGTGTAAGTTTGGTATGGACATATGTTTTCATTTCTCTTAAGGGAATTGTTGAGTCAAATGGTAGCTCTATGTTTAATATTTTGAGACCTGCCTGTTTCCTACAGTAGCTACAGCATTTTACATTTTGACCATAAATGTACAAGTGTTCCAATTGCTCAGCATTTTCACCAACACTTGCTTTGTTCTGTTTTTAATGTTTTGATTTTTTTTTTCTGTTATAGCCATCCTAGCAGGTTGAAGTGGTATCTCATTGTGGCTTTCTGTTTTTGTTTTTGTTCTTAGGGTCTATGCTTTAATATCTTTTTATTGTAGCAAAATATGCATATTTATCATTGTAACCATTCTAAGTGGATAGTGCAATGTCGTTAAGTACATTCACATTATTGTGCATTACTGTGGCTTTGATTTGCATTTCCCTGATGACTAATGATGTTAAGCATCTTTTCTTTTGCTTGTTGGCCATTTGTATATCTTTTTCGGAGAAATGTCTTTACAAGTTCTTCACTCAAGTTTTAATTGGGTTATTTGTCTCTTTGCTGCTGAATTGTAACAGTTCTGTATATATTCTGGATATTAGTTGCTTGTGTTTGGTGTCATATCCAAAAATTCAGTGCCAAATCTGAGATCATGAGGATTTACCCATGTGTTCTAAGGATTTCATAGTTTCAATCTTACATTTAGATCTTTGTTCCATTTCTGGTTAATTTTTTAAAAAGAAATTGGGGGGGGGTTGTTCCTCAGATCGATTAAGTGATTATGGATATATGTACATGTGTATGTAATCTCTGCACCCAACATGAGGCTTGAACTCATGACCCCCAGATCAAGAGTTGCTACAGATTGAGCCAGCCAGCTGCCCCTCAGATTAATTTTTTATGCGTTATGAGGTCAAGGTACCTTGTTTTTAAAATTGCGTGCTATATGTTGGGGCACCTGGGTGGCTCAGTGGGTCAAGCGTCAGACCCTTGATTATCTCAGGTCATGGGTGCAGGGTGGTGAGGTGAAACCCCACTCAGGCTATGCCCTCAGCACAGAGTCTGCTTGAGATTCTCTCTTTCCTCTCCCTTTGCCCCTCCTCCCCACTTGCACGCATGCCCTCTCTCTCTTAAATAAATAAATAAGTAAATAAATAAATAAAATCTTTAAAAATAAATAAGTAAAATAAAATTACATGTTATATGTTAAAGAAGTAAGCAATCCCTATGAGAGGTAATTTGGTGATCTCTATTCCAAATGTATATCCCTCCCAATTCCACTTCTGTGTCCTACAGAAACAGGCTAAGGATGTTTCTGGTTATTCATTAACCTTTTTTTCTTCAATGCAAAGCATTTCAAATAACCCAAATGTCTACCAATGCAGGCTGTTAAGTAAATTGTGGAACAAATGAAATACTCTGAGGCCATGAAAAAGAATGAAACTTTCTATGTATTCTTTTAGATATCTCCCCCCAAATCGTTGTTCAATGAAAAAAAAAAAAGATTGGAACTTAGTATTTTTTGTGTGTGTAAAAAAAAACGAGACAATAAGTATCTATATGCATATTTCTTACATGTACAGAAGCTTTGCAAGGATTCCTAAGAAATCAAAAATTGCAGATTCCTGCAGGGAGGGTTGACCCTGGGCATATAAGGCAAGTGAGGTGGAGTTGCTCCTGTCTACATTTGGCTTTCTGTTCTTACAAGATGGAAATGTATTTTTCTTTTTAGAGAGGGAGAGGGCATATGTGCACGTGTACATGCAAGCGGGCGGGTGGGAGGGGAGGGAGAGAGAGAATCCCAAGCAGGCTCCATGCTCAGCTTGATCCCACAACCCCAAGATCATGACCCAAGCTGAAATCAAGAGTCTGATGTTCAACCTGCTGAGCCCCCTAGGCACCCCCAAAGATGAAAGTGTATTAACAAATAATTGCAAAAATAGGGGCACCTGGGTGGCTCAGTCATTAAGCGTCTGCCTTCGGCTCAGGGCGTGATCCCAGGGTCCTGGGATCGAGCCCCGCATCGAGCAGGGAGCCTGCTTCTTCCTTTCCCACTCCTCCTGCTTGTGTTCCCTCTCTGGCTGGCTGTCTCTCTCTGTCAAATAAAATCTTAAAAAAAACACAAAAAACAAAAAACCCCCAAATAATTGCAAAAATAGGCATTAAATTTTTAAAAAGACTTTCTGAAGAGAAAAAGTGGGGACTGGGGTAAGAAAGGTCACATTCTCCTGAGTATTGCACTTATTTTTTTCCCAGTTGAAACAGAAATATTTCCTTACTTGGGTTTCTCGTGACTACTCACATACTAAATACAGTCACACTGTTGCTGACTGAGGTTAGAGCTGTGGTCTGTGGACATGGAACCGAGCAGAAATTGGGTCCCCAGGATGCTGAACTGATGGCCCTGACCTCATTTACAGGGTAATGAGCCAACATCACACGGGAAGGTTTATACATCCAGAAGTCTAAAGGAAAGACAGTTGTGGAACCTGTCTCACTGAAAGAATAGAAACCTGTACAAATACATGGTTGCCTTCTTTTACCAGTAAGGATCTTGACACTAAATTATGGGCTGTAGGTGTCCTTGAAAAGAATAACCCTCCCTAGCACATTCATGTCTGTCCTTTAGCCTGGAGACACAGGTGAAGCCCTCACCACTGATGTCCCACCCAGGCTGACTCTAATGGCATTTTTGTAGAGTTTGCTCTTGTCTTTAAATGTTGCAAAAGCATCCCTTGGGATTTTTTTCTCAGCCCTTTGAAAAATAGTTGTGGTTATAGTTTGTTTTAGCTGAAAGAATGTTCTTCTCTTCCACATAAAATTCTCAAATGAAAATATATTTCCCCTTTCTGACTCCTGTGGTTAGCCGGGCAACAAGAGCAAACGTGGTCTCAGATATGTGAACTTGAGGCAGGAAATCTAAAAACACACAGTGGTCACCATGTGCCTTGAACTTTTTTGGTGCACGCGATGCCAGCCGACCTGTACTCACATGCAGTTCTGATGAATACTTACAAACAGGACTGGCATTCTGGGAACAAATGTCATATATTTAAAAGATGGAGGCTCATGGTGTGAGAAAGGAGGTGAGTCAAATACCTTCTGTTTTTATCTTCCTTTGAGTATGAGCCAGACATATTGGCTCCATAAGAGGGAAACCAGGAAGCAGCTCAGGCCTCAGAAAAGTAGGGAAGGAGGTGGGATGGGGAGAAGAAATGATGAGTATAATAAAATCAAACTTGAGAAAGAAAGAGAACTCCAGCAGAAAGAAAAAAAAAAAAGCTGGTTTAAAAATATAATAAAAATAAATATATTACAAATATCAAATGCCACAGAGTCCTTTTTTTAAACTCTGGACAAAGATAGATCTTCAAAACATTTAAACAGAACTCCAGAAGGAAACAGAGTCACCCGAAAAACTCTCAACAAAATAATGGATTCTTTAAAAGACCCAGGATGCATCCGTCCAGTTGTACTAGAAGGTGAAAGGAGAGCCATCTGGCTCAGCCCCAGGAGGCTGACCTTGGCACTGTGGAAGCACGGGACACCCTCCACTCCCCCCATTTTGGCAGTGAGGGCCAAGAAACTAATAGGGGATGTTGAAGTCTTGCCTTACTGCTGCTGGGAGTCCCTTTTCTCCTCACATAGTGCAGGAGCTGTGAAGGAAAAGAGAGCCACTGTGAGCCAGGCGACAGTGAGAAGCGCCATTTTGAAAACGGAGTGAGCACTGGATGAAGTGAGGCACGCAGCCTCCTGCGTTGCTCCTGTCTTGTGTTTGGAGCAAGACACCACATGCATTGTTTCTACTTCAACTGGAAGTGGAATCAGATTTCCTACTTTATTCTAAAAAGCCCAACCATTAAACTTTCACAGTAGAGACTGTTTTACCAGCTGCATTCCATCCTCTGGGTTTGAAAACTGGAGGCAACTTAGAAACATTTCTTCGCCCCCGTATCTCCAAAAGCCACTAGAGTGGAGCTGGTTCTCTCTTGGCAGAGTTAAGCTTTCCTTCTCAATTTTGCAGAAGGCTTAGAAGCAGGATTAAAGAGGCTCCAGTTTCACCTCCTACTCATTGCTGGCTCCCGCTTATCTTCAATAAGAAACCGGCAGCCTCTTTTTAAAAGTCTCCAGGGATGTGTGCTCGCCTCTGCCAAAGAGAAGTCCAGGTCTTCGTTGGATAGCTCTCTGGTTTAATGAGTTCCTTGCATTTCGCTGGTATTTGCTTCCTTAATAGCTTGGTGTTGCCCCACTGAGCAAGGCCAATTCCTCATGACAGCCTTGTGATAGAGAAGACGGCTCTCATCTTATGCCCTGTGAGCTGTTTACAGCTGGGCATGTCGTGCCTTTCCCTAGGACTGTGGCCGCATCTGCCATGCTGGTCTTCAAGTCGCCAGTCTCACCTGCCATCGGTCTCGTACCTCACTGCTCAGTTTATCCAAAGGCAGCATCACCTTTGTCAAGCACTTGTCAAAAAATCACCACAGGGGCCCTGTTTAATCAGAACCAATTTCAAGCCAAGGCTTTGTTTTTTTGTTTTTATTTTTGTTTTTTACAGCCAACCCTGATTGGTCTATGAAATCTTGTACCTCTATTTCCCAGTAAAGCCATTCTGCCCTGGTTAGGCCAGCCTTTGCAATGGTTCCACCACTTACCTTGCCCATCTATATAAGCTTAGGCTTTCCTGGTGGCTCCTTACCTGGCAAACTGTGAGCTGGCTTCTCCAAAATCATCAACTCTGTGTGGACTTAGAGATTCGCCTTCTCCATGAAGCCTACCCAGGACAACATTGGCTTACGATGATGCAGCATGTACTTTGAGTTCTTTCTCATAAGTGAATGTCTCAGGTTAAGTCCCCTGGGAAACAAACTTTGAAATGGAGCTTTGCATCCCGGAAGCTTATGGGGGCCTATTCTCAGATACAATACTTGGGAGGGGATCAGGGAAGCAAGACTGGACAGAGGAAAATTTTGAACTGTGATGCAGTTTCAACAAAGGCTTCAGCCAAATCCTGAGGCGCCCTGGAACTGGGATGAGCTTTCTGTGTGGTGCCCCGCCCATGCTGGAGCCAGCCTCTATATCCTTGTACGGACCGGTTATTGGATGTAGGCTGCCCCAGGAAGGAGCTTGACCTTGATCAGGTGGCTTTATTCTACAGACAATAATTCCTGGGGCCACAGTCTCTTGAGTCCTTCTCAGCCAACACGTCCACAGTTAGGAAAACGAGGGCTTCAGCTCTGCGGCAGAGTCTAGACAGAGATCCATAGCATCGTTACAACTGCAGCTAGAAACGACCTCGCTTGCACTTACGTAGATGCATGTGGGCTTCAGGTGACTCTGATGGAAATCCCTGGTAAGAACCACTGTTCTAGTCCTTTGGGGATCACTGTAGCGGCCAAGGATTGGGATATGCTTTGTTACTCAACATAGCAATGCATCCTGAGAGGGGACAGATGGATATGGGTCAAAATAGCTGAAGAGGGTTAAAAATGGAAATGCCACTAATACAGTATGCAGTTTGCATGTCATTCTGCCTTAAACGTTAGGAAACTCCTACAATTTGGTTGTGAGGGAAAAAAAGATGTCGGAATATAATCCAATGGATTCTAGGCTTTGGAGAGTTGATCAGTTTACACGCCGACATACAAATACTGAAAAATACACACATCCTAAGGGCACAGCTTGATAAATTTTCACTCCGTGAATACATGCGTATATCCAGCACCCAGATTGAGAAAGAGAGCTTTGCCATGCCCCCAAAGTCTCCAGGTACCCCTGGCAGTCCCTATCCCCTGAGAAGGTATTATCGATCCTGACTTGACCCGATTTGTCAGCTTGCTCTGGATGTTTCTTTTCTATAAATGGATTGTACCGTGTCTCATCTTCTGTGCCTGGCTGCTTTTTCTCCACAGCATCTTCGTGAGAGTCGTCCGTGTTGTTACGTGCAGTGTGATCCGTTTGTCCTCATTATTATATAGTGTCCCATTGTAGATAGACCATGGTTGGTTGATCCATTCCGCTGTACATGGACGTTTGGTTGTTTTCAGCACAGGCCTATCTTGTCCCTGTGTTTCAGTGAACACCAATATGTACTTCTGTTGGCCGTCTAGCTAGGAGTAGAACTACTGACCTCTACGTATACATACTATTAGCCTTGCTAGATAGTGCCAAACAGTTTTCCAAAGTAATTGTACCAATTTGCAGCCCACCCACAATCTATGAGAGTGCTGCTGGCTTCGTATCCTTGCCACAATGTGCTTTTCTCTGTCTCATTCATTTTAGCTATTCATAGGTGGACGGTCACGGTTTTAATACAAATTTTCCTGATGAGTAATGAAGTTAAGCATTCTTTTTAAAAAATTTTATTTATTTATTTAAAAAGAGAGAGAGAATGTGAGCAGAGGGAGAGGGAGACAAAGAATCTCAAGCAGACTCTGTGCCGGGCCCGGAGCTGACACGGGGCTGGATCTCACAACCCTGAGATCATGACCTGAGCCAAAATCAAGAGCCAGACCCTCAACCGACTGAGCCACCCAGGCGCCCGCTGAGCATTCTTTTAATATTTACTGGGAATTGCCCTCAAAAGGCTGCCAAGGTTCTTGGCTTAGTTTTCTATAGAGTTATCTGAGCAAAGGTCTCTCTATAGTATGAGGTCACAAATTTTTTAATATATAAGGATGGCTTTGATCGAGTAAGAGGAAAATAAAGATCATGGTTATAATGCAACTTCTTTAGTATAATTGTATTTTTGCTTATTATATAAACCTGAAGGCTGATAAACTAAAATGTGAACCCTTACTTTCTCTGGTTGGGAAGGTTATAGATAATTTTAACTTTCAACTTTATAACTGCCCTTATTTGTTTTTATCTAAATTTATTTTAATAACAAGCACAGATTCCTTTTATAATCTGGAAAAACAGCGAAGCTGTTTTCATCTGAAAACAAAGCACAAATGAAACAAAAGCTCATCAGCATGTGCTGGTTGGGCTCAGCCATCGGCCTGTTCCCATCTGGGCCACTGAGAGTCACTGAGGAAAGCGTCCTCTCTGGGCACGCTTTGGAAGTTTGAGTTAGAAGATGAGAGTATAAAAATGAAGGATAGCTTTTATTGCATAACAGCCTGTGCTCCCTTGCACCCCGCTGAGGCTGGGAGATGATCCTGCCATAAAGACTGGCTCATTACTTACATAGCCTTTCTTTGCGGGGGCCAACCTTCCCAGCGCCATTGACTAGGCTTATTTGGTCTGATTACCGGAGTCCTGCTGTTAGCTGGGATGAGGAAAGCATATTATTACCCTGTGCAAGTGTAATGCCTTTGTTTACATTTTGCAAGGCAAACAGGGTTACTTCTAGTCTTATGTAACCCCGAGTTCTGCAAAGATTGGGACTAGGGGATATGTGCCTCCCTCCCTTTCCCATTCCATTTTGTTGGGTTTACTAACCCACAATCCAGAAACATAACGTCACACCAACCTACCCAATCACATAGAGTCTTTTCAATATTTTGAAAGAATTTCAAATTTATAGAAAAGTTGCGAGGCTACTGCAAGAACCCCCCCCCCCCGCCAAACCATTTGAGAGTAAGTTGCCCACAGGATTCTCTGTCACTCCAAATATTTTAGTACTTCCTACAGAACCGGGAATTCTCCTATATAACCACCATACTACCATCGAAATTGGGATATGAACGCTGACACATTGCCACCATCCAAATTCAAGTGCCTTCAATTGTCCCGATAATGCTCCTTATGGCATAAAGATCCAGTTAGAAGTATGCATTGCATTCAGTAACAGAGTTTCTGGTGACTATGTTGAAAACTTGCACCTGTTTAAAACATGAGCAGCTCTTGCCCAGGTCTTCTTGTTGCCATCCCCACAAGGAGGGAGGCCACAGGCAGAGATGGCTGCCCACTCTTGAGGGCACAGTATAGGAAGAGGGTCAATGTTGCTGTGCCAGCAAACAAGGTCAGCCTCTGTATGGGAAGGCAGGGGGGAAACAGGGTTGTGGGCGAGGGAATCCTCCTGGGATGGGAACCCAGGGAATAATGGAAACTAAGCCTCACATCCCTACAAAATCCCCCATCTCTACTTTTTGTCTTCTCCATGTCCTTCTTCGATCCCTGTCTCCCCTTCCCTGTCTCCTGGATTTCTTCTTCCCTCACCTCTTTATTTTCACCCCCTTCTTCATAATTTTACTAAATTCCTGTGTTTCCTCCAAATTGTCTTCCTTAAGAAAAGCAGGGAACTATTACAAGTTGTTTTCTATTGGGAGGTGGGGAGGTGCTCTATCTGGCTTTTTTATATTGTCTTCATTTTTAAAAATCATATTCGTTAATGTATTACCTACTTAGAAAGATAATACATAATAACAAAAAAAACAAATCAAAACGAAAATGTTTCTTCTAAATAAATCTATTTTACGAGGTTAGGCAAAAGGGCAAAAGCTATCACATTTTCGATCTTTATTTTCTAGAATTTACTACAGCTTTGGCATGTGTGTTGCCTGACGCCTGTCTTCGTCTTGTGTGCGTCTGCCATCGCTGAGTGAGTCTCATGAGGGCACAGAATTGTTTTTCTCTTTTATTTTTATTTTTATTTTTTTTAAGATTTTATTTATTTATTCGACAGAGAGAGACAGCCAGCGAGAGAGGGAACACAAGCAGGGGGAGTGGGAGAGGAAGAAGCAGGCTCATAGCGGAAGAGCCTGATGTGGGACTCGATCCCGTAACGCCGGGATCACGCCCTGAGCCGAAGGCAGACGATTAACCGCTGTGCCACCCAGGCGCCCCTGTTTTTCTCTTTTAAATTCCATAGCTATCTCTATTCTAACTTCTTCCTCAGGCTCCTTAGGAGTGGGTGTTCTGAAAGTTTCTGTCCTGTCCTGCTTGGTCTCAATATTCTCGTTCACGACCTCATTCACTCCCATGATTTCAACTCCATGGGTGATTTCCAAATCTGCATCCTTGGATGACCAGCTTTGATGTGCTAACTTGTGCTACTTTGAGTTCCTTCCTCTCCTTCACCCTCCCCTTCCAAGCTTTGGCAAATTGTCAAATATTCCTTTAAAATATTTTTTCCTGGGGCGCCTGGGTGGCTCAGTTGGTTAAGCATCTGCCTTTGGCTCAGGTCATAATCCCAGGGGCCTGGGATTGAGTCCTGCATCAGGCGCTCTGCTCAGTGGGGGGCCTGCTTCTCTCTCTGCCTCCCTCTGTGGCTCTGTGATCTCTCTCTGTCAAATAAATAAATAAAATCTTTTAAAAAAATAAAGTAAAATATTTTTTCTATGTTCATTCCCACATCACTTACTTCTGCAGGACTTGATAAACATATATTAATTTTTCTATTCCTATTCTAGTACCTTTTAATCCTTTTTAATTAATTAAAGGCTTTGTTCAGATATAATTTAGAAGCAAAAAATTTACCCAAGCTAAGTGGACTGTTCAATTATTTTTGCAAATGTGCAGAGTTGTGCAACTATCCAGTTTTAAGATATTCCGTCAACTCAAAAAGTTCCCTTGTATCAATTTATTGTTATTTTTTGCTTTCAGCCTCAGACTCAGGCAACCACTGATCTGCTTTTTAGTTTTATAAGTTTATGTTTTCTAGCAATTTCATATAAATGGAACTACACAATATGTCATCTTTTGGGTCTTTTTTTTTTCCTTTCACGTGATGATTTTGAGGTTTATTAATGTTGTATCAGTAGATTGTTTCTTTTTAGTGCTAAATATCATTTCATTGTATATATGCAGATATATCACATTTAGTTTATTCACCAGTGGATGGACATGTGGATTATTTTCAGTTCCACAATAAATGAATAATGTTACTGAAAAGATTCACATGGAAGTCTTTGTGTAGACATATGCCTTCATTTCTTTTCAGTAGATACTTTGGAGTAGAATTGCCATTTCATTTGTTAGATATATGTTCAATATTTTTTAAAAGGATTTATTTATTTGAGAGAGAGATAGAGTGCTTGAGCAGGCAGAATGGCTAAAATTAACAAGTCAGGAAGCAACAGATGTCGGCAAGGATGCAGAGAAAGGGGAACCCTCTTACACTGTTGGTGGGAATGCAAGCTGGTGTAGCCGCTCTGGAAAACAGTGTGGAGGTTTCTCAGAAAGTTGAAAATAGAGCTACCCTATGACCCAGCAATTGCACTGCTAGGTATTTACCCCAAAGATACAAATGTAGTGATCCAAAGGGGCACCTGCACCCCAATGTTTATAGCAGTAATGCCCACAATAGCCAAACTATGGAAAGAGCCCAGATGTCCATTTACAGATGAATGGATAAAGAAGTTGTGGTATATTTATACAATGGAATACTACTCAGCCATCAAAAAGATGAAATCTTGCCATTTGCAATGACATGGATGGAACTAGAAGGTATTATGCTAAGTGAAATAAGTCTATCAGAGAAAGACAATTATCATGATTTCACTCATGTGGAATTTAAGAAACCAAACAGAGGATCATAGGGAAAGAGAGGGAAAAATAAAACAAGACAAAATCAGAGAGGGAGACAAACCATAAAAGACTCTTAATCATAGGAAACACACTGAGGGCTGCTGGAGGGGAGGAGGCTGGGGGATTGGGGTAACTGGGTGATGGACATTAAGGAGGGCACGTGATGTAATGAGCACTGGGTATTATATAAGAGTGATGAATCACTGACCTCCACCTCTGAAACTAATAATACATTGTATGTTAATTAATTGAATTTAAATAAAAAATTTATAAGTACATTAAAAAAAAGAATGGACATCCTTGTCTTATTCCTGATTTTAGGGGAAACTTTTAGTCTTTCATATTAAGTATAACATTAAGATATAGGTTTTTTAGAAGCTCTTTATCAGGTTAAGGAAATTTGGGTTTTGTCTACTTTGTGGAGAGTTTTTTTTTTCCTATCATAAATGGGTATTGGATTTTGTCAAATGTTTTTCCTGTATCTGTTGAGATGATCTTGCAACTTTTTAAAAAGACTTTATTTATTTGAGAGAGAGAGGGAGCAAGCCTAAGCAGGGATGAGGGGCAGAGGGAGAGGGAGAAGCAGGCTCCCTACTGAGCAGGGAGCCTGACGCAGGGCTCGATCCCAGGACCCTGGGATCATGACCTGAGCTGAAGGCAGATGCCTAGCTGACTGAGCCACCCAGGTGCCCCAACGGTAATGTGATTTTTGCCCTTTATTCTATTTAGTATATAATATTAGTTTATTTTCAGATGTTAAACCAATCTTACTTTCCTGAAGTAATTCCCATTTGATCATGGTGTATAATTAAAAATATACATGTATTTATGTATTTAGTTTGCCAGTACTATTTTTTGAAGTACTTTTCTATCAATTTTTCATAAGGGAAATTGGTCTGTAGTTTTCTCTACTTCTGATGCTTTTGTCCTGCTTTGGTATCTGGGTGATAATGTGGGCCTCATAGGATGAGTTGGGAAGTGTTTGCTCCTCACCTACTGTCACGGATTGAATTGTGCCTCTTCCCCAAAATCATATGTGACCTTATTTGGAGATAGGGTCTTTACATAGGTAATCAACTTAAAATGAGATCTTTACTGTGGGTCTTAATCTAATATGACTGGTGGCCTTATAAGAAGCAGAAATTTGGACACTGACACAGACAGAGGGAAGCCTATGTGAAGGCATAGGGAGAAAATGGCCATTTACAAACCAAGGAGAGTGTCCTGGCACAGACCCTTCTCTCCTAGGAAGGAACCAACCATGCCAACATCTTGATATCAGACCTTTAGCCTCCAGAACCATGAGACAAAACATTTCTACTGTTTAAGTCATTCAGTTTGGAGTACTTTGTTAAGGGCAAACTAAAACACCTATTTTCGGAAAGAGTTTGTATCAGATTGGTTACATTTCTTCCTTAAATATTTGATGAAATTTACCAGTAAAGTCATCTGGGGCTGTGCTTTCCTTTGTGGGAAGATTTCTGATTACTAATTCAATTTCTCATTTGTTACTGGTCTTTTCAGATTTTTAATTTCTTATTCAGCCAGTTTTGGTACTTTTGTCTTTCTACAAATTTATCCATTTCATCTAATTTGTGTAATTTGCTGCCACTAAGTTGTTCATAATATTCTTTTACAATCCTTCCAATTTCTGTAGGATCACTAGTTATATCCCTTTTTATTTCCTGATTTTGGTAATTTATACTTTATCTCCTCTTTTGTCCATCTAGTAAATGTTTTATCGATTTTATTCATCTTTTCAAAGAATCAACTTTTGATTTTGTTGGGTGTTTTTCCTTTATTTTTATTTTATTGATTTCTACTCTGATCTTTATTATTTCTTTCTATGTACTTACTCTGGGTTTGATTTGCTCTTCTTTTTCTACCTTCTTGAGGTGCAAGCTTCGATTATTGATTATAGATCTTCCTTCTAATTTAAGCATTTAATACTACAAGTTTTCTTCTGAACATTGCATTAGCTGCACTCATACATTTTGATATATTTGGTTATGTTTTCACTCAGTTTGAAATATTGCCTAATTAACATTGTGATTTCTTCTCTGACTCATGGGTTATTTAGAAGTATGTTTTTCAAAAATTTTGAGGGTTTCCCAAATTTCTTTCTGTTGTTGATTTTCAATTTAGTTCTATCATTGTTGTAGAATATATTTCATATGAGTTTAGTCCTTTTAAGTTTATTGAGATTTGTTTCATGATACAACATATCCTGGAAAATGTTCACATTGGCTTGAAACTGTTGTATAAACTACAATTGTTGGAAAGAGTGTTCTATATATGTTAGGTACAGTTAGTTTATGTTTTCAAATCTTCTATATCCTTATTAATTTTATTTCTAGGAGAAATATCGCTAGGAGAAGGGACTTGAAATCTCCAACTCTTACTACTCAATTATCTATTACAATTCTGTCAATAATTTGCTTTACATATTTGTCACTCTGTTATTAGGTGCCTATGTATTTGTAATTGTTATAGGTTCCTAATGTTTTGATTCTTTTATCATCACACAGTGTTCTTTAATCTCTGGTAATATTTTTGTTTTAAATTCTACTTTTTTGTGATATTAACATAAGTACTCCAGCTATTTATGATAACTGTTGGATGGTACATATATATTTCTCCCATTCTTTTACTTTCAGTCTATTTGTGTCCTTAAATCTAAAGCATTTTTCTTGAAGACAGTATATAGTTGGAACTTGCTTTTTTTACCACGCTGATAAGGATTGCCTTTTGACTGAAGTATTTAATATGTTTGCATTTAATTTAATTGATATGGTTGGCTTTACATTTGCCATTTTGCTGTTTGTTTTCAGTATATCTAATGTCTGTTTTGTTCCTCTGTTCTTCTTTTGCTACTTTCTTTTGTGTTAAACAAATATTTTTAGTATGCCATTTCAATTTCTATGTCGTTTTATTAACTATTTTTAAAAATTAATTTTCTAAGTGATGGTCTAAGTTACAACATGTATCTAAACTTACCACAACCTGCTTCAGTTTAATAATGACAATTCTGGTAAAATATAATCACTTTGTTCTAGTATAGCTCTATTTCTTCTCCCCTCTTCTGTGCTATTATTGCCATATATATTGTATCTATATATGTCATAAGTTCAACAGTACAGCACTATAATTATTGATAGGTAATGACTTTTAAAAAGAAATTCAGAGAAAAAGAATAGAGAACAATACCTATTTATGCAATCTTTTGTTCAACCACATAATTACTATTTCAAGCTTTGTGTGTGTGTGTGTGTCTTTCTGTCAAGTTGTGTGTGTGTGTGTGTGTGTGTGTGTGTGAGAATTCAAGTTACTGACTGGCATAATTTTCATTCAGCCTCAAAGTCTTCCGTTAGTAATTCTCATGGGACATTTCTGATTGCTATACACTTTCTCAGTTTTTGTCTATCTTTGAATGACTGTTTTGACTTTACTTTTGAAAAATAGTTATGTTAAATCTATTGGCTAACACTCTTTCTTTCTGCTCTTTGAGTATGCCATTCTACTGCCTTCTAGCCTCCATTTTTTTTCTGATGGAAAGTCAGCTGATATATATGTTGTTCTCCTGTACATGACATTTTTCTCTTACTGCATTCGAGATTTTCTCATTGTCTTTGGCTTTCAACAATTTGACTGTGATGTATGACTCTCTTTGTGTTTATCCTACTTAGGTTTTTGGGTTCCTTGAACCTGAGAATGTTTTTCAGCACATTTGGGAAGTTTTCAGGGATTACTACTTCATTTTTTTTCCTCTGTTCCTTTTTCTCTCTCTTCTTTTTCAAGACTCCTGTTACATGTATGCTGGTATTCTTCATGTTGTCCCAAGGGTCTCTATGCGATCTGTCATTTTCCTTCAATCTTTTTTCTCTGTGTTCCTCAGAGAAGATAATTTCTACTAATCTATCTTCAAATTTATGGATTTTTTTCCTCTGTCATCTCACATCTTTGCTCAAGCCCATTTTTCATTTTATTTGTCATCTACTTTTTCTTTGGTTCTTTTTATAGTTTATATTTTTATATTCAGAGTCCCTATTTTCAACTGTTATATTTTCCTTCAGTTCTTTTAGTAGTTCTTTTAGCTTACTCATCATAGCTGCTCTGATATCTTTATCTCCTACTTCCAACACTTGGGCACAGTCAGAATTAATGTCTATTGACTGCTTTTATTCTTGAATATGGTCATACTTTTCAACTACTTTATATGTTTCATAATTTTTGTCTAACACTGACATTTTAGATAGTATGTTGATAATATACTGTTGAAACTCTAGGTTCTGATTTTCCACCCTGATTCTCTTTTCTTTCTTTTTGTAATATTCTTGTACTTAAACTGTAGATTTATCTCCTTTGTAGTATGTGGCTACTGATATTTTTACACACTTCTAAAAAAATTTTTAGCGTAACTTCCTATGGCTCATCTCTATGTCTACATAGCTTAGTGACCAAACAATGATTTAGGCAGAAGTCGTGCTCAAATATCTTGAGTTTGTTTTTACAAACTCTGCCAAGGAATCTGTTTTTGAGTTGGGGAGTGCATTCAAAGTTCAGCCAGTTCTCATGTATGCCTTCATTTTCCTTTTATACCAGGTTCTCTCAAGTCTTCCTTGCACATTTGTGTGCACATGTGCGCATGTTTCCCAACCATCCAAGGATGTGGGGAGAGTTAATCTAGCCCTTCAATAGCTTTCTCATTTCTAGGATCACCCCATAAACTCCTGGCCTGCCTTCCCCTTGCCCCAAATGGGATCACAACCTCAGGCTAACAGAGCTACAAGTTTTACCCATTCTTTCTGTAACAGCTTTGCTATTTTATTTTATTTTATTTTATTTTATTTTTAAAGATTTATTTCTTTATTTGAGAGAGAGAGGGAGAAAGAGAGAGAGAGGGAGAAAGAGAGAGAGAGATAGAGAGAGAGAGAGAGAGGAGCAGGGGAAGGGGCAGAGGGAGAAGGAGAAACTCTTCAAGCAGACTCCCTGGTAGGTGGGGAGCCCTATGTGGGGCTTGATCCCAGGACCCCAAGATCATGACCTGAGCAGAAATCAAGAGCCAGATGCTTAACTGACTGAGCCACCCAGACATCCTCCAGGTTTGCTATTTTAATTAACAACACTACCAGGGAGAGTTTTTGCTCTCTGCTCCTAATTAAATCTGCCCCTGGCAGCAAGGCTGCTGATGTTCTGAGCTAGACCTGCTATAGTAGTAAAACCTAAATAATATTGCCAAATGAACTGGGATGGGGCATCAGAGCCCCTCAGGCAAGAAGCCCCAGATTCCTGCTGTCATTATAGAAAGTTTGAATAGGTTTTCACAAACAAAAACTTTTCAGTTACTTGTCTTTTGGAGAGCAGATCTTCCAACCTTTTCAGGCCACCGTAGCTAGAAGTATCATCTCTAATATGTTTATAGTGGTTTTTTTAATGTTTAAATCTATAATCCTGTTGGAATTTTAATTTTAATTATCGTTTGAGATAGGGATCTATCTTTATTTTTTCCCCAAATGAATGGACAATTTTCCAAAAAACTTTTGGCTGGTTGAACCTGTCTCATTTGGTTTGTATATAATTTATAAGTGAGACTAATGTTGGTTGAGTGTATGTGTGTGCATGTTGGTGCAGCTGTGGAAGGAAATGGCATGTAGGTCCTCAAAATAAACTTAACCAACTCAATATGTCATGATAAGATATGAGAATCTTCATGTGTTAGATGAAACTAATCTGCAGAAAACTTCCCAGAAATTACTAATGTTTAGACTGTATTTGGAGCTGTGTCATGTCTGAATTTGACCCACTTATGACTCTTCATACTTGGCTTTTATATCCTGTCTACAACTTTTCCTGTATCTAACCTCAGCCCAACATTTTGGTTTTAGCTTTTCTACTATTTTGGTATACTTTTGACAAACAACGCAGGGCGTCTTTATGAATCCAACATCTCTTTCATAGCTAATTGTGCCATGGTTATTTGCTCCAGTAGGAGGAATGAGATGGAATCTAGTCTTGACACTCAGATTGCATTTGGGCCTTCTCTAGTCTTTGGTCAGCATGTTGAATGTCTCCATGCATATATCAAGTGTTTCCATGGACCCAGAGACAGTACTTAGAAATATTTTTTCTCTAGAGGGCATAGGAGGATGGACTTATACTGGCACTTTCACTCTTCCTTATTTCACCATCTTTTAGAACCAATGGCTTCTATTTGAAGTGCCTGTGTTCATTCCTATTGTTATGATCTTGCCTTACAGAACCATCCAAAAGAGGCCAGAGGCTGCAAAAGAGTGGGCGGCTTTTGAGGCACTTTGCGAATAAGTTCCTATCTCTACTTTTTGGAATGAGGTTGGTTTTGGTTGCTGATACAGATAAAAAGATGTTGCTTCCACTACATAGTAGGATGAGATATGGCTCCCTTGGCCTAACACACTGTTTTGTTCCCAAAATGCCAGGACAAAAAATTGTCAAAATCAAGGTGCAATAGAAGAGACCCCCTAACTGGTTAAGTCTTCCCAGAAGTAACATATATTATGATCAGATTTATAAATAAGTTATTACATGATGACACAGACAAGATTTCTCAAAATCTTACCAGATTGTTACCTTAGACATTATGCCATAAATGTTTGACGTCACTATTAAGGAGCACCAAAGGGGGAAAAATAGCCTTAGTCTAGGCTTGAGTCCTGATTATCATATCACCAGTTCTGATTTTAGACTAAGCTGTCAAATACTTACAACTCATATAAGAAAAATCAATTCTTACCAATGATCCTTCACTAGGGGATGTTCAGTAAATCACTGCAGATTGAGGTAAGACCCTTACCTCCTCCATGACAGTCCTTTGCTCGCTTTCTTTAGGATACTCTTAAACACCGTAATTCAACATGAGGATGTGTCTTAAATGGAAAATGGGTTTTGTCTCCTGGTGAGAAGGTCTATTTCCATAATAATTAAAGACAACAAATGCAAAGCACATCATATATAACGTATATTCAATAAGTGATGGTTATCAATATCATCATCATCATTTTTATATGATTATTATTTTGTGATATGGCTGGTGTGACTTTAAAGGACACAAGCCACCCCTAAATGAAAGGACAGGGTCAGGTTGTTTTTTTTTTTTTTTTTAAAGATTTACTTATTTATTTATTAGACAGAGAGACACAGCCAGCGAGAGAGGGAATACAAGCAGGGGGAGTGGGAGAGGAAGAAACAGGCTCCCAGCAGAGGGTCCTGATGTGGGGCTCGATCCCAGAACGTCGGAATCATGCCCTGAGCCAAAGGCAGAC
This sequence comes from Ursus americanus, assembly GCF_024610735.1. Taxonomy (NCBI): domain Eukaryota; kingdom Metazoa; phylum Chordata; class Mammalia; order Carnivora; family Ursidae; genus Ursus; species Ursus americanus. Next base: position 15,062,599 of record NC_142127.1, read on the forward strand.
GCTTAACCACTGTGCCACCCAGGAGCCCCAAGGGTCAGGTTTTTGACTCTGACAAGCTAAGGCCCAGAGAGACCCTACTGCACAATCACCCCCTGTGGCACCACTGTACTAAAAACTTCACCCCACCTGGAAGCCCCGGCTGACTTCTCCTAGCTGCGCTGTCACTGGAAGCAGCTACCCAGCGCTGTGGGTGGGGTGTTCTGTGGGAAACAATAGGCCTGCTGAGGGGGACCGTCTCTGGTACTGTTTATTTGGGTAGGAAGAACACTGCTGGCTATCTGCATGGGCAGCACTATGGGGGAAATGCGCAGGCTTTTACATGTGGATACAGCCGCATCATTTCCTAGCTATGCGAATTCAGCAAGTTGCTTCATCTCTCAGAGAACCAAGTGTCTTATCTGTGAATCAGGAATGATGCTACCTTGCAGGAGTTTTGTGAAAATTGGAGATGATATATAGGAAGAGATCGGTATGCCATAAGTGCTACACATGGTATTATGTAAATGCTTTAGCGGCATCTATCAATGACCCTTATCTTGGAGATTTTATGTAAGGATTAAAAGAAAAAATATGTATGTAAAGTACCTGGTACATAATAGATCCTTAACAATCAATAAACTCTTATGTAAATTTCAAAATATAGAGTTATTTAATGGGCTCCTTTAAATATAACTCTCAATTCAGAGTTAAGAGGTTTATTTTAGTCTTGGCTCTAGTGCTAATACTCTGTCTGCTCCTGAGCAAAACACTCTGGGCCTCAGTCTCCTCACTCGAAAGTTAGATATTTGGATAAATATGAAAGCAAAGCATCCCTTTTTATACTAAAAAGGATAGTTTCTTATGCCTTGTAAGGAAGGAGCATTAAGATACCAGGGAACATTCCAGAAGCTCAACTAACACTAACACGTTAGGGTCATTAACTTTGCAAAATGAATGAATTCATTACAAATGAAAGTGGAAGCAAATGGTTTATGCACAGCCAAGTTCATTCATTGAGATATATTTGCTGAGCACCTGAGTCCTAGAGAAAATTGCACTGGGTTCTTCTGAGCTCCTTCAAAAGAGATGTTTGATGGGTTCTTATATGTTTTCTCACATCAAAACAGTTAGCGTACTTTAAATTTAGAAGCAGCCTTTTCTCCTGGTGTTAAGGAAACAGTGAACATGTCACCTCAACCTTCTTTCTAGCAATATTGGCTATTAGCAGTATTAGTTTGAACCCACCTGCTATTTCATTTTTTTAATTTTGAAGAAAAAACACCTTTTCAACAGTCAAAGATCAACTTTACCTTGAAAGAACCTTTACTCTTAATTAAAAATCTATTAATGATATGCTCTTCAAAGCATTTCCTTTGAATTAAATATTGCGGGGGGTTGCAGGGTGGTGGTGAATAAGAAAGCTTCTCTGCTTTAGGGATTTTGAAGCAGATATTATTAGTGGGTAACTTAGAAGCCTTAGCCAGCAGATACATTCTTCAGTCTTCATTTCTGTGTTTTGGTATGCTCAGTGCCTCGCACATGACAGCCACTAAAATATTTGTTGAACAAATGGAATGAATAAAAGAAATATCTTTTCACGGTCTCCAACAAGAATAGCATAAACTGTCTTGAATGTGGTAATGGTAGAGCCTATTTTGAATAGAAATTAACTGAACAGGGCAGCTGGGCTTTAGGAGATTGGATTTGGGAGTAGTTAGGGAAGGGGAGAGGCTGGCTGGCTGGCTTGGCACCTGCTGGGACCTCTTCCTTCAGATGGAGGACTGGATGGAGTAGTGTGGAGAAGGGGCAAAAAAACCATTGCTGTGGGCTTTCACATTCATTCTCCAGCCCAGAGAAGGCCTGGTGACCTCCTCCATCAGTGGTTTGGTGTTGGGTGTGCGTGTGTTGTGGGGGTTGGGAAGGAATGGCTGAGCCCTGCCCGAGCTACTGGGAAGAAGTAGAGGTTGCAAAAGGGAACCATCGGAGACTGAAAATGCTCTTCTATGTGAGATAGAGCACGTGAATGATCCTTGAACTCTCTTTTGGTACTTGATGCTGCTCTCTGTGCTGGTGGCTTCCCATACTGAAGATGCCTCTTCCCTTCTAGAGGATCAAGAACTTCACTTTACCCCTAGCAGTGTCTGCTGCTTATGGCAGCACAGGAGACCCAGACAAGGTCCAAGTGGTATGAAGTAGAAGGAAGAGTATTAGACTAGAAGTCATGGCTCAACTGGTAAGCTGGGTGGCTTTGGGCAAATTGTTTAACTTCTCTGGGTCTCTGTGACAACATCCGTAAGGTCAGGAGATTGGACAAGGTGATAGTTTTCACTCAGCAACATGCGCTGTGCGAGTTGCCAGGCGCTAGGCCAGCAATGGGCCCCAGAGTTGAGCCACACACAGGCCTGGCTCACAGTCCGGCTGATAAGGGCTGTAAGAGAAGTTAATGAAAACTGCCAACAGGTAAAGAGAAAGAAATGACTAATGCTGTTTGCTAAGGCTTGGGAGCTGACGTTGAAGAGTAGACATTTTCTAGAAATTTATTAATTCTGTTATCATTCATTTAATCTACAAATCTTGGCTGGGTGCCTACTGTATACAAACAATGGAGAAATGGCCATGAAAAAAACAGCCAGGATCTTTACCCTCATTCAGTTGTATCTAAGCTGGAGTGGTAGGGGTGGTTGGGAAGGAGGACTATTCCTATCTAGCATTTAGTGAAGATGTAGTCTTGTCCAATATACCCACAGCTTAGGTTATATCCCCATTGCACACTGAGAAAGCTGAGGCCTACAGGAATGAAACTATTTGCTGAGCTCACATAAGGCATCATAAGGACTGCAACCCACATCTGTCTGTCTTCAGAGCTCCATGATTGAACTGTGATGCAGTTCCACGGGAGGGGAGGCTTCGCAGCTCACTGAGGAGGTCCTGGTGTCACCTGTCCAGCAGTTCTTATCTGGGTGACAGCTTATCTATTTCCCTTTGGAGGTCTAACCCCTCCTACTCAACGTGCAGTTCTCATACCTTCCTCCTGACCACCCATCCCCGCCGCTCCAGGCTTCAGAGGTGAGGGCCTCACTCAGGCTTGGCCTGTCACGGCACACATCCTTCTGGGCGCAGTGATGGGCCCAGTGGCAGGTGTGTGACAAGCTGCACCAGTTAGAGTCAGTGCCTGGGCTTTGGCTGAAAATATTGAAAAAGAGTCTTGTTCTCTGTCCCAGGATTATTAACTGTGGACTGTAAGCCCAGAGCAGCTGATGGTCTTCTTTGCTCCCAGAAGGGGAGAGGGTGCCTGCTTGAGAATGAAGCTGACAGACAGGAAAGTAGACTCAGAGCAAGGTTTCCAGACAACCAAATTGGAGCCCTTGGATCTCATTTTGCCTGAAATGGGCACTACTCCCATACTTCTCAGTTCCATGAGCTAATCAGTTACTTTTGTCCACTTAAGATAGTCTGGGTTACTGTCACTTGCAACCAAGATTTCTAAGGAATACAGCCTCCAAGAGTGGGTGGTGAAATTTTGTTTTTCTTTCTCCCTAGTATGTTCTTCACCCTACCTGCAAAAAGTCTCCATCAGCTTCAACTTAACTTTGTTCTGGGAGTTAACAAGATGTGGTCTTTGCATGAGTCTTTTGCACTCTGCTATGTCTCAGTACTCTGTCCCCAGGGCTGTCACCTAAGTGATGCCAGGCTCCACAAACCATGGAATGGATTGTGCAGTCCCTTCTTTAGTGTTAACCAGCATCTCTCCCTCGGTCCACTCCAGGGCCTCTGCCACCTAGCTCTGGTTCCTTTCCTCTCCACTCTGGGGCTCCGGACACAACTCCCTCTAACTTTGGGGATGTCATATTGAGGATTTGTATGATGTCAGACTGGTAGCAGCATGGATGGAGGTTGAGGATGACCAGAGGGGACAGCTTCTTCCCTGAACCTAGTTGCTAATGTCTTTTTCAGGCTTTGAATCCTAGAACCCACCCTTCGATAGCTTGCCTGATGCAGCTCTTGTCTTTATTGACAGACTAGTAACAGATCTGCACTCTCCGCTGGGCTAGGAGTGCTTCTTGCCTTGACCAGCACAGCTTAGACGGGGGTCTCAGCTGTTAAAGAGAAATTATTCTGACACTGGTTGAAATGGTAATGTTCAAAGTTATTGCAATAAGGGTCAACTTTATTGCAATAGGGGATAGAGACTGAGCTCAACTCTGAATACAACACGGATAAGTCAGGATTTACAAGCAACAAGCAGAGTGAAAAGGTCAACAGCTGGAAAATCACCACGAGGAGACATCAAGGGTAGGAGGATTCTTGCTAAAGACGGACCAAGGACAGACATCAAAAGTGGGTGATGAGGAACTTGGTCAGATATTAAGGGCAATCAGATATCAAGGATGGGGAATGGTTTCACATGATTTTTTTTGATAAGACTGGGTTAGTCTTGGGCACGAGGATGAGGTCTAGTCATAAAGAGGGACCAGAGGAGCCCAACTAAAGTTTGGTCAAGGAGAGAGTTTTTGTCCCAGCCATGACCTTGGATGGTTTGGCGTTTTCCTTCTGGGTGTCCAAGGGCTCTCTCTCTTCCAGCAGGGTCTAGGGTTGAAGACTACAGCAAATGTGTTGGTATGGGACATTCAGAATTATGTGTTGGAGGCACCTGTGTCTAGCGTTCTCTGTAAGAGCCGCTAGCCTTGTTATTTAAGCAGAGATTGTTAAGTCTACCTCTGGGTAGTGTTGGACATCTGAGTTGCACAACCCTATGATTCTCAACACTCAACAAATGTCTCTGGAGATCTCAGGCATTCAGCCACATCAGCAAAAGCATGGTTTAACTTGATGCCATAAATGAACTCACACACTAGACCTCTGAGGCACCATCAGCTGTCTCTTTCTCCCTTGGTCCCTGCCTCCCTTAGAGCATCTAGTGTATTCCTCTAGCCATGGATGGAACACTCTCCCTGCTCTTACAGGAGCACCGGTCTCACCTTTTTGTAAGAAAGAGCTTCACAAAGCATCATTGATAATCACTCCAGTGCCTGCCTGAGGATATGGGTCTGAGCTCTGGAGGTGCTTCTTGGTAACGTTTGGGCTGGACCAAGACCTCCAGGTAAACTCACTCTAGAATCCTGACGTCCCTTTCCAGGAATGGAGCCATCCTTTCCTAGAATGTTGTGTAAAGGCCAGCTTGCAGATCAACCTCTATGATGCCTGGGAAGGATGTTGGGTGGAATCCAAGATTTAGGGAGAATGCGTGAGTCCTGGGAAAAGGGAATCCAGCAAGGGAAGCCATATATTTTTTTAGCAGAACCTGATAATAGTAAGGGAGTAGGATTCCAAGGATAGCCTGCTAATGGTAGAGTGAGGTTTCTTTCCCAAGAGACCTCTTGAACTCTTCTGAGACTAGTAACAGATCCGCACTCTCCGCTGGGCTAGAGGTCAAGGCCAGTGTGGCTAGTAGCCTCCCTGTGAAGAGGGACAGAGCTGTGGAGTGGTGCCTCCTTGGGGACACAGGCTTGCTCACGCGTCAGATATACCCTAGGGATTTCCAGGAATGTGTGGAGTAAGGGGGGAAAAACCTGCAAGAATTGAAGTTCTTGACCGTGCAAGGGCTGCTTACAGCCAGAGAGACTTGGATGTTCATGTTGTGCTCACATCTCGCTGGCCCCAGGGGAGGCTGCCGAGCTCCCAGGCACACTGCGGATGGAGAAGGGGTCATGAGGAATCTGTTGTCCCAGTGTGAATTTGCACCGAATCTAGCAAGCCAGCCTTCCCTCCCTGCCCTTCTCTGTAGCCTCAGCCTTGGTGCCCTATCACTCCAAGGATGGAGCAGGAAATGCAAGAGGACCTGCTGAGCTTTGAAGCTCTTGGGAGAGGCCTGCACTGTCAGGATAGGGGAGCTTCACCCGGACTCTTAAGGGGGATGGGTCCTGCATGCTAGAGGTGCCTGCAGGGGGTGATGCACAATTCTGGGGGAGGGGCTTGGAGCTCCAGGAAACAACTGAGTTCTGCAAGGGCTTGGGAGCAGGACATTAACAGGACCAGAGAGAAACAGGACCCTGTAGTAAATGTCAGGGTGCTCTAATTTATCTTCCTCACTGGTCTCTCAGGACACCCCATTATTAACTTCTCTACCAAGGCCTAAAAGACCTCTATTAAAATGCAAATGAGATTTGCAGAGGATATCCCAATGAGCCCTTACCAACAATTAACACCTTAGCTGACCCTCTGTTCTTAGGAGAGAATTAGCCCTACCAGAAGGGGACCTAAGGCAACTAAATTTAGATGGGAAGGGTGAGAAAAGGATCTCAGCATTGGTGGAACTGGGAACGTGGCATGCCAGAAAAGCGGCAGCATGACAACATGGAGGGAATGACTTTCTAGGGAACACTGAAGAAGGGTGAACACAGAAGAACTCAAACCAATGGCATTGGCTTTCGGTTTCACATGGGGTTACAATTATCCATGCGACCAGCCTTCCCTGATGCATGACCGAGCCCTCAGAAATCACGGATTCCCTTCAGTGGTACATGTCCTCAAGAGCATCAGAAGTCCAAGCTACGCATGCTCCCTGCCCCCCGTTCCCCAGCAGCGGTCCCCTTGGCCCTATCAGATGGACAATCTGCGTTCCCAGGCTGCCCCAGCCAACCTTCCTAGTGTGAATTTGCACCGAATCTAAGATGCAAACTTTGTTGCATGACTTTTAGCTTTAAACAAAAGGGCTTCTAGAGGCCCCTCACAGAGAGACAATCTCTGGCCTGCTCAACAACCGCAGCAGGCAACGGATTGTAGACATATATCACTTTATAAACAATATGAGAATTGTTGGTGTTTTAGCCTAGAATTACTTTCCGACTCAAATCAGGCTTATACATTTAGACTTTCCTTTGAGTTTTCTGAGCCTCCTGAATGTTCTATGTCACCTGGTGGTGAGCAGTGGAACTGCAGGGTGTGTTTTTCAGAGGACTCTCTTAGCCATTGGTGGATTTGGGGTCTGTTTGCTACTGGATGGTTTATGGAAGAAAAGAAGAGGTATGTTTTAGTCATTTCAAGTTGATTTTTTTTCTTCCTCATCTCAGGACATCTAAATTGATCCTCCAACTGATTCTTAACTGTACAAAGCAGATCAAATATTTAATGTTTAATGTTGGCATATTAATTTTATATCAAATTTACAATAGAATTATTATGGTCTATGTATCATTTTATACAACATTGGGGCTCTTTGGATAATCAATATATTAGGTTCATTTATGGCCATTTTATAAGGATAGAACCATAATTTTGCTCTTTTAATACTGTAGACATTTATGGTTATCTCACAGCATATTGCTGGCCATATCTATAATTTACCTGATGTCAATTTCTTGGCCAGAGTGCTTACCCTCTCTCTTCCTCTCCTCCAGATCAGTCTCTCCTGCGTCTAGCTGAATTCTGCTTTCTAGTGTTACAGTGTAATCAGGGACTTCCTAGATAATCCACCCAAACTGGAATCTCTTGAAATGTGAGTGTTGTTAAAAAACAAAATTCAACTGGGTAAATTTTGAAGATCTCACTGGCTTTATCTGATGATTCATGAATTGGGTAGCATCCAATCTAGCACATAGAAAGGAGCTCTGAGGACCCATACAAAGTGAAAGACTTCTACAGGCAGAAGGGAGCAAGAACCAGGAGTTACACTTGGCAAAAAGCGAACTGGTTATTGGGGGGTCACTTTCCTTAGGTGATGGCAGAGGTCTAGGGGGCAGGTTACCAAGCTAGTGCTGATCAGGCGATTCCTGACTGGCTGGTTTAAGATTCCCTTTCTGGGAGAGTCAACACTGTAATTAAGTTAAGTCGCAGTTTGGAGATGCGGGGCTTAGCATGAATGACTCCATTTGGGGCCTATTGTCTTGTTTTTAACAGTATAAATAAACTTTGAGCAATGGAAATCAAGAAGCTAATGTTTTTGAGACATTCTTAATAACACAGAGCATGAGTGAATTCTTACAATGCATCTCAGCCCTCAGCCTTTGCAGTCTCTCCTCTGTGCCCAGAGTCTCGGGCAGGGAGAGGCTGTGGCCAGCCTGCAGTGCCTCTCTGGGTGGGGAGCAGGGGGCCTCTGCATCTGCCTGCCCTGCTGTCCCTCTGCTTCTCTTGTTTCGTTTGGCGTGGCTTCCTCTGTTCTTTTACGAAACAGCTGGTGGGTTGTGTGCTCACAAGAAGTAACAAGCAAGCAGGCTTAGCTGAAACCTGAAAATTAAAAATGAGCCCGCTCCTGAATGCCAGCCGTCTTCTGTGCGGTCACCTCTGAGCTTTGTTTCTGTTTTATTTTCTCATCCTGTTACCTCAGTGGAGGTGCATTTCCATTAAGATGGGGCAGTCAGAATCCTTTGTTCATCCCTGAATCAGGATGGACCTTGAAGTTCCCTGGAGACCTGGATTCCATCACTGAACTCTCTAGTTCTGGGATTTCATGGCAGCTGGTGACAAATCTGAAATGGTGGAAGAAGCCCTCTGAAGACTAAATTTGGAATTAATATTTAGCAGTGGGGAAAAAAATGCCAAAATAGGTTCTTCTTTTCCTTAGAGATTAGTTTGATGTGAAATTTTTATGGTTCCAGAAGCCACACGCTAGGCTGTAATTGAGCATAATTATTGCCCTGCATGCTGCCAAGTGTTGGACTCGAGGCATCCTACAGATTCCCATTAATTTCTTGATTGGGCTCTAAAAATCGGTGCTGCCACCGACAGGGCCAGGAAGAGCTGTGTCTGATCCACATGGTCTTTAAATGAAGGAGTCACCTGCTGTCCCAGTGGCCCATGGGTTCCTTCTGACTCTGGGGCCTGCATCCGTGATGCCAGGCTCCATTGCCAACACACTTTCTTGGAATTCTGTGGTGGTATCTTCTTAGCCTTGGAAGAGTTCCACACCAGAAAACGGAAGTGGACAATGGGAAAATTCATATAAATGATTCAAACACACACCCCAAATACTCCCAGAATACAAGATAAATCTTTTGCAATTATCTGGTTATTTCATGTGAGAGGTTTGGAACAAGCCTCAATTATCTGGGTAATTACTTTTTCCTTTTTGTTCAACGTGTTTAATGGCCCAAATTTCAGAAATGCCACCCAGCAGGTTCTCATGCAGCCAGGATTCTGCTTCTCCCCCTGGCATCATGTGGGAGACTCTCCGGAAGTGTGCCTACTCACTCCTAAATCTCACCCTCTGAAGGTGAGGTGTGTTTCCCCCAAGATAACTTAATCGCGCTCAATTTGTTCCATTCGTCAGTGTTAAAAAAGCTCTTTCCAAAATGTTTGTGTCTGGTGTTCTGCCTTCATAAATACAAGCCTTCCGTGAAGCAGAAGTTAATTTTTGCTGATTAAATTTGTCCAGATTCCTGGGGTGATTGTCGCGAGCATTAAAACTCACAGTTGAGGCTGTTGCTATGACTAGGGACGAAAACTGGGGAGAGCACAGACTGTCCCCAGGACTTGTCTTGGAAGAGACATGCTTTAAACAATCAAGTCTAAATACTAGATTTTGTTTTCTATTAGATTTCACCTCCCTCTGAATAGAAACAATGCCTAGTCTGTTTAACTGAGGGTCCCTATCATGTACATTTCAGTGAATTTAAATATTACTGAATTTTAGGTGGCCCAGAAAAGTCCAATGGCTGTGTAGCTCCCATGTCATCTTATATGGCAGGGAATTTGTTCCTGTCACTTTGGCAGAAAGTTCCACTTCTCACGACCTCTGGTGGGGGTTATGGGCGGGGGGGGGGGGGCGTATCTCCATTATGCCCACTCACAGGTGGAGTGTCTGCTACACTATAGATTTAACAGGCTACTAAATCATTATTTCTATGGGAAAACACATTTGCAGTTCCAGCTCTGAATCTGAGATACTGGGAGCCCATCTCTGCCCAGCTTCTCAGTCACGATGACAAGAAGATACCAGTGTATCTTGCATTGTCCATGTCCCACCCACCCTTCATCATGCCTACCACAGGGCTGTACACAGAAGGGCTTCTTGTGTCATAATGGAGACCACAGGTCTCTCTATTCAAGCCAAGTCCACACCCTCTGTGCTTAAGTCATGTGCGCTCAAAATATTTCCCTCTAGCATGGCATTGGCGTTTAACACAGTTCACGGTGACTTTTATCGTAGAGTAGTTTTAAAATATTATAAAATCCAACTATTCAAAATTCTCTTTTGTAGATTCTGGGTTCCATGTCTTCTTTAGGGAATTCTACTCCAAACTAACATAATAAAAGAGTAGGAGGAATCAAAATAACTTGTTTCTGTATGTGTTAGTTTTCTGTTGCTGTGTAACAAATTACCACTAACATAATAGATATAAAGGACATAGATTTATTACTTGATTTCCCTAGATCACAAGTCCAGCCATGGCTTAGCTGGGTCCTCTTCTCAGGGTCTCTCAAGGCTGAGATTCAGATAACAGCTGGCGCTGGGGGTCATCGGAGGCTCAGTGTCTTCTTCCAGGTTCCCTTGGTAGAATTTACTTCCTTGCAGCCATGGAATGCATGGTGGCTTGCTTCTTCAAGGCCAGCAGGAGAATCTGCGGCGTCAAGTCTTTGACCTCTGCGTTCTCTTCCAAAGGCTCACCTGATTAGGGCAGGACCACTCAGGGTAATTTCCCTTTTGATGACCTCAAACATACTGGCTGATGTTCTTACTTATATCTGCAAAAATCTCTGCTTTTGCCATTTACAATAGGAGTGACATTCACCATAGTTGCGGGTCCCATCCACACTCAAGGGGAAGAGATTATACAGGGTTTGTTATGCTAGGAATAGAAGAATCTTGGGGGTCATCTCAGAATTCTGTCTACCACGCTGTATTTTTATAACTTTTAAAAGAATGTTTAGAATTTAAATCATGTGTGTATGATAGCACAGAATTTCTGTTATGACACAATAAAATGTTCCTGAAAACTCTCATATTCTGCAAAATCATACCCTAAAAAGAACAGGGCTCATGAAAAAAAATAAAGCCGAGGGAAGAACACTCAAAACTTAAGCTACTTTGCAACCAGAGCACTAAAAAGACAATAAGAGTCCTAATAAAGCTACCAGCATAGTTTAAAAGACAGTTTAATTGCCCAATAAATGATGATCTGTTATAGCAAACATAGAACTCTACCTAACAGATCCAAAAGGAGCCTGGCCTGATAGTCAGGGGAGGGAGAAAAGATGGAGGTTGCTAAGTACGGCAGTAACAGTGTGTAGAGATTGGGGGAACCTCGTAATGAGCCCGTTATCAAACGAAGCCAAGAGGAAGACGTAGCGTGAACAGGCACGGCATACAGAATGGCCTCCCTTTGCGGATTGTGCATGGAGGTGTTTTCGCGTATGTCGTGGTCAGCGGCTACCACTTGACTGTAAACACTTAAGCTTGCTGGGGAACACCGACTCCGAAAATGACTTCCGCCTTATACTGACATGATGTCTTTATTTACCGCCAGTGTTTGAGCTTATCTGTGTGATAGAAACTCCTGCTGTAGCAGAAGAGACTGTCAATAATTTAAATCTCTCCTCGATTGTTGCAACACTATTTGTTGATGGGATAGGCTATTATTTCCCCTCTAGTATTTTTTTTAATGGGGTTTTATTTGATCAAAGTATATGTAGTGCACATAGTCACACAATTCCTTTTGCAAGAAACAGCCAGCCCTTGTGTGTCTGCCACCATCCCCTGCTCCTCGGGGCAACCACTCCAACAAAAATAGGAGTTGATTCCTTTGGCAGTTACTTCTGTATCTCCAAATACCACGTTTGCGTTGCTGTTTTTTGTTTTTTGTTTTTTGTTTTTTTTTTTAATTTCCCCTAGTTGTATCCATCATCTATTGACTTCCTATGAGGGAGGATAAAGATTTAGTTCATGTTCACTCCTCTGCCTTGTCCCCATCACACCAAACCCCCACCCCCCATTCTTTCATCCTGCCCATGCAATTCTATTGTAATTTTCAATGGGGCCACATACACGATTTGCATCACTCTGACTATAAAAATGCAAGTCACACCCAATCCATGGAGTAGCCTGTGATTATTTTTCTTCTTGGGTCTAACATCTTGTATTGTCCAGAGTTAATCATTGACTTCAAAACTGGTTTGGTTTTCATGTAGACGTTAATACAATCCTCAACTTCCCCCAGGTATATACATCTCTTTCAGTACATTAGACATTCTATTAATTTCATCTTCTTTAAGAATCTTTGTAGGGTCCCTCTGCTTTCCTTTATTCTGGATTGGCTACTTTTAGCATTGACTGCTCTCTCTCAAGTTCTCTCCCTGAAACTTCCCTTCGTCATCATCTGGGCTGTGTACATCTGGGTTCTGTTTTATTTTACCCAGACCTTTGATTGAGAATTTCACAGGGTATAGAAGGTTAACTTTGAAAGCTTTGAGCCATTATCGTCTTGTTTTCAGCAATGCTGTTGAGAAACCCGACACAATTCTGAATCTTGCATCCAAATGTATGAAACTAGGTTTTGAAATTTTCTTTCTGGAAGCTTACAGGGTCTTCTCTTTGTCTCTGGTGTTCCAGAATTTTATGATGCTGATCCCTTGCTGTGGTACCATTCTGTCTTTATGGTGGGCATTTGGTAAGTCCCTTCAATATAGAAATACAGCTTTTCAGTTCTTAGAAATCTTCTGGAATTATTTCTTGGGTAATTTCCTTCTCTCCATTTTCTTTGTTCTCTCATTCTCATTCTATTCTCTCTCTCATTCTAGGAACTGTTATTCAAATGTCAGACCTACTAGACTCATCTTTTCTTTGTCTCTTTGTTCTCTTCTGGGATACTTACTTTTCTCTCGGAGCTTCTATTTCTTTCTCCTTAACTGGTAATATAGTATATGCTGGGCTTTTCTCAGTTCTCATTCCCCTTCCCCCATTTGTGTAGCAGCACTGATCGACTCCTGTGGTAGTTTCTGGGGCTTTTCCAAATATTCTGATTCTCTCTCCTTCTGGGCACTTAGTTCCCTTGTAGTTGAGTGGGGCAGTATTAGTCCTGGCTGATACGCTGTGGATGTGTGCTACTTCCAGGTTGGAGACTTGAATTGTCACTGCTAGACCTTCTAGAACTCTCTTTCCCTCTACTGTAGTGACCAGCAGTGCCCCAGATGGTGGCTGTTCCTTCAGTCTGGGTCCCCCAGTGTGCGTGATGTTGAGCAGGTCCCCAGTGGGCCATAAGGGACATGAAACATGAAGACATCAGGATTGTTTCTTACCAGAGCAAACCTAACCTGTCCTCAAACAACCTCAGTTCCAGAAGAGGGGGCTGGAATTTCCATCCCTCTTGCTAGTGATTTATTCAAGATTATGGGCCTAAGATAACTAGTGTTCTCTGATCATCTGTTCTCTTAAACTGGCTCCTTCAGACTGAAGGAACAGAGTTTGATGATTGAAGAAGTACTTCTCTCTCTCTGTCTCTGTTTCTCTTTCCACCCCAGTTTATCTGCTGAGAACATAAAAGCTAGGACGGGGAGAAATAATCCCTAAAATTCAAAATTCAACCAATAGTATGGATTGCTAGAGCTTATACCACCCCTGAAGTTGGAGGGAGAGCTTATTAAGATAAGATGCACGTAGTAAACATTCAATAAATTAGTGTATTTCTTTATCCTATGCTTCCTGTGTTTAAACTTAGCCTTATCCATTAAAGTCATTAAAGGTGAGAAGTTGTAGATTAAAGTTAGTAAATGATGTCGCTCTTTTCACCTCTAATTGCTGTGAATGGCTAGGCATTGTTTTGTACTGTTTGCTTATGATTATTTAATTACACTCAAAAAGTGTTTCAAAAAGGATTCGAAGCTCCTTACTATTTGATGATCACAGCCTTGGATTTGAGAAGGATTTCCCTAAAGGAAAACCACAAAGACACCACTAGAGTAGTAACTAGTAAATATTAAGATTCCCGGGGTGCTGGGAAATTGGCTTAAGGCTACTCTCCCATTTCCCAGTTTCCCATCACGTGCTTGCTTTTTGACCCATTCCACAGATGCACCTGTGTGACACAAAGAGCAGTGCCTGCCCAAGGTCACAGGCTAGATGGAAACATGGTATGATGATGAGCACGGGGCTCAGCGAGCCAGAGCCTGTGAGCCAAATCCAGCTGGTGACCGGGTTTGGTACTGTCAGAGAACAAAGCCCATCCTTGTTAAAGAATCGTACAGACACAACACCAACCATCTCTGACCCTTTACAGGAAAAACACCCACTCCTTGTGAGGACCCCAAGCTTTTCACTCCAGACAGACCTGGGTTTGACTCCTAGTGAGATTCTGCCGAGTTACTTAATGACCCTGAGCCTCAGTTTCCTCATTTGTAAAACGAAGATAATGCTTCCAACTGTGTTCAGGCTGCTTGTGAGGATTGAATGGAAGTGGGGTGGTCGAGCCCTTCTTGCAGAGGCCAGGCAAGTGTTCCACATAACAGCCTACTTATTCTTATAATTTTTTGAGCGAGCCAATCGTCCTGGTCCCTCGTACAGCGGGCCACTCCCCCGCACGCTGGAGCTGCGAAGGCGTCATTAGCTCCTGTGTGCCGACGCCCCTCGCTGCTCCCAGCTGTAATCAGGCAATCACTTCGGCCCCAGCACCTCGTCAAACAATTCTGCCGTTTCACATTCAGACACGGTGCGCTTTTCAGACGATTTTGTGAAACCCATATATTTTCATTAAGAGTTGATAATAAACTCTAGCACTGAAAGTTTTTCCAAGTTCATGATTGATGACAGTGCGGTAGGATGCTGAGTGGCTCTTGTCGCCAGCTCAGGCGAGAATCTGCTTGGGGCAGTTGCCGAGGCTCCCCAGCAGCACCTTCCAACCCCGTCAGCTTCACTGACTGCGCAGAGCCATCTGGGGACCGGCCCCTCCTCCAGGGACAATAGCAGAGGAAATAGCCTGGTGCTGCTATCCTTTCCTCTTCCTCTTTGTTCACTCACACTCTGAAGGCAGAGTTTTCAGGCAGAAGGCAGGTAGTGACCATATCCAGGAGGTCTGGAAATTTGATCGCCTTTATTTTTATGCAGTTCAGTGGCAGCAAAGGATGAAAAAAAAATCCATGGGTTCATTCTTCTTTTAGTATCTGTCTTCCTTTTTTAAAAATTTGGCTCATACTCTGAGTCAGTGTCTTGCAACGTTTTTTTTAATAATATTTTTTATTATGTTATGTTAGTCACCATACAGTACATCCCAAGTTTTTGATGCAGTGTTCCATGATTCATTAGTTGCGTATAACACCCAGTGCACCATGCAATATGTGCCCTCCTTAATACCCATCACCAGTCTATCCCATTCCCCCAGCCCCCTTCCCTCTGAAGCCCTCAGTTTGTTTCTCAGAGTCCATAGTCTCTTGTGGTTCAAGCAGAGAAAGACAATTATCATATGGTTTCACTCATTTGTGGAACATAAGAAATAGCAGGGAGATCGGTAGGAGAAGGAAGGGAAGAATGAAGGGGGGGGTAAACAGAAGGGGGAATGAACCATGAGAGTGTCTTTCATCCTTAAAGACAGGGCAGAGAGGGTCCCTGTGGAGGTCTGTTCCAGGAACTGAGATGTGCCGGGAACTAGAATAAGCCAGAGGGACCAGGATCCCACCGTCGGGCAAGGAGGGCTTGTGGGCACGGGCAGCGGTTGCCCTGTCACAACAGCGCCAAAGCCGTGGTGAGGGCAGGATATGCCACGCCCATGAACTCCAGCCCAGCCTTTCTTTAGAAGGCAGCACCTTATACTCCATCCCCTCTGCCAAGGCACGGAAGACATGGGAACACTTTAGGGAGCTCTGCCCATTCCCTAGTGGGAAACAGCCATTTGGCCAGGAAATTGGAGGCAAGAGGGGAGTAGAGGCACAGAGAAGGTCACGGCCACCCTCATTTGGGAAAGGAAACCAGCATCAAGACTGTGAAGGTGGAAATTGCTCATTTCTGCTTATATGTGCATAGTTAAACCTCAGAGAAGCTTTGAGAGGTGAGCAGAGGAGGTGATGGTCTGTGAGGTGACGGTCTGTGAGCAAGGGTGCTGTTCAGCCCTGATTCAGAAGGGGGAGGGGTGCATATTCCCTTCTCATGACACCCCCTTGGTGGGGCTCATGGCAGGGGCCTGACCCCTCCTCCACGAATGGGACTGTTGATGACACCTTACCGCCATCTGTAGGTGAGACCCTTGATGGGGCCAGCCTTTCTCAGCCCAGCTGAGGGAATGCATGTCTGGCACTGACTGACCTTGGCTGATTGAGGCAAACTCTGTTCACAGGCAGACCAGGAGTATTCAGATGGGTGGTCTGGGGCAAGTGGAACTGACTAGAATCTGGGGGTGAATTAGATATGCCCCTTTTATCCTCAAACTTGGGCCGTTTTTCAGAAAAGCATTTCAAATGCATTGTTTTCCTTCTGCCTGTTAGCTTTTCACTCATTTGTGCCAAGTCACACGTCCATAAGGTGGGTACCAACCTGCCCAAACAGTGATCTCCCTTTGTCTCCGTTTTCCACACATGAGTAGAGAAGGGAGAAGATTTGCTTTTCAGTCTCCATAGCCCAGCCTTGGCATTGTTCCTAGGAAGGCGTGAACAGACTGAGAAGGGGAGAGCCTTTGTGTTGCTCCTTCCAGAAAGAACAAGGAGGACCACCGCTACAGGGCGGGGCTCTGAGAGACGACGGGAAAGCCGGAAAGCCAGCGCTGCCTGTCAGAGCTACCATCTTGCTTTGGGGAATCCTGGTTTGGTTTCCTTCCCTCCAAGGTTCTAAAACCCAAGTTGGCCCTCACCTTTGTTTTTAGTTTGTGCATCGATAGGCTCCCGTAGGTGACCTTTCCCCTCCAAAGTGCCCTCTGCTGAGAGGTTGGGGGATGGTGCTGAATGGAAGGGAAGGAGTTAAGAAATCTCCTCAACTTCAAAATTGTACAGTCCGTCTCTGTATTCGTAGCCTTTCCCCACCTTTCCTGTTCCAGTTCTGTTTCTTCCACAGCTTACTGGAAGAGTGTGTGCTTTTTCTTGCTCACGTACTTCTGAGATTTTTAAATGATCTTGCTCTCGGAGGGAGGGAATGTTTCCCCTAAAGTGTAATGGACTGGGGCTCCTGGGTGGCGCAGTCCTTAAGCATCTGCCTTCGGCTCAGGGCGTGATCCCGGCGTTATGGGATCGAGCCCCACATCAGGCTCCTCCGCTATGAGCCTGCTTCTTCCTCTCCCACTCCCCCTGCTTGTGTTCCCTCTCTCACTGGCTGTCTCTATCTCTGTCGAATAAATAAATAAAATCTTTAAAAAAATAAATAATAAATAAATAAAGTGTAAAGGACTGATAGTCCTGCCTTTGAAGACTTGAACAGAAAGACAGACATTCAGAAAAGTCCTCCCTGGCTGTTGACATTCCTGGAGCTCTTCCTGTTTCGTACAACGGTGATACTGGAATTAACTGAGAGAGTTGCAAAGCGGAATATTTGCAGGAGTCCTTTGCTGCCCCTAGCCTTCACACTTCCTTCTGTGAAATGTAATAGTATGTTTGTCTGTTTGAGCAGAATTGGACGGTGTTAAAACATAGAGCGTCGCAAACCACAGATGTGTTTATGGAAGGAATGGAAGGAACCACAACAATTTGTCTTGTGGTTCTCAGATACCTTCGAGCGGACATCAGATCCTCTACAGGGTTTGTTATAACAAGAGCGCTGGGGCCTGAGGATGCTCATCTCTAGCAAATTCCCAGATCTTGCTCTTGCTGTGACCCAGGGATTGCCTTTGAGAACCAAAGCATTAAAAAGACTGTGGGTTTTCCATTCAATTTTTTTTTTCTCAACAAAGCCCATCAAGTGCTTTGTTCTGTTAAGTGTTTCTAAAAATATTCCCAGAGGACATACCTTCTCCTTTCATTAATATAAAAAATAATGTAAATACCAGATTAAACATACATATTGTCAACTTTGCTTGCCAAGATAGGGCTACCCTGAACCTGTCTGGTTTGGGAGCACGGCTGGCAAATAGGCCCCACTAGCAGGATGGCTTCTAGAAGCCTAAAGAAAGAATGGTGTGCTTCTTTGCTTCTCAGCCATTGCTGGGATGTCCCAGGAACTCCTGATACTTTCTTCTTGCCATACCCAAAGCAACTTTCCTCATCTGGCACCAATTCCAGGGAGGGTGGGACAAGTAGCAGAGGAAGGAGGATGTGTTCTGTGCTGAAAGCTCTGAAGTGGCATTTTCCTATCATAACTGGTTGCTTTCAGATCTTCGGTGCTTCTTACGTTCCCCAGTGTTCTTTCACTAGTGAGTAAGAACATACAAACCTCAAGCTACCTTCACCAAAAGAGGAAAATGCATCAGTTCAGATAACTGGAAAGGCCAAGGGGAAGGCTTCCAAGCTGTTCTCCAGTGAGATCTCTACCATCTCTCAGCTTCACCCTGTCCCTGTTGCTACTGTCACCACCTGTCACCTGTGCATCCACAATGAGCAAAGAATTGTGGGCACTGGGAAGAGGGGTTCCACTTATATTCAAAAAGAAACTAGAAAGAAAAAGGCAAGATAATGATTTGCCATTTTTATGTTTATTTCCTCATCGTAAATGTCTTTCTCTCCTAATTTATAACCATCCAAAGCCCTTAAATCTTTCATTGCCCACATCCCATGAAGCCTTCACTGACTCCCTGAACATGAAGTAATGTCTCTTTTCTGATGCCAGCAAGTCTACTTATGGGAGGCAGCGCGATTATGTTAGACATCTGGGCTCTGCCGTGTGCTGCCTGGACGCTTGCTAGCGATCTGTCTTTTTGAACAAGTTACTTTAGCTCCCTATGCCTTAGTTTCCTTCCCTCATCATAAAATGAGCATAATAAGTGTCCTCCTGGAGGTGCGAGGTGAGCAAAGCTTACCATATTCCAAGTCTAAGATGGTGTCTGACGCAGAGAAAGCCCTCAACAAATGTTTCCCTTTGTTAATTCATTTTTCTCCCGTGCCACTGCCCACCTTCTACTTTGTATTAGTATTTCTGGCAAGAGATCCCCACCTCCCCCTTTTTATAGGCTGGTCCCCCTTGGCTTCAAAAAATGTCCCAACCTACACATTGTAGATTTTGTTGATGTCATGGTGTCTGACGACATTTCGTGACTGCTAGTCATACCCTGACTGAAATGTGGTTAGAGAACAGATTATGGATGGGTCCTTTTCTTTTCTATCTCATCTCCTCCAGCCTCCCTCATCACCTCCATCTCCTCCCGTAACTGCCCACCACCATGATGAATAGCTAGACTTTTTTTTAAAAAAAAGAGGTACCTTAGTTTGGCCTTTTTGTGGTTCATCTTTCCATCCCAAGACTTCTTTTTTTAAGATTTTTAAAAATTTATTCATTTGAGAGAAAGAGGGAGTATGTGCAAGTTGGGGAGAGGGGAGAGGGAGCAAGAGAAGAAAGCAGACTCTCTGCTGAGCAGGGAGCCTGCTGCAGGGCTTGATCCCAGGACCCTGGGATCATGACTTGAGCAGAAGGCAGATGCTTAACCGACTGAGCCACCCAGGCGCCCCCCAAAGACCACTTAATATATCATTATATTTACTGCCAGCAATTAAGATTTAAAAATTCTTGGGGTGCCTGGGTAGCACAGTGGTTAAGCATCTGCCTTTGGCTCAGGGCGTGATCCTGGCGTTATGGGATCGAGCCCCACATCAGGCTCCTCCGCTATGAGCCTGCTTCTTCCTCTCCCACTCCCCCTGCTTGTGTTCCCTCTCTCACTGGCTGTCTCTATCTCTGTCGAATAAATAAATAAAATCTTTAAAAAAATAAATAATAAATAAATAAAGTGTAAAGGACTGATAGTCCTGCCTTTGAAGACTTGAACAGAAAGACAGACATTCAGAAAAGTCCTCCCTGGCTGTTGACATTCCTGGAGCTCTTCCTGTTTCGTACAACGGTGATACTGGAATTAACTGAGAGAGTTGCAAAGCGGAATATTTGCAGGAGTCCTTTGCTGCCCCTAGCCTTCACACTTCCTTCTGTGAAATGTAATAGTATGTTTGTCTGTTTGAGCAGAATTGGACGGTGTTAAAACATAGAGCGTCGCAAACCACAGATGTGTTTATGGAAGGAATGGAAGGAACCACAACAATTTGTCTTGTGGTTCTCAGATACCTTCGAGCGGACATCAGATCCTCTACAGGGTTTGTTATAACAAGAGCGCTGGGGCCTGAGGATGCTCATCTCTAGCAAATTCCCAGATCTTGCTCTTGCTGTGACCCAGGGATTGCCTTTGAGAACCAAAGCATTAAAAAGACTGTGGGTTTTCCATTCAATTTTTTTTTTCTCAACAAAGCCCATCAAGTGCTTTGTTCTGTTAAGTGTTTCTAAAAATATTCCCAGAGGACATACCTTCTCCTTTCATTAATATAAAAAATAATGTAAATACCAGATTAAACATACATATTGTCAACTTTGCTTGCCAAGATAGGGCTACCCTGAACCTGTCTGGTTTGGGAGCACGGCTGGCAAATAGGCCCCACTAGCAGGATGGCTTCTAGAAGCCTAAAGAAAGAATGGTGTGCTTCTTTGCTTCTCAGCCATTGCTGGGATGTCCCAGGAACTCCTGATACTTTCTTCTTGCCATACCCAAAGCAACTTTCCTCATCTGGCACCAATTCCAGGGAGGGTGGGACAAGTAGCAGAGGAAGGAGGATGTGTTCTGTGCTGAAAGCTCTGAAGTGGCATTTTCCTATCATAACTGGTTGCTTTCAGATCTTCGGTGCTTCTTACGTTCCCCAGTGTTCTTTCACTAGTGAGTAAGAACATACAAACCTCAAGCTACCTTCACCAAAAGAGGAAAATGCATCAGTTCAGATAACTGGAAAGGCCAAGGGGAAGGCTTCCAAGCTGTTCTCCAGTGAGATCTCTACCATCTCTCAGCTTCACCCTGTCCCTGTTGCTACTGTCACCACCTGTCACCTGTGCATCCACAATGAGCAAAGAATTGTGGGCACTGGGAAGAGGGGTTCCACTTATATTCAAAAAGAAACTAGAAAGAAAAAGGCAAGATAATGATTTGCCATTTTTATGTTTATTTCCTCATCGTAAATGTCTTTCTCTCCTAATTTATAACCATCCAAAGCCCTTAAATCTTTCATTGCCCACATCCCATGAAGCCTTCACTGACTCCCTGAACATGAAGTAATGTCTCTTTTCTGATGCCAGCAAGTCTACTTATGGGAGGCAGCGCGATTATGTTAGACATCTGGGCTCTGCCGTGTGCTGCCTGGACGCTTGCTAGCGATCTGTCTTTTTGAACAAGTTACTTTAGCTCCCTATGCCTTAGTTTCCTTCCCTCATCATAAAATGAGCATAATAAGTGTCCTCCTGGAGGTGCGAGGTGAGCAAAGCTTACCATATTCCAAGTCTAAGATGGTGTCTGACGCAGAGAAAGCCCTCAACAAATGTTTCCCTTTGTTAATTCATTTTTCTCCCGTGCCACTGCCCACCTTCTACTTTGTATTAGTATTTCTGGCAAGAGATCCCCACCTCCCCCTTTTTATAGGCTGGTCCCCCTTGGCTTCAAAAAATGTCCCAACCTACACATTGTAGATTTTGTTGATGTCATGGTGTCTGACGACATTTCGTGACTGCTAGTCATACCCTGACTGAAATGTGGTTAGAGAACAGATTATGGATGGGTCCTTTTCTTTTCTATCTCATCTCCTCCAGCCTCCCTCATCACCTCCATCTCCTCCCGTAACTGCCCACCACCATGATGAATAGCTAGACTTTTTTTTAAAAAAAAGAGGTACCTTAGTTTGGCCTTTTTGTGGTTCATCTTTCCATCCCAAGACTTCTTTTTTTAAGATTTTTAAAAATTTATTCATTTGAGAGAAAGAGGGAGTATGTGCAAGTTGGGGAGAGGGGAGAGGGAGCAAGAGAAGAAAGCAGACTCTCTGCTGAGCAGGGAGCCTGCTGCAGGGCTTGATCCCAGGACCCTGGGATCATGACTTGAGCAGAAGGCAGATGCTTAACCGACTGAGCCACCCAGGCGCCCCCCAAAGACCACTTAATATATCATTATATTTACTGCCAGCAATTAAGATTTAAAAATTCTTGGGGTGCCTGGGTAGCACAGTGGTTAAGCATCTGCCTTTGGCTCAGGGCGTGATCCTGGCGTTATGGGATCGAGCCCCACATCAGGCTCCTCCACTAAGAGCCTGCTTCTTCCTCTCCCACTCCCCCTGCTTGTGTTCCCTCTCTCGCTGGCTGTCTCTCTCTGTCAAATAAATAAATAAAATCTTTTAAAAAAAAAAGATTTAAAAATTCTTGAGGAGTCTAAGCATTCCAGTCTTGGTGCTAGTGGATTCTTTAAACACTTCTAACTTCCCATCTCTGCATATGAAAATACGCATTTTTATATTATACCTCACATTTGATTACAGAAAAAAACAGATGCTTCCCCAAGAGTTCATCCTCATGTGGAGAAACTGGAACCATTGTGCACTGTTGGTGGGAATGTAAGATGGTATAGCCACTATGGAAAACAATAGAGTGATGCCTAAATTTAATCATAGATTCACCATATGACTCAGCAATTCCACTTCTGGGTATATACCTGAAAGAATTGAGAGGAGGATCTCCAAGAGTTTTGTACCCCCATGTTCTTAGCGGCATTATTCCCAATAGTCGAAAGGCAGAAGCAACCCAAGTATCCATTGACAAATGAATGGATGAAAAACTGTGTTATAGCTATGCAATAGAATATTACTCAGCCTTAAAAAGGAAGGAAAATTCTAATACATGCTGCAGTGTGGATGAACCTTGAGGACATTATGCAAAGTTAAATATACCAGTCACAAAAGGACAAATGATTCCACTTATAAGAGGTACCGAGAGTAGTTGAATTCACAGAAAGAGAAGAGTGGTGGTTGCGAGGGGCTGGAGGGAGGGGGCAATGGGGAGTTACTTAGTAAGTGTAGAGTTGCATTTTCGCAAGATGCAGAGTTCTGGAGACTGGTTGCACCGCAGTGTGAATATGCAGGGCTCCCTGGGACTGTACACTTAAAAATGGTTACGGTGATAAACTTGATGTTGTTTCTATTTTGCCACAGTTTCAAGAAAAAGAAAAATCATCTTTACATCCTAGTTTGAGAAATACTATCTTAAAAATGAACCTCTGACTCCATAGAAAATTTTCTTTCCAGGCTGATTATTGCTGTGGAAGAGAAGTTTTCTTAATATAAACTGGCAAAGGACATTTTTAAAAGATAATCACTGAAACAAAAACACAAAGTAGTTCTCTCTCAAGAGGGCTCCGCACACTGCCACAAAGGGAAAATGCAGATGGCTGGGGAGAGAGCTCCAAATCGTTTGCCAGGGAAAACAAAGGACCCCAAGGCGGGCAATTATGGTGTGAAAGGAGCAGTTAAGGGCTGTTAGCATTGGAGACAATACTGGGCTTGACCTGGAAGTCCCTTTTTAGAACTCAGAAAACAGCAAAGGGGCAGGGTGGAGAGCCCGCTCCGGTTCGCCCGCGCGGTTCGCCCGCGCTCTCCCACTGCGTGGAGTGTTGGGTTTCCATATGGTGGATTTTAAGCCTCTGTGACATGTTCGTTCATTATTTATATACTTTCCTCTCTTCCCAATTAGACAATATCCTTGAGGACTGGATCCATATCTGGTTTAAATGACCTTCCTTTTATTCTGTTTAGGTGGTAAGTGGTTGTGATTTAATTTTATTTTTAATTAAAAAAAATTTTTAAGTAAATTCTACCACCAACGTGGGACTCGAACTCATGACCCTAAGATCAAGAGTTGCACGCTGTACTGAATGAGCCAGCCAGGCGCCCGGTGATTGTGATTTTAAAGCTATGTCAACATTGCATATTATTAAAGGTTCTGTTCAGAATATACGTTTCAGGTAGAACCGGAGGAGCAAAGATGGGCAAGGGAGATAACGTCTGAAGGAATTGGCCGAGGGAGTAAAGTTAGTGCGGAGGCAGCCCTGAAAGGCCAGATCTAGGAACAAGGAAGAATGTATTTGTTTGGGAAAGTAAGTAGTATCAACACTCTTGAGACAGTTCAGGATATTTTTTTCCCTCTAAATTAGGTAAAAGACTGGACTTCCCTTAGGGTACAGGCAGCAAAGAGGATTGGCAACGTGAGATCTGTCATTTCTTCTCTTCTTGGTCAGTAGGATTCGGTATTCGCCAGGCACCTGGGCATGTTGGGAATGTGGAGGCCCATCATGCCGTGGGGCTGCCGCATCTGGTTTTGGGGTACCATCAAAACTGCTCTCGCTGATGTCCCGGGAAGCACACAGCAGCAAAGTCCTATGGACATCTGTAATGCCTTAGCTCAAGGCTCGGCAATCTTCTTCTCTAAAGGGCCGGGTAGGACACATTCTAGGCTTGTGGGCACATGGTTTCTGTTGCAGCCACTCAGCTCTGCCATTATAGCTTGAAAGCAGCCATAGATAAATGGATGGATTTGGCCGTGTTCCAATAAAACTTTATTTATAGACAGTGACATTTGAATTTCATATAATTTCACATGGTACACAATATTTTTTCTTTGAATTTTTGTGAAAACATTTAAAAATGTAAAAACCATTCTTAGCTTGCGGGTCATAGAAAAACAGGTGGTGGGCTGGATTTGGCAGGCAGGCCAGTTTGCTGGCCCCAGTTCAGAGCTCCCGAGCTCATTCTAATGTGCAGCCAATGTTGAGGACCCGTAGCCTATATTTTGAATCCCTTGAACCATAGACCTAATTTATCATTGTATCCCCATATGGTAGGTTGGTGCTTGATAACAGTTGAATGAAGTTATCCCTGTGGATTCCCTGCATCTCCTTGCTGATGGGTATTTGTTAAATGGTTAATAAATGAAGATAACGAGGGAGCAGGGCAGGTAAGGATTGGTAAAGATCAGCGATGGAGCGGCAGCAGGTGCTTCTGGGATTTGGAGGAGGCAGCAGTATGGGGGGCAGCTGCAGTGGCCACGGAGTTGCGCCATTCAGACCCCCTTCCAAGAGAACCTGCAGTGGGAGGTGGCTGGTGGAGAGTCGTCAGCTGTTGCACTTTTGGGTTTGCGCTAAGGCCATGCCCTTCCCACTCTGCCCCTAGAGTGGAACATGACGGGGTCCTAGAGCTGGTCGGGTCCTGCCAGGTGTAGGATCCTTCTGATGGGCGGTCTTTGCCCTGGAGCTCTGCACCAGCCTGGTAGAGGCTCTGGGAACTGCCCTGCAGGGTGATGCACCTGCCACCCCCCCTCCCCCACATCCTTTCTCCCTTCTCTCTGCTCCCTGGAGTCGAAGCCGCATCCTGCCTTAAAGTCATCCCCAGCTATACCTGTTCCCGCCCCCCTTTATCCTTCATAGGCTTGTCCTCTAATATATCTCTCCTTTGAGGGGCAGACCGGTGCAATGATATTGGGGAGGAAACTTAGTGGAAAGAAGAAACACTCCATTTTATTTCAAATTTGGGCTTTCTTTTATTTTCTTTTTCTATCGTCTCCTATTTCTCTGAGGATAGAAGCAATGGGGTTGGCAAAAGGCTATGCTGATGATAATGAAATTGATGAAAGAATCGCAGTCGAGTGTGAAATTTCTTCCTGAGCTCACAGGTATTTTTGACTTGAGACTGGTAACTCCCTAGGGCACGTCCATGTTCAGCTCTCAGCTTCAAGTTCTGTTCATTTGTGCCCAAAGGCATGGAGTAGCCATCTCCTTGAGGCACGTGGACAGCATTCGGGTGGGGCACCTGGGAGCTGTATGACAGCTGAGTGTGGCCACTCCAGAGTGGCTCCAGCCATACTGACAGAGCCTGGTCATGGCGGCCGCTAGCAGCTCCTGGAGACCCCAGGAGGCGGGGCCTCCTCATTGTAGTTTCAGTCAAAGTCCATAGGAGGGTGTCGATCAACTCGCCTTAGTCATGTGCCCACAGCTTTGTCCAAGAGACCCCTGTGTGGATGGAGCTACCTCGCAAAGAAGTGAGGAAAGTGTTTCCAGAAGGAGAGAAAGGAATAGCTAACCCTCTACTCTACGTGCGACAGGCAACAGGGGAAAGGTCAGGCCTTCCGATAGGAGATCTGAAAGCGCACAGGTTTAGAAGGTAGCTGTCCAAAGTTCAGGTAAGCCTCAGGAATGGGAAGCCCTGGGGGCGGGAGCAGGAGCTAATAGAAAATATTAATAGCGAGCAGTACTGAATGCTGTACCAGCTGGGATGCTTTCACTCACAAATAACAAAAAATCTAACTCAACAAGTTGAAACAACCGAAGGCCGAAGGTGGAGTGGCTCCGAGTGGCTCAGGTCAGCACCTGGGTGATGTCTTCAGCACCCGGGTCTGTGTCTGGTCTCAGCCCCCGGGGGGGGGGGGGCATCATACTCACACCGTGGCGGCGGCAGCTCAGTGTCACCATCAGCATAACCACATCCGGGGCACAGAGCATGGTGTTCACTACACATATTATTGGTGTGTGACCATCACTACCATCTGTCTGCAGGACTCTTTTCCATCTGAAAAAATGGAAACTTTGTCCCCATTAAACACAAACTTTCCATTACCTCCATTCCCCTGCCCGTGGCACCCATCGTTCTACTTTCTCAATGATTTTGACTACCCTACTTATTCGTATAAGTGGAATCATACAGCATCCATCTTTTCGTTGCACCGAATTTTTATATGACCCATGAGTTAAGAATGATTTTTACATTTGTAAATTGTTTTATTTTATTTTATTTTAAGTAGGCTTCAGGGTGTGGAGCCCGGTGTGGGACTTGGACTTACAACCCTGAGCCGAGATCTTGAGTCAAATGCTTAATGGACTGGGCCACCCAGGCATGCCTCCAATGATTATGTACGTGTCTACATAATATCTTCAGTTTTGCCTCTTGGCTTGAGAAACCTAAAATATTTCCTATCTACCCTTCACAGAAGAGCTTACTAATCCCTGAGCTAGATCAATGGTTTGCAACCTATTCTCTGGTGCCAACTGATCTCTGGTAGAGAAGGAAAGGGGAGGGACAGGGGTTAGGGCTCTAGGGTCCCCTTCCAAGGTCCCACCCCAGACCCCAGCTTTGCCCAGAGGCGTTTATCCAGTTTGCACAATGGCTGTCCATGTCAGCCTTCACTGGGAGACGATGGTCCCAGACGAAACTTTGGAAAACATCTGCACTGGATGTTTCCTTTAGTTCATCACAGATCTGACATAGAAAAGTCCTCCCTTTCTAGCTAATTCAACTCAGAGGATTAGAGTCAAAGTTCAATTGAAGATAATTTAGTGATTTGATGTTAAAAAAAAATCAGAAGTAATATATAAAATGAAGAAAATGTTAACTTTGTAAATAAGAAAAAAAATCTTTTTAGAGTGAAGGGGATCAGGATATGCCATCCCCAAAATGTGCCACTTTGGCAAAAGAGTTGTTTTGAGCTAAAGGCATCTGAGTCCCCGAAATCCCTTATCTGCCTAAAAGCAGAAGCTCCCCAAAGAACTCAATTGTCATAAATCCCCTCCCAGGAGGCAACTCCAATCTTCTCTTCTTAGAGAGAGCGGCCACCACATCCAGGTAGACATTGTCACAAAACTATCAGGTCTCTCTCCTAATCTCCTAAGGGCCCCTTTACCTTTAAAAAAGTCATTTGTGTTGTCTTATGTGCCCTTTCTCAAGATCTTTGTTCCCCCCAGAAGTGCCCCACTGCCCCTCCTCATTCCCTATTAAGATGTTATTGCAGGGGAGGAAAATATCTTTTTCCTCTACCCTTCTAAATTCTTTTTTTTTTTTATTAAAGATTTTATTTATTTATTTGACAGAGACAGCCAGCGAGAGAGGGAACACAAGCAGGGGGAGTGGGAGAGGAAGAAGCAGCTCCCAGCAGAGGAGCCTGATGTGGGGCTCGATCCCATAAGGCCGGGGATCACGCCCTGAGCCGAAGGCAGACGCTCGCTTAACGACTGTGCCACCGAGGCACCCCCCTACCCTTCTAAATTCTTAACTGGAGCCCCCATAAAGAAAGACAGATTAACAAGAGAAAAGCACACAGATTTATTTAATATAAGTTTTATGTGACATGGGACACTTTATAAGGAAATGAGGCCTCAAAGAAATGGTTAAACCTGAGCATTTCTAGGTTTGATGAATAGTGGACAGTCATGGAAAAACTTCTGGTGACAGCACCAAAAAGGGTATGAGCTAAGTGTAGTCAACTGGGGGCGACAGTAAAGCCTATTTACTGAGATTCTTCTTGGGTGTCTCGGAGATGAGGATGTTGTTTTCCTCCCCATAGAGGAGTACCTCCCACAGGAGGGTTTTATGACCTGCTTCGGGAAGTCAGAAGTCTTCCTGCACTTGCCCTTTCTCAAGTTCCTTCAACTTAAAATATTCAATATTTCAAGGTGCCATATTTTGGGGTAGCATGTCCTGAATCCTATCAGTATATAAACTTAAATTTTACCTCTCATTTGGGAATTCACTTCCTTCTGGGATGCCCCTATGCATGTAATATTAATAAATTCATATGCCCTCTCCCCTGTATATCTGTCCAGTATTAGTTTAATTCACACACCCTCATTCCCTGAATTTAAGAGCGTAGAGGAAAAGCTTTCTGTCTCCTACAAAAGCAAAGTATATGTTAAAATATCTTCCTGGGAGGAATTTTGAAAAATTCATTACAATAGAAAGCATATTTTGAGGAAGATCCTGAGAATTGCAAACTGTCTTTAAAGAGCTAGACCTTGGGCTAAAGTTTTGGTGTAGACACACCCATGGACCCCACTCCCATGGCTGGAGGCTCCGACTCCGTGCAGTGCTCTGGGAAGGGCTGGCAGAGTTCACCAAAGTGGCATTAGGGTTGTCAAAGTTATTAATCTCTTCCCTGCTAAGAAGTGAAAAAAACTTCACTTTTAAAAAGAAAATGGATTTTCAGATTCCAAGCATGTGTTTTTTTCCCCTTAAGGGTGAAACTTGCCCTCTGAGTCTCTTTCATTTTATTTATCCATTTACTTCCCTGACATTTCTGACTCCCGTAGTCAGTTCGCAAAGCTCACCACCATTCATATTCAACTTATCTCGATAATAGTCTCATTTACAATTGAGGAACGCACCAAGCCAGCGATCACTGGGCCTTCTTCCTTTTGACTTCTGTCTGCAATCCAACCCGTTTGTGAGTTGCCAGGTAACAGCAGCAGGGAAGGGGCTCCTCCAACCGTAAAACTCAGGCATTCAAACACTTGAATGGCCGCAGTTACTCTTATCAGAGTGGCAGCATTGTCCCAGAAGCTCCTCACAATAAACTTCTGTACCAAATTAATTAAAGAGAGACTTGATAATTCCATTCCAAGGCATTCCAATGAAAGCAATTTTAGATACATAATGCATAATTTGTTTTTCCACTTAACTTCCAAATGAAACATTCAGGATATTTAGTACCATTCACATTAATCAGCGGAACCATCAGATCCTCAGGCAGAAGAGACAGACCTTGCCAGGAGGGTGGGGAAGGTCTGTGTGGAGTGTGCTGGTCCTTAGACTATTTAAATTAAGGAGGAAGAAGCTAGGGGGCTGCTTGCTCTCTTTCTTGAAAAAAGAGCACTTTTGAAAAAGACTACATACCAGTCACTTGCTAAAATGGTAAGGAAGACTTCATGCAGCACTATTGTAACAGGAGTCAATGCTATTGCAAGAGGGGAGAGAGAATGAGCTCAACTCTGATACAGCAGAGGAAGCTGGGGATTTACAGCCAAGGAGCAGAACAACCGCAGGAGTGGATGGAAAAATCACCAAGTGGAGACATCAAGGGATAGGGGACTCTTGTTAAACTGGCCTGACGCTATTCTTGCTAATGACAGTCCAAGGACTAAGTGTTGTCAAGAGTGGAGATGGGGAACTCGGGTAATCAGATATCAAGGGTTGGGACTCACCAGGATTCTTGCTAAAAGTAGGCTCACCAAGGAAGGACACGGAAGCCAAGGTCGAGGCCTACTTGAGAAGAGGGCCCAAAGGAGCCTAACTAGAATTCTGTCAAGGAGCTTCTTGGTCACTGCTGTTCATCGGATTTGTGGTAGAATACCAGAAAGTAGGCTTATGAGGAAATTGGCAGGCAAATATTAGGACCGGGAAGAATTTTTAGCAAAAGTGGTTACATGTGAGAAGAAGGGAATTTGTGACTACCCCAGAGGCCTCACCTCCTGGGCGGTGGCGTTTTGCACTTCCTGCGGCCACATGGGTTGGTGTGGCCGTGCCTCAAGACACCTGTGATCTCACCTCTCAATGAATCCGGGCTTGGAGCTTCCAGTCATTTGCCGACGACATTGTCTGTCAGAAGCTGGGCCTCCAGTTGTTTTGCTCCTCATGGGGAGGCTGGCTGAGCTGCCACGGGTCCCTGTGGCACCAGAAGGCTTATAGAGAGCCAGGGAAAAGCAGAGGTCCAACCCCAGTGCCCTTACACTAGCATTTCACAGCAGTGTTCCCCCTTGTCTGGCCCTGTGCTACCCCTTTGGTTTTGCAAGTCTTCTATGTCCCGTTTCTGTGCTTTATTCAACTAGCTAGTTCTTTCTTCCTGAGTCTAGT
Organism: Ursus americanus; assembly: GCF_024610735.1. Taxonomy (NCBI): domain Eukaryota; kingdom Metazoa; phylum Chordata; class Mammalia; order Carnivora; family Ursidae; genus Ursus; species Ursus americanus. The sequence continues at coordinate 15,093,082 of NC_142127.1, forward strand.
TTATTCAGTCGGTCTTTGCTGGCTTAGTACAGATCCCTAGTCCTTTGGTGCAGTCAAATGCTCTACCACTGAGCTATACCCCCTGCCAGTACTTTTGTGAATGTGTCTCTAAAGCCCAGAAACTCTGGAAATCCGATGTGTTCCCTCTGAGAAGCTCACAAATGCCCTTACGCCCTATTCCCACAATGCCCTCATCAATAAGGCACAGGAAGGGCATTAAATGATGAATTCGCCCTGCTGAAATTAAACTCTGCTGGGGAGAGATGCTCCAGGGGACAGGTCACCTAGAGTCAGGCAGAAGGCAAGGGAACGTCGCATCTTTAACCCAGCCCTCAGACCCTGGAACTGAGAGCTATGCGGTCAGTGACCCTGCTGTCATGGGAGGCTGTTGTGATGTATTATTAATATGTTAAGGATCAGACTAGAAACCCACACTGGACGTCAGCCCTATTGGCTTCTTGCCACCATCTGTGTTGCCTCCAGCAGCTCAAGGAGAAGCTCTGGGCTCCCCAAATCCACCAGTGGGGACCCAGGCACCATTTGGAGGAACATCTAACAGCTCTGACCTTTTATCTTCCAGGATGTTGTGCCTTTAGCTGGCCTGTCTGGTTCCGACCCGGGGCCTAGCATTGACCTTCAGGAAGATATGGGCCAGGCTGCAAAGGTGGTCCTAGCTCCTAGTCCCTGTGGATCACTGTTTCTCCCCCTGGGCCTGGGTTCCTCGGGGTCTGCAGGGTACCCATAAAGTCACGTGGTGTTTATCCATAGTTCTCTAAACCTCTAGCTTGGATTTCTCCTGATAAAGATGAAATCTCCTTTCTGTTTGGGAATTTCATTATTCCACACTCTAGTCTTCCTCCCTACGCCCCCTCCCCGAAAGCTTTCAGAGAGTGGAAGGAAGCTCTCCCTTAAAGAAACTGTGGGATGGCTCCAGCTCAAGTTTGTGGGTGGCCTTAGCAGTGTTTCCAGCAGTGTTGACTTGGTGCCACTGAAGGTCTTGCGTGCCTGGGGGAGGGGCAGGGTGATGTTGGCAGGACATGGTGTTGGCTGAGAAGGCCGGAGGGGGAACAGCCTCGTTGCTCATCCTGGCCTACGCACTGTCTCATTGTGCAGACTTTAATTACCAAATCTTTCAACTGATTCTACAAAAGGCTTTGACTCACTCCACTTTGCTGCCTTCTAATTTCCTTGTAAGAGTGCTGGCTGAATGTTTCAGTCATTCATGAAACTGGCTTCTGACGAGGCTCCTCTCACGTTCTCTGGCCTGAATACTTGGCATGTACGCTCCCTCCAGCTACCATCTTCTTCACCAACCTTTGTAAGATCAGCATGTTTCATGGAGGTGATCAAAGGGGCATCTTTTACTCTGTTCCTCTGTCTTCCAACTTCTCCGCCATGACGGAAAAATGGAGTTCCCTACTGGGGAGCACATCCATATTCCCTGTGCAATAATATCAAACTTTCCCTATTAGCAAGTGATTCATGCTCGCTGTTGCAAATGTAGCACAAAGATATGAAGGGTCACAAAATTAAATTGTACCCAGATGGCTACAGTATAAACCAACTCTGGGTGTCTCCACACAAGGGCGTGTGTGTGGCATGTCTGTGGTCGTGCTTCAGTCCAGAGTAAGACACAGGTGAGGAAGAGGATTGAAGTTGGTGATGCTTGGGGAAGTTGTCCTCAGAAAATATTCTCACTTAGCAGTGACTTCAAAGCTAAAGAAGAAGCAGAATTCAAGGTTCTGAGATGCTAATTTCTTTTCAAACTAGGGTAAATGTTCAAACACTGTTTGGTAACAACAGCTGTAGCTGGGACCCAGAGGGCAGCCTAAGTGGTGTACCTGCTGAAAATTGAGAAATGAGCGGGTATGTTTGGAATGTCTGGTGGGGCTTCATTTTCACAAAGAATGGAGGTGCCTTATGGGAAGGAACCTATCCTAAGGGAGAGAGAAGACAAGCATTCAAATTGGGTCTAAGGACAATGGGTTAGGGAGGAAGGAGAGGGAGATTTTTTTTTTTTTGTAACAGTTTTATTGGGACATAATTCATATACTTTACAATTCGCCCATTTATTTTTTAAAAAGATTTATTTATTTATTTATTTATTTATTTATTTATTTATTTATTTTAGAGAGAACAGGAGTTCAGGGGGAGGGGCAGAGAGAGAAAATTTCAAGCAGACTCTGCGCTGAGCGCGGAGCCCAACTTGGGGCTCAATCCCAGGACCCTGAGATCATGGCCTGAATTAAAATCAAGAGTTGAACTGACTGAGCCACCCAGGGGCCCCCACAATTCACTCATGTAAAGCCACAATTCAGTGGTTTTTAGTATATTCACAGAGTTGTATAGCCATCACCACAGTGAAATTTAGAAAATTTTCATCACCCCAAAAAGAAACCTTGTACCCTTTGGCCATCAATTCCTCTAGCCCTAGCAAATGCCCCTCCACCTTCTGTTTCTAGGGATCTGCCTATTCTAGGCATCTCATATAAATGCAGTCAAGCAATAGGTGACATTTTATGTCTCGTGTCTTTCCTTTTCATAATATTTTCAAGGTTTACCCATGGTTTAGTGTATATCAGCTCTTCATTCCTCTGTATGGCTGTATAATATTTCGTTGCATGAGTATAGCACAATTTGCTTATCCATTTGTCAGTTGATTGGATTATCAATTTGAGTTCTTTCTACTTTTTTGTTATTATGAATAAGCTGCTATAAACGTCCATGTACAAATTTTTGTGTGGACGTATGTTTTCATTTCTCTTGGTATATATTTAGGTGTGTAACTGCTGGATCATATGGTAACCAGGAAAAATAATTTTGAGTACAGCGTGATATGTGCATCTCAGATTGTTCTCTGATGCTCCAATCTTAGATTCATTCATGCTGAATCCTAGAAAGAGGACTGTCAACTAAGAGGAAACAGAAGGTCATAGCACTGCAGTCTCTGCAAGTCGTGGGGAGCACAGGTGCCCCGAGCTGTGGGCTTGTTTCACAGGGGGAGGTTACTGACCAGGGGTGACTGGGACTGAAGTGTGTCTGAGGACCTCCAGCACCAGGAGGAAATGTGAGCAGAAGGCACACAGTAGTGGGTTACATGGTGTGTCAGGCCAGTTTACCTCAGAGAGGCCACCAGGAAGCCCTAGGAGGCTAGCAGTAAGTGGGGAGGAAATGGAAATGCCCAGAAGTGGCTCCAGGGACTGCCCAGACCCATATGTGAAACCTCCCCTTGGGGTTTCCCAAGTGCAGGGGAGGGATGTGTGTAGAGAGAAGTTCTCCATAGAGAAGTAGAGAGTTTGTAGGTTCCATGAGTACAGTCCTGTGACAGAACTCTGTGTCTGTGCGTGTGTGGAGGGGGTGGTTCTCACAGGGAGGGCAGTTCTAGGCCCAGGGTGTGCAGCCTAGACAAGGCACAGGCGACTGCAGTGCCTCTGGCATGCCTAGAAGAAACACGAGAATGGAAGGGGCCATGAGGTCCAGGACAGTGGCTGTCTCTGTGCTCATCTTCATTATCGTAGTCCGTCGCCTCACCTCCATGTTTTGATGATGTATAAGTTCCCAAAGCCTTGACGTTTCTCCAGGATTCAGGAGAATCCTCAGAACTAAGCAGAATTTCTCATCAGTTTTACAGGAAAGTAGCTAGGGATAGAACATATCGATTGATAGAAAGTGAGAAGATGTGACATTTCTCACACTCTTGAGTTATGAACGAGACTCCCATTGGCTACTGATCCAAAGTGATGTATTCCAGGGGATAATAAATAGATCCACTCTGTTGGAGTGGAGACTTCATGTAGGGAAAAAAGGGGTTGAGGATGTGAAAGTAAATCAGAGACTGATAGTAAAGGGTTTTGGATACCATGAAAGAATCTGGATTTTATTCTGTAGCCGTGGACAGGCATTTGAGCCTCGTCTTGAGTACGACGCAGACAGAAGCCTATTCCTCTGTGCAGGAGTTAGTAGCTTGCCAGAGCTCCTGTGTTCTCAGTAAGGAGGTTCAGGACAGTGACAGGAACATTTATTTTGAAATTTAAGGTTATAGCCAAATAAGAACATGAAAAATGCTCAGCGTCATTAGCCATTAGGGAAATGCATATCACATAACCACGATGTGTTGCTATTTTCCACTTACTAGAATGACGATAATAAAAAAGACAAATAACAAATGTCAGTGAGGATGTGGAGAAATTGGAATGCTCATACGTCGCTGGTGGGACGTGACATGTTGCAGCTGATTTGGCAAAGATTGGTGGTTCCTCAAAAAGTGAAACACACAGTTACCACATGACTCAGCAATTTTGTTCCTAGATGATCCCCTAAGAGAAATGGAAACATATGGTCACCCAGGAACTTGTATATGAGCTATTTCTAGAAGCACTATTCGTAGTAGCTAAAACTTAGAAGCAACCTAAATGTCCATCAACTGACGAGTTGGATAAACAAGATGAGGTCTATCCATACAATGGAGTATTATTCGTTCACAAAAATGAATGAAGTACTGGGGCGCCCGGGTGGCTCACTCGGTTAAGCGTCTGCCTTCAGCTAAGGTCATGATCCCAGGGTCCTGGGATCGAGCCCCACATCCCTGCTGAGCAGGGAGCCTGGTTCTCCCTCTCCCCCTGCCTGCCACTCCCGCTGCTTGTGCTCTCTGCCTCTCCCTCTCTCTCTCTTTCTCTCTCTATCAAATAAATACATTTTTAAAAAATCTTTAAAAAAAACGAACGAAGTACTGATTCATTCTACAACATAGATGAGCCTGATATCATTATGCTAGATGAGAGAAGCTGGCACAAAGCCCGTATATTGTTTGATGCCATTTATATGAAATGTCCAGAATAGACAAATATAGAGATAGAAAGTAGATCTGTGGATGGCAGGAGCTGAGGGGAGGGTGGAATTGGTACTAACGGTTAATGAGTTCTCTTTGGGGTGATGGAAATGTTCTAGAATTAGATTGTGGTGATGGTTGCACCATCTTGTGAAAGTACTGAAACGTACTGAATAATACACCTTAGAAAACTTTAGAACAGTGTTATGGTCAGCAGGGACCTCACAACCCCTCCTTTCAGAATATGTGATAGAAAAACCAAATGTCCAGGTTCATCTGGGACTGAGGAGGTTCTTGAGATGTGGGACTGTCACTACTGAGATTAGGAAGGCCCAGTCAAACCAAGATGACTTGTGTATGCTCAGGCTGTGTTCAGGAATGACAATGAAGGTAGGCCAAGTTCACATTTAACAGAGCACTTTCTCATTCACAATGCATTTGGCCCTATTACCTTGTGAAGTAGTTACAGCAGGTTTTCCTTATTTCCTGTTACAGACAAGGAACTGAGGCTAATGGGCTTAGACGTTTGCTTAAGATTGTAGGGAAAATAAATGACAGGACTGGAAGTCCAGTCTGATCCTTGACTCAAGTCCAGGCCCTTTCCTACACACAGGTAATCATTTGTACGTAAAGGTGATACCAGTAAACGTGTGGCTCACTCACCCCGTAAATGCTGGCCTCTCAATTCAATGGTGCTCCCTGCTCTCTTCTTCCCACGCCCAGAAGCTCCATCCTGTGGGACCTGTCTAGACAGTGATGGCATTCAGCATCATTGCCAAGGTCATCTTTCCTGTTCCTCTGAAATCTCTGGGTGCAGGAACTGTGTCTTAGTCATCTCTGCTCTTGACTCATATTACCTTTCCTGATACGTAGTTGGTACTCAATAACCCTCTGCTAAAGGAAGCCTGGCTTCTGTTCCAAAGAATAAACAGGAATGAATCTTAGATAAGAAAAACTACTGCTACTCATCTCTGTTACCCAACTATTGTTACCGTCTCTTAAGGCTGAATTATTCTCCCTTTAGGCCCTTCCTTAAGCCTCATTTTCTGAATTGTTTGGTGGTGGAGCTGGCGCAATCTGTCTGTTGCTTTTCGACATGTTTGTAAGCACACTCCAAAGGTCAAGCCAAGCCAAGATTTCTGCAGAGATTTTGCATGGTGTGGCCTTTGTCTAAGCTGGCCACCTAGGACAAAGTGCAGTTGGGCCCAAAGTGAGTGGATAAGGAGACTTATTCTTGCATTGTAGAGATTCCATGGCTATCATGACAAAGGGCTTCATGTGTACAGGACCACGCACTCAAGTAAGGTCTCATGGGAAGATCTATGAAGTAGGAGGCACAAGCATGCCATCCTGGTCCGCCTTTTGGGAAGTTATGTAAATGTCCTGGGCCTCAGAGGGTTGCGTTGCCTCTCAGATGGGCATAATTACAATCTCCCTACTTCCTGCATAGGCTTTCTGTGCATTTCATATTAGATCATTGATTGATGGTTTCTCAACTGAGTTCCATGGAGGTTTAAGATTATACAGAGGTTCCTCAGGAAGAGAGATGCTGCTTCAATCTGTTTATTTACTTTCTACATTGTGATGCTGTGGGCATTATTCCTCATAATTATTTGCCGCACCTTCCTGGAGAAGATTATATTTCCTTGCCTTGAAGATGCCAAGCTTGGACATGAGATTTCCTCCGGCCAGTGAAAACGCATGCCATTTTTACTATTATAAATAATACTATTATAAATAATAGTAAAAATGGCATGCGTTATTTCCGGGCAGAAGCTGCAAGAGCCAGGGTTTGGGCTCTATATTTTTATCTATACTCTCTTTTTCCTCTATTGTGAGACAAGCAATGTTCCAGACAGAGGCTGCTCCATCAGCCTTGGTCATGACATAAAGAGGACACGAGGAAGAGCTTCAGCTGACCCGTGAAGGGCATGATGCATGAATGGGAAATAAACCTTTGTAGTTGTAAACCTTTGTAGTTGTAAGCCCCACAAGTGTCAGGGTTGTTTGTTACTGCAGCATAACTGTGCCCATCCTGACTGATACAGGTGCCAAGTAAAATAATCACATGAAAAATTAATTTTTTTGCTGAAAAAATGTTAGAACATCACTATACTAAATGACGGCTGAGTATAAACTCTTTGCTAAGAGAGACTTTGTCTTACTGTCCTATTGTTCTTTGTTTACTCCAGGGCTAGCCTGGTACCTGATACAGTGAAGGGTTATAGTGGGTATTTGGTAAATATTTGTTAAATGAATTAAGTGAAAGCAGTTCTGAAAAAATAAATAGTATCTCCTGGGGACAATGTTGTTATCATTGTCAGCATCAGCTATACCTGTTCTTTCATTTGTAAGTCTTGCAAAATGTATCAATCAAAATCATTATAACATGCCCCAAAGTACCATAATTGTTATTATTTTCTTTGCCTAATAGGAAATTTTGTATTCTATATCAAACATTTCAATGTTGAAAGTTCAAATGAAAAATAAAAGGAGGCGAGCAGATCGGGTCTCATGGTATCGGTTCCCCATGGTACTACCTTGACTCAGAACCAGTTATGGTCTGGTTACCTGCATTGGGCCATAGTAGCCAGGAAGGGGCAGACACAGAACCTGAACTTGTCATTAGGGTAAGTGGGAGCTAGGGAGACAGCCCAGCTGCAAAGACTGGTGTAAAGCTGGCATACAAGACGGTCCTGCCAGCAAACATCAAAGGCAATGCAGTAGTACAGTTCCTGCAGTAAGGATTATGGAGTTGTGGGAAGGATGTGCCAGAAGGAAGCAGGCATCTGGGCAGGCAGACAATTGCCTCAGGAAGCCAAGGGAGGCGTTACTGGAAAGTCCAGGCAGACATAAAATATTACAAAATTCTGTCATCAGTCTTGTCCATATAATGGATTGAAGTTTCAGGGGTGGTGGGGAGGGCTGGTGTTGCTTCCAAAAGTAAGACAGGATTCCAGATCCAGGAAGACAGAGTGGAAGGGTACAAGGCAGGGCTCAGGGCATAAGGTTCCCGAACTGAGCCAAAGGTAAGAGTTGAGAGCTAGACTAAGAAGGGTGCCTTGATGTCAAATCCTAGAGTAGGGAAGTAGAAGACTGAGACCTCGGTGGGGCTTAGCTGGCCCAGGGACCCTAACTATGGAGGCAGGTAGGCAGAAACCATAGACCAGGAAGAGCCTAACACAGATCAGCCATTGCAGTACAGGGACTGGAGCTGTTAGTCTTTGTCAATCAACAATGCAGCTAATGCAGGACAATGGATCGAACTTCCCCCCAAAGGAAACTTGTGAATGTGGTTTTGAGAAATGTGCTATAAGCACACAGAGACACACGCACATAGATACACACAGAACAATCCAGAATATTAACCTTACATTTGTTTTGCTTGTACCCGTTGCCTGATGAGGGTCAATGGTAACCCATAAGTGTATGGGATACCAAATGAAAGTTCCCTTAGCCCTCAAGATAGTCAGTTCTCTTACGCTTTATTAAGTAGTGACTCTCTTTACCTGAATTATTCTTTTTTCTTCTTTTAAAAAATGGTTTGGATGGTTCAAAAGAGTAGTAAGCTTCTATTCAACCCTGACCTGTACCCATTAAGGGAGAGAGTTGAGAGGGAAAAATGAGAGGCCCTTGCTGCCTGGGTTGTACTTCTCGTTGACTGTTACCCACATTTTATCCTTCTATCACGTCGTTGTTCACAAAGTCATTCAAAATGCCCTGTTTCCAGCCTTTGGCATCAACCTGCAATTAGAATGTTACCCTTGACCTTCATCATAACATGCACTCCTCATTAGTGCCATTTTTCTCTGGTACAGTCATGACTGAACACTAATTACTTCTACCACAAAGTTCTGCTTTGCCTAGTCAGATCGCGTCACAGAAATGATACATGACTCTTCCCCCATAATTTAAAAAGTATACATGAAAAATTAGCATTTAGTTTGGGGCTCTAGGAATCCCCAGAACTTCAAAATCTTGCGGCTGATGCTTATATTTCTTGAAGGTAGATAGGCTCTCTCCCTTTTAGTGCTGAGTCATCAAACTTGTACCTATAGACTGCTTCCAAGCTGCTGAACTGTTTTGTTGGCAGGCCATGAAAAACTGAGAATTTCAGCTCCTTCTGGGGAAAAAATAATTTGGCACGGTCAGCTCGACCTGAGTGCTGGCAGCCCCTTTCTGACACATATGGGTTCTCTGTAGTCGCTACCTCTCCTTGTCAACAGCCACAGCATTTGATTATGCTCTTCCAGTCCTGCAGGAAGTTCATTTTGTGAGCTTACAAAATAAGCACTTAGCCAGAACTGCTTGATGAATGGTGGGCAAATCATTCTGTCATTTTAAAAATCCCATTTGAAAAAATCAGAAGTAGGGTGACTGTCACTGCCTTTTGCCCTTCTCACCTCTCTTCTGGTTTTTCTGGGTTGTCTGGATCCTTCTTCCCTTGATCGGTAAATCCCCATCTTTATTCGTTGGCTCTCGATTTTCTCTCTGGATTTTCATACCAAGATAGCTCATGCTTTCTTGGGTCCACCAATTGACTCTTGGCTGATGACTCTCAAATCTCTCTCTAGCTCACCTTTTCTCTCAAGGTCCCATTCCAGGATTAAGCTCAGAAGTTTTACTGCATGCAAGGCAGCTCTGAATCAAATGCTGGGGCAGTAGGGGGCCCTGGGGCAAACACTGAATGTCCTTGAGCTGACACACCCGTGCAATGGGCTCAACATAATTTCTACCAGTGGTTGAGAGTATTAACGATACTTTGTAGGAGCGCCAGGCAATTGTCTCCTAAGCCCAAGGCCACTGGATAACAATACCCTGTTCTTTCCACACTCACATACTGTCTCAATCCCAGAAGGCCTTGTCTTCCAAAGTGACTCTTTAGGTTGAGTTGTCAGTGTTGTCTTTCTTTCAACTGCCAGGGATGAGGCCCTCCAGGGGGTCAGGGATGAATGAGCAGGCAGGCCACCCTGAAAAATGGGACAAGGCAGAATTTGCTGACAAGACAGTTTGCTCAGGGGGCTTTGCGGGACTCTGCAAGTGCCAAGAATGGCAAACTTGCCCGGTGGCGCCCTGCAATCCTGCCACATTAAATGGGAGCCATTTCTTTCCATCATTAGCAGCAAAGTAAGCAAATGAATGCTCTGGAGCTTCCTTATTAACAGTTATGACCGGCAGATAAACAAAGGCAGGGGAGCGAAAAGTGTCAATGGCGACCCTGAGGCTTCTTCCACCGGCTTTCACGTTGCTTCCAAAAGCACAGTTTTCCCCTTAATAATGCCTTATGAACACTTTTGGAAAAGTTCATTTCAATTTTTTGATATACTCTCATTTGATTTTCAAAATTTAAAAAATTTTTTTGGAGTTTCACAGAAGTAGGAGAGGGTCAATGTGGGAAGGAAGAGAAAGAAAAGGAAGATTTGATACAATTCTGGCATTGGGCTTGGTGTGTTGCATTCAGTATTTCGTTTTCCTTGACTTGAGCTTATCTTTTTTTATTTTTTTTAAGATTATTTATTTATTTATTTGACAGAGACAGAGACAGAGAGAGCACGAGCACAAGCAGGGGGAGAGGCAGAGGGAGAAGCAGACTCCCCACTGAGCAGGGAGCCCGATGTGGGGCTCAGTCCCAGGCCCCTGGGATCATGACCCAAGCTGAAGGCAGACACTTGAGCGACTGAGCCCCGCAGGCACCCCTACTTGGGCTTATCTTTATAAGATCCTAGGTTGCATTTGATTGTAGAAGTATAAAGTTGTAAAGTTTTGTATCTTAGCTGATCTAATCTTTTGCTTCTACAGATGAGAGAGAAGTCATATGACTGGTCAATGATTAGAAACAGGACAAGTGGCAGGTCTTGCTCTCCTCACATCAGTCTCCCTATTCATGTGACCCAGGAACATTTAGCTCAGGGAACATTGGTGAAGACAAGTGTGCAAAAGATGAAAACTCTCCTTCCTGTGCAAAGAAAGAAAATTCTATCTTCTTTGCATGTGAGCCAGTATATATGTTCTGAGCCTGGTGAAATACACAGGTATTAAAACCTGTACTGAAATTTGTGCTGATTTTTTTTCTGATAAAAAAAGATACATAAAAAAGATACATACGTGGAAACTATGCCATTTCTTTTGCTTATTGGACATTGTCTTGTCTGTGCTAGGTGGATGGAACTGAGACAGCCATTCGCGGCCGTTAGGGATGCCGAGCCAGCGTTCTGAGATGGCAGCAGAGAAGGATGGAAAGATTCCAGGTTTCAGAGATGAATATGAAGAGGGACGTTAACCATTCTGGGAAGTGAGATGCTTCCAGATTTCTTTTTATGTGAGGTATTAATTTTTCCTTATTTTTAAAGGCAATGCAGTCAGAGTTTTATGTTCTGCCAGTAGAAGCACGCTAAGGAGACTCTTTGAGCCTCTGACCTGTCGTCTGCTAAAGGGACATATGAAAGCATATTAGAGCTGGCTCATACCAGCCATTTGTTGTCATCTCTTCCCTACTCTACATTCAATGACATCACAGTGTTCATTTCTGTGACATCATGCTGGTGGCTTGAAATAAGTCATGTTGGAATATTTATAGCATAGAAATTGGCAAAAGCTACAAATCAGGGATTTTTTTGTTTTGTTTTGTTTTGAGAGTTGCCTTACCAGCACCCACTGGTAAAAATAACATCATGCAGAGTCATTAAAACTATTAGAAATAATATGTCTAAAGCTTCTATTAACGTGCTTGCTACAGGTAATAGGATTTCACATATGGTGGCTATTTTTGTTATGCGTATAGCAGTATAATTAACCCAGGTGAACAAAAAAGTTACAGTACAAATGCATGTGATTTCCCAGCATAGACAGGTGTGTGATAGGTGTTAGAACTGTATTCTAAAGGTTTGAAACAAAATTAGTCCAGTTCTTTGATGGGTTAGCCTTTTGTTATCCAGAATACTCTACTTCCACTGGGACTAGCACGGAAGAGTTCTAGTGTCAGATTTAGTCTCAGGGTGCAGTGAGCAAGCTAGCCAAATAACCTGTCTGAAAGAGGGGCTGGGTGTCAGAATATCACTGGTGTCAGTGCTGGACAAGAGTCATGGTTTTGCCTATCAGAGAAGAGGGGAAGTGGTTTCTGAAATGCAGTAGGTAGATATTTTATTTTGAGTTTCCTGGAAAACTCTCTTTGGTGGATATTTGTTTGAGGAATAAGACCTATGGGAGCTAGAAGGAGCCCAACTGGGCAGAGGAAGCAGCTGAATTATGGTGCCATGACCTCCAACACTCAGCTGAGCCCACAGAGGGGTCTGAAGCTAGGGGAATCCTTTAGAGCTTTTCCCAAATGAGACCAGTACCGATCGTTGGATGTGAACTGTCCCTGGGGAAGAGGCGTTGCCATGCCTTTGCCTTGGGCTGAGACGAATCCCAGAGAGGATGCAGCTGTGACCCATCCATCTGCAGTCAACGTTCTTGGCAGCTGGGGAAATGAGGGCCTTGGTTCTGAAGGAGACCCGGGTCGCGCATCACAGCATCCACTACAGTGGGATGGTTGGAGGTAGACTTTCCAATAATGTTTCTCTCTTTGATCCCTTCTGCATGTCAGCCTAGGCCTCAGCCATCAGCCAGTCCCTCATTTTCATTTGCGAGGTCCAAAATTTAAGAGCACAGAACCCAGCTACAATCTCACCTCTCCTCATGCCTTCTGTAATACCCATCCAGACTGTTTATTTTCCTTGCAGTAAGTATCAGTCAAAAGATCTTGGTTGCAAACAATAGAAACCAACCATGGATGACTTAGGCATTAAAGGAATTTATGGGAAGGATGGCTGGTAGCTCGTAGGAGAAAAGCCAAAGGAGGGAGGACAGCAGAAATAATACTGATGGGAAATTGTGCAATTATACACCCGGCTGATCCTCAACCCACCTGCCCAGGGTACACACACTGCTTACGAACACAGCTCCCACTGCGGCCTCTCCTGCAGCATTCAATCCAGTTAGCGCTCCTGTTATATATGGCTGCCACTGCGCATGTAACGCAATGGTATCTTTTTATGTATCTGCCATTCATCCGAGATGAATCCTTCTATGAGACCTCACCTGTCTGAGCGGAGGCCACGTGCCCACACCCTTCGTGCCAGGGCTTGGGAAGGAAGGTGATCTGTCTGTTATGACTGGCTGTTCCCTGCCCATCACCAAGATTCACACTGTGGGGGAATCCAAGGACTAGGAAGGAGGTTCATGTGCTGAGTCAGAACGCAACCTGATAAACATCCACAACCCAATGCGTCTGTAGCAAGGGAATCGTAGTCTTGCTCTGTTGGCAGGCGTTTCCTGTGGGTGGTAGTCTAGGCGGTCTCTAGGTCTTTTTACTCACGTGCCTCTGCGGATGGTGAGTGCCTAGTCTAAAACGCACACCCGTTTCTTTCAAAGAAGAGCAAACTTTCTTTCCCTCCACTAAGGTATGTTAGAGAATAATGTGATCTCAGAGTCCCGGGATGGAGCCCCAAGTCAGGCTCCCAGCTCAACGGGGAGTCTGCTTCTCCCTCTACCTCTGTGTTCCTCTCTCCCTCTGTGCTCTCTCAAGGAAAATAAATAAAATCTTTGGGGTGCCTGGTTGGCTCAGTCTGTTGGGTGTCTGCTTTTAGCTCAGGTCATGATCCCAGTGTCCTCTGCCGCTCTCCCTGCTTATTCTCTTTGTCTCTCTCTCAAATGAATGAAGGAATAAATAAATAAATAAAATCTAAAAAAATAGAATATATGTGAAAGATTGCTTCGTTCCAAGAAACAGACTTTTTCAAGCCAACCGAGGGTGAAGGGGCTTAGTGCTGGAAACAATGCTACTATAAGCAAGAAAAAGGGTGGCTCCCTCCATGGTTTCTTGTTTTCCAGAGTGCATTCATTTTTCTGGCTCACATGGTCTTTGTTACTTGACATTCCTACTTCTCCCTTATCTTGGCTCATTCCCTCCTTCAGAAATCCGGTTCAGATTCTGAAGGAACTAATCTCATTGATTTGGCTCCTTATTATTCCTCCAATGGACAGGGCCTCATGGATCTTTGGCCAGGCCAAGGAATGAGTCTGGTGCCCACCCAGTTTAGTCAATGACCACTCATCCATGCAGACAAAAATCACTACAACTCCTTTCCTAAACACCTCAATTATAATGGGATGTCGGGTGTGGCAGGTACCAAATCTGACATGTTTCAAGCTTCTCTAAGCGTGACCTGAGTCCCCACCCAGTTCTTAGGAAGTCATTCTCACTTTTTAGGAAACAAAAGAACTATTAGTTAATAAGTGTTATGGTTTTGTGCCTGCTATTACGTATTATATACCTTATTGAATTCTTACATCATTGCTCTGAAGTAGGTATTACTCCTATTTTATATATGATATTATGATATATGGCATATGTATCATATTATATATGATATTAGTCCATATTTATATATGATGAAGTCGAGGATGACAGTGGTTATGAACCCAGGATAAGACGGTAGAGCTGGATATCAAATCCAGAGTCGTCTTGCTCCAAACCTTTTGATTTTCCCTTACCCGAGAATACCTCTGTTGGCACGTTCATGATAGTGCCAAGACTTTCCTGTGTTAGTTATCAACGGCTTTTTGAAGAAAATTTCCAATTAGGGACTTTTCGACTAGGGAACAGTTGAAAAGTAAAGTAGAATAAGGTAAGAAGGAAGATGAAGCATTGGAGAGAGAGGTGTTCGCAGCTGAGCTGAGGCTCTTTATAGAAAAGCAGTCCTCTTTGACCGTTGGCCCTTCAGTGGCCACAAAACAGCCGCATCCTCAAGCAGTGGGGGGTCGCTCCTGAGTGATGAAGAGGAACTAACTTTACACGGCCCAAGCTGGGCAGCCCCGTGAGTTCCTTGCTTTGTTTGCCCAAAACCATTTCACAGACAATTGTAGCGATCAGGATCCTTCAAACAAAACCTCCCAACATCTGTAAGATAAAAACTGAAGTCCTTCTGGAGGTAGATCTTAGAGTACTTTGTTGTAATGGTCTCGCAGAAAGAAAAGCTGTACCAGTCAGGAAAATTCAGTTAACTAATGTCTAGCCCTACGTCAGCCATGGGGATGATATTGTATAACCTAGAAAATTATTGGAAAGGGAAATGGGTATATGTACTAATACACGAGCACCTAGCATCATCTGTAACGTTAATTCCTTTCCAGCTCTTTCTCCTTTAGCCTTTAATACCAACCGTAACTTTTAGTGTCTCTGAGAATCCTTCCTGGACTAAACGAGCCTGAAATAGATATAGATGATTCTTCTCTGCTTCCTCCCCCAGCTCTATCTGTTACAGCGGCTGTGCACTGTGGGCAGAGCTCACTGTTAAGTACTTACTAGGTTTTGGGTTCCGTCAGCAATCCATTCTTGCTAGAATACAGTGTTGGGATGTGGGGTGTCCCACTTTCTATGGCTGCATAACGAACCACTCCAAAACTTAATGTCTTAAAACAACATATTTATTTCGATCATGAATATGAATTCAAATAGGGCTTAGCAGGGTCAGCTTATCTCTGCCGCACTTGGCATCAACTGGAGAAGCGTGAAGGCTGGGGGCTGTAATCATCTGGAGCGTCACGCACGCAACCGGTGGTTGGGCTGGGATGACTCAAACCTTTGGGGAATTGAAGTTGCTGAGGCTCCTTGGACATCTCTCTACTTCTCTGAGGTCTCTCTGTGAGGTCTTTCCAGCGTGACAGCCTTGGGGCAACTGCATTTCTTCGTGGTAAGTCAGGGCTCCCAAGATGTGTATTCTAATGCGAATGAGCCAGGAGGAAGATATATCTTCTTGCTGACCAAGCTTGGAAGTCACATAGCATCACTATGCCATACTTTCTTGGTCAAAGCAATCACAAGTCCCTACTCAGGTGCAAGGAAAGGAAGCCTAGACCCCACCTCTCAGGGGGTAAAGTGGCAGTCATACCCTAGGAAGCCACACCATAATCATAATGGTATGTGCATGTGTGTGTGTGAATATACACATATATATACCATACATATCATATGTCATATATATATATATATGAATGTTGGAGTGGCTGGTGGCTACCTTTGGAAAATAAAAGTTGTCACATATAGTACCTGTAAGGTTCGAAAGTTGGGTGAAGGTGGGTTGGAACAGGTCTTGAGTGTCATACTAGAGAGTCTGTCCTTTTACTCTTTTGAGGGCGATTCATTTACTGGTCACTGATTATCCTCCACGGTTGTATCTGTGGAGGTTCAGCACCCCCAGACAGCCTGCAAGATTGGCAGGCAGAAGCAAGGCCGTCTCATGTATTTAAAAAAAAAAATCTCCCTAACTTGTCAGGGCTTTGCATTTGATTGTTCCTCAGTACATGAAACACAAGTCCTTGTCTGCCTAGCCAAGCGACGATGGCAAATCAGACCAGACAGGACACGCTTCTTGCCTGTCTCCAGCTGGTACAAACCTACACGTTCTAACACACTTGAGCTGGTGATAACGAGGTGGGCCATGATGGGATATACTGGTGACAACACAGAGTACCAAACTGTCAGAGGACAACCAGATTGACTCTGGGCTTATTGCCCACCAGCTCAAAGAAGAGGCCAACCCTATAGTGTCGATTCCTGCAGAACACGTAACACCTAGTGTTGATTCCATCTGCCAGGGAATGCTGGGTCCAGACCAAACACAATTTTCATAGTCATGGATCCCAAGCCACTAGGTGCTTCCATTCAGAGCCTTGGTCTCTTCTTCTGAAGGGTCTCCATCCAGTCTGCTTGAAGGGTGAGAGATGAGGATATAATTCACTTTGATTGTTTTTTTCTGAGACAGAGATGGGGTAGAGCTGCTACTTGGGTTTTGGATTAATATCCTCTGTCCTCCATTCATTTTTACTTTCCCCTTTGCAACAGTGGGAAATTTGTTTATTGCTGTAAGACAGCTGTCGGAAGGAATCATGAGAGGGTTTGTTCTTCCTCATATTTGTCAAATTGTAGACATTCCCCAATGGAGGGAAGATGCTTGTAAGAACAGGGG
Organism: Ursus americanus; assembly: GCF_024610735.1. NCBI lineage: Eukaryota > Metazoa > Chordata > Mammalia > Carnivora > Ursidae > Ursus > Ursus americanus. The sequence goes on from NC_142127.1 coordinate 15,109,918, forward strand.
AAGATATTATAAATAATAAAGTCTTTCCTTTTGGTCCCAACTTGAAATGGGTTGTGTTCACAAGTTGGGAACTCAGAACAAACAATATCCCAAGAATAACAGCGCTGGTTGGGCCCACAAATGCACATTTCATCCATAATGTAAGCTGAGGAAGGAAGGTAGACATCAACCAGCAGACAGATTAGTTTAGCTAAAATGCTTGAGGCAGCGGCTGTAAGCTGGCCCTGCCTCCCACAGCTCTTTCCTTTCTGTACATTGGAATCCACCCAGCACTTTCCCCATGAGCTGCAAGGGCTAATGGCAGGACCAGTGAGGGTCTGACAGCTGGAAGCCCGGGGGTGGCCAGTGCTAAGTAGAGTCACTTGGAGGACAAGGGCTGTCTGCATTTTTGAAAATGAGGAACAGTGGCTTTGAGTAACTGACATCAGTTCAGGAAATTGGTTTTTTTTTCATTTGTTTGTTTGTTTTTTTAATGCCCGGAAAGGCTTTACAATGAAGCCTACACTTAGGTGGAAATGGCCGCCATGGTGCTGCCTATTCTGAAGCCCGTCAAGTAGGCCCGGTAACTCCACCAGCACACACGGGGGGCAGTGTGACGAGGCTCACACTTGGAATCCCTCTCAGAGTGGCCGTTTCACTCTGCACTTGGAAAAAACCTTGTAAGGCCACGTGTATGCGGATCTGTTTGCCACTTGCTTGCCGCCATGCTGCCGACCACACGAGGCTCCTATTTAGGGAAGACGAAGCTGGACAATCCGGGTCTCCGTTGTGCAGTAAGTTCTGTGTGTTGTGTGGTCTGTTTCAAAACAGGAAGTTCTGCTGGGTGAAAAACCGGGCTATTACCAAGATTCCCCACGTGTCACACGGGAGTCCCGATTTTCAGAGACTAGGAGTCTTGTCTCGGCTGTGGGGACAGACGCCATGTTTAAGTATCTGTAGCACTTTCGGCCACCACCAAGAAGCCGGCAGTTGCTGTCTTGGGACAGCTAACAATTTACACGCTCCTGGCTTGACTTGCAGATCCACCCCTTCGGAGAAGTGACTGTCTTCCTGCCTTATATTCTCTACCGTGCTTTCCAGGAAGGATCTGCTGAACTGGTTATCTGTTGATTTTGTTCGAGTGGAATTCAGTAAGATGTACTTGGCCCTCAAGTAATCCTAGCCCACACCATAATGAAACCCGGAGTGTTTAGAATGGGCCTCAGGACCTTGCTGGGCCCCAGGTGCCACAGTGTGAACAGCAACCACTAATGGACTGTGGACATGACATTAATGATAATTAACTCCTGCCTGGCACTTTCCCTGCACTTGGCATTGGTCTAAGTGCTTCCTATATTATGCCATTTGGTCTTACAAACAGCCCTTTCAGGTGAGTACTGTTATTTTTCCTCAAGCTGGCAGCTGACGAACCTGGGGCACAGAGGTAAGAAAAGTGTCCCAGGTCACGCAGCTAGGGAGTAGCAGATGCAAACCCAGGCAGTGAGGCCTTTACCCACTGCGCCACATTCTTCCTTTGACAAGAGCCAGTACATATATGGGCTCATATGCCAGCCTCTCTTTATGTAAACTCCTTCAATCCTCACGGCAAACCCAGGAGGTAAGTGCTATTGTTTGCATTTTACAGGTGAGGAAACTAAGGCATAAGGAAGCTGCATGGAGGGGCCCAGTTGCAAACCCAAGGGTTCTGGCTTCTGAGTCTCTTGATTTCATCACCATGCTATAGCATTCTCAGAAGAGACCATGGAGGAATAGGATGTCAGTCCTGTATCAGTTTGCGTCGGTTACATAGCAAAAGCTGTTGGCTCATAGCCTACTTTATCAAAAGACATCACTGAAATCTTCATCAAGGTTGAAAATCACAATATCCCTGAACAATCACTGGGGCTGGGGACCTGCAAGGTTTCTGCCTAAGTGGGCTAGAAAAATAGTTCCACCCAAGAAAAGATAGTTTGTTCTTTGCTTGGAGGATTTTTAAATAAAAACATCAAGACCTGGAGGTATTTGTTTCTTCAGAAGGGTTTGGATATGGGAGAAGCACGGAAAACTGAGGCAGTGCTGTTTCCCTGTGCTCTGAGCATGCAATGTGCAGGGAATGCAGCTAGGAGCAGCCCAGGTGGTAGGTGTCTTCTAATCGGTGCGGGCCTGTAGTGACTGTGCAAAAACATAGGGCAAGGAGAAATGAGAATGACTACATAGGTACTTGTCTCCTCCTAGATGGCCCTGGGCTGAATAGCCACTCTTTCCCACCTCCTAGGGATGAAGAGCCTAACAGGTAATGGGAAGACTCCCTTACAGATAAGGAGCCCGTTCTAATGAGCTTAAAATACCTAAGTTAAAGGAAGAAAAAAGCTATGTGCTAAACTAAAACTGTAACTCATCAGCTTACCCAAACCAGGGGGACATTTTTTCTTTTCTTAATCACTTTTTCTCGTTGGGAAAAGAGAAGGAACGTGTTAGAAGTTGAGGGAAGGGAAGTAAAAAGTATCCCCCACACTGAGAAGGCCCTTTGAGACCTGAAAATGAAGCAGCTGGCTCTCCACAGTTTACGCAAAGTTTTATTTTATTCAGGGTAACTTACTGACAGGGAGGATTGGGTGGGCGACAATCAGGCAGCTAGGACACTATTCTCCACAAAGTCTGGACCTTAGTCCACAGATTTTATACAGTGAAGGGACACACAGAAGGGCACTATAGTGAGATCAAAGGGCTTTCACGTTCCAGACTGACAGCTTCCCTTTAGTTAGATTTTGTGGTGCCATCTGCGCATGAGGAAGGGGAGACACTATGTTTCTTTAACAAATTTACAGAGGGCCGAAGTAAGGCTCCCTGCATTCTGGCCTTGGTTGGCATTTCTAATGTATGTATATTAATCTCCAAGGGGCTTGGAACACATAGCCCCCGGAGGACATGAACAAGATGGAGGGCCAAAGATAGCACCATATTGCCAGTACTCTCACAGAACCTAACACATAAAACGTTTTTAAAGGAGAGAACATTATTTTCCAGAAGTCTGGAGCCTCTTGGTGAGGGCTCACTTATGTATTGAGGTAGCACAGCATTCCTTAAGTTCCATGGGCAGGACCTCAACCCTCTGAATTTATATACATGTTTATATACATGTTTCATAAAGCCTCCATCAGCCTTGTTCTTGTGCTCCAGGAAGCTGGATCCTGTTTGCCAGATGGCATTCCAGGGATGAAGGAAGGAGGAAGTCTTCAGGTTACATGAAAATTGTTTCTCAGGGTCCAACTTGCCATTGCTCCTATATGCATCTAGATATTGAACACTGCAAGGAATGCAAGAAGTTCAGGCTGTAAACATACAGGCTGTAGACATTGACCAAGTCTGGGCAGGCTGGAGAGGAGGCACTTGATGGGTGATTTATAGACATGTACATAGGAATAATGACACTCAACTTCCAGGACTATTCTGAGCATTGAATAAGCATAGTGTCTGTTCACAGTAGGTGTTTAATCATGGAACTCGTTACTACTGTTTTCACTTGAGAGTGTTCTGGCTGCAGCACTGTCACCCTACTGAATGAAAAGCAAGGTTGACCGAACTTATCCAACTGGCTGTGTGGGTATTCTTCCTTTTTAAAAAAATTTAATTTTACAGTATTATGAAATATAGCACCCATAAAGTACATAAGACATAAATAACTGCATAATAAAAATCATAAAGCAAAGCATGATGTAATTACTATCATGTAATTCCCACCCAGGTTAAGAAATAGATATTGGGGCACCTGGCTGGCACAGTTGGTTAAATGTTTGACTCTTGGTTTCGGTCAGGTCATGATCTCAGGGTCATGAGATCTTGAGTCTTGAGTGGGGTTCCAGGCTCACTGTGGAGTCCGCCTGAGATTCTCTCTCTTCTTCTTCCTCTGCCCCTCCTGCTTGTGTGCTCTCTCCCTCTAAAATAAATGAATAAATCTTAAAAAAATGAAATAGATATTGTCAGCACTCAGAAGTTCTCACCTCCATTCCATATGTCCTTTCCAGGTCAAGCACCTACCCATTGCACGACAATATACAATATGTGTGTGTGTGTGTGTGTGTGTGTGTGTGTGTGTGTGTGTGTGTGATGGAAATGACATTTTTGCTTAATTGTTAATTGTTTTATTGTATGTATCCCCATATAACATATAACCCTCAATATTATTCTTTTGTCTATGTTTAAATGTTACATAAATGGACATATTTATACTTTTTGTCTTGCTTCTTTTATGCATCATTATAGTTGTTAGATTCAACTACATTATTTTTGAAGCAATGTTGTATCTAATTTCATGGCTATATAGTAGTAGCTCTTTTATATAAATATGCTGCATTTTGCTATCTATTTTTCTATAGATAGACATTTAGGTGTTTTTTAGGTTGAGGTAATGACTGACAATGTTGCTATACATATACTTGTATATGCATTTTGGTGACATGAGCTGTAGGGTATATACATAGGAGTGGAATTCCTGGGTCACGAGATATGTATATATGTAACTTTAGTAGGCCCTGCCAAACTTTTTTCCTAAGTGGTTGCACCAACTGACTCTCCCACGTGCAATGTACAAGTCACCATTACTTCACAGCTTCATGGACAGATGGTACTGGTCATCTTTGAATGTTAGTCAATCTGGTAGGTGTGCAGTTGTATTTAATTGTGGTTTTAGTGTGCATTTCCCTGACTACTAAAGAGGTTGGATAGCTATTCATTGTTTATTGTCCATCTGGATTTCTCTTTGCGAAGTGCCTGTTTATCTCTTTGGCTCATTTTTTATATTGGGTTGTCTGTCTTCTTTCTTAATGGATTTTATCCTAATGGATACTCAATTGTCTCAAATAGCATTTATTGAGTGGTGTCCTAGAACTCATGAGAGCTGATTGTTAAAATTTCAGGAGTTTGTGAGAAGATTTCTAATGTTTGGGTAGCCTGAAATAAGCCAGGCTGGAGTGTTTGCACCATGGGTATTGACGAATGCTACAAATTAGGGCATTCCCTCACCTTCTGTCCTCAGAGAGTCATCAACTACTACACCAATGGAAAAGACCATCTCTTCTGCACTGAGTTTCATCTCTGTCATAAATCCTGTCCATTTGCATGTAGACTTATTTCTTTGCTATGTCCTCTGTATCATGCTTTTCTTTGTCAATCCCCATGTCAAAACCATACTGCCTTAGAAACTATAGCTTTATAATAAGTCTTGATATCCGGTAGAGCAAGCCCTCTCACCTCCTAAGAGTATCTTGCTCATTCTTGGCTCTTAACATTTAAAATTTTAGAATCAGCTTACCAAGTTTTTAAAGAAAAATCTGTTGAAATCTGTCATTTACCTTGGGCTACAGTGTTTCTTGCCTTGCAGAGCTTTATTTTTATGAAATAAAGTTTATCAACCTTTTTCTTCATAGATTCTGGGATTTATGTCAAAAGATTAAAATCCAATTTAGTTTTTAAAATTCTCTAGTGCTTTATTCTATCATTTAATGATATCCTTAATGATTAAAATCCAAAGACTTTAATCTTTGATCCACCTGGAATTTCTTTTCTTTTTTTTAAAGATTTTATTTATTTATTCGACAGAGATAGAGACAGCCAGCGAGAGAGGGAACACAAGCAGGGGGAGTGGAAGAGGAAGAAGCAGGCTCCTAGCGGAGGAGCCTGATGTGGGGCTCGATCCCATAACACCGGGATCACGCCCTGAGCCGAAGGCAGACGCTTAACCGCTGTGCCACCCAGGCGCCTCTGGAATTTCTATTATAATAAAGTGTGGAGGTAGGTATCCAACTTTCTTTCTTTCTTTTTTCAAGATGGCTAACCTATTATCCCAGTAACAGTTATTGAAAAATCCATCTTCCCCTATTGATTTTAAATGCCACCACTATCATAAACAGAATTCCTGTATTTGTTTTTTTTCTTGGACTGTCTCTTTGGTTTCATTATCTGTTTATAGTATCACTGTTCCATGGAAATACCATGTCAGCCACAGATGCAAGCCAAATATAATTTAAAATATCCTAGTAGTCGCATTAAAAAAATAAAAAAGGATAAATTATTTTTAGTAATATATTTTATTTAATCCCCTATAGCCATTGTATCACTTCAACATGAAATCAACATATAGAAACAAATTTACATTCTTTTTCTCATATAAAGTCTTCAATAGGTGGTGTGTATTTTATGCTTACAACACATCTCAGTTGGGACTAGCCATATTTCAAGTATAATTATCGATGTGTGGTTAGTGGTTACCATATTAGAGAGCTGAAGTCAATATTTTTGTTAAGCTCTTTGGCTAATTGAGTCCTACTTGTAAGGGCTGGCCCTTGGTTCAGTGAGGCGTCTTCACTCATGCAAGAAGCAACCTCGGCATCTTCTCGCTCTGTGTGACTTTGGGATTTGTTTGGCTTACTGATATGTAGTATTCTGGTGTTTAATACTCTTTACATATTTTGAGATTTTGGTTTAGGTTTTCTCTCTGACCAGCAATTGTTTCAGAGATTTTTAAAAAATTTTGAGATGGTAGAGTTTTGGAGTTTTCTCTCTCAGTTTTCTGGTTCTATTATTACTTCTTAGTTACATTGCATTATAAATAAAGTTGTCTATGCTATACTTTTTGAAAACTACTGAAGTTTTCTTTGTAGCTTAGAATAGTCACTGTGATTATACCATTAACCTTTGTAAACAAGGTGTTACTTTTTAGAGTATAAATTGCTTAAATTGAGTAAATGTTAACGATTTGAGCATCTGAAATAATTTAAATTTATAAAAATACAATATATATGTATGTGTGTGCGTGTGTGTGTGTGTGTTTACTTTGGATGCTAGTGTAATATTTCATTTTAAAAATGAGATTTAGGACCAAAAAAACACGTGAAAGCCACTAGCCTACATGACCTCAAAGGTCACCTATAATGTGTGAAATGTGAGTATAAATTTCTGAAGACCCTAGAGTGACCTGAGGAGAGATGATATCAAAGGGTACCTAAAGTATTCTTTGTCTCACTTTCCATTCCTTTTCTTTTTTTTTTCTCTCTACAATATGCTAATAAAAAAAGTCTAGATTACACAGACCCAGGCCAGGTGTTACATCAGTCTGTTACCACCAAGTGAGAGCACATGAACAGTTTTTAACCGGTCTTAGGAAAAGCAAAGGTGAAATGAAAATTTAATTCTCCTGGACCTTGGTTCAAAATGCATGTTTCCATCTGCATTGTAAGGAACAAATTTTAATTAGCTTGATTCTCACTGTTTGGCCATGCATTTGTAATCTTTGTTCACACTTTAGAAACGAAAATTTTGATGAAAGAAATTGGACAAATAATGGAAATCTTGTCTGAGCAGAACAAATTGCAATTATCAAATATGTTGCAGGATGGTTGGCATGCTGCTGCTGGGGAGAGAAGAAAAAACAATTCCTTTCCCTAACATGCCCCTGTCCAGCCTGGCACAGCCCTGTGCTGCACACACAGAGAGCACTTCAGAGTGGAAAGGGCTTTGGTGCCAGGTAGACCTGAGTTCGAATCCTGCCTCTGACCCTTTCTGGCAGGTCACTTAAGTCCCCTGATCCTCAATCATTTCATCTGCAAACAGGATAATGATATCCTCCTTCTAGCCTCAGGAGGATTTGAAGAAACGAATTATGTGAAAACGCCTGGCATGTTATAGGGGCTCAGGGAATAACCAAAGGAAGGGTCAAAGGATCTGTGGCTGGGCTGAATGCTTGTGGGCTTCCCAGCTTGTTTTCTATTGAGAAGAACAAAGTGGGCACGGTTGGGGATGAGTATATACGGGGCTGCTGCTGGTGGGAAGGTTCTTCCTAGAACTCCTCAGTCTCTCTGGGATAGCACACCACCAGCACCTTTTGCAAAGCAGTCCATTCAGGACTCTTATGTGCAGCTATGAAAGCCCCTGTGTATTCTGTGGGACAACTTTAAGGCCATGGAGGTCATTTAGCTAAGCACAGAGCACTAATAAGGAAATGAGTTATGAGTTTCCCAGCCAGCAAGTAGGTCAAACAGCACACATGGAGGGGTGGTTTGGCAAAACATACTATAGAGGGAGCTGTGGAGAGGTGTCAGAGAAGAAGAGAGAGGTCTTGGCTTTGGAGTTTGTAATTTAATGCAGAGAGCACAAATAGACAAAATAACTAGAGCCAGGTATGATGTTCATTATAAAGATCCAGTGGCCATATAGCCACGCCCCCCTTTTTTCCTAAACAGTGTCAACATCAAATATTCCCTGAGGTCCTCAAACCATGTGTCCAGGCTTGGGTTCAGAAAATACAATCCCTGTATCTCAATGCATATCATTGAGGACTCATTTCTATGACTCCAATGTGCTCCCAGAATTCCCTCCCTGTTAGGAGTGTGGACTCAGGGTCTGATAGATGTGGGCTAATTTTCAGGTTCCTTGCTGACTCTTTTATGGTCCTGGGGAAGCACCTACCCTCTGGACACCCCAGTCTCTTCATCTTTAGAACAATCACATAAGAGGGTCGTTGCTGTGATATTTTAAGAGCGGTTTTTAGCACAGGGCCTCAACTAGACCCTTAGGTTGGACAGATAAAGGGGATCTATTTTCTTCCTTCAAGGTGGTGGTTTTCCACCTGGGGCGATTTTGTTCCCCCAAAGGACATTTGGGATGCCCGGAGGAATTTCTGGCCATCACTGTTGGGGGTGGGGGGCTTGTAGGTGCTAACCACTCCACAGTGGACAGCCTTCTCCTGCTCCGCCTGCATTATCTATGGTTTTGGAATTAGAAGCTGAAATCCCCCATTAGAGGTTTTCACCTCTCCGAAGAGGGGGAAAATGTCCTGATCCATAATGCCATTTTTACGCTGTGTCCCTGTTGGGATGGCAGCTCCCTGCGAAAGGACGCATCTCCCATCAGGGGCAACCTGGAGGAATGTGACGTCCTTATCCATACACTTGTCCCCAGTTAAAGACTCCCGCATCCGCCGTGGGGAGAAGGGCCTGCGCCAAGGAGCGCAACCGAGAGGAGAGAGAGCCGCGCTCCTCCCCTCCGTCCCCAGCAAAGCGGGGCAGGGCCGTCTGTAGAACAAGGAAGGCTTTGGAGAAAGGCAGGGCTTTTATGGGGCTGCTACCAGGTTGCTTGGGGGCTGACTCACTGAGGCAGCGCACAGCCCAGCGGTGCACTGGGAATACTCCGATTATCGGAAGGCAGGGCACCAAGGAGGCGAGCGCTTGCTCGCTCCCGCAGGGCGGCGGGGCCAACCGGCTGGCCGTGAGACTGGCACCCAGGTCCAGCCGCCCCCATGCTGACAGTGGCACAGAGTTTGAGGGCACAGCAGAGCAGGGGAGGGCAAGTTCGTCTTTCCCAGCCTCGGCCCTGGAGTGCATGCGAGTCGGGAAGCGCACTCCAGCTTCCCCCGGGCCGCGCCACCCCGGAATGCGATTGGGGACAGGCGGTCACCGCCGGCTTGGCCGTGGCCGCGTGGGCGGCGGGGGAGGTGGGGCCACCTGTTGCCCGGTGCTCCGCCGCCCAGATCTGATTTCGGGACCGTGCCTGCGTGCTGAGTCAAACCCCGCGGCTGGACTGGGTCTGCCGCGGGGGCCGCCGAGCCCAGGTTAATGATTAATCTCTGACCGTCGGCCCCTGGCAGCTCTGGAGAGGGCGCTTCGGGAGAGTGGGTAGGGGCCGGCAGGCGGCAGGCAGCCAGGAGGGGGGTCGAGGGCTGCCCGGCAGGGAGCGCTGGGGGCAAGGAGGAGAAGGACCGGTGCTAGGAGGGAGGGGGGGGCTGCAGGAGTCACTCCCTGCGCGGGGAGATTAGAACCTCCTTCCTCCACTCTCTCCCCGCCTCACTCCTACACACACACCCCAAACTCCACCCCCAGGCGCCTCCCAGGCCCCTGCTAGGTTGGGCTACTCCAGGAAGTTTCCATGAAAGCACCAGAAATACTAAGTTACTTTTTCCAGGTGACGGCGAGCCAGAACGTCCCGGGCCCACCTTGGTGAGTTGCAGCCCCGAACTCTGGGCTCTGCTGGGAGGAGGTCGGGAAGTTGAAAAGGTCTTGGGACCTGGTGGCGTGGCTTTCATCCTCATGGCTTCCCACCGGGCACCCAGCAGTGAGTGCTCCTCTGTCATCGATCACACCCATGTCCCCGAGTTCGAGGTGGCCACCTGGATCAAAATCACCCTCATCCTGGTGTACCTGGCCATCTTCGTGGTGGGCATTCTGGGGAACAGCGTCACCATTCGGGTCACCCAGGTGCTGCAGAAGAAAGGCTACTTGCAGAAGGAGGTGACGGATCACATGGTGAGCCTGGCTTGCTCGGACATCTTGGTCTTCCTCATTGGCATGCCCATGGAGTTCTACAGCATCATCTGGAACCCCCTGACCACGCCCAACTATGCCCTGTCCTGTAAGATTCACACCTTCCTCTTCGAGGCCTGCAGCTACGCCACGCTGCTGCATGTGCTGACGCTCAGCTTTGAGCGCTATGTCGCCATCTGCCACCCCTTCAGGTATAAGGCCGTGTCGGGGCCCTGCCAGGTGAAGCTGCTGATCGGTTTTGTCTGGGTCACCTCGGCCCTGGTGGCGTTGCCTTTGCTTTTTGCCATGGGAGTTGAGTACCCCCTGGTGAACGTGCCCAACCACCGGGGGCTCTCCTGCAACCGCTCCCAAACGCGCCACCACGAGCGGCCCGAGACCTCCAACATGTCCATCTGTACCAACCTCTCCAGCCGCTGGACCGTGTTCCAGTCCAGCGTCTTCAGCGCCTTCATCCTCTACCTCCTGGTCCTGGTCTCCGTGGCCTTCATGTGCTGGAACATGATGCAGGTGCTCCTGAGGAGCGGCCAGGGCACGCTGGCCGGGAAGGGACGGCAGCCGCAGCTGAAGAAGTCGGAGAGCGCGGAGAGCAGGACAGCCCGGAGGCAGACCATTATCTTCCTGAGTGAGTCCCGGGTGGAGGGCCGCCTCGGGCTGGCTTCCCCTCCCCCACCCCGCCGCCGCTCCCCCTCCCCCACGGCGCCACCAACCGCGCGCCTCCTAACCACAGTCTTGCCTTAAAGGTGTACACTTTCTTTGCCGAGACCGAGGAGCATTGATCTGACCCCCCGAATGTTGCTTTCCTGTGCTTTGGGAGCCTGGGTTACAGTGAAAAGAGCACTAGAGCGGGAGTCAGCGTCTGGGTGCGTTTCGGAACAACAGCGCTGTGACTCTGGCAAGTTCCAAAATATCTTGAGTAAAACGGAGTTCAATATACTGAGAAATGTGAGGGTCGGATTAGGCGGCCGGGGGGGGGGGGGTGAAAGCCCTCTGAGAAGGACCAAGTTCTGTGGAGATCAAAGGGAACATTCTTCTCCAGCCCATCTTTACCTTCGAGAACCTTCCTCAGGCAATTCGATTTTGCTCCCATTTTCTCCTCCTTGGGAGAAGCAAGGCTGTCAGGGACACGCACACCCCAGGCTGCATACCCCCCCCCCCCAGCAGTGACCTACCCGCGTCTTAAGAACCCGGAGCTCTCAGACACGCAGTGCTCAGGGTAGAGCTCGAGTTTCTGCTGCCGTGGCTCTGCTCCGTGTTGGAACCGGAAGCAGGGCAGGGACCGCCGGCCTGTTTGATCCCGACAATCTGGTGTCCCAGACTCCTGGGACTTGATGGATCATCCAACATGCTCAGTTCCCTGCGGAGAAAGCTGTTTGTTTGCCAGACTCTCCTGGTGCAAATATTGAAAGTCGGGTCTTTCTGTGTGTCAGGGAGGAAGGAGCCCACAGGCCACAGGGCCCTTTCCAGTGTGGCATCAGGAAAAGGAAGAAATCATGGTGCTGTTTGTTTTGGTGTGGGAAACCTGAGTAACAGCTTTCAGGGCCAGGGGTTGACATGAAGAAAAATTTGAAGGCGCTTGAAGAGGGGTGGAAAGAACCTGGTCTTGTCCCAGCTCTGCCCCTGGCTTCTGCTGTGAGCGCACCGCTGACCTGACCTTTCGGGGCCTGTGTGAAATGAGAGGGTTTGCAATTTCTGGATGCCTACTCGGCATTGGGGCTGTGCTAGGTGGTTAATACTTCCATTTCATAGAAGAGGAATTTGAGGCTTAGAGAAGAGAAGATCTAGTTCAATAAGTACAGCTCCCGCACTCTGACCTTGCTTCTCAGGGCCAGGAGATGAGAGGCTCCCGGTGGCTCTTGTTGAAGGGAGGATGAAACAAAACAGGACTGACAAGGAAGGTGCTACCTAGATTGGGTGGGTGGTGTTGCTGCCTCCTCGGGCCAGCTTTTGTGGAAGTTGGCGTAGGGAGTCTAGCAGGTGTCGACATCCGGGGGACTTGGGAAGGGCCCCCAACCCAACTCTCTCTCTCTCACCCACCTCCTGCTGCCCAGGGTAGTCCAGGAAGGAGTGGATAGGAGATTGGGTTAAACATCCATTGAAAGGCCAGTTCTCTCCTCCCCCATATACGCTTAGGCACATCTTAAACTTTGAGCAGTAATTTATACTTTAGTGTGAATGATTCCCTCCTCCCTCCCCCTGCCTTTTTTTTTTTGAGCACAGTGTACTCTCTCCCCCTCTAATTTAGGAATTAAGGTCTCATTTGACCAAGGAAAAATAATTGATTTATCTTTGTTCTCTGTTGGACCAATCTCTGTAGGTTTATTATTATTATTATTTCTCTGAATTCTGGTGTTTTTTTTTTTTTAATTTCCCCCAGTGGGTATTGTTCCAAGTTGCAGTCAGTCTTCATTTTGTAGCATCAAATTGGAATGCCACAGACTTTTACTTAGAGATGAATAGGACCTTGGGGATCCTCTCATCCAGTTAGCAATTGCCTGGAATGAGTTTGTTCTCCCTGCTGCTCTCGTTCTTTCCTTCTAGTTCTCTCCTTCTTTCTTATAACAACTGTATATTAATCGCCCACTGCTTTCCCAGGCATGAAGATTGTTGACTGGCAATCAGGTGCTCAATGTGCGATAATGTCTTAGGGGAATTTACCATTTGTATTTTAGCTCATTTCCTCTGCAGTGAGTTTTCAAAGCAGTTCTTGCAAATGTCCCCCTCTCCCAGTGAATTTCAAAGAGCTTTTAAAAATAGGAACTTCACTAATTAACTCAAGTTAGGAAATAAATTAATGGAGTGAAAAGGAAGAAATCATGGCCTGCCTCCATCAGATTAATACAATGCAATTTACTTGGTGGGTTTCATAAAACTTGGGCTTGGGGGCATTTTTAACCCAGAACAACTGAATATATAAGTTGTTTACAAATCGCTGAATTTAGTATAGTGATTTAGCTGTCTTTTTAGCATTTCAGTTAACAGATGTATCAAATTAAAACAAATATTTGCTCCTTTCAAACATATTTTGGATTTAATGTGAAATGTAAATGACGACATAGCACAAGATGTCTTTGGAGCTCTTGAGGCAATAAAAAAACAATTAAGGATTTCCCCCCCCTCATTGTTAAAAATGCTAACTTCTGCACAACAGAAGCAAAATTCATAAATCTACTCAAGATGAGGGAGTCTATGTAGAAAATATTAATTTTCCTTTCTGCGTCTTTTACTATCGTGCATCAGTCTGGTGGAGGTGCTGGGCTGGGTGGATCATGGAAACAAATTGGGAAATCAGGGAGAGAAAGAGAGGCGGGGACGCCTCCCGGCTCTCAAGCAGTTTGCAGGAAAAACAATAATAATGTGAAAGTGCACATTCTGGGAAACGTGAGTGTGTCTTGCCTCTTGTCAGCTCAGTAAGAAACTGGTACCAGGTTTGTTTCCTTTTGCAAGGTTACGGCTAATACGGTCATGGTAATACTTGCCTGATGCCAGAGGTTGTTGGTCCGGAGAAGAGGAACCACTGCATTTGGCTCTTTATTCCTTGGATGTTAAGGATATGCAACATAAACCTTTCCTTCCAAAGGTTTACCCGGACCTTCCATTTTATCTTTCTGACCCTCACTTGAAGTTATTCACGCCGCATGTGACATCGGGGTCCTCGGACTCCCATGTTTGTGTCTGTCGCACACCTGGCCTGCTGTCAAATGTCACCCACTCAAAGTGGGACATCAGAGAAGCTTAAAAGAAGTGTAGTTTTAATTAGTAACTTTCAGGAGCATAAGGTGGTTGGGACTAGGTTACAATTACCTCCTAGAGATCTATAGGCAGTGATTGGCTTTCCACTGTAGTCGTGAAAAGAAAAAGTGTTACAGATAATTGTGAAATTACAAAATTCAAGAAACATCATACAAGATTCAGAACTCTGTAATAATTACACCCCTTTGCATTCTGATTTGCTCTCCTGAGTCAGGGAAGGGGGAGTTGAATGTAGGGCAGGAATTGCAGTGTCAACGTGGGTGGCTTATAGGAGAATATCTTGAATATGGACATCATCCATCGTGTGTATCTGGGTGGAAAAAAGATTGAAGAGTTGCTGCTATAATGGCCTGCTCTAAAAAGAAGGTTGATGTGTATTTAGATATGTGTGGGGTGGCCAGGGAGAAGCAGAGAGAGCGAGCTGAGAATTGCGTCCTCTGGGTTTCAGACCCCAGCTTTAGAGGTCCAGTCATGTCTCCTGGGTATGCAAGTCAGAGAGAGGGGGTGGGGAGGGGCAGCTGAGATGGTGACAGTGGGTTCTCATTATCTGAGGACAGTTAGTACCTAAAAAGAACTGTTAAAGTTAGCTCCTTAGAATTGAGTCCCAGATTTCATGTGGAAAGAGGTTTGATTGGGACTTCATCGTGAAAAACAAAAGGGCAAATCATGAAAAGAAATTTGCCTTCTATTTTATGAGACATAGCTTATAATTATATGTTAATTCTCATCATTTTTCCAGAATGACACAAGTGCGGCTTTTTTTGAGGGCATAATTTTTCTGACAAAATTACGTGATCGCCTTTGTGTTTGATTTTCTCAGCAAGATGGTAAAGAGGGTTTTCTCCCAAGGGCTTCTCTGAATTCTTTGCTATTTAAATCACCCTCACTGAAGTGCCTCTCCTGGCATCATTCTTGTCAATTTTCCATTCTTTCAGGATTAACTGGTCTAATTTGGCCAGACCTTCCTTTGTCAGTGGCTTCCCTTGTGATTCATGTGTTTCTCCAGCTCCCTGGTCTCTGACTTCATGAAATTTTGCCCCTTGTGTGCAGACCATAGCCCCAAAATATAAGTAATTGAAAAATCAGTCCCTATAACCTAGTGTATATCAACTGATTACATGAAAATGGAGGCCTTACAAAGCTTCTAAGGTGCCAAACGAATTTTAAATACAGTTGACCCTTGAACAGCACGGGTTTCAGTAACGTGGATCCCTTCCATGTGAATTTTTTTTTCAGTAAATACAGTACAGTCCCGTAAGTGTATTTTTTCTTCCTTATGATTTTTCTGAATAGTGTTTCCTTTTCTCTAGCTTGCTTTATTGTAAGAATACAGTATATAATCCGTATAACATATAAAATGTGAGTTAATCATCTGGTTGTTCTTGGTAAGTCTTCTGGTCCAAAGTAGGTTATTCGTAGTTCAGTTTTGGGGGAATCAAAAGTTGAATGCAGATTTCTGAGTGTGTAAGGGTTGGCGTGCCTAACCTCTATGCTGTTCAGGGGTCAATTGTAGTTGCTTTTTCTTGACTAGTTTAAAAACTGGTCCTACAAGCATGTTTATGTCATTAAATTTCTTATCAAATGCTATTTCTTTACTGCCAGTGCAGTCTTGCAAGGAAATATCACCAAAATTAACTTAGTGACTTTTTAAATGTAAGATATTATTTTGACTCAAATGTTTGGATATTGCGGGGAAAACGTTTTGCCTCAAGTATTCAGGTTACCACCTCTATTCTGGAAAAGAATTTATTGGTGTAGATGTAGCTGTAATAAATAGTATTTCATATGTATTTTTCTTTTTTTTTTTTTTTAAAGATTTTATTTATTTATTCGACAGAGATAGAGACAGCCAGCGAGAGAGGGAACACAAGCAGGGGGAGTGGGAGAGGAAGAAGCAGGCTCATAGCTGAGGAGCCTGATGTGAGGCTCGATCCCATAACGCCGGGATCACACCCTGAGCCGAAGGCAGATGTTTAACCGCTGTGCCACCCAGGCGCCCCTCATATGTATTTTTCTATTTGTGAAATCTGTCATAAATTCAAGTGTCCTGTGATCAGCCTGGCAGACAAATATAATAATGCTGCTTTATTTTTATAATCAGGCTGTCTCAAAGATTTCATTTCTCCGTTGGAGAGATGCATAGTTCCCGTGGAAGGGAATATTGGAATCCCAGTCCCCATTCATTAGCTTGCCTGTTCATCTGTCTTAGTTGCGTGCCTCATGGGGGCTGCCAAAGTGTAATAAGGCACCAGAAGCCTCAGTTGAGCAAAGTATTCAGCTTATTAATGCTAAAACCACTCAGAATAAAATCATTTGTGAGTGGAGACAGCACAGAGGAAAAATATTGAATTAGGAGTCAAGCATCCCCATCCTGCCTCACAAGACAAGGTCCCCTGATCTGCCACTTGGACGATGCTGTCATCTCTCGCTGCCTTTCCCTTCTGTCCACCTCTCCTGCCGTTCTGCAACCCTGGGACACCTCTACTCCTTGCCTTCTTAGTACTGGAAGGAAGACTGGTCATCACTGCTGCTGGCAGGTCTTGTAAACAGATGAGTGTATGGCCTCACCTGGGCCCTCTCTCTGGTGAGCACCTTTCTCTGCAAGCACCTTTGAAGAGCTTGAGCTTCTGGAATGCCTTTCCTACTTTGTTTCCAGCAAGTGTGCTCTCCAGGTAAGAGACCTTGACTTGATGTGTCCTCACTGGAGGAATAGCCTCATCGGCTCCTGCCCTTGTCCAAGCTGTCCTTCTTCATGCCACAGCCACTGGGATCTAACTGATGCCCTCAACCCCGGCCCCATCAAATCCCAACCTCCGAGTGGCTTCCCATGGCTCTTAGTCAAGGACCAACATCCTTAACGTAAGGCCCCTCGTGGTCAGCTGCTTCTCCAACTTGATTGAAGGCAGTTCTCCCCTAATTTTAGTCAGCATGGCTGTCATGACAAAACACCACAGACTGAGCAGCTTGAACAGTAGGTAGTTACTGTTTTTACTGTTCTGGAAGCTTCGAAATCTGAAATCAAGGTGCTGGTAAGGTTGGTTTCTGGTGAGACTTCTCTGGTTTGCAAATAGCTGCCTTCTCACTGAGTCCTCGCTTCGCTTTTCCTCTGTGTGTATGCATGGAGAGAGACAGAGACAGAGACAGAGACAGAGACACCTCTAGTATCTCTTCTTATAGAGACACAGGTCCTGTTGGATTAGGCCCCACCCTGATGACCTCATTTAACTTAATTACCTCCCTGAAGGTCCCATTTCCATATACAATCACAGTGGGGATTAGGGCTTCAACATGTGTATTTTGAGGGGACAAGATTCAGTCCACAACACCCCTTAATTGCTCCACCCCACTGAGCCCCCTTCAGTTCCTCCAACGGCTCAGGGTCAGGCTCCCTCCTACTACCCAGCCGTGGTACATACTGGTTCTCCTGGCTGAAATACTTTTCTGTCTTACTCCGTGCTCTACCTGCCCTCTCACCTGGCCCCTTCATTGAGTTAACAACTTCAGATCTGCCCCCTGGAAGCCTGGCCCATCCTCCCAGACGTGATTAAACCTTCCTTGAAATAAGACTGACAGTCAAAATTTTACTTTGATTTCTTTTCTTCTTTACTTTTTTTTTCCCCTAATTTTTCTTTTACAAGTTGAACTGTGAGATTATTTGATTGATGTCTTT
The DNA here is from genome assembly GCF_024610735.1 of Ursus americanus. NCBI lineage: Eukaryota > Metazoa > Chordata > Mammalia > Carnivora > Ursidae > Ursus > Ursus americanus. The sequence goes on from NC_142127.1 coordinate 15,127,630, forward strand.
CTTCTAATTCCTTGAGGGCAGGAGCTCTCCCTGATTTTGCTCAACGCTGTACCTCCATCCCGGGACAGTCCCCACGCACAGCAGATGTTCAATGACTGTTTGTGGACCAAATAACTAAATGAATGAGTCTCAGCTTGGCGCTGGGAAGTGATGGCCTTGGGCATGTGGACCTAGAGAAGTGTGTCCTATCTCACAATCCTTTTGGTCAGTCTGAACCTAAAGATGCTCTCTTTAGGAATCTGATTTCTGCGAGTCTCCCAGAAAGTCAGGCCACCATGGAGGACACTTAGGATTTTCTCTCCCCTGAGCAAAGACACAGTCTGTGTTAAGCAGCCCCTGAGTACTGGCTTTCACCATACGTACCTGCCGGAAGTAACCAGGAAATGAAAGTAATTAGGGTGATGTGTAACAGTCCTTGTTAAGCTCTGTTTAACAAGATGTTAATGCGGTGAGACAGCTCTCACAATAATTTCTTAGCAGGCCCTTTGCCACTTGTTAACAGGGGGGTGCTCAGGGTCATGGGAAGAGGATGCAGTGGGGGTAATATTTAAAAATATTCAACCCATATGTGTTCTCTTGCCCCTTATATTGCATGCACTTGTAGCCAACCCCCTCCTGTCTGAGCCAGGAGGCTTCTTGCTCCAGGGGGACAAGATGCAGGAACTGCCTGGTAGGAGGGTGTGGTTGATCCGTTTTCAGTCCAAAAGCTGGATTGCTTGACCTCTCCAGCTAGATGACTGTTGTGAAAGCCAGGCTGTAGTAAGGGGTGAAAAGGGGCCGCTAAACTGTATATGTCTTCCTTTAACGGATCGCCAGCTCAGCCTGGTGGCCTAGATCCGCCACCGCATAGTCGGTTCCAGGGAAGACCATAGCGAAGGGGCTTGAACTTTCTCCTTGGAAGCTGTTGGAGGGTATTAAGGAGTAAAGCAGTACAGGTAAGTGGGTGGCGCAGCCCCTGGGGTGACAGCATTTCCTGCAGTGCAGTTGGAGTCAACATATAGGCCTGGACACCCGCCCAGATGGAGAAAGAGAAAACCTTTCATTGGGCCACAGTCCTGGTAGAGCAGCTGTTGCCAGTTAGTTCTTCCTGCCATTAGCCAGACCTCTGGCTCTCGGTTTGTTCCAGCGTTGCTGCTGTCGCAGACCTCGGCGGCCAGAGACGGACTCTGCCTCCACTCATCCTCGTGACTGCCCAGCACAGAGGCCCCAGCTGCCCGGCATGGCTTCGGCCCAAGTCAGGAGGCAGCTCCAGGTTGCCGAGCTAGACCGCAGTAGCTCGAACTCTGTGGTGCAGTGGCCAGCTTGTCCTTCACAGACAATTGCAAGTCCCCCCTTCCGTGACGCCTCCTACGCTGATCTTCCCCATCTTCTCGGTCGTCTCTCAGATGGGGGCATAGATGTGGTCCCCCGACTACTCTTGGAGCTCCAGGAGACCAAGGACATTGCACACTCCTTTTTTTCAACCTTCCCTACTCAGGGGCTGGGGACACAGTGGCTGTGCGCTTTGTAGGATCAGGGATTGAAATCCCCTGACACTGGCTGCTGCTCCTGGAAAGGAGGGAAACCACATAAACTATGATCCTTGGGAAGTTACTGTGGCTTTATCTGCCTTTTTCCTCGCCTTCCCTGTGGTAGGCAGAAATCACAGATGGTTCGGGAAATTCCTGGACTCTGCTGTACGCACACCTGCTCTGCTTACTCAATTGAGGTGTTGCCAGGAAGGGATTTTGCAGAAGTAATTAAGGTCCCAAATCAGTTGACCTTAAAATAGGGAGATTTTCCTTGTGGGCTTAATCAAGTCACATGACCCTTTAAATCTGGGCCTAGAGGTCAGACAGGGAAAGTTAGAGATTCAGAGGGGTTTGATGGAGGGGTTTGTTGAGCAAGAAATTCTCCACACTGGCTTTGGAGTTTGAGGGGACCCTTGGTAGGGAATGTAGGTAGCCCAGAGGAGCCAAGAGCCAGTAAGGTCAGCCCAAATGAGCTCAGGCGGATCTCCCACAAGAACCCCCAGAATAGAACTCAGCCTGGCCAGTAACGTGAGAGCCTGAGCAGAGATCCCAGCCATGCTGTGGCTGGAGTTCTGATCTACAGAACTGTGAGATAATAGATTTGCTTTAAGCCACTAAGTTTGCATTAATTTATTATGTAACAGTTGAAAACCAATACACTTCCTGAACTCTGATAAGGGGGCTCCAAGGTACACATATATCCTGCCTTAGTTATTTCTTTCAAGACAGGCCCAATCTCTAGAACCTTATCTCTGATAAGTCTCACCTTCCAAGAACTGCACCCCCGGCCCCACCATTCATTGATTCACTGACCCCCTGATCTCATTTACTGATGCCCTGTGAAGTGCTCCATGAATAGGAAGTTTACCAAGCTCCAGGGCACCATAACATTTTCTTTAGATGGGCACCTGGGTGGCTCAGTCAGTTGGGCGTCTGCCTTTGGCTCAGGTCATGATCCCAGGGTCCTGGAATCGAGTCCCACATCGGGCTCCCTGCTCGGCGGGGAGACTGCTTCTCCCTCTCCCTCTGCCCCTCCCCCCTGCTTGTGCTTGCTCTCCTCTCACTCTCCAATAAATAAATAAAATCTTAAAAAAAAAAGACTTTTCATTAGATTTTTAGATTCTTATTTGGGAAATTCAGAATGTGTGGGTTTGAGTCCCAGCAGCTGGATTTTTTGGACTCTTGGATACCTCGGTTGTCAAAGAGGAAGACGGTAATGGATTGATCTAATTATCATCCTTTCAATAGCTCTTTTTTCCTCCTAGCCTGGCACTTAGTAGGTGCTGAATAAATCTTTGGTGACACGAAGAATGTCTGGCCTGCTTTGCTGCTTCCTGGAGCCTCCCTTACCAGCTCCAAGTGGCAAAAGGTGGAGAGGGAGCCAAACCCTATGCTAAAATCAAGTCTGAATAAGAGAGACGTCTTGGGCTGACAAACTTGACCGTTTTCTGACATGAGGGTTTCTGCCAATTGAAAAACTTGACAAAATTTCCTGTTTGCACTTCCTGTGTGCAAGAGCCGTTCTGGGAGCAGGAGACTTTGTAGATGTCTCCTCACACTGCTTTGCACATCCCAAGGGTGGCTGGGTACTTGGAGAGCAGTGGCGTTACCAGAATCTGACAGATGGGGACCGGGGGCAAGGCTGCAGTGTCAGATTGCTATTGTACTTGTTAAATGTCTAACTGGCTATGAAACCAAAGGCATGCAGAAATGGGAGTCAGGCCCAATTGGGAGCAATGAGGTTCATTGAACTTGTGGAAAAAAGCCATCTTCTTTTTCTAGAGGGTGGAAAAAAAATTCAAATTACCTTAGAAATAAAATACTGCACATGGGATGTTTGGGGAGAGCTGAAGTCATTTGGTCTTTGACTTTATGTATTATTATTCTTTGGAGGACATGATAAACTCTGCAGAAACAAAGTTTTCTGGGAAATTTATGGGTTTGCTTTTTATACGCTGCAATTCTGAAGGATTAAATACCACGTTGAAATGACAACTGCGTATTTTGTTTATTTAAAGGGTAGCTGATGGGTTGTCACTGTTTTTTAAGTTCAAGTTTGTCTCTACAGGGGAGGCGGATGGGATGCCTTGGTGATTGAAGGTTGTTTTCCAGAGGATAGAGGAAACTTCTGTAAAAGCGGTCTGTTTTCCTTCTTGGCTTTGGGGTTTCCTCACTACTAAATCTCTTGAAAGGCCCATTTCCTCTGGGAAGCCTTCCTGGACTGACTTTTGCCTGTTCCTCCAAGAGGCTTTTGAATTCCGTTTTGGTGGTTTATTTCTCAAGTATTTATGAAAGCCTAAAATGTGCGTGGTATCATTTGGACTGCAGAGATCAAGACACTGATTTCCCCCTTCAAGGAACTTGGTATTTCTGGAGTTGGGGCGTCAAGGTGTAGATGTGGAGATTTATAGAAGGAAACGTAAAAATACTCTTGATGAAGGGTGAGGGTAGTGGTGGCTTGTGAAGTAAGCTGGTTCTGGGCTCCAGAACTTTCCACAGTGTAATGAAGGGGACTTCACTCGCCCCAGAGATGCTGTCTACAACCCTGATATTCACAGTGTGCTGTGTGGATTTGCCACATCGACATCAGCCGGGAAATTGTAAACTACTGAGTTTTGGGCTGCACACCTTACCGACTGAATTATGATCCGTATTGTAAGCAGGGCCCTGTGATTGCTACACATGTTAAAAGTATGAGAAGCCCTCATCTACTCAGCGGGGATTCTTTAACTCAAAGGGAACAGAAAAGGATGAGCTGGGAATGGCTAAACTCACTGTTTGTGATAACTATGAACAGCTTGCTGTGTAGTTTTAACAGGTAGGAATTTGCTCCAGGACACTTGGCCTCAAGAAACTTCACATTACTGTATTTTTAGTTTTATTTTTATTGTTTGTTTGTTTGTTTATTTATTGGCGTCATGCCCAGTGTGGAGCCCATTGTAGGGCTTGAACTCACAACCCTGACATTAAGACCCGAGCTGAGTTCAGGAGTCGGAAGCTTAACTGACTGAACCACCCAGGCGCCCCTTACGTAGCACCATTTTAAAAAAATTTTTAAAAGACTTATTTATTTATTTATTTTAGAGAGGGAGAGAAAGGGAGAGAGAGAACACAAGCAGGACCAGGGAGAGGGGCAGTGGGAGAAGGAAAGGGAGAGAAACTCAAGCAGATTCCCTGGTGAGCACGGAGCCCTACAAGAGGCTCGATCTCACGACACATGAGATCATGACCCCAGCAGGAATCATGAGTTGGATGCTTAACCAACTGAACCACCCAGGCGCCCCCACATTACTTTTTAAAAAAATCTGGACCCCAGCCTCCATTTGCATAACAGTGAATATTCAATCTCAGTCAAATGTGGGGGGAGGCTTCCCCTTCCTCATGTGGTTTGAAGATTCAAGCGTTGTGCTGCCACGGCTGCCCCGGGACTGGGACCCGCCGGCCAAGGGGCCAGCCTGTGTATCAAACCACCATCATGAGCGTAGAATTATATCCACTTTTCAGGATTGCTCAAAGTCATCACCCACTGAGATTTGAGCTGGGATTTGACTCCAAAGTCCATGTTCTTTCCCTAAATAGGAAGACACTGTCTTAAGAGAGGATGTATTCTAGCTGGGGGCCATTTTCTGGGCAGTGAGGGATGGGGAAGAAAGAAACCACAATGCCAAGTCTCATGTGCATTTGTCTTGCTTTTGGGCTACCTGGCAGCTTTTGAATATCCTTCTTGTGTTTGAGGATTTCCCTCTCTTTGGGTCCTGCTTCCCAAAGGCAGTGGTCGGAAACTTGCTTTCCCAGCATCCCTTGCAGCTAGGGTACAGCATGTGGCCTGGGCTGCATCAATCACCTGCATTGGCATGAGACGCTCATTTGGAAGAGTTATGGAAGGGAGCAGCAACCACACGGAGTCTCCTTGGGAACAGGGCCAGTGCGTGACAAAGTGGCATTGAGAGGGAGCAGAGTTACTTTTAGAGCAAAGACAGAAGAAATAAGGGTAGCATCCTAGGCCAGGTGTTGGCAGTGCCTCTGTGGTAGGGTCTCCATGGGCATTCTGGTGGGATGGTCTGATGTGATTCTTGGTTGTATACCCAATTCTCTGGCCCTCCCAGGGCTTATATAAAAACAAACACAAAAACAACCACAAAAACCCCCCAATCACTTCATTTCCAGTTTAAACTGGAGTGGGCTTTGTTGTTTGCACTCAGGACTCTGTGAGTCCAGACAACAGGTAATAGAACAATTGGATTGGAGTCGGGGGCCTAACGGGGAGCAGTAAATAGTGAATCTAGATTGGAAGCTAGATGGAGTCGAATAAGAAGGAAGTCAATGGCTAGTGTAAACGATTCACACCACATATTAGAGGCCGTGGGGAGCCATGGAAGGCTTTAGAGAAGAGGAGTGGTGGGAAGGAGTGCAGGAAGGCTAATGAGGCCCTGGTGTGTGTTGCAGGCAGAGGAGTCAACGTGAGGAGCACGGGAGTGGAAGGGGTGTTGGTACAATGGGTCCTAATGACGGTGAATGGACAGGTTTGGCTGTGAAGCATCATGAGAGGTGGTAGTTGTCAACCCTGCTACACGGAATCATATGTGGAGTGTAAACCATGCCCCTCTCCATTTACATCAAAATCTTTGGGGGTGAGGCTCTACGCATCTGTATTATATCAGCTCTGTGGGTGATACCAGTGTGGGGCCAGGACTGAGAGCTGGGGAGGAGGGGCCTGGAAAAACAAACTGGGCCTGGAGACCTTTGGGTGGCTGTACCAGGGTTCTTTGACTGCAAGCCACAAAACCTGATCCTGACATATTCAGAAGAAAAAGATAATTTCTGGAAGCATCAGTTGTAGCTCACAGCACCAGAGGAAAGGCTAAAGAACCATGCTGTTCAGGGATCTAGGGGAAGAAGTTTGTGGACAGCCTGCTCGGGGTCCACCGACAAGGTGAAATTAGCTTCAGGTATCCTCCCATCTTTGTTGTCACTGTAGCCAAGGTCAGATTCTCAGGGGTGACTCTTCCTGGGCTGGCCTGAGTTGTGCTGTGCTCCCTGGTGAGGCTACGAAATAGGACAGTGCCAGCAAGACTCCATGTGAGGAGAGGCGTGGTCCCCACAGGAAAGCCAGTGACTGAGCCCGAAAACAGAAACAACAGACCTCCTGCAGGGCCTTGCGAAACGTGGTGATGGGCGCCATCATTGTTGAGTTTTTTGGTTCTCTGTTCTTGTGGTTTATCCCTCTGTATCCTCTCCCGCCCCTTGCTGAGTGTTTCACAGGGGTCAGGTCATCTTAGTGTGTGAGCTAGTTGGAGGGACAGGGACAAGGGACCAGCAGCAAAGCCTCTCCCTTCCAAAACGCGGCTGTTGTTGGGAGGCTGGTTAATGCCAAATCCATGAGGCGGGTTTCCTGCCTGGGAACCTGACTCATTCACCCGGGTCGCTGACCAGGTATTACACTGTACTTTGTCATCACCACAAAATCAGTTTCTATCTGGATATCAGCCTGGAACACAAAGGTCTCCGGCTGCGCCTCCAGGTCACACGTGCCCTTTGCTTCCTCAGGCATTTTCCTCGTAGGTCTTTCTGTGATGCTAACCTTCAGCCAGGACTCCTTGTTTCCGGTGTCGAAGCCCACCTTTGAGGGCAAGTGTATTTACCATGTAAAATAGGGAGTACATGAGCCGTATTCATTGCCTTCTGGAAATCGAAAACGTTATTTAAGAAAGAAAAAAGTCACTTGTGAAGAGTTTTCTGGAGCAGATGTTTTAGTTTCATGTTGTAACCCTGTTCAAACTTTGATTTCTTATTCAGCTAGATGCCATCCCTGGGGCAGGCCCTGTTCGCTCTCCTAGCACGGTGAGAAGCAAGGAGGCCGACCTCCAAAGCACAGTCTTCAGGTCTCTCCTCCTGCTGGTGATTCCACGGCGGGAGTCGCAAGCACCCTGAGCCTTCTCTGGGGAGCCTGATGTGAGCTGTGTACAGAAAACAGGTGGTGGGAGTGGGACCCGCGAGGTCTTCACCATCAGAGGACAAGGCCGTGAGTGTGCAAACACTCTGTCTTGAGTGGTGCGATGATGGCAAGAGTGGTGTGTTCGTTCCCCGTGACTCCTGTCACGAGAACCACAAAGCTGGTGGCTTAAGACAGCAGAAATGTGTGTTCTCCCAGTTCTGGAGGCCGGAAGTCTGAAGTGGGTTTTACAGGCTGAAATCAAGGGGCCAACAGGACGCACAACCTCTGGAGGCTCAGAGGAAGAACTGCCCCCTTGACTCCCCCAGTTTGGTGGCAGCTGGCCTCCTTGGCTGTGGCCACGTTACTCCAGTCTCCAGGGCCAGCATCTTCCAATCTCTCCCTGCACCATCTTCTCGTCGTCTTCTCCTCTGCGCGTGTCGAATCTCTGTCTCCCTCTCCTAGGGGTCCGTCTGAGGCATTACGGCCCACTCTGTTCGTTCAGGATTATCTCTCTGGCTCAAGATTCTTAGCTTAGTCACATGTGCCAAGACCCTTTGTCTTTATCAGGGAACGTTTACAGACTCTAGGCATGAGGACCCGGTGTTCCGGGAGGCCCTTTCTCAGTGCACTATAAGGTGGCACACGGACGCAGAAAGTATAAATTGAATGTGGTGCGTGAGCATAATCTCCTGAGCTACAAGGAAATGCCGTAGAACATGACAAAAGGCGTATGTTTGGATCCCCTTTCCATCACTTCCAAGTGTGTGTGACCTTGGGCACAGTGGCTCAGAACTTCAGTTCCATCGTCTCTAAGTTGGACGGACGCCGACCTCAGAGGCTGCTTTGAGCTTCAGTGGGAAGTCGGTGGAGGCTTCAGGGCACAGCCTGGCATGAGGTGGGTAGGAGCTCCATTAAATCTAGTTTCCTACAGTGACCTTGTCATGTTGCAGGAAGAATTCTGGCTGGGGACTGGAGAGGACTTTGCTTTCGTTCTTGCAAGCCCACAGGTGTGTCATCCTCAGTGCATCTCAGCTTATCTCTTTGAGGAAGATGGGGGGGGTGAATTTGAGTTTGTCTGAAAAGTCTCCATAGGAATGACTCCAAAGGGGAATCTGGGTTCTAGTCTCCGGCACTTCATGGAATAGAAAATCTGTGAAGGCCCTTCTCTACTGGAAAGATGCATGGATGTATGCATTTCATTCCATCATACAGCATTGCCAGGTGCAACATAAACATGTTTGCAGTTCCTTTTCAGAGTAAAAGTGGCAGCCCAGGGAAGGTGATTCTTGATGGCTTTGAGGAGCCTCTGGAACATTCTCAGATAGTCCTAGCTGTGTGCTCATCCCAGCTGGAGAGGTTCTGGCTCGGAAGCTCCCTGGGGGCCCTACACTTCTGAAATTGTTTGCCTTTGACCTTTCTTCTGTAGGAAGTTACCGGAAGGGCAAGAGCAGCTCCGGGCCCCGGCAGCCCATTCTGGGTGGGAGCTGTTGATGGACGTGTTGATGTTTTCTTCACGCACCTGTAAGGCCAGGGCGTTATTGGCCATGGCAATCGATATATCAAAGTGAATTTTTGGAAGAGTGTCATTAAGCTGAGCTTTATTTCCAAAAACACACACAAAAACACCTCTGCCCCAGGGAGGGAAAGATGACTTTCAATGTGAAATAAACAAAGTTGATGGCTTAGACATTACTTACCTCGTGCTACTTGATCTGAGATGTAGGCGCTGTGGTAACCAATTGTTCCCAGAATCCACATTCCTGACACCCATTAAAACTTGCAGCGTTGAAATCGTGTTCTCTCCATTTTGCCCATTTTAATAATAATAATGAGAACGTTAAAATGACATTCTGAATTTATATTGCACTTGTCTGCACGGCGCTCTGAGCACTTTCCAGACAATGTCTCATCAATCCTCATCACAAAGCAGTGGAATGTTGGTAGCAGGTAATATTTGCAATTATATTCGACTTAGTAAAGAGCCCCCTGGGCTGGAAGAAATTCCGGGGATGTGGGATCATGCTGCCTTGTGGGAACAGAAGTGGAAACTCTGTGTTCTGGCCTGGCTCTCAGCTTTGCCCATCTCTTCTTGCCTCTATTTCTCTGTGTCAAATGGGGTAACAACACCCCTCATCTTGGGGGGGGTGTAGCGGAAGGATCGTGGGTGCTGATCCTGTTAGCTAACTGTGTGGTCTTCGGAGTACTTGCTTTGTGCCTGGTGTTCTAGGTGTTCTACGAACTTTTGCATATCCATTCATTGAATTCTCCAAAGACCCAATGAGGTGGGTATAGTTCTTCATTCTACAGAGAAGCAAGTTGAAATGCAGGGAGTTTAAGGAACCTGCCTGAGGTCACACAGCAATTAAGTCGCAGAGGTAGTTTTGACCTGGGCTGGCGGGGCCAGAGCCTGTGGTGTTGCCGCTGTTGAGAGCGGCTTGGCCTTTTCTGTTGCAGACAGTACACACGCGTACACTTGCACACACAGCACACAGAAGTTTCACCAAGCAGTATTCACCCACCCTTGCCTGAGAATGTGAAATGCCATTTGATGTTTTCTACTCATTTCATTAATACAAATGGCAGCCTAAGCCACTAAATTGATTTTGTGATCACGGCTAAGACTTGACCCCCAGTTGAAAAGCTTTGCACTATACCATAAGCCTTGTGGATTCTCATGGGAACGAGCTTGGGAAGAGAGAGGCAGGGTGTGTGTGGTGGGGGGCACAGGGCTCGGAGGACACCAGAAAGTACGAGGTGTGGCCCTGGGTCTGCCCCCACAGTGTCCCCTCCTGAGGTGACCGGTTTGTGTCTGAAGACGCGTACCCGGGCCTGTGGGTGGCTGCGAGCAGTGGCCACTTCATGGTCCTCTCCTGCCCCGCACTGTAAGGGTCTCTAAATGTCTCCTCAGCCCGCGTGCCTGGGCTTCACCTCTGAGTGAAAGCAAGGTCTTACGGAGCAGCCATTATGTGCTGGGCGCGCAGTGACCTGGTTCTGTCTGGGAAGGCTCCGGAGAAGCATCTAAGGCCTCGTTCCTGACTTGAAGGAAATGTCAAGCCCTCAGGTGAAGGGAGGAGACAGCTGAGAGCTGAAAGGAGCCAGATAGCCTCAGATTCGCGTCCTACTTGCCTCCTCCTAGTAGTGAGACCTCGGACAACATGCTTGCCCTCTCAGAGCCTCTCTCTCTGGCTACAACTGAAGCTCGAGTGACAGAATGATGGTGGAAATGTTTGCTGGAGCACAAAGTGTTAGGAGAGGTGAGCAGCCCTTGTCATGAGCAATAGTGCCACACACGGAGAACCTGGGGTACCAGGGAGTGGCAGGAGTGAGGGGAGGGGATGAGTGTGCTGTAACAGTCAGTGAAGACTTCCTGGAGGAAGCAGCATTTGAGCTGAATCTGAAGGGGCATTTTCAGTTCCTGGCCAGAAGGATCATGCTTGCACTCAAGGGGGTGGACAGAGATAAGCAAGCTCCGACTAGGTGCGTCTGATTCATGCTTATGGATAATCAGGTCATAACTCCGACTCATACAAGAGGATCCTGAGCCACTTTCCTGAGTTTAACCTACCCTGTCGGCCTGAGGTCACCAGTGCACAACCACTTCATTTGCTTAAGCCAGGGGCCAGCAAACACATGGCCAAGGCCTGTTTCTTATAGTTCGTGATACCTATAACATAGGCCTGATTTTTTTTTTACATCTTTAAAGAATTGTAGGGAAAAAAAAGAATATGTGATTCACTACGTGGCCCTATTAAGGCCTAAAATATTTACTACCTGGCCCTTTAAAGAAAAAGTCGGCCAACTTGGTGCCTTAGGCCCCCAAGTCCATGATCATTGTTTTCTGTTGAAGGCCTTACTTAGTTCTGAATCACCTTTTACTCATTCTTCCTGTCCTACTGCCACATCCCAAGGGCCCTGGAGAGAAGGGGAAAATGTGCACGTAATTGTTCATTTCCTCGCTGCACGGCTGTCAGAAATTCCCTTGCTTTCCTCTCACGGCTCGTAAGTATGTAGCGCTGAGCGTGTATATATTTAGTTCTTTTGACGTGTGGCACATCAGTGATTAGTGCCAAATGCCAAAATGCTGGGCTCCAGCCGTCATGCCATTTATAATAACGTTCACAAGAATATTCCCCCGTGAGGCAGCTTTCCAGCTTTCCAACATAAATAACCCGGGAGGCCAAATTGCAAACATGATTTCTCTTCATGCTCCGCCTGGCCATTTGTAATAAGCAGGCGATGTGAAATTTGATCTTAAACAAGCAGTTCAACCTGGAAAATCATCATGTCGTCGGGCCCCTCGTTTATGTTAAAAATCAAAAGAAAACCAAAGGTGAGTGGCTACTTGGTGTGTGTGCGTGTGTGTTTTACCAACAGTACCTTGATGACAAGCTAATGTGCGGCTCCAAAATCAGGGGATTGTGGGTAGAAATAGCCTTTCAGACACGCGGAGACAATATGCCAAGAGGCTCTTAGCAAACGGCTGTGAAGGAGGACAGATTACTGTAACAGCTCTGTTGAAAATATAGAGTCGTCCAGGGCAGCTGGCCACGGCCACACTTGACAACCGTGGGACTTTTGTTACAGGAAGATTAGACGCCTTTGGATGGGTCTGAGATTGTCCTTGTCTTTTCCATATAGAAAAGCACGACCACTTAGAACAGAACGTTGAAGAAACCTCCCGATTGAACGCCTTCCAGAGAAGGGATGGTTTGGGGAGGAACACTTTAATTTGCTTCCGACGACTGGGGGCTCGTTCCTGAAGTGGTTTCATTCCGATGTGGGCTTAGATGGCTCTGAAGAGAGAAGCAATTTTTTTTTTTTTAATCTTGGGGTACACAGAGTATTCGTCTGTTTTTCTGAGCCCTCAAGCACGTCTCACAACGCACAGCCTAGAGAGGTGGCCAGGATCAAGGTGGCCAGGATACGTTTTGTTTGTTTGACCCGGTGCTGTTCTGTTGGTTGGTTAAAGAATTTGAGTACCCCCAGATCGCCGCAGGCACCCCAGCTCAGCGGCACCAGGCTGCCTCACACATTAGTCTCTGAAGGAACTGGGAGTTCAGGATACACGGTCGAGGTTTGTGGGCCGCACGCAAACACGACACCTGCTTACGCCTTTCCTACCCCAGCAGCGTGGGAGCACAGAAACCCAGCAGGCGAGTCCCCGAGGCTCAACCTTTCTTGCAGGGAAGCAGCTCTGCATCCCACTGTGCTGATGGCAACTCACGAACCCCAGCCTTCTCCAAAGGACTGAGTCCTTTTCTCTCGCTGCTGCCATCCCCAGAAGAAATGTGGGGTGAAGGGCCAGCGACCGTTTCCAGGCAGTGGCTAATTACACTGGGTACTGTTGTGACAGAAAGTTCTGTAAAGTGGGGCGCCTGAGTGGCTCCGTTGGTTAAATGTCTGACTCTTGATTTCGACTCAGGTCATGATCTCGGGGTCGTGGGACCGAGCCCCTCGTGGAGCCCCTGTGTCCGGGCCCTGCATCCAGCCCACGTCTGGCTCTGTGCTCAGCGGGGAGTCTGCTTCTCTCCCTCTCCTTCTGCTCCTTCCCCCTGCTTGCTCGCACAGGGAGTGCAGGTTGCTGGACTCCCGTCCTCTTCCTACCCCTCCTTAGGGGTATGAACTGGGAGGGCTGCACAGCTTCTTAGGGGAGGGGTGAGGTGAGCTGGGTGATAGATTGATAGAGGGAAGGGGAATAGCAAATGGAGATGCCCTTGACATTAAAGTGAGTTCCAGAAGTGGGCAAGTAAATGCCAACCCGGTGCTTGGATTAATGACTTGATGGACACAAAAAAGAGATCAACCAGTTAACGAAGCTTAATGACTACTGATGTCAGGGTCAATGGGGAGGAAGGGACTCGTGGTGAACACAGCTTAAGTACTTTCGAGCATATTCAGGTTTGAAACTTTTTCAGTCACTGGGATTAAAAAAAAATAATTGTAGGTTTGTCATTGAAAGAGAGAGAGAGAGAGAGGGATGAAAGTGTCTCCGTTGCAGCTGGGACCAGGATGGGGCTGAGAGACACAGGTGCCCTGAGAGCGGGGAGCTCTCAGCACTAACGTTCTGTCTGGCCTGCCCTCCTTTGTCCTCCCGAAGGACAGTCTGTCCTCTGTCTTTTGTCCATTTGAGTCAAGGTCTTAGCAAACAGGCATTACTATTTCAACGAGACGCTCAGGCAGGCTCACATTAACGTGTAAGAAGCCTGCCCTGGGTGACTATTACTCTTCTTTGTTTCTTGATTCTTTCCAAAAACGAGTATGATGTTCCTGTTTCTTGCTAGCCTCTGCTCTCGGACTCAAAGTGAGGGGAATACCACCTCCCTGCCCCCCACACCACCGTGTGTTCCCTAGAAGCTTCTAGTACAGGAAATGAGAAGTGTCTGTAAGTGACTAGGAAGCAAGACCCCGTGTGGTATGGTGGTCAGGGCAGGCAGTTCCCTGCTTCCATATACATCGCATTCCACAAGTTAGTTTATAAACTCTTGGTTTAGAAACTGGATTCATTTTCCAGGAGACACCTTGTTTCCATGCATGAATGCATTTTTTCTCAGCAGGTATTTATCGAATGCCTCTTGGAAGGAACTGAGAATACAGGAAGAATAAGACTCGCGATGTCCTTCAAGCTGGGGAAATTATCTGTACTTAAGAAAGCAATGTGACGAAATGCTGGGGTTGGTGCTGTACACTGAGGGGTCTGTCTGGGGGTACCAGGTGGGCTCTGATCCATGGAGTCCCTAATACACCCAAATGACTTACTTCATTTTCTTTCTCTTCATCCACTCCAAGCTTCCATTTCTTCAGTCTGTCCATTGTGCTAGGTGTTGGAAGGAAATCAACTTGTTTAATTTACATTTACATGTGACTAGGACTTATGGGTGGGGTGTCCATAACCCCCGGAAAGGGAATTTTCCGTGTCTTACTGATATAAGACTCAGATTCTTCAAGGTCCGGCCCTGGAAGGAGACTCTCAGGCAGAGAGGCTCATCGACCTGTGCTCTGACTCCCGCTCATGAGTGAGTCCGTACTTCCTTCTTGAGATTATTTTGCTTTAGTCCACATCACAGCTACTACCGGGGTGTCCCCCCGCCATGGCGGAGCTCTCTCTTAATTGGAGACCAGGTTCTAAAGTCACGGGAAAGGCAAGAGGCCTGCGTGGTCACAGTTGCTCTTGAAAGTCAGAGAGGCCCCACGCTGGAAACCAAATTAGCCTTTGGGTAAGTCCAGCCACTTTCCCTTTTGTGGAGGAACAGATCCTGTGATTGTTCATTTGGAAAGCAGGCAAAGTAGTTGGGTAGAAGAAACAAACAGAAAAATACCGATTGTGACACATTAAAATTGTCCTCGGTGTGGTGATGGCTCACACTCTTGGAGGCCCTTGGCGATAGGGGCCCATCGAGACCAGTGCTGATTTCCAGGAGTCGTCTCAGACTTACCCCATGCCTCAGGGGTATGGAGATTCTGCAGTTTGGTCTTATATGTGGGTCCGAGGGGCTCCAGCCCTGGGCCTGTGCTTTAGAAGGCCCTACATATCTCTCTCTCTCTCTCTCTCTCTCTCTCTCTCTCACACACACACACACACACACACACACACTTAGTAAACAGACGCTCTGCCACTCAGAATCTGGTTCATGACCTGTCACTTTATTTATTTTTGAAGATTTTATTTATTTGAGAGAGAGAGAGCAAGCACGAGTGGGAAGGAAGGGAGAGGGAGAAGCAGGCTCCCTACTGAGCAGGAAGCCCGACTGCAGGCTTGATCCCAGGACCCTAGGATCATGACCTGAGCCAAAGGCGACAATTAACCCACTGAGCCACCCAGGCGCCCCTCTGACCGCATCACTTTAAACAAGTTCTGTCTCCGGGCGCCTGGGTGACTCAGGCGGTTAAGTGTTTGCCTTTGGCTCAGGTCATGATCTCAGGGTCCTGGGATCGAGTCCTGTGTTGGGCTTCTTGCTCAGCGGGGAGCCTGCTTCTCCCTCTGCCTGCTGCTCCCCCTGCTTGTGCTCTCTCTCTCTCTGACAAATAAATAAATACAATCTTTAAAAAAAATACAAAATAAACATGTGCTTCCTTGACTGCGATCACCAAGGCTCAGGTCCCAGAGAAATGCTTCCCCTCTGTGAGCGGGTCTGATCGCCAGGAAGGTTTTGGGTTAGACCACTCCAAGAGTCAGATGCTGCTTTGGAGTGCAGGGGAGATTTGAGTGGCAGAAGTGTTTAAGTAAGAGGAAAAAACAAGTTAATTATCTTGTCAAATTTCTCCTCTCAGATAGAAGAGATACAGTGGATTCTTGCATAATGAATACTGGTTTTCTACTAGCGCTGACCACCCATGTCTTTGCTT
The DNA here is from genome assembly GCF_024610735.1 of Ursus americanus. Classification (NCBI taxonomy): domain Eukaryota; kingdom Metazoa; phylum Chordata; class Mammalia; order Carnivora; family Ursidae; genus Ursus; species Ursus americanus. The sequence goes on from NC_142127.1 coordinate 15,143,419, forward strand.
CTCTTTTTTTAGTAGTGCTGACCACCTATTTCTTTTCTTTTCTTTTCTTTTCTTTTCTTTTCTTTTCTTTTCTTTTCTTTTCTTTTCTTTTCTTTCTCTTTTTTTTTTTTTTTTTTTTTTGCTTCTCTTTTTGTTCCTGTTTGTGGTGTCAAAGTTACTCCTGGATTCCTGACAGTTGCATATGGTAACTAAAAAACTGTAGGGGAAGGAGAAAATCTACCCTCAAGGTTTTCCAGCTGGATTAAGAATTAAATTCACATATGACAGGTAAACAGGAAGAAAAAACCCTAAAGTTTTATTATGTACACACAGAGGCCTAATAGTGAAATTGGACCTAAAGAAATGACCAAGGCAGGCAATTTGTATACATTTTAGACAAAGAGACAATAAATTTGTGGAGAATTTACAAGAGAAGGGAAACAGGAGTTTGGGAGCTTTAATGAGCAAGGAATTCTAAGCAGAATTTGGGCTAAGGTAGTAGATTAGTAAAAAAGTAGCAAGGTTTGTTTTTACAGATTTCTTGGCTTTAAATTCCCTGTCTCTGGTAATAAGGATGTCTTTTTACTTCTTAGTGTAGTCTTATTTTTAAACTATTTAATTTAATTTAGATTAAAAAAAATAAATTAAAACCAGCTTTATTTAAATAACCTTGATTTAAAATGTTGGCATACATTCAATATAATTAACATTTTGCGTTTTAATTTTAGTAGAAAATTAGAATTTTTATATTTATTATAATTTTAATTTTTGATGAAAAAATATTCAAATTTAGTGCACTAAACACACTTTAAAAAATCATTTAGATCGCCGTTGTTGATAAAATACACATAGTATCCAAACACTTGATTTTTTAAAAAGTTTTTATTTTATTTCCAGTGTAGTTAACATAGTGTTACATTACTTTCAGGTGTACAGTACAGTGATTAACATTTCCATACATCACCTGGTGCTCATCACAGCACGTGCCCTCCTTAATCCCGTCCCCTACTTCACCCATCCCCCCATCTCTTCCCTTCTAGTAACCAGCAGTTTGCTCTCTATAGTTAAGAGTCCATTTCTTGGTTTGCCTCTCTCTCTCTCTCTTTTCCTCTTTGCTCATTTGTTCTGTTTCTTTTTCCACACGTGAGTGAAATCATATGGTATTTGTCTTTCTCTGAGAATTATACTCTAGCTCCATCCATCTTGTTGCAAATGGCAAGATTTCATTCTTTTTTATGTTTAATATTCCACTGTACGTATAGACATCACCTCTTCTTTATCCATTCATCTAGTGATGGACACTGGGCTGCTTTCATATTTGGCTATTATAGATCATGCTGCTGTAAACATCGGGGTGCATGTATCCCTTTTAATTAATATGTTTGTATTCTTTGCGTAAATGCCTAGTAGTGCAATCACTGAATCATAAGGTATTTCTATTTTTAACTGTTTGAGGGACCTCCACACTGTTTTCCCACAGTGGCTACACCACTTTGCATTCCCACCAATGGTACAAGAGGGTGCCCCTTTCTCTGCGTCCTTGCCAACAGCTGTTGTTTCTTGAGTAAAACACTTAATTTTTAACATAATTAGCATTTTTGCTGAAATGAGGGAAGAGAAATAAATTGTATGAAACAAATGTATAATAATTTATGAATTACTTACGCTTTTGTATCACTCATTCAGCGTTGCTGGAGTATTGACAATGCACAGACCTGTGTAATGATCAGCAAATTTGTTCATCTTTGACATTTTGCAACTTTCAGTCCTATGAAAACAACCGGAAACACGTTTAAAATATTGTCTTTATGAAGGTGTATTGGTCAAGGAAGGAAGAGAGAACACGTTTTATTGAATAATTTGGCAGTTTGACTTGTAACTTACATATTTATGTGGGCTTCCGTTTGTGCTCTTGTACTGATGCCACGTCAGAATCACTCGAGCTATTCAGTGATTCTCTCGTCTCATGGCAAATAGTTGATTCTGTTAGTTCTAGTGGATAGGGCTATGAGATGCTTGTCTCACACAGCGATCCCGTGAGGCTGCTAGCGTCATCCATTCGCTGAGTCTGAATTGTGCCTACTTGTGGAATGGGGGGAGAGGGCATTTTGCAGCTGCTTTTGAAAACTTGTTAGGCCCAGTAATTGTTTCAAAACTGAGCATGGATGAAACGCCCAGAGCTCTCAGCTGGGAGTGCCGTGAAGGAGGAGAGAATGGCTTCTCCATCCCCAGCTCCTTTTGGCTTTGTTGTCATTCAGTTTGGAGTAGCAGGGGACCTTCCAGATTAGAATCAACTGAGAACATCGGGAAGGGTCCGGTGAACAAACGTTGAGTCAAGCCTTATTAAAGAAGAACAAAATCTTTGGGTGACACATCGCACTTCCTGAGAACCAGATGACTTGTGCTTGGCTGTTGCGTTAGGGTCTCAGGTCCACTTAATGACTCCAGCACTCCCACGTCTTGGTCCCTTTTTAAAAATTGGGTGGCACCATTACAATTTTTTTTAAATGATAAAACTGTCATTTCAAAATCATTCATAATTCATTGTCCTGACACATTGTTTTCATTGTGACATATTAACATACTCACACACATACATATTTTTGCATTATTCTAATCAGCCTGTATATATTATTTATATTTTCCTTTTTTGTTTTACATGTTCTTATATATTTTTCCTGGTTCCCATGGTCCCCACAATTCCCTTTTTTAGAACCTGCATAATATGGCAGGATGATTTTAAATGTCTTTTTGTTAGTTGGAAATTGAGAGCAAAAGAAGGATCTAGTTCGCATCCCTTCAAGAGCTTTGAGCTTTTATTAGCCCTGTGGCATCCCAATCAATCCTTAAAACCCCTCCTGATTTCAACATGGGGAGGAAAATGATTAGGTAGTCAGAAGGTTAACTAATGAACGTACATATCACAGTTCACATATTTACTTTAGGTCAAATTTTGTGATATAATAGACTTAACCTTGGTGTATGAAGCCCCCATATAAGTGATGTGTATAGAACATTTAAGCCTGTTTTCTAAGTCTTTTCTTTCTTTGTTTTATGAGGCTTTTAAACTGAATACAGAGATTTATTGTTGTGTCTTTGGTTCTGTGACAAATTGTTGGTCATACCTGTGATTTGTTTTTACTAATTCATTCTCAGAGAACAACCTTGAAATGTTACTCTCCAATGCAACACTCACCTTATGGGGAAATGAGGTCTGTGCTATGACGATCTGCCTTCTAGAAGCTTCTGGGTTAAAAAGTAGCCACCGCTGGTATTTGTACCAGGTACAAGTCAAGGACAGGCTCCCTGTACTTATGAGAAGTGATGGTCAGTGGTCAAGCGGAGCCTCAAACTTGTATAGCAGTATAGCCTTTCCCGTGAACATTTATGCAGCTGTAGGCATCATTCAGGAAAGCATAGGGGAGGGAAGGCAAGCCAAGAGTGGCTTTTTATTTTTCTTTTTAAGAGGGGCTGTTTTAAGGAAAGGAATGGTGTGCAGAAAAAGGACTCAGAGAAACGTGGACAAGTCTTAAAATAATAGGGAATGGTTAGTGGATTATAACATTTTTAAATCACGTTTTCAAGATTGTCTTAATTGGTGTGGGAGACCTGTAGATCGGAGCAGTACATACATTTATGGGGACTCTGTATCAGGTGCCCAGTGCATGGCTGACATGCTGCGTTCAACCTTTCATTCCCTCAGCCACTGCCGAGCATCCTCTTTGTGCCAGAAATGTGCTGGGGCTCAGACACACACGTTCATTAGGAAATGGCCTCTACCTTCTATTTTCTTCGAGTTTTTAATGGGACAGACAGACATATAAACCAGATACTACAATTTAGAACGAACAGAATCTTGAATGAAAGGTGCTAAACCAGAGTCCTGGCAAGGTGCTGTGGAGGTACTCATGAATACAGTGTGTCTGTTGACTTTCTCTTGCACACCAGGTACTGGGCTAGGTGCTAAGGATACAGGAGAGAACAAAGTAGGTAAAAATCTCTGCTTCATGGAATTTACAGCTCAGTGATGCCAAAATTCCCCTCAGAAAAAGGATTTTGTTGCTTCTGCCTGGGTCCTGGAGGACTTCCTGGAGGAGGTGCTGCTAAGGCTAGGTTTAAAGGGAAGTAGGAGTAGGGTGACAGGCATGAAGGTGGGGTGGGGGCAGAAATGGAATGGGAGGGGGTCAGAAATGGAAGAAGGGAGGCTGGAGGTAGAATAGGAGACAGTAAGAGAGGTGGGATGGGGGCAGAAGAGGGATAGAGTAGAGTGGAGTGGGGGGTAGGGATGAAGGTAGGATGGGGGCTGCTGATAGAGAAGGGGTGCGGGCGGGGAGGGGGGTGGCATGTTGTAGGGAGCGGATGTTTTTCTAGCACAGTGTGTATAATGGCACCAAGAATCAAAGCAATATGGTGTAGGCCTGCACCTATGTTCCACTTGTAAGGGGAGAGATGACCTGATCCTTGTCCCACGGGGCATATGAACCATGTTGGGCAGACAAGGGGAACGCATGAAACAGAGGAAGTACTGCATGGCCTGGTCGACGAGGTGCTGACTCTTGCAGCCCAGGTTGTAAATTGTTCAGCGGCAGGATCCGAGTAGCCAGCCTATCGCAGCAACCCCTCACCTGGTCTCCATGCCTCAGTCTTCACCCTGCCTATTCCTCCGGTCCTTTGTGAAATGTTTACTAGCACGTCCTGAGTCCCAGGCATAGTAGATCCCGCCCGTACAAAGAGAGTGATAATTTAAAGACAGAATCTGCCCTTCTAGGGCCTTGTAGCTGTTAGACAGCAAAGGTAAGTTGGTACAGTACCAAGGAGGTAAGAGCATTTTCAGGAGTAGAGACCAAATCTATTGGTGGAACATAGAGGGGCTGGCTAACATTTTCAGCAGCGCTCGGTTGCTGACAGCATGTGCTTTTAATTTCTCAATGCTTCATTCTTGTCTGTCATTTGTGGAAGCCTGCTCCCCACGCTCTTGCTGATTGAGATCCTCAGCTGCTGGTCCGACCATAGTCCAGGCTCGCAAATTTCTCAGAAGTTTGGTATTCTATTAATTGACTGGATATAGGTCCCAGCGGGACTGCAAGCTGCCTGAGGCTAGGAGACTTCTTTCAGAGGCTTAGCCAAGCACAGGGCAGGTGTTCCACAATATTTTTGCACAATTGGGGTCATTAGGAAGAATCCGTGAGAAAAATCTCTAGAACGTAAGAGTAAACAGAGTGTGGCCTGGCTTTTTGATAAAGCTGGGAAGGCTTTGATTTCTTGTGTTGAGTGTCAGCTCTCCAAATATCACGAACACAATGCAATCTGTGGATGAGACAAAGCTGTTTCTTATTTGTGCAGTAAGGGAGAACACCTCCATGGCTTTGGAGGCGTCTTACAGCGGGAGGGCCTGGCTGGAATTTGCTGAGAGTTGGAAGTTTGGCCCGAAGCAGATCTAGATCTTTCAATGGGAAGACTTAATTGGGATGGGGAGGGATCCCAATATAACACTTCAGGATTGGTAGAAACAGCAAGGCAGGGATAGTGGAATCAATGGGTCCAAAGAATTTTAGGATGTAAACTGTCTGTTGATGCATGCTTTGTGTGGAAAAGTTGGTGGGTCCTTCTGGAAGTTCCTATGATGAACAATCGTTGTGTACCTGAGCAAGAGTCCCCTAGAATAGCAAAGTCCTAATGATGACAGTGGAATTGCACAGCGCTGCCACTGTAGACGGTCAGCCGCGTGCAGGGTGGACAGCTTTGGATCTCAGCCAAGCACAGGTAATTGATGGCAGGGAGACAAAAAGGCAGGGAAGCCTTTCTCCCAAGTTTTGTTTGGGATCTGGGTTTTTGGTGAGGCACACGCAGCAGCAGGGAGGCCTTCTGTCCATGGAAATGTGCTCCATGGTTGAGATGAGATTTGTTCACAGATCGCTGGGTGCTGACCCCTGGGGGCTTGTCACATGCACGTGGCATCCGGACCTTCTGCCCTAACTCATAGCTAATGGCAGGCCTGCTGCAATTCAGTGACGCGTGAGTCTCTGTCTTCCCTTGTTCCCTGGTCACATCCTTCTCATGACATTTATCCTTCTGGGGGCTGTCTGCTAATGCAGAGACTCACCGGATGAAAATGTCTAATAGCCTCAGGATACTTTATTTCATATTTCATGAAGTCAGAAAACTGCAATGCCTCTTCCATTTCATGCTCCTGCCACCAGCTCACCTCTATACTGTGAGGGAATCATCCCTTTCTTTCATCATGTGGCAAAATCTCACCCAAGGAATCTGAAATCGATCTTTCATCCTTTCTGGCCAGACAGCGCAGTCCCAGACACCTCTTTGGTCACCTCATGGACAAATGGGAGGTCAGCCCCTTGTTCTTTGGACTGATGCAAATTTCAGGGAAAAAACAAAAACAGAAACAAAAACAACTTTACCTCTCCCAGACAGCTCCCTGCAAACCCGCACAGGCTGTTTGCAAATGGCAGCTTTTCAAATACCACCGCAGATGGTATTAAACCCTCTACTTGCGGTCCAAGTGGAGCAGTAAATAGTCAAACTAAGTGATTGAATTTCTAAGTAATAGCAGGTGGGCAGTGACTGTAGCCAGAGCGGTCAACGCTACATGCAAGGTTTCTGCAAACGTCCTTCCTCCCCAGCAAAACCCGTGGCCCCTCTGCTCCCTTTCTTAATGGAGCTGTTTGAACTTCTGTGTGGTTATCTGGGGTTGGAGGGCTTCTCACCAGCCCTTTTTTGTTATTTTTACTTTTCAAAAACATTCTATTTCAGTCCTCATCATCTTTGTTCCTCAGTTGCATGGAGAGCAAGTGTATTTTTAATGAAGCGCTGATCCTTTTTTTTTTTTAAGTGTTTTTCACCAGGCCTTGATGATTGGCATTTATTATCCTTTTCTGTCTGCCTTCTGCCTAAAATACAGAGGAACTTTGGAATTATTTTCTCTCCTTCCCTAGAGGCCCAGTGTGGTCCCGCCTCCCCCTGCCCCAATTTCCCTTCCTTGTCTTCTTTCCCTAAACCGTTCAGCACCGCTGCTATAATTTTCTAGAGGCCCTGCATAATCTTTAGGGCAGAAGTAGGTGGGCTAACTCAAAGAGCTGACAAAGAAAGAAGGTCCCGGCAGGGAGGACCCATGGCAGAATTTGGTCTGTCGGCTTGCTGCTCGTGGCTTGTGGCATGAAGCCATCAGGGCTCCCATTGCCCTTTGTCAATGTCAGCATCCTTGGGTCATGACCCAGGCCCCAGCATGGGTAAGGAAGGCCTGATGTGACAGCCGCTGGGGCTGAGGTTTGTAAGACTGTGCTGGAATCAAAGCTGGTGGGAGTCTGGATGGAGCTCTTTAATCCCGATGTTGTAACTCTGCCTTCAGAGACGTCCGCTGCTGATCTGCACAGAATTCACACCAAGCAGACGGCCACCACCGCTGTGTTTTCTGCACTCATCGTCCCCTGGTTGTGTCACAGAATTCCAAAGTAAGTGGAGTTGACCTCCATCTTTCTGCTGGCACCCACTTTGTTTTTTTTCACTGAGAAAATTATTTTTCATTTTATTTTTTTGAAGATTTGATTTATTTATTTGACAGAGAGAGAGAGAGCACAAGCAGGGGGATTGAGAGAGGGAGAAGCAAGTTCCCCACCGAGCAGAGAGCCCAACGTGGGGCTCGATCCCAGGACCCTGGGACCATGACCTGAGCTGAAGGCAGATGCCCAACTGACTGAGCCACCCAGGTGCCCCGAGAAAATAATTTTTTAAAATTGGGAGCATAATTAACATGTGGTGTTATATTGGTTTCAGGTGTACAATATAATGATTCAACAAGTCTGTGCATTGCTCAGTGCTCATCATGGCAAGTGTAGTCTTAACCCTCTTCACCTGTTTCACCCACCCCCGCCTCTACCTCCTTCTGGCCACCAGCAGTTTTATGTATTTAAGAGGCTGGGTTTTTTGTCATTATTGTTTGTCCCTTCTTTTCTTTGTTCATTTGTTTTACTTCTTAAATTCCACATATGAGTGGAATCACATGGTGTTTGTCTTTTCCTGACTGACTAATTTCACTTAGCCTTGTAACCTCTAGCTCCATCCATGTTGTTGCAAATGGCAAGATTTCATTCTTTTTCGTGGTTGAGTAATATTCCATTTTTTATGTACACCACATTTTCTTTATCTCATCTATTGATGGGCACTTAGATTGCTTCCATATCTTGGTTATTGTAACTAATGCTGCTTTAAAAATAGGGTGCATAAACCTTTTTGGAATAGTGTTTTCATATTTTTGGGGCAAATACCCAGTAGTGTAATTACTGGATTGTATGGTATTTTTAATTTTTTGAGGAACCTCCATACTGTTTTCCACAGTGGCTATATCAGTTAGCATTCCCACCCACAGTGCACAAGGCTTCCTTTTTTTCTCACATCCTCACCAACACTTGTTATTTCTTGTGTTTTTGATTCTAGGCATTCTGACATATGTAAGGTGGGATCTTGTGGTTTTGATATGTCTTTTTCTAATGATGAGTGATGTTGAACATCTTTTCATGGATCTGTTGGCCATCTGTATGTCTTCTTTGGAAAAATAACAATTCACTTCCTCTGCCCATTTTTTTAATTGGGTTATTTCTTTTTGTTTTTTTGGTGTTGAGTTGTGTAAGTTCTTTATATATTTTGGTATTAACTCGTTATTGGATATACCATTTGCAAATATCTCCTCCCATTTAGTATGTCGCCTTGATTTGTTGATTGTTTCTTCGCTGTGCAAAAGCTTTTTATTTTGATGTAGCCCCAATAGTTTGTTTTTGCTTTTATTTCCTTTGCCTGAAAAGACATATCTAGAAAATTGTTTCTATGGCCAATATCAAAGAGATTATCACGTTTTTTCTTCCAGGAGTTTTATGGCTTCAGGTTTCACATTTAGGTCTTTAATACATTTCGAGTTTATTTTTACTTATGGTATAAGAAAGTGATTCAGTTTCTTTCCATTGCATGAAGCTGTCCAGTTTTTTCAGCACCTTTGTTGAAGAGACTATCTTTTCCCTATTGTATGTTCTTGCCTCCTTTGTCATAGATTAATTGGCCATATAAGCATGGGTTTATTTCTGGGCTCTCTGTTCTGTTCCATTGATGTATGTGTCTGCTTTTGTGTTGGTATTATTCTGTTTTGGTTACTACAACTTAGTAATACATTTTGAAATCTGGGATTGTGATACCTCCAGCTTTGTTCTTTCCAAGATCGGTTTGGCTACTCAGGGTCTTTTGTGGTTCCATACAAATTTTAGTGTTATTTATTCTAGCTCTGTGAAAAATACTGTTGGTATTTTGATAGGAATTGCATTGAGTTTGTAGGTTGCTTTGGGTGGTATGGACATTTTAACAATATTGGTTTTTCTGATCTGTGAGCATGGAATATCTTTCCATTTGTTTGTGCCATCTTCAATTTCTTTCATCAGTGATTTATAGTTTTCAGAGTACAAGTCTTTCACCTCCACGGTTAAGTTTATTCCTAAATATTTTATTCTCTTTGATGCTGGCACCCATTTTGTAATAGACTTTTTATTATAGGAGCTTGGCTGCAAGGTTTGTACATTTTTTGACATTAATCTTCTGAACTTCCATTTTCTTACCTGCATTATTGTTATTACCTATGCCAGGGATTTGTAAAAGTTTGGCGGGAAGGCATACATTAAATACCTGGCACCGAGCCAGGCACTTGGCAGCCTCTCCATAATTGTTGATTCCTTCCTCCCAGCTTTCACTTACACCGTCTGAAGCTCCAGCCAGGCTGCTAGGTGCTAGTAGGTGCCTAGGGAATAGGCGCCAAAGTGAGTGCCACTGCAGAGGGGACAAGAAAGCTTTCTGTATTGCGTTTGAACTTCTTCCCTCTCCTCTGCCAGCCAGCTGGGCTAACATATGATCAATAACAGCCAACCATTTCCTTTTGATTGGTATCTCCAATTCCGAGGCTCAAACAGCTTCAGCAGACTGCAGGGTTTAGTTTTTAGTTTGCTTATAAAATACTCTGGAACCAATTTGGGGAAAGGTGCCTAAGTTTTCCTTAGCAATCTGACTCTGTTTTCCATATGTGCTTGATATTCTCTGGTTTTCAGCCCAGATTCTAGCTTTTCCAGTACTCACAAGTAGAGGCCCAAGGAAAAGGGCTGGTGAATCTGTGAGCTGCCCCAGAGAGCTTGAGCAGAGATGATGAAGACAGAGATGAGGGGACCAGGAAGCTGTGGGAAGCCAGGGAGGCAATCTGAGAGCAGATTTCCGCTGTGGGGGACGTGAGTGTGTGTGTGCACATGCATGTATGTGTGTGCATGCATGTGTGTGTGGGGCTGGAGGACTCACGCGTGTGGGGGTGAGTAAAACACTGCCTAATTGTGGGGAAGAAAACAGAGCTACCTAATTTCTGGGCCTGATTGGCTCCGGCTTTTGCTAGGTCCTTATCTGCCCCTAGACATGTGCCCTTGATGGTTCATCTTCATGGAAAGCTCACCTGTCCTTTCTTTCTGACCTCTGATAGCATCTCCCCACTAGCCTCTCATGACTCTCTGTCCCCACTCTGCTCTCTTCTTCTTCGTAGTGCTCACCACATGTTGGCGTTACATTGCATAGCTATGTGTTTTAATATGTCTCTCCCTGTTAAATGTCTGTAAGCTCCACGAGTGCAGGAATCTTTGTCCATTTTGCTCTTTGCCTGATTCTCAGCACTGGCACATACTAGGTACTTAAGGAATATTTGTTAAATGAGTGAATGGGTAGGTGAATGTTTGAGTGTCTGGGGTGGCAGGCAGCAAGGTGAGAGGTTAGTATATGACATAGGCTTGATAGCAGATGGGGAGAAAAGCTGTCAGATTGACCTTTTTCTAGTACATTCTTCCTTTCCTTTCTTTTCCGCTGATCCTTCACTCTATTTTATGGTTATACTATTTCTTTAGGATTTACCTTTCTGCTTTTAAATAAATATGTTTATTGGCTTTTAATATCTTTACTTCTCAGCTATAGAGGATAATGAATACTGTAGGTTCTTTCTCCTTCCTCTTCTGTTAGTTAGATCAGATCTGTGCTGTCAGGTTTTATGACATTTACATCCCATTATTTAATCATAAATCCCAACTTGTTTTTGTCCTGTTCCTACATTTAAATAGATTCAGTGTTTCTCCCTAGGCCTTTGCTGTTATTTTCCATTCATCTCTTAGGTGGCTGGAAAGTTCTCTTAGTTTCTTCTGGACGGGCTCATGGGAAAAAATGTCTTATGTTCTTGCATGTTCCAAAATGTTGGTTTGTTATCACTGTAACGAGTGATAGTTTTTCTGGGTATAAAACTCTTGTCACACTTTGTTTTCTTGAGGATAAACTGTAACGGTACCAGCTACTTCTGAGAGTAAATGATGCAGCGTTAGAGTCTGAGGACAATCTCTTTTTAACCCCATCATCAGGGAGGGGTGCCTGGCTGCCCAAAGATTCTTTCTTTGAAGTCTTATGAACAGACTAGATCATTTTGTCAAAATTTTTCCCTGGATATTCTGTGACCTTCAATATATCCAAGTCTTCTATTTCTGGGAAGATTTATTGAATCTTGTTTTAAGTGTTCTTTTCTCTGTTCTTCCAATCTTCCTTTTCTATCATTTTCTCTTTAACCCCTTTAAGTTCTTCCTGTATTTTTACTTTAATTTTTCGCTCACTTTTCTTTCTTATCCTTTCTTTTCTATTCCTTTCTGTTCTTAAGGGTGTCTTGTTTTCCTTGCCCTGCTTTCAATTTTGCTTTTATTTCTGTCATTCTTTAAAAAAAAATTTCACTTTCCCAATTTCAGCTAATTTAGGTTTCAAATTCCATGTCTTACCACTTTTTCCATGGGCTCTTAGTCTCTGCTCTATTCTGTGTATGTGTTTTTATTGCTTCATTAACTTTTTAAAAATTCATGGCACAATATTTAGTCATGTTTTTTGTTTCTGCACCATGGCAATATTTTTCTGGCAAATACCCTTTGCCGTTATTTTTCTTGTTCTTTTCCTTGTTTTCATGCAATATTTTAAATAGAGCCTATACTAGTTTCTTTTTGATGACTTAGTTTTGATTTAGGTGATTTATTTTTGTTGTTCCAGACCAGCTATTTATAATTCATAGGAGGTTTGTATAAGGAAGAGATCAGTATTCAAGGAGGGATTTGCTTTCATTCCAGTGTTTCCTTTAAGTCCTTTTGCTGTCACCTCTGTCCAGCAATTGTAGAGCCATTCACACTGTCAAATCTCTGTCCTCTCCTGTCACGTGGAAAGACTGCTTTCTGTACACATGACATGTCTGTGTGGCTCCTTATTCAACCCATTCTCATTTGCCTCTTAGAACAAAACTGGGTCTGGAGAGGCTCAAGCTGACAGCATTTTACAACCTATTTCCATTGTAGTGTTCAAAACAAGGGATTTTGAGTCCTTACTCCTTGGTGTGCTCCTCACCTTACAGCACAGTATTATTCTTCTGCAATGGCAGCCCAAGCGTGTTCTCTCTCTGCTTCTGGTTTCCCTTCTTAGTATGTGTTCACAGTTCCTTGTCTTCTGGGTTCACCAAGGGTGGAATTTGTGTTTGTGTCTTGCTTCAGGGTTATTGTGGGAAGGGAAGAATGAATGCTGTGCTCTACCACATTCAGAGTGGAGGACCTCAGCCCCTTCTGAGCAATCTCTTTCTTTTCTGTCATAAAGTCTGATTTTCCACGCTTCTGGTTCTCCCAAGAATAGGCTGTTTTCTTCTCCGGTTCTGGCCCTCTTCAGGTTTCCAAGCGCGGTCAGATTCTTTGTCCCCAGAAGGCTTTACCCTGACCATTTCCCTCTGCTTCTCCATTGTGCTTATAGTCCATACTCGGTGTAGCAAATACTGCCTTACATGGCACCATCTTTTAACTTGTAGGTATGCTTCTTTAACTACGTAATAGGGCATCTGGGGGCATAGTCTGGGGCACGAGTGCTCTATGTCCTTTCTAGTACTAGCACAAGGCATTCTGTGTGGTGGGTGCTACATTCCTGCTTATGGGTTATTCCCTTACTCTTATGGTTTGCACTGATATTTGAAATACTTTCATTGTGCCTCATTAATTCCGAGTTTGTGTATTTTCTTCCTTCCTTCTTACTGAATTAGATATCTGTGTACTTGGCATGTATTATATATGATATAAGCACAATCATGAAGATTTTATAACACACTACTGCCTCTGATAACAAACTGTGGGTAAACCCCCTTCTTGAATTTAAATGACTTTGGTCAATGTCATTAGAAATAACTTTAGCTGTTACTTGTCTTAAGTATTATGTATGTCAGCGATCCTTTTAAAACCACACTCCCTAGGTAGAGCCTTTGTCATCATGTGATGATGTTCCTTATAGACTACACCCTATAAATGTTAGTCACATTCCAAGTGTGACACCTAAACGTAAAAGGGGCTCACTAGACCAATGATTCTCATAGGGGCTCTCAACCTCCTTAAGTAGAGGCATTTCAAAACTTGTAGTGTGGATAGTTTAAGAAACAAACAAAAATTCTCCCTGGGATCCTGATAAGACCTCCTATGGACATATCCCCACCTCCACTCCCACTCCCAGACTCTTAAAGATAGCTGATTCAGTCTCATGCCTATGCTTTAGCTGTGGAAAGCGGGCACAGAGAAGACCGTGACTTAATCAAGGTCACATTCTACCTGTGCATTCCTCCCAACCTGCTTTGCTGCTCTTGCCCTTCATATAGTAATCCACAAACCGCAGACGGACGGTTTTTCTGACGGACGAATTGATGCGTCTGAAGGTCAGTGCATGCTGAAGTCAGTCTTGGTGTCTAGGCTGGGTTGAGAGGAGGGAGAATACACTATTTTAGGAAAAAAGGAGCCAGTAGAGCAGAATGGAAAATGTGCATTTGACACCGATCAATGAACCTGTGCTCAAACTGAGATTTTCAAATATGATAAAGGACTAGAGAAGCTAAAATGGTAATTCAAACCAGAGCAGCCTCTTTGACCTCAGCCAGTTGGAGACTCAATGGAATAAACCATTGCTTCTCCAAAAAGAAAAAAAAAAAAAAAAAGGAGGAAAAGGTTAATTTCCAATTTCTGGGAAGGTATACCTAAAACACAACAGATTTGAAAACTCTGCCAACAGTTTCTCTTTTTTTGTCTTTTTTCCCCTTAACTTTAACTTTATTGCTGCTGAAATACTAGTCTTTTAAATTGTATTTAAAGTCAATAAGGCAACTATTAGTGAAACCCAGATGGGAAAGAGATGCATAGCTATGGAGCACAGCCAGCTCTGGACAGGGGCTTGTTCTGGGTTAAGGCTTTGGGTGTGTGGGTCAGCAAAACCAATACCTTGTTGCCAGGGACATCCTGGAACTCATTGGCACAGCCTGTGCATATCTGGCAGAGGAACAGACTTGGGGGAGAGAGGGAGCATCGAAGACATTTGGCCTGTACTGAGTTTTGGGATGGGGAACTGGGATGTATGAAGAAGAGTGGGTGCTGACCCTGCCAAGAAAATTCTGAAACCATCTGGCTCCTTTGATGACTCTTGCCCTAGAATAATAATGGAGGACCCTCCTGGATATTATTCTCATTGTATAGATGAAGAAAACGAGGTGCTGATTAATGAGGTGGCTTGCGTCTAGTTACAGAAGTAGCTGCTGGCAGCTAAGTTTACAGCCCTTGGCTCCGGGCTTCTACCTCCCAGTCTTTCCCAGTGTATCACAGTGTTCTCTCACTCTCTCTCTCTGTGTTACCGTGAGTAGGTATTCCCTAAGTACTTGCTAAAGCCTAACATCACGCTAGAGGTAATGTGATGTAAAAAGTTGTTACAACAATTCCAGCCTAAGAGGAACTTACTTTAAAATATTATTGACTACATTTTCTATTTCGAAAGTGACATACCACAGTTTGGAAATTTTAGGAAATAGCAAGAACAAGAAACATTTAAAATAACCTCAGCCTGCTAACACAACTGCTATAATTATTTTGGTCTATGGCCTTCTGGTCATTTTCGTCACGCATTTAGCTTTTTAAAAAATCTAGTGGAAACTATATTGTACGTACAATTTCATTTCTTGCTGTTTTCCCATAGCTTTTTGTTATAAGTAATTTCCTCCATAACCACTTTAATGGCCATAGGATATTTGCAAAGAGCTTAATCACAAAGCTGTTACTAACCGAAGTATTAAAGCATTTTACTGTATTAATTCAGGAAATGTCTGTTAAGTGCCTGGCACCCAGGCTCTACTGGCAGTCAGCAACCTGCTGGTTGTCACCTTGGTGTACCAAGGGGTTGGGATGTTGGGAGCCACATCACTGGGAACTTCAAATGAGTTAGTGGGAGCTCTAGACTTTTTGTCTGACCCTTCCTACATGAACGGGCTACCTGATGGCACAAACCACATTCAGGCTGGCTGGGGCCAAGGTGCTATAAGACCATCGTAGATCTATGGAATTCAGCCTCATGACTGTTGGAATCCCTCCTTTGAGCCCCGTGGTGAGGGAGGGATGCCCCGCCCAGGATTATGGGGATGGCCAAACACACAATACCTGACGCTAGATGGCTGAGGACAGCAGTTCACAGTCACGGGTCCTCACAGCTTGGCAAAGAGGACACTGCCTGCCACTTAGGGCTGCACAGGGGTTGTGCTCAGGAACAAAGGGAACAACCAGGTCGGGGGCAGGCAGACTTCGTAGTATCAGAAGGCGTGGTATACCCAGTTCTTCGGGGAAGGTACAGTTTGGTTGTTGGAATAATTTTGTGGGCTGGCGCAAAGCTGAAACCCACCAGGCAGTGATAAGCAGAAACTGGAGGTGGTCTGATTAATATGGAGGATGGTTTGGTTCGAGAAAGCACCTAATGTGGAACCTTCATTTTAGATCTTATACTCCAGGGACAAAAACTGCTTTTCTTCTTTGCTGGCCCTGCCATTTTCTCCAACTTTTCATATATATATATATATATATATATATATATATATATATATATATATATATTTTTTTTTTTTTTTTTTTTTTTTTTTAATACTCTGAGTTTTGCTCACTTATCTTTAAGAGGCTGTACGATGTGGTGGTGAATAGTATAGACTCCAAGACAGGCAGCCTGGGCTCAGGTCCAGGCTTCGCCATGTGCAAGCATTAGACAAATCACTTCCTCTCTCTGTGCCTCAGTTTCCTCCTTTATGACAGGAGATGCATATAATGACACTACGTACCTCATAGGGTTGTTGTGAAGATAAACGTTACTATATGTAAAAGTTTTAGAACAGTGCCCGATGTGTGCTGTGTAAATACTATTATTGTTATCTTTACTTGGGTTCAGTTTATAAGTTTTGTTATGCTGTTTATAATAATAATATTATTCTGCTTTTTTCGGCTTTTCTTCCTACTTCCTTTCTCCAAGGCCAAAGTTAGCATAGACTCGTTTCCAAAGAATGTTCTCTGTCTATTTAGTCATTTGTAAAATTCATCCCCTTGTTCATCCTTTCAGTCAACAGATAGGAAAGAGCCTCTGCAGTGTTCCCCATGTTCCAGGTGATGGGATTCATAGAACAACAAGACAGAAACGCCCCCTAGGAGCAAAGGCTTATAACCCATTGCGGGGATAGCTGGGGGCAGAAAATAGGCAAGTAAATAAGCATAAATAATTATGGCCAGCGATACATGTTCTGAAGGAAGAAAGAGAAATAAAAGGAGACCATTTTAGGGGCAACTCCATTCCCTTGTGCAAGGCAGCTGGGAGAAGGAGGGCTTCTCATTTGTTGGGGGCATTCTTTTTTATTATGGGAGTGGTCCAAGGTCCCCAGAGGGGCCATAGAGCCTCTGCTTGTTCGGCGACAGTGACAAGACTTATTCATTATCTTCTTCCAAAGAGTATCTAAGTTTCCTTTGTCCTCCCTGACATCCTCCCCCCACCTCCTCTCACCCTGTCCAGGAGGGTTTTGTCTTATTAATCCAGTTTATGTATCAATTTTGGTCTAGAATTAGGAAAATGGACAGAGGAAGAGAGGGCCAGAGAGGTAAGGAGAGAAGAGGAAAGACCTATTTGGGCAAATTCAACTCTATTTATAAAAAAAGAAGCTTTACAGAGTGCAGAGAAAGGCTGAAGGAAACCCCCCCCCCATTATCTATCACTGATTTATCTCTAGTAACAAACCACTCCAAAATTTACTAGCTTGAAATGACAATATTTTCTTATTTCTCACGAACCTGTGCATTGCAAGTTAATTCCTCCACTGGTTTTGCTGGGGCTCCTTCATTCACCGGCAGGATCCGTAGGGCTGGAAGATTCCAAATAGGCTCCCATGTCTAGAAGGGGGTGCCAGCTGCTGCCTGGGGCACCTTTGTTCCCGTCCCTCAGGACCCCTCACTCAGGAGGCCCAGCCAGCTTTCTATACGGTGGCCTCAGGGCAGCATCCTGAAATGGTGAAGGCAGAAATTGCACGCCTATTGACTCTTAGGTTCTGGAATCCATTCAGAGTCACTTTATTGGTCAAAGGAACTCACAAGGCCAGCCAAGTTTCTAGCTGGTGAGATAGACGTTCAATAAAAAAAATCACACAGTTCTCGTTATCGAAGCTGACATAAGAAAGCTGAAAGACAAGTGCTATGTGGGTATGGCTACGAGGAGTGACATGCCCAGGGTCAAACATCCACCGGATTAATTTTCCTCTTCTTGGCTGAGACTATATAAGTATAGACAAGGCTTTTGGTGTTTAGTTGTGCAGAAAATTTTAGCAGAGCAGGTGGGCTGCTGATATCCTTAGGAAAGCCTGCTTGCAAATTGATCCTTGCCTGGCATCTGGGAACTTGGATTTCAGAAGGATTCCAATTTTTCTCTAACTGATAAGGATGGTTTACTGTGCCTAGACTATTTATACATACTAGATGGTTTATGCTAAACACCTGCTTTCCTTGTGAGAGGCTGGAATTTTGACACAGTAGGCAGAGGGTACCCCTATGACTAGCCCCAGGGAAAATCTTGGGTACTAAGTTTGGAGTTAGCTTCCCTGGGCAGAAGCATGGCACACATGCTGTTGCATTTTGTTGCTGGAGGAAGAATGGAATTGTGTGACCTGTCTTGGGAGGGAGGGAGCAGAAAGAAGCCTGCTCATGGATTCCCCCAGACCCATGTGTCTTTTTCCCTTGGGTTTGGGCGGGTGGCCTTCCTACATCACTGTAATCATCGCCACGAGTACAACTATGTGTTGTGTCTAATGAGTCCTAGCAAATCTCACAACACAGGAATGGTCCTAGGGATCCTGGCACATTAGTTATTCTCTTATAAATTTTTTCTTCTAAGAAGATAGAAACCGGTTCCCAAGTTTCATGGGGCAATACCAGAAAGTCACATGGAAGGCTTTTATGCCTGGACAGGAAGTAATGTCACATTTCCTGGGAGCCAGGAGGTCCCAGCAGGCCTGCCTATAGCCAGTGTTTTAAAATGATGATTTGATGGGCTTCTTTGCAGGGTATGTTTGGATTTGTGAGTGTAATTCATTTAATTGGCAACAAGTAGGTGGTAATTTGGAATCTGTGGAAGTGATTGGTTTCCTCTGTACGGCATCTTCCACTAAGTGAGAAGAAATTGAGACAAAAACAAACCTAAAAGAAGCCCACTTGCTCTGCCCAGAACTGGACAGTCACCTGGAATAAATCTGTAAGAACAGATTACTGGACCTGTCTCCAGTGACCCGCTTGTCTCTTTGTCCCCAGCTTTTAAACCAGGTGGCAGGAACCGAGGGGCTGCTGGGGTGTGTGAGTACGATAGAGGGAAGGTCAGCCATGGAACTCTTTGCCCTGCATCCCTGTACCCCGTGTCCAGCCTGTCGCACCAGCAGTTTTGCCGGTGAAGTGGGCTGTGAGAGCAGTTACGCTGTGGGCAATCACCAGTCCTTTGTTGCAGCCATTGCTGTTTCCTGGGGAGTCTCTGGTGGTGAAGAACCCGGTAGCCAAGGAAGAAGCATATGGGCCTCCCTCAACAGGTGCAACATGCTGGAGTAGTCGCAGCTTCTGAAGGAGCACTACCTAAAGTTTAAAAATGAGAAGGTTGTATAAAAGGAGAACTGTAGATCATAGATTTGAACCGAGATGGGTTCATTCTTTTACCCTGCCATTTAATAGCTGTGTGACCTCTGGTAGATTAATTGATCTCTCTGATCCTTAATGTCATAAACTCAGAGCAGTAGTGCAAGAATAATGAGCTAGTGTGTATAATGCATCCAAATTGGTGCCTAGCGTAAGATAAATATTTCTTAAATTTGAGTCCCTTCCAGGTGATGGAAATCTAAGTAATATGTTTTCTTTGTGTTTATGTGTATAATATTGCCCAAATTTTCTGCAATAAGTATTTACTTTATAATGAGAAGAAGAGGATTTGAAACTTGTTGTTTAAAACCCATCTCCTTGCCATGGCTCACATGTTGTCTCCTGGGCTGAGTCCTTCCTGGGTCACGCATGTTTAACATATTCTTTACCTTGGGTTTCTCTGGGCAGTCATAGTACATTAACATCAATAGGGGTTTGGAAGGGTCCATTACTTACCTGAGTGAGTGGAGAACTATTTGTTACTGACACAGGGAGAGTATTTAAAATATTTTCTCAATTTTTCAGTAATTATAATTTGAATTGATTTTTTTCATCCAGTATCGTTTTCTCTTAGCAGGGTCACTACCAGGGTATTTAAAAAGAGGGGGATAAAAGCCTATTCCTTTTATAGGATTGCCCTTTTTTCCAACTTTATTTTCCTTGTGATTTAGTGTTTGTTTCTCTTCCAGCTAGTAATGAAATGCGCTTTGCAGGAAAGTCAGAGAGGGCTCCAGCAAGCTTTGCAACTCTGAGGACTGTTCACGGGGCCAGGGTCAACTGAGTTCTGTGGAGTCTGCTAAGAAAACCTCTGGGGTGCCAGGCTTCTGGGCTATTCCTCTCTTGTAGGGTAAATACAAAGAGGGCAGCATAACCCCCAACCTGATAGGGCTGGCCCTTTCCAAGAAACTCAACACAGAGACAGAGTGAGCTGAGTGAGAACTCCTACTGTGTGTAAATTAGTTGCCGAGTCTCCTCTGGTATTCTCTTTAAGTCTGTCAGACTTTAGATGGAGAAAGACTGGTGGAGGA
This sequence comes from Ursus americanus, assembly GCF_024610735.1. Classification (NCBI taxonomy): domain Eukaryota; kingdom Metazoa; phylum Chordata; class Mammalia; order Carnivora; family Ursidae; genus Ursus; species Ursus americanus. The sequence continues at coordinate 15,163,502 of NC_142127.1, forward strand.
TTTCAGGGCTGTTTTGTCACGGGAAACTCCCAGAGAGTAGGGAATGGTATTTACACTCAGACCAGACGGGACTTGCTTTCTTAACAGCCTGCTTGAGCTAAGCCTCCCCTGACTTGCTCTGTTGGAGATGTAGGGGTCGTTCCTCCCACACTGGACTATAAACTCATTTGTCCCACGTGGCACGGCTGCCCAATATCTGTGTGTTTGGTAATTTTTGATGTCTTGAAAAGTACCTGTCAAAAAGCAGCACTTATATATGTTTGCTAATTGGCAGTGAAGCCCTAGTGGGAGTTGTAGGAGTTGGAAAAATGGTAGGCAATAGCAGACATCAAGAGAAATTTCTTCCAACCTCTTCTGCAGCCAAGTGGAGCCACCATGGCGTCTCAGTCTCCACAGGAAGCCCATGGGGAGTGACTGAATCCATAGGTGGGTTTTGAGCAGCCCATTGGCCACTGGGGAGCATTCGGAAGCTTCAGCTGTAATTCTCTGTAGTCAGGTTGGTGAGATAGGGGTGCTGCCTAGGAAACGTTGACGGATAACAGAGGCAATGTATTAGTTAGCACTGAGCTGTGTGGTCCTAAAGTCCGTGACGGCAGGGAGCATGGTGACCCAGACTGTTACGGGAGGCCAGCATGAGGGTCCGGCGGTGTCTGCATTGATTACCTCTTCATACCCCTTTAGAGTGAATCTGCTTCTATTTCTCTTAAGCCTCAGAGAATTTCCCAGGAGAATTTAGATGACTGACCGAGTCGCCCTGAGCTGATAACATCTAGTTGTTAAATTCCACCCCTTTCTCACCTTCTCTCAAGTATCTTGTCTTCTTTCTACTTCTCAGAGCTCCTGGTATACTCTTCTTAGAAGTCCTGCCCCTAACACTGCCTAATGCTTGATGTGGGATTCTTTTCTCGGCCAAATAAAACCAACCCTTGTGCAAGCCCCACAAAATAAACACTATTCAAAATTAAATTCTACCCAACACACATTCATCAAGTCCTTGCGGTTTCTGTATGTGTGTATAACTCAGATGAAACAGTGAATAGGGTTTGACTCCAAAGAGTATACCTTCCAGACCAGGAGAAGAAAATCACTATATCGCGGGATAGATTGTGAGGGGAACGATAACAAAGAAGGATGAGGTTAACCTCAGAGGGGGAAGGCTTGCTGGAGATGGAGGGATTGGGGCTAGTCCCTATGGAGCTTGTGAAATTTACGGGTAGGGAGATGCTGGGTGAGGGCAGGAGTGGTTGCACATTCCATCCAGAGGGCATGTTGTGAACAGGGGGACACAGAGCTGACAGAAGTAGGGTTTAGGGTTTAGGCTGGGGCCAGGGATATGAAAGCGGTTCAAGGCAGTTAGGTTAGGGTGATAAATGGTGTTTGGAACATGAGGCTGAAAGGTTAGGCCCTATCCTCAAGGCAGGGAAGATGCTGGCAGAATTTTGAGCAGAAAGGGGACACGGACTTTAGGCTGATTGTTCTGGCACGTGTGTGGAGTGGAAGGCTCGTGAATTGAGGGTGGGAGGTGACCTGCAGCAGGGAGGACAGGTTAGGGTTCTATCTGGCAGTCACCTGGACAGGTAGTCTTGAAGGCTGAAAGTAGGGCAGTGGCAGGGGACCTGGAAGGGAGGGACAGGTGAGAGCGAAAAGACAGGAGACCTTGTGCTTGTCTCCCCACCCCACCCCCCAGCGAAAGTGACACTGTCACTTAGGCAGCCATTTCAGGTTTGCAGAAATCCGATGCCCACAAGAGAATGCTGCCCTTGAGATCTGACAATGAGGGCAGGAGTCTGTCTTGCTGGGAAGTTCTTTGATTGACTCAGAGGCCTTGGAGGAGCGTCTCTGGGACTGTGGCCGTCAGCCTCCTCCGAGCTGCTCAATTCTCCCAGTGCCCCTCCTCTGGAAGTTGCCACGCCTTCGCCCCAGTGCATGTAGCCAGGGGCCCAGTCCATTCGTCGGGCAGACGGCCCCTGCAGATGCCAGGGAAAGGCCAGTCTCCCATTTTTATCTTACTGCACTTCACAGCCTCTACTGACAGATCCTATTCAAGCTGAAATGAGTGGCTGGGGGCAACTCATACATAATTTCCTTCTATTTAGTGACTTCCTACACCATGGGGTCCACATGATTTCTGTTCATTTAATTAAAGGTTATATTGGCAAATTGTTATCCTCGGGAGTGTGGGTGTGCAGGGAGTGCTTTTGGAATACATTACAGGGTAATTCCCTTTGCCCTTTATTGCCTCTGCAGGCCATGTGAAATTGAATCACAAATAACACATTTTGGAAACAGGCGGAGAGACTGAGGCCTCAGCTTCCTTTGGCTGTAATAAGACAGTGAGCGTGTGTATATAAACGACTCTCTGGTTATGCAGGAGAGGTGGAGGAGGGAGAATTGCAGAACGAAGGGGAATGATTTCCGCACCCCAGACAGTGAGCTCGGCTGCTCTCCCTTCCAGCGGGGGAGCCTGAATCCAGCAGTGGGTTCTGCCTTTGAAACCTCCAGAAGGCCCGTTGCTGTTAATGGAGCCTCTTACGGGTACCACTAGAGACGAGCCTCACTTACCTGCTGGCCACAGCAGAGTCAGCCGGCCCAACTTTCCCTTTCCAGTCTGCTTCTCCAGAGGTAGCTGCAGCTCCCAAAGTTCTGGTGCATGAGGGGAAGACCAACAGTGAGCACCATTACAGCAAAGTTGCCCCCGTCAGAGCAGATGACAAAAGTCTGTCGAATTCAGAGAATCCAAGGTCTTCAAGTACTGAGAAGTGATTGTGGTGGGGTGGGGTATGTGCTGCAGCCGTGCTGTGACCACATGAGACACTGTGGCTTCTCAGAACACTAAGATATGGTTGCCTCTAGTCTCAGGATGCATTTGTTCCTGAGGCCAAGGGACCGGGTGTTAATACCTTTGTGCCCTATAACATCCTCAGAGTCGGTGAGCATTTCTACAGAGGAGAGGTGTGCGGCTGACATCTTGTTTGCCGTGGAGATTGAGAATGCCGTGGAGGGAGGGGATGAAGGTAGGTAGGTGTTCCCATTAAGTTGTGTGGTTAGGGGAGCTTCCCTGAGAAGGCGATATGGAAACAATTCTTGAGGAGGTGAGGCAGGTAGACGTCCACCGGAGGACTGCTCTGGGCAGAGGGTACCACTGGGGGCATGGGCACAGAATCCTAAAGCAAGAGCGTGCCTGGGAGTTGGAAGAACAGAAAATGTGACTGGAGTAGAGTGGGCAGGGAGGAGAGGTCAGAGGTGGGCTTAGGGACAGATTACAACGTGCTCTCTTGGCCTCTGTAAGGACTTTGGCTTCTACTCTGGGCACAACTGGGAACCACTGTGCTGGTTGAGCAGTGGAGTGATATGAGGCAGATATGAAAATAGACAATCCGGTATGAGGCAAACATAGGGATCTAGCTACGTGAAGGAATCATAGAGAACTGACATCTCTCTGGCCCAAGAGGAGAAGACAGAGCAAGGAATGGCTTCCTAGAGGACATGTGAACATTTGGCCTGGGTCTTAAATGATAGCTGACCATGATCTCCTTGCTCCCCCACACCTGACTTTGTGTACCTCTTACCAAGGCAACAGGGTTTCTCTCCTCTGGAATCTTGGGCTGTGAAGATGGACCTGCTTGCCTATGATTTGTCTTGAGTCTGTGTCCAGACTCACAGACTTGTGTAGGACTCAGTCCATGCCTGATGCTTAGGGCACCAACCCTGGCTTAGAATCCAGTTCCTACCCGCTGCCTTCTGGCAGATCAGGACCCATGTAGCTCTCTTACCTAAACTGGTTTCCATACATGCTAATGCTTTCTTGAGGGCTGCGATCCCAGGACAGAGCGTGGGGGAGAAAGGAAATGAGGAAGGGAAGGAGACAAAGTAGAAACAAGAGCATCCGTTACCAAGCTGGCCACACCACCACAAGAAGATCCAGCTACTTCCTTGGTCACATGAAATGTCTCAGAACAGGCCATACAGAGCCCCTGGAATAGTCCATCAGGGTGGAAGAGGAGGGGAAAGGGATTTATTTCTTGGCAACGTCATGAGCTAAGCATTACTATTACTATTTCATCTTGGCCTTATAACGCTGTGGATGTGATATGCTTAGCTTATGATGGACAGCTCAGGGCAAATAGTTACTGGGTGTTCCAAGGTCGACGTTAGTTTCAGCTAGGACCCAGTAACACACAGGAGTTATTTTAAAAACAAAGTAGTTCTTTGGGACGCTTGAGTGGCTCAGTCAGTTAGGCATCTACCTTCGGCTCAGGTTGTGATCCCAGGGTCTTGGGATTGAGCCTCGAGTCAGGCTCACTGCTCCGTGGGGAGTCTGCTTCTCTCTCTTCCTCTCCCCCCTGATCATGCTTTGTCTCTCTCTCAAGTAAATAAATAAAATCTTTAAAACAAACAAACGAACAAACAAACAACAACAACAAAAACCCAAAGTAGTTCTTTGCTGCAGAGGACACGGTCTTGCTTAAGAGCTCTAGAGGTCTGCACTGCTGATCTTGTATCGGACAGCCCAGAATCCTGATCTACCGTGGATCCCTTCTGCACCATCCAGTTTGCTATAACATACGGTTCAGGTGGCAGGGCAACTTGCACCACAGTCCGAACCTGCTGTGCGGTCTTCTCTTCCTCTGGCAGCCTTCCAAGTCACCAGATAAATACACCTGAGTTTTACCTGGTGTGCTAAGTGCTACATTAAGATTCAAAGAATTCCAACAAGTACTGTGCTGCTTTTGTAGTAGTAGTTGTACAAGCTGTACCAATTTCCCCTTTACTTTAGAACCGTGTCCGGGAGTGCCCCAAGCCACTGGAGGCTCTAGAAATGTCACTGATTCAGCAGTCCCCAAGTATTGTGGGGTTTATAGCTCATTTTCCAACATGTGTGTATCCTCTTATAGAAGTATCTAAGATATTACCATTTCCTGCTCCCCACTGCAGTTAGTACGATAATCATCAAAATAAAGGACCAATGTGGTATTCTATAGAATGTCAAGTTCCCCGAAGACTAGATTAGGACAAAACAATTAACAAGCCCCAAAGCTATTATGGTGAAGGTGTGTTGTAAGTCAAAATTACTTTTGATTTTGTCTCTACTGGGTATTGAAAGGAAAAAGGCATTCATCAACTCAGTAGCAACATACAAAGTACCAGAGTCCATATTGACCTATTCTAGCGATGCTATTACATCTAGCCCACCAGTTGGTATTGGGGCTACTGTTTGGTTAATTTTACCATAGCCTGTGGTCATCTAACATGACACATCTGGATCCTGCAGAGGCCAGTCAGGTAAATTGGGAGATGTGATGTGGACCCCTGTCTTTGCCTCTTTCAAGTCTTTGGTTGTAGCATTAATCTCTTTGGTTCTTTCAGGAATGTAATATGGCCTCCAGTTTATTATCATGGTAGAAAAGGAGGCCGTTCCAGGGGATACCTTTGGCCCTTATTACCACAATGGCTCCTATTCCACAAGTCAGTGAGCAAACATGAGGGTCCTGCTAGCTACTAAGTATATCTAACCCAATTACACATTTAGTGACAGGGGAAGTAACCACAGTGTGAGTCATTGGACTCAGCAGGCCCACTGTGACTCAGACTAAAACTGTGCTTAAAGCATAAAACATGGCTTCAGTAAGTCCTTACTCTAACTGAAAGAGCATGGTGGCATGTTTTGGTCCTTTAGTATCAGTGTTGGCTCAGACCTATAGTTAACAGTTCTTGAAATTTCTGGGTGTTCCCCTTTCTCAAAGGCTAAGTTATCTAGGCACATCGTCACAAGTCTCTTTCAGGGAGGAAGGAAAGGTATGTTTTCTGCATACACTTATGCTGGTTGTCGAGCTCTTCCTCAAGGAGAGCCTGCCTCCTTTTCCGTCTGCCTCCACTACCCCTCATGTCTGCGAGACCAATAACCATTGCCAGGACTTACTACAGTGTGAGCAAGGCTAACCAGGTCTGGAAAATAATAGACTATTTAGCAAAGGGACTCTAGGGCTTGGCTAATACTCTTTGGGTATGGAGCTTTGGGTCTGTGGACTGGCTTAAATCTGGAAAACAGACAAGAAGACCGTTTCTAATTCTCCATTGTGGTTGATGTCAGCCTTCTGCTGTTCACCAGCCATATCTCTGTGTGTGTATGTTTATTTTTTATTATATCAAACAACACCCTAGTCAAGCTGTCCAACTTGCCCCTTGGAACGCCATGATCTATGACCTATCATCATCGACCGCTGTTGGTCAAGGCAACCAAATGCCACTCCAGCCTTGCTGCACATTATGTTAGTTACGTCAAACTTGCCTCCCTTTTTAAGTTCTGCTTTCTGACCTTTGCTGTCCTGGGATCCCAACATCCTCTTTATACAGCGATCTTGGTTCCATGGCAGCATGTTCATGGCAACTCCTGCCTACAAGGGGCACCACCATAAAACATCTCAGCAACTCTTGGGCCCTTTCATTGGTACATTTCCTATTGCCTGATTGAAGGAGGTGTTTTTCGAGCTCACCCAGAGAATTTAATCACATGGCGGAGTCTCAGGTTTTATGTAGTAAACCCATTCTAACAGTTCACCTCTCTGAGCCTTCTGACCCCTTCTTCAGAACCATGCCAGGGAGGGTCCAGTGTCTTCACCCCACCTTCTGTAGGCCACCACTATGCCAGTGTTTCTAGGAGTTATCCCAGCATGGTGTTAGGATGGCTCCCCATGTCCTTGTCAACTCATTGAACCCCCAGTCCGAGATGCATGCCCTCATGTTAATCACATCCCTTATCTGTCCTTATACTCTGTCCTGTCTGTGGTCTGTCACACTCAAGATTCACTTCTGCACATATGCAAAGTCCTGCAATTCCTTTGGTGTATAGTCTGTTACTTCCTAGGGTAGGGAATCCCTTCTTACGCTGCGGTAAATCCTGGCACTGGTTATTGACCTAGAGGTCATGAGGGGTAGTAGGGGGACAGATTTAGAGAAGAATTAGTGCCCTTTTGTTGCCGTGCGTTATTGATGGCAATGCAATGGTACATGGTCTCTAGGAAGGTTGATAGGAGGAGGAGGGAGGGAGCTTTTTTCCTCCGGCGGTGACGAGAGGCTTCTTCTCCTGGCCCAGTGGGTCCAAGATTCTCAGGCTCAAACACAAAGATCCCCATCCCAGGTTTCACAGTCCCGCTCTCACCCATGGGGGCCCTGATGAGGACATAAGAGACGCGTTGAGACTGCACGTTTAATCTTTGCAAATCTGCCACCTGTAGAATTCATATCCTGGGCCTGGATTTTAGCACAGCCTTCCCTGCACTTGCAGTCTCTTTTAAAATGACGTGGAGTCTTAACACTTTTAAAACATGCCTAAAGTTGGCAATTAGATACCGAATTTAATTATTTAATTTTCTTTTTTCAAAGCCACAAGTGCCTTCGAAATACCTATTTCACACCACCACCTTTTCAGTTACCATTAGCCCCACCCATCAAGTGATGCGGCCGTTTCACCTTTCAGGTGGCAATTTACCTGAACCTCATCTCAATCAGCTGCAGGTGAAAGCGTTACTAATTGTGATGTCACTGTATGCCAGGGATTACTGTCATCCCATTGTCACCAGCAATGGGGTCCCTCTTTTTTCAGACAGGTGGGTGTCAGGACCTGTGAAGAGTAAGACTGGACTGAGTTGCAAGCCAGCAACTTAGTCTGACAGTTTCATGGACACTGATGACACAAGATGACAAAATCCTTGATCTTTGGCCCAGCAGGGTCATGTTGTCTGTAACAGAGACTCATGGAGAGTCGTCTCCCAGCAATGGGCATTCCAGCTCCAAAGTGTTTGAAGGTCTTCCATTCGCAAGTTTTCTAGCTCGGTGTCCCTGGAAGAAAAAACCTGAGGCCAGGTTTATAACTTCATGTTTTATTGAGAAATATAATCCTTAGGGCACTGAGAATATAGAGGGAAAGGAAGTGAGGTAGGGCCGGAGGGAAAGCAGATGCTGCTTTACCACGTTGGCCACAATATCACAAACAGAAACAAACAAATGTGAAGGAGTCATTTTTCCCATTGAGGCTGGGTTGGAGCAGTCATTTGTGGGCAGGAAGGGAGGTTGAACCTGCCCATTCCTTTCCATGGGGGCACTCACTATCCTATTCCTCCCAGTTGTTGTTGTCTGCCCCTTGGGCGGCCACAGGGCAAGCGAGATTCAATGCCCACATCTGATTCTGGGCCTGGTGGGAAGAACCACAGCCTCTGTGGTCTCTTCTCCTCCTGTTCTTCTGCCTCTGATTTTCAAGACGTACCGTTCTGGGTTCTCATTCAGTAGGAATGAGAATACCTGCCTTGCTTCTTTTGAAAGATTGTTGCAGGAAAGAAAAAAATCTGGAAGAGTGTAAGTGCCATAAAAAAGCTAGCTACTATCCAAAGATTTCTTAAACTTGAATCAGAAGAGGAAGAGGGAAGACTTGAACAGGGCTTGGGAGCATGGGTAGAAGGTACCTAGATGACGGCACAGGGAAGGGCCTCTCAGGCAGAGCATTTAGCAGAAGCAAGGGACAGAGATGGAGATGGTATAAGATGGGGGCTGACAAACAGGGCCCAAGGGCCAAATCTGGCTCTCCATCTTTTTGTAATAAAGTTCTATTGAAATCTAGCCACACCCATTTGTTAATCATCTTTGGCTGTTTTATAGTACGATGGCAGAATTGAGTAGTTGGGACAGAAATCATATGGCCCATTAAGCCTAAAATATTTACCCTCTGGCCCTTTATAAACCCCTGATTATACCAAATATAGTACAGTATAGGTAATTAATAAATATAAATTGCCTTTCTCTTTTACCTTTCTTCTTTAATAAATACCTCATAAATCCCAGTTAGAAGTTTTGGCTCTTTAGGAAGGTATTTGATACCATGATTTTTACCAAATAGTTAACCCCAACATATTTGCAAATTTAACATTATGACCATAGCCTGCAAAGAATAGGAGGCAATTTATTCTATCCCCTTTGCACTAACCCCATTCATAACTGAGACACTGTGATCTCATTCATTAATTGGGGATAGGCCCAACTATTTGCAATCAGACTGTTCTAGAAAATCTGGGTTAATTGGGCTTAGCTTTACAATGACTCCTAAAAAACTATAAACTATGGAATACAAAGACTATGCTTCCACAGCCGCAAGCACAAGTGTGACACATTTCCTAGATTCCTTGAAGGGAGGAATCATCTCTCATGTGACTCGGAATCTCCAGTGCCTGGCAAAATGCCTGGCAAAGGGAAGGAATTTCGTAGAGGCTTGATGAATAAATGAAGTGTCTGGAACGGTGCCTGGCACAGTTCTTGGTAAATGTTTGTTGAATTATCTGGCAAAATTCTCCATTCATTCAAATGAGAATTTTCAGGCCACAGAACATAGACCGTTGCTAGACCCAGGCTGAAACTCTCTGTAGGGTGCACACAAGTAATTTAAAATCTACATATAATTTATTTGTCAGAGTTTTGTATCACCATTGGTTGGCCCCAAATACTGGGTGAGCTATCCAATCAATGCTATCTAACAAGAACAGCCATATGGCAAAGATAGAGGGCTCGGTTGGGTGGGACCTCACGGCTATGCTGCTTTAAGGCAAATTGACTAGTGCCTGACATCTTCCAGTAAATCCAAATGAAACACGTTCTTGTGAATTCTAATTTCAAGTGAGTTTAATTGAACTTGAGAGAGAAGCTACTATTTAGTGAGTAAAATGAAAATGAGGTAATTGAATAATTTTCCAGAATGGTATTTGGAATGTGCTCCATCCAATGTTTCAGAACCCAAATGACCAGCTGCACGTGGTTAATATTTGGAAAGGAAGAAGGAGTATTGAAATGTCAGCCACTGGGAGGGTAAATGAAATGGCCGGCTGTCCAGTTACGAGATGTGGGCTCTACTTGGCATTCAAAAAGGTGTTTTTTTTTTTTTAATTGGAAGCTAAATAATGTGATCAGGAGAATTAGGATGCCCATCTCCCCCTCTTCCAATACACACAAAAGGAGAACACCACTGTTAATCTGAAATTATAGATGTTTTGATGGGTTTAGCCAGCTGATTGCACATTAAAATGTTGAGTCCTTTATTCAGTAACTACTTATTGAGGGCCTGCAGTGTTCCAGGCACTTGGGAGACAGATGACTGAACAGGTCCCAGTCTAGGGCCTTAATGAACTTTCTGTTCAGTGAGTGAGAGGAGACCCAGGAATAAATCGGTGTGGAAGAAGTAAACCTAACATGTAGGGTAAGACCAAGCACTGAGCACTAAAGGAATGTAATGTTCTCATGAAGCAAACACAGGACTGCTCTTGGGGAAGATGTGATCTGAGCTATAACTATTTGCAGGAGGGAAAGAAAGCAGGAGACCTGTTTGGAATATGATGAGGCATTTCGTGGTGCTGATGTGGAAGATTTGTGGAATGAGATATTATTGACATAAGACAGACGTGGTACCGTTATGCAAGGCCTTGAATGGGTTTATACCTTATTCATTAGGCAGGCTCTATGAAGGGAAGGTGTTTGCACAGGGAGAGGGAACAAAAATATAGATGTAATGCTTGATGTCATTCATCATCAGAGAAATGCAACTCAAAACCACAGTAGATGCCTTCCACCCATTAGGATGGCTCTTGTCACAAAAAACAGAAAATAACAAGTGTTGGCGAGGCTGTTGGCGAGGAGAAATTTGGAATCCCTGCACATTGTTGGTGGGAATGTAAAATAGAGCAAGCACTAAGGAAAACACTATGGAGCTTCCTCGGGAAATTAAAAACAGAATTGCCATGTGGTTCAGGGATCGCACCTCTGGGTAGATGGCCAAGAGAATTGAAAGCGGGTCTGGAACAGATACATGCATACCCATGTTCACAGCACCACTCTTCACAATAGCCACTAACTAGAAGCCATCCAAATTGTCCACTGATGGATGAATGGGTGAACTGGGATATACATACAATGGAATATTATTCAGCCTTAAAAGGGAGGGAAATCCTAGCACATGCTGCAGTATGGATGAAACTTGAGGACATTATGTTAAGCAAAATAAGCCAGTCACAAAAAGACAAGCAGTGTATGATTCCACTTGTATGACATATCTCAAGTAATCACATTTATAGAAACAGAGTGGAGGTTGCCAAGGGTTGTAGGGGAGGAGAGATGGGAGTTACTGTTTAATGGGTACAGAGTTTCAGACTTGCAAGATGAAAAAAACTGTGGAGATGTGTTTCACAATGATGTGGACATACTTAACACTGCTGAGAACGAATGGTGAAGGTGGTAAATTTTATATTACCTAGTCTTTACCCCAATAAAAAGAGAATACGGATAGAGCAGGGTGGAGTGAGTCAGACTGGGACTGGAAGGGAGAGGAAATGGGAAGGCAGTTTACTGCCTTTCACGAGTTGCCTTAGTGAGAAGTAATGAGGACAGGAACAGGGAGGGGAGAGGTGTTATCAAGGTAGAGTTAGCAAGAGTTGGCTCCCGCTGGATGCTGGAAGGAGGACGCAGGAGTCAGAGGTGACTTGGAAGTTGTAACCTGCGCTAATGAGAGCATGACGGAGGCTCTCAGAAATAGTGACTTATGTGGGGAGATAAGGAATTTGGTTTGGGATGAATTCTGACTGCAGCCTGTGGCTGGCTGTGCGAGACTTGGTTTGATTATGCTGCGTTTTGAGAGCTGGTGGAAGCTCTTTTTTGTTTGTTTTACATTTTCTCTCATTTTCCCATGTGTTTGACCTTCATTCAGCTTCATAGTTAGTCTTGCGTGGTGGTTTATTCCTCACTGTTCAGGTTAAGCGTGGGTTGCCTATTGCAGCATCTGGGTCTTGGATGAATTCTTTCACCCAATCCCTCAATGTGAGGTCGAATGTTCTGTAGGAATTGTAAAAATTAGGGAACTGTGAGGCTTCCTTTACTGAAAAAGGCTCTTTTTTCTCCTTAAAAATTTTGCCCCATCTCTTTCATTAGAAACTTTATTTCCAAGCTGGTCAAATGGACACAGTAGCCTTACCTTTTTTTCTGTGGCGCCTCATTCATCTAAGCTGGAAGCTGCCTCAGAGGTGTGAGATTATGTTTTTACTTAAGGCATTTCCTAGTGACCAGAAGTTTACAAAGGTTTTGTGTTATGTGTTAGAAGTTCACCACCTCCAGATTCCCGGAGTGGGGGTGCGAGCAGATGCGTAATTTCCAAATCTGTGTGTTCACAGCCACGAGAACTATGTTGAGAATGGAAACGGAGAGCTCCGAAATAGCCTGACTCAGCCCCGTGTGGATTGTTCGACGGAGATAATCACCTTTCAAGTCCTGCAAATTATCTTCTTAATGCTTGGGAGACCGGGAGGGGAAGGAAACATTTGGGATATTTTCAGAGGCCAGAAACTGGGATTACGATGGAATGCACTTTCATGGACTTCACTGCGTCACCTGTATCAATAAGAATTTTTATTCCTGATATTTGTGGACACAGGATTACAAATGCTCAAGTGAGGTTGAGCTTTGTTTGATGCCTTAACATAAATATTTCAGCCCTGGAAGGTTAGAATTCTTAGAAAATTCACCTTAGGCTTTGGGGAACAGGTTATCTGCTGACATAGGAGCTTTAATAACCATCTCTGACTGTAAGACATTGTAAATAACTTTTATTTTGGGAATTGGAAATGTCTGTCAGAGAATTTTTAGAAAATGTACATGAATACAAATGGCCCACATTGCCACCACCCAGCAATGACTCCTGTTAGCCTTGTGTCATCTGTCCCAGTATTATGGAGGAGTGTCTGTGTGTGTGAGTGTATGGGTAGTTTGAGTGTGACCCTAGTGTGTGTATTAGTTTGCAATCTGATTTTTTCTGTTAATATATCAGGCACATCTTTCCATATGACTGAGGCTTCTTTTTTAATGTCTTCTGTAAATTTTACATAGTTTTTAAAATTTTTTAAATTTAAATTCAATTTAGTTAACATATAGTGTATTGTTAGTTTCAGGGGGAGAAGTTAGTGATTCATCACTTGCATAGAACACCCAGTGCTCAATACGTCAAGTGCCCTCCTTAATGCCCATCACCCAGTTACCGCCTCCCCCCAGCAACCCTCAGTTTATTTCTTATAGTTAAGAGTCTCTCATGGTTTGTTTCCCTCTCTGTTTTTATTTTATTTTATTTTATTTTATTTTATTTTATTTTATTTTATTTTATTTTATTTTATTTTTATTTTATTTTATTTTGTTTTATTTTTCTTTCCCCTATGTTCATCTGTTTTATTTCTTAAATTCCACATGAGTGAAATCATATGGAATTTGTCTTTAACTGACTGACTTATTTTGCTTAGTGTAGCACCCTCTAGTTGCATCCACATCATTGCAAATGGCAGAATTTCATTCTTTTTGATGACTGAGTAGTATTCCATTATATATGTACCACTTCTTTATCCACTCATCTGTTGATGGACATGTGGACTCTTTCCATAGTTTGGCTATTGTGGACATTGCTGCTATAAACACTGAGGTGCATGTGCCCCTTCGAATCACTATCTTTGTATTCTTTGTGTAGTAAAACCTATAATGCAACTGCTGGGTTACAGTATTTCTGTTTTTAACTTTTTGAGGAACCTACATACTGTTTTCCAAAGTGGTTGCACCAGTTTGCATTCCCACCAGCAGTGTGGGAGGGTTCCCCTTTCTCCACATCCTCACCAACACCTTTTGTTTCCTGTGTTGTTAATTTTAGCCATTGTGAGTGAAGTAGCATCGATTGTGGTTTTGGTTTGTATTTCCCTGATGCAAGTGATGTTGAGTATTGTTCCATGTGTGTGTTCGTGGTCTGCATGTCTTCTTTGGAGAAGTGTGTGTTCATGTCTTCTGCTCGTTTCTTGACTGGATTTTTGGTTTTTTGGGTGTTGAGCTTAGTAAGTTCTTTTTAGATCTTGGAAATTAGCCCTTTCTCTGATATGTCATTTATGAATATCTTCTCCCATTCTGTAGCTTGCCTTTCAGTTTTATTGATTCCTTTGCTGTGCAAAAGCTTTTTATCCTGATAAAGTCCCAATAGTTCATTTTTACTTTTGTTTCCCTTGCCTCCGGATGTGTCTAGCCAGCAGTTGCTGTAGCCGAGGTCAAAGAGGTTGCTGCCTGGGTTCTCCTCTAGGATTTTGATGGATTCCTGTCTCACATTTAGGTCTTTCATCCATTTTGAATTTATTTTTGTGTATCGTGTAAGAAAGTGGTCCAGTTTCATTCTTCTGCATGTTGCTGTCCAGTTTTCCCAACACCATTTGTTGAAGAGAGTATCTTTTTTTCCATTGGATGTTCTTTCCTGCTTTGTCAAAGATTAGTTGACCATAGAGTTGAGGGTTCATTTCTGGGTTCTCTATTCTGTTCCATTGATCTGTGTATCTGTTTTTCTCTTTGTTTAGGTCGATTCATAGATTTCTTATGGTTTTTGGTGCAATTGTGAATGGGACCGATTCCTTGATTTCTCTTTTTGTTGCTTCAGTGTTAGTGTATGGAAATGCAATAGACTTCTGTGTTGATTTTACCTCCTGCAACTTTGCTGAATTCCTGTTATCAGTTCTAGCAATTTTTTGGTGGTGTCTTTCGGGTCTTCTACAGAGAGTATCATGTTGTCTGCAAAGACTGAAAACTTGACTTCTCTGCTGATTTGGATGCCTTTTATTTCTTTTTGTTTTCTGATGGCTGAGGCTAGAACTTCTAGTACATGTTGAACAACAGTGGTAAGAGTGGCCATCCTGTGTTCTTGACCTTACGGGAAAAACTCTCAGTTTTTTGAGGATTGTATTTGCTGTGGGTTTTTCATAAATGACTTCTATGATGTTGAGGTATGTTCCCTCTATCCCTACATTGTGGAGGGTTTTTATCAAGAAAGGATGCTGTATTTTGTCAAATGACTTTTCTGCATCTATTGAGAGGATCATATGGTTCTTATCCTCTCTTTTATTAATGTGGTGTATCGTGTTGATTGATTTGCAGATGTTGAACCACCCCTGCAGCTCAGGAATAAATCCCACTTGGTCATGGTGAATAATCCTTTTAATGTACTGTAGGATCCTATTAGCTAGTATCTTGTGAATTTTGGCGTCCATGTTCATCAGGGATAAGGTCTGTAATTCTTTTTGGTGGGATCTTTGTCTGGTGGTGGGATCTTTGGTGGGTGTAATTCTTTGTCTGGTTTTGGGATCAAGGTAATGCTGGCCTCATAGAATGGGTTTGGAAGTTTTCCTTCCATTTTTATTTTTTGGAATAATTTCAGAATAATAGGTATTCATTCTTCTTTAAGTGTTTGGTAGAATTCTGCTGGGAGGCCATCTGGCCCTGGACTCTGGCTTGTTAGGAGATTTTTGATTACTGATTCAATTTCTTTGCTGTTTATGGGTCTGTTCAGGTTTCTAGTTCCTCCTGTTTCAGTTTTAGTAGTTTGTAGGTTTCTAGGAATGCATAGATTTCTTCCTGATAGCGTAATTTGTTGGCATATAATTGCTCATAATATTCTCTTATAACTTTGTGTATTTCTTTGGTGTTGGTTGTGCTCTGTCTTCTTTCATTCATGATTTTATTCACTTGGGTCCTTTCTCTTTCTTGATAAGTCTGGCCAGGAGTCTGTCAGTCTTAATTCTTTCAAAGAAACAGCTCCTAGTTTTTGATTTCTATATCATTGATTTCTGCTCTAATCTTTGTTATTTCTCTTCACCTACTGGATTTAGGCTTTATTTGCTGTTCTTTTTCTAGCTCCTTTAGGTAGTAAGGTTAGGTTGTGTATTTGCAGTTTTCTTACTTCTTGAGGAAGGCCTGTATTGCTATATGCTTCCCTCTTAGGACTGCCTTTGCTGAATCCCAAAGGTTTTAAACTGTTGTGTTTCCATTTTCATTTGCTTCCATGTAATTTTTAATTCTTCTTTAATTTCCTGGTTGAGTCATTCATTCTTTAGCAGGATGTTCTTTAACCTCCATGTATTTGTGATCTTTCCAAATTTTTTCTTGTGGTTGACCTCAAGTTTCATAGTATTGTGGTCTGGAAATCATATGATCTCAATCTTTTTGTACAGTTGAGTCCTGGTTTGTGACTTAGTATCTATACTCGAAAAGAACGTGTATTCTGTTGTTTTAGGATGAAATGTTCTGTATATATCTGTGAAGTCCATCTGATACAGTGTGTTATTCAAAGCCCTTGTTTCGTTGTTGATCTTCTGCTTAGATGATCTGTCTGTTGCTGTTAGTGTGATGTTAAAGTCCCCTACTATTATTATTATTATTATCAATGAATTTAAGTTAGTTACTAATTGATTTATATATTTGGCTGCTCCCAAGTTAGGGGCATAAGTATTTACAATTGTTAGATCTTGTTTGATAGACCCCTTTATTACGATATAGTGTCCTTCTTCATCTCTCTTATTACAACCTTTGGTTTAAAATCTAGTTTGTCTGATATAAGGATTGCTACTCCAACTTTCTTTGGATGTCCATTAGCATGATGAATCGTTCTCCACCCCCTTACTTTTAATCTGGAGATGTGTTTGGATCTAAGATGAATCTCTTGTATGCACCATATCAATGGGTCTTGTGTTTTTATCCATTCTGATAGACTGTGTCTTTGGATTGGAGCGTTTAGTCCATTTACATTCAGAGTAATTACTGCAAGATGAATTTAGTGCCATTGTATTACCTGTAAAGTCACTGGTCCTGTAGATTGTCTCTGTTCCTTTCTGGTCGTTGTTACTTTTGGGCTCTCTTTCCACACAAAGGGTCCCCTTTAATATTTCTTGCAGGACTAGTTTAGTGTTCATGAATTCCTTTAGTTTCTGTTTGTCTTGGAAACTCTTTATCTCTCTTTCTATTCTGAATGACAGCCTTGCTGGATAAAGTATTCTTGGCTGCATATTTTCCCCATTTAGCATGGTAAATATATCATGCCAGTCCTTTCTGGTCTGCCAGTCCTTTCAGGTCTCTGTGGACAGGTCTGTTGCCAACCTTATGTGTCTACCCTTGATGGTTAAGGACCTCTTGGCCTGAGCTGCTTTCAGAATTTTCTATTTATCTTTGTAATTTGCAAGTTTGGCTATAATATGTCATGCTGTTGACCTATTTTTATTGATTTTGAGGGGAGTTTTCTGTACCTCTTAGACATGAATGATTGTTTCTTCCCCAGATTAAGGAAGTTCTTAGCTATAATTTGTTAAAAAAAAAACCTCCTGCCCCTTTTTCCCGCTCTTCTGAAATTCCTATAATATGGATATAATTTTGCTTTATGGAATTGCTGAGTTCCCTAAGTCTACCTTCATGACCTAAGAGTTTTCTTTCTCTTTCCTTTTCAAATTCATTATTTTCCATAATTTTATCTTCTATATCACTGATTCACTCTTCTGCTTCATTCATCCTCATTTTTATGGGCTCCACTTGGGACTGTATCTCAGTTATAACATTTTTAATTTTGGCCTAACAAGATTTTAGTTCTTTTATCTCTTCCGTAAGGGATCCTCAAATGTCTTCTATGGTTTTTTCAAGCCCAGCTGGTGTCCTTATCATTGTTGTTTTAAATTCTAGTTCAAACATTTTACTCATATCTGAATTGATTAAATCTCTGACCATCATTTCTTCCTATTCTTTTGGGATAAATTCCTCCATTTTGTCATTTTGGAGGGAAAAAAATATATAGAAATAAGAAATAAGGATAAAAAATAGAAAAGAAAAATGAGAAAAGAAAAAATTTAAAAATAATATACGGTAAAATGAAATATATATATAGGAAGCTAGATCCTAAGTGTGCTTTTGTCTACTTGTACGAGAAGCTTCTGCAGGTCGTTTTTTTTGTTTGTTTGTAGATGTGCACCTTCGTTCTCCAAGACTTCTGATCGATTTCCAAGGTTACCTAGTTTCTATTTTACCAATTCTCCTTGCTGGACATTTAGATTGCTTCCATGTTGCACTATTGGTTTACACCTGTTATCCCCTGGCTTATTGATTAATAGCATTTCTTTTTGATCTCAGAAGTGTTCCAGTTTAGGCAGCAAAGAATATGGCGACCCTAATCATTAAGAAAAATGTTGGAAACTGATATAATTTAATTTTTGTGCATGTCTGTTAATATGTCCTTAGCATAAACCTCTTAAAAATAGAATGTCTATGGTAAACAGCATATGCTTTTAAAGGCATTCGATGCATATCAACAAATTGCCCTTTAGAAATGTTATAAGGAGCCTGTAACTTTGGCCAGTACTAATCAGCCTACTAAATATATATGTATTCTAAATATGTACTTCTGTTGACTTAGTTCAAAGTCATTGTGACCATTAGCTAGTAGGAAGATAAGCATAGATATTGTAGAGTAGGAGGTGTTAGGGAGTGGAGGGTGGAGGGAGATAGTTTAGAATATGTTGGAGGTAATTGGAGAGTGGCACAGTTATAATGCTACAGCTACTTGGTGGTAATGATGATGTCAGTCATCATTATCGTAATAATGGCAGCTCTGTTTAAGGAGGGCTGAACATCTGCAATAAAGTATTTACTTCTTAAAGCCTCTATACGAATAAACGTTATGTTACTGAAGAGAAGAGAGGTGTAGAGATGTTGAATAAGCATATACATCTAGTAAGCTGCAGAACTTGACTCTGAACCCAGTGTGTCCATTTCCAACACCCAGTTCTTTCTGTTTGGCCATGCTTCCTCTCTTGGTTCTCTGATCTGCCTTATCTGCTGGATTTCTTCATTTTTTGCCATCAGACATTAAAGATGGACAAGGAGAGAGGTTGATAAAGGGAGCTACTGTCCAAATCCCCTGTGCTAAAAAGTTGCTACCCACAGTTCTCTAGGCAAACTCAGGGAGCCCACTTCACTTTAAGGGCTACGGGAATTTCCTTATGGGTTGCTCACAGAGAACAGCTCTCTCGTTAATTCTTTGGTAGTGTCACAAAGAGGCAAGGTGTTGGGGAGAGAAAGCGCTGAGGTCGTTGTTTTGTTGTCTTCATTAACTAGTTGAGTTTTTCACCTGTTAGAGGACAAATTGAGATTCTCTGTTCCTTTGGGAATTAGAATATTAGAAAATAATTGTAGAGCAGACAAAACACATTTCATTTAAATTTTTTAAAAAATCAGGGGTACCTGGGTGGCTCAGTAGGTTAAGCGTCTGCCTTCGGCTCACGTCATAATCCCGGGGTCCTGGAATCAAGCCCTGCATCGGGCTCCCTGCTCAGCAGGGAGCCTGCTTCTCCCTCCCCACTCCCCCTGCTTGTACTCTCTCTCTTTCTCTGTCAAATAAATAAAAAATAAAATCTTTAAAAAAAATCAGATAAGCCCTTGACAATCATAAGCAAGTGTTTGTTAGACTCATACTTAACAACAGGTTGAAGCTTTTGAAGCAGAGCATCAATTAGGCAATAGAAATGGATAGATGTGCAGAGTAATATGACTTCGACTTATTTCATTGCATTTTGATGGAATATCTCCCATGGAAAATTATCCTCCATTTATAGTCATTATCAGGTTAAATATTGTGTTAAAAAGGAACCACTGAGTTATGATGTACAGAAAATGGTTGAAATGGGACCCTGAAATGGGACAGAGTTGAAGGGAAACTCTAAAATGAAAGTCAGGCTATCTTTGGATGCAGTTCCTAGCCAATGGCCTTCACGCTGCTGCCCAAGCCTGGATAAGAATATGACACTCACAGCAATGTCTCAGCCACGGCTGCCCTCCCCGGGCCTCCTCATAACCTTGTTGGGAAGTACTTCTCCCTATTAAATCTGTAATTACAGAATCTGGGCCAAGGGAGACTGTCTCATTTAAAAACCCCAAACTGACACAGCAAAGGGAAGCGGAACATCTCTCTAGACTGGACAATGACTTGTGTGTCCTTCTCTCAGTGTTGTTGATTTTCCTTATTTGATGGATCTACGTTGATCTTGTCCACTGTCCCAAATGCGGGTCAGTACTCCTTTTCCTGCTCATTTGCCTCTATTTGCATCCTCACAATGAACTGATCAGGTCCGGACCTTAGTATTTGACCTATGTCCTCTTCTCCCTCCTAGCCTTATAGACTCATGGGTATTTTGTTCACTGATCTTGTCCCCAAAATTCACAGGTCTTTACCCCCAAAGTATCTCTGATTGGTGTCCCTAAACTTAAGAAGATGTCTCTGGCATTCCTTTCCCTCTCCCAGATCCAGAATTATGGATCAGCCATTTCTTAAGAAGTCCCTGGGTTTTCCTGGGTGAGAGATAGACAGGGGCCCAGGCCTGGGGATGCACAGGTACACAGTGGCTATTGGGGACAGGCAGCTGGCTACAGTGATGGCAGGGCTTTGTTCCAGAATGGGACACGATATTTTGTGCATGGCGTTCATGCGTTTCTATGCTGTTTATGTAATGACCTGTCTACATCTAAACCAAGAGCTTCTCAATTTTTATTCTCCTACTTTTACTTGAGCTGTCAGCTTTCTCCTATTATTCATGTACAACATCCTTACAGCAGATTCGACAAACTATGTTATATATTATCACATTAATCTATGTATCTTGGTTATCTATTGCTGTGTAATAACCCCCCTTAAAACTTGAGGCCTTAGAACAACCATGATTCATTATTTCTCATGATTCTACAACTTGGGCAGGGCTTGGCTGGCAATGTCTCTGCCCCATCATGGTCCACTTAGCTGCAGTTAGCTAGCAGCTGGGCTAAGGTGGAGGCCCAAGAAGGTTTCCCTCATGTGTCTGATGCCTCAGGGATCCTCCGTATGTCTCCTTCATGTGGCTGGCTCTTGGCCTTCCACATAGCTTGGTGGTCTTAGTATCGCTGGGTTTCTTGGAGGATGGCCAGCTTCCAAGAGCACAGAAGTAGAAATTGCTAGTCCTTCTTCAGGACTATGCTTATGCCTGAAACTGGCACAGCATCCCTTCTATGACATTATGCTAGTCAAAGCAGGTACTAGTCCAGGTCAGAGTCAAGGGGAGGGAAAATAGACTCTGTGTCCAGATGGGAGAGGCCCTGAGGATGAGCAATTGTGGCCATATTTGGAGACAACTACACTATGTATTGATTTCTTTGGAACCACCAATATTTTGATACCCAGCTGTTAACACCTTCTGGGTGCCAGTGAACCAATATTTTCAAGGCTTCGGATATCATTATCCTAGATTCACTTTTAATAGTAGTTTGCAACTCAGATGGAGTCAAATTATAGCAATGCCATTTTCTCCCTCTGTGCTCTATCTTCCTTTAACAGATTTGAAACTCATCCACATGTCCTCTAAAAAGAAATACAGTGTAAGTGCTTAGCGACCATTACAGCAAATCTGCGGAGTTATCTTATGTACAGCATTTAGTTCCGCAAGAATATCCCTACATGGTGTATGGCATGGTAGCATCCCAATTGAAAACAAAGAGGCAGGAACCGGATTGCCTGAGTTTGAATAGGAACTTTTGTCATGTATGAGCTGTATAACCTTGAATAAGGTTCTTAAGCTTTTTGTGACTCCACTTCTTTATGAAGTAAAGAAAATAATAATACAAGCCTATGGTTTATAAAGATTAAATGTGGTCAGAGCGGTAGTAGACATATGAGTCGTATACAAGATGTGTCAACTGTTGTTATTGACCAGGACTGGACCTTAAAGGCACGATGTGTGTGGGACAATTGGAACAGCCAAGAGACAAGGTCAGCTCTCATCCATCAGTAGACTCCCATGGGTTCTAGCCCACACCTGTGTCCCATCCTTTTTGCTTCATCCATCTCACTGGTGGGTGCCTGGCACAAATTTCAGGCGTCTGGGCAGCCCTTTATGTGGGTTTCACATCCACATAATGTTGAGCTGCTGTAATCCTTCCACGTTGTGTTAGAAGAAGTCTATTTCTGTCGCGCAGGCTGTGATTCATAGGTCTGGTCTCATGGTTATATGGCTAATGCCAGTTTTTCAGTGTTACACCAGAGCACGGTACCGGGTAGTACACGTCTCTCAAAAAGATATCTAACTCTCAGCCACTGCTGATATTGTTGGACTCCGGGACCTGATTGCTCTTCAGTCCTCCCCCCAGTGGAGATCACAAAGGCTCTAAACTGCATCCCAATTCACCACTGAGAATTCTAGCTCTGCATTCTCTTCCAAGGCTTATGGCACAAGCCCAGGAAGGCCTTTAGTGTCTGGAGAACTGCATCTTGGAGCAGGAATAACTACCGTCCTGGGTACTTTGGATAGAGGCTACTATAAAATTCTCACGTTGGAGATGGCTGGGAATATGCTGCCCTGGGAATCCCAACGGTGTATCAGCTGCCCTCTTGTTAGTTGGGGGTCAGATATAGGAGTTTCTCTTGACCTTGATAGGAACATCTGCACTCAGCCCCATACACTTAACCCCAAGGAATTGAATACATAATGCAGGCCCTGGATCCTGTTCAGGTTAATGACCCATCTTCAGTCCCTTAGGTAACTCTGTAAAGCTAAAAGTGTACTTTTAGTGCAATTTCACCTTCACTCATGATCACTGGTGTGTTGCACTAGCTGCAGGCTTTGTGGCCAGCTCCAGAGGCCAATATTCAGTGAATATGCCTATGGCTAATTGCGGGATGTTAACATGTCCCTGGGGCTGCATGGCAAGGAGAATTCTGTGTCTTCCTTATCCAGCTGCTTAGCTGACTAAAAACCTTGACAACAAATTCCCTGCTTAAAAGAAGTAAAAACTGCTGGCTAAACCATTGAAAAATATTTCAAAAGGCATTGGTGGGCTGGCAAGAAGCAAAGACATGTAGAGGGTGCAGACTAAATGGAAGCAGGTATTAGAGAGGTACTATGGTCCCTTGTGGGCATTTGCCAGATTAGATGAACTTGATTATTGGTTTTTAGAGGCATGGGAGACCCCCCCCCCAAAAAAAAAGCCCCAAATGAGAAGTCCACTTGGTTTGTCCAAAGTGGGAAGTCCAATCGGAGACTGACTATCCTAATGTACTTTAAGTCAGGACCCCAAACAGCTATAGGCTGAGAGTAAGGATGAAAAAAGCCAAGCAGACAGTAAGAAACCTTGTCTCAACTCCTGATTCTGAACAGAAGGAATATATTCTCCCGCACGTGTTGGTACACCTGAATGTCCTCACATAGGCTTGTAGCCCGAACTCACACTGTATGGGTGGTTTGAAAAATCTCAGGTGGAAAATTGAGTTTTAAGTTGAAGTCCGCGTTGGTTGTGCCTCAGGCATCTGGCAGAAGGAAACAAATCTTCCTTGCTTCCTTCCTTCCTTCCAAAGATTTTATTTATTTAATTCAGACAGAGAGCAAGTGCGAGAGGGAGAACACGAGTTGGGGTGGTGGTGGGAGAGAGCAGAGGGAGAAGCAGACTCCCCACTGAGCAGGGAGCCAGAAGTGGGGCTCCATCCCAGGACCCCAAGATCATGAGCTGAGCAGAAGGCAGACACTTAATCGACTGAGCCACCCAAGCTCCCCGGAAACCAATCTTCTCTGGAGGAACTTGCCTATAACCTAGGTCTCAAGGAATTCTTACAGATAATGATCTGGGAAAAAGAAATGAGCTTATACTTTGAGAAGAAAATTACAAAACCACATATGGAATCAAAGCACTAAGAGTGAGAGCCTGAAAAACCAAGACAGCTGAAGCATATCCACCGTGGTTTCAGACATTGGCACTAGAGACACAAATTATAAGATAATAAGCTTAAGGTGATAAACCAAGTGACTTAGAAAATGAGGAAGGAACATGAGATTTTAAATAATCATGCAGATTTGACAAAGAACCAAATAAAAATTTTCAAGGTGAAAATTGTAATAGATAAAATTTAAGAATTCTATTAAACAGACTTAATAACTGATTAGATGTAGCTGAAAAGGAGATCAGTCACCTGGAATAAACTTTAAGAAATTATTCATTAATGCAGTCCAGAGAGGCAAGGAGATGGGAACATGAGAATTAGCAATCATGAGGGATAGAGTGGGAATTGCAGAAAGAGAAAAGAGAATACTGGAAAGAGACAATATTGAAAGAGATTAATGGCTAAGATTTTTCCAAAACTGATGAAATTAAACAGATTCGGGAAACCCATTAAATCATGAGAAGATCAAATTAAAACCCCCATGCTGGACATACCGCAGTGCCAGTGATTAATAGCAGAGACAAATGTAATTAAAGTAGCTAGGGAAAAATGTACATGACTTTCCAAAAATCAGCCCATTTCTAGGTGCTATTTGCTGTCCATATTGGCCAGCAGGGAAACGGAATGGTAAGTAGGCAAATTACTCCCTTCTTCTGGACTTTCTTGACTGTGTGGTAATAGTCTTAAGTATTCCAGAGGAGTTTCCGGTGAACATTTTAGAGCGCTCTGCGGACCGACTTCACTTTGGTTAATCGCAGTCACTTGCGTGTCCTGGGGAGGAAACAGTCCCCTGTGTGTGAGGGTGGCTGGGGCGGACAGGGAATGATGGACAGGAAGGAGGGAGTGGGACACCTTTATCTGGTCAGTAGTCATTAAATAAGAGTGTTATTACTGGGTGGATTAATCATTGTGCTAATTCTTTTCGTGTCCTTTTCTGGTGTATGTGTACCACAACACGCGAGATTTTGCTGTTCGGAGGGCTATACATTTTGCCCATTTTTAATACATTGTATGCCTAATCTGTACCTGGAAGCTGAAAAGCTACTTCAGAGGGTGGAAGAGGCTCAGACCCCAGTTTCTTTGGACACAGACCCGGGAACTGGGAGGTGGTTAGCTCTTATGAGGCCCGGCGAGAGTGGGAGGGGAGCTGTGTGTCTCAGCAGGCAGCCCTCTGGGCGCCTGGTTTGTTGCTGCCTGTTTGCCTGGACCCTCTCTTGCTTTCCCTCCTCCCTAGTCAGCAAGCCCCGCCGTTCTGCTGAAGCCCAGCTCATTGTGGGGGTGAGGGTGGGGGCGTGGGGGGGGGGCAAAGGCCTTCCGTTCTGCCGCCAAAAGGACTCCTGTGCTCTCTAAGAAAGAGGGAGAGAGAGAGATGGAAGGTTGGAGGTGCAGCACGAAGCCTCTTAATGCACATAGACTTTGCTTCACCCTGGCATGGGAGACAGCCAGGAGATGGAGAGGAAGGAGGGGAAGAGGCTATTCCAAAGAAAAACCTACGAAGGAGGAGATATTCTTCATGATGTAAAGAAATGCAGTGTTCAGGCCAAATCCTCCTTCTCAGGAATCTCTTGTCAGAAGCTCTGGATTTAGACTAAGGGGATTTATTCAATATTTATCACCTATTTAATGGACTTCTATAACATTCCAGGCACTGTTCTAGACAGTGGGGCGGGGGTATCATAGTGAAAAAAATAGACGAAAATCCTGGCCTCCCCGAGCTGACAGCCTACTGGGAGAACCAGAGAACAAGCTAGTGGCTGGTAAGGGCTGCAGAGAGGAAGAAAGCAGGGGAGAGAGAGAAGAGTCTGGGGAGTGAAGGGTGGCTCTTTTCAGGATATTTAGGGAAGGCCCCAGAGGCAAGAGGTGAGGGAGCGCTGGTTCCGAGGTGGAGGGCAGGCCTGCTTCGCACTGGGCAGAAGTCTACACGTTCCCTCCTCAGTGTGGAGACTCCGCCTTGCCCGTGGGCTCCAGATCCAGGCAAGCGCTGCTGAGCTGGGGAGCCCCCATATATCGCCCCCTGGTGGAGAGAGTGGAGACACACTTGTGAAGGCTGGCTTGGCTGGAAAGGCTGGGGGCCTGGGGTGGGGGATGGGAGGGGGCAAAACCCGGAAAACCAGGCCCTCGAGCTGAATCCATAACTGGGTGTCTGCTCGAGTGTGAACCACGGCAAAAGGAACTTCTATAATTTGCGAACCTTGAACCAAGCTGAACCCCAAATTAATCTTTTTTTTTTTTTCCCCTGAGCTGAGCCTTCAACCAAGGATTTTTCAAAACAGCAACACCTAGTAAGCCAGTCTGAACCAGAACCAAGCCTATTCATTTTCTAAAAGTATTGAACTGGAACAATATGGGAATATTAAAGTATCTTTCAAACTAACCCAGAATTGAACAGGTCATTCACGAGTGCCTGGCTTGAGATGGAAAAAATCTTTTTTTTGGAGAGACACTTCTGCATGTATTAAATGTCTGGCTGGAGACTCTGTCCTCCTCACCACTGCCTTGCAACCTCTTTTAAATTTTAATCTTGGGCTTAATTCTTACATTTAACTTTTCATTTGTACATTTTGTTTGACTGCTTTTTCAACATGTTCTTGACAATAGGAGCCCCATTTTGTATTGCCCAGAGATCTTAGCACAGTTCTGACACAGGATCGGTGTGTGGGTGTGTATGTGGGTGGTGGTGGAGGAGGGGCGGGCTAGTGACATGAAGCCACCAGGAGTTTGAAATTTCTTTTGCAAGCCAGAGGAAGCCAGGGAGGGTGGTTTAAGCAAAGGGTGGTAGGCTCAGATATGAGTTTCAGAAAGATCACACTGTAGGGCAGCAGTGTTGAGAAGGGGCGGGAGTGGAGGCAGGGAGGCCAGTTAGGAAGTGATTATACTCACCTGGGTGAAAAGTGATAAAAAGCAGTGTGTGGTGCCCTGAGGTCAGAAACTGGATTGGAACCCTTGGCTTCACATGTCCTTGCCTTGTGACCGGGAGTAAGTCATACAACTTCTTCGTGCCTCAGTCCTCTCTCCCGTGGAAGGTGGAGGCGGATCATGCTCCCTCCGTCGTGTGCGTGGGCTTACGTGACACATTATGTGTAAAGTGTGGAGCACTTAAAAATAGGGCCGGACAATGGTAGGCACTCAGGTCATTTTCATTAGTGGCAGAAAGTAATAAGTAGGAGACATATGGAGGTGGTCAAATCAATAGGATTGTATGTGGGGAAGAGTGAGAAGGAGTTAAGGATGTGTCAGGTTTCTTTTTTTTTTTTTTTAAGAATTTATTTATTTATTTATTTGACAGAGAGAGAGAGACAACCAGCGAGAGAGGGAACACAAGCAGGGGGAGTGGGAGAGGAAGAAGCAGGCTCATAGCGGAGGAGCCTGATGTGGGGCCCGATCCCATAATGCCGGGATCACGCCCTGAGCCGAAGGCAGACGCTTAACCGCTGTGCCACCCAGGCGCCCCTGTGTCAGGTTTCTGATTTAGGCAGTTAAGTAGATGGTAGCCTCGGAGTGTAGGGAATTTGGGGAAGGAACCAGATTGGAAAGGCAACATTTGAACGTGTTGAGTGGGAGATGCCTTGACCCTGATGGGTCTGAGTTTTAGCAGAGCGGTGGAGGCTCTCCCTGGATACAGACATGGGAGTCATTTGCAGAGCCCCTGGATACGTTGAATTCAACAGAGAGGATGCAGAGTGCGAAGACAACGTTTAGGGGCAGGGTGATATTTCAGAAGCAAATTGAAAAAGACAAGGCTATAAAACAAAGATTAAGAGAGCAGCTGAAGAGGTAGGAGGAAAACCAGGAACAAACAGACGTCACAGAAGCCCAAGGAAGGAATTCCAAGTAGGGCATGATCACCAGTAACAAACACAGGGTTTTGTTGCCAGGGTGACATGGCTTCCTCAGCCCGCACTAGTCTGGTTTCTCTGGAGGGAGTAGCCAGGTTCCAAGGGGCTGAGGAGCAGCTGGGAGGGGAGGGGTGGGGAGAGCATGGCTAGGCAACTCAAGAATTTGGTCATAAATAGCTGGGGCAAGACGCAGGCCCTCACAGAGTCACTTTCCCTGGATCAGGGTTTGGATTTTCTGGCCAAACCGGGGGACAATAGAGAAGCGGTCCACATCTTTCCCTGTCTGATGCCTCCACATCTCTCTGAGGTAGACCTACGCCTCTCCCAGTCTCTGTTGAACCAATATGGCAGGAACATGTTTAGTGCCTCTTTTTTCCTAGTAGAATCCAAGGTCTACAAAGGCAGACATCTTTCCTGTCTGCTCCCTTCTGTTTCCCCTTTGTTAAGTAATGCCTGGCATTATGTTGGCATTGATTCCTGTTATTACTGTTTCACCCAGGGCCGCCATTGTGGGATCCAGGACAGAATGTCCCTCAGGCCTTTATTCCAGGTATGATTTTCCCTGAGCAGTGGGATTGTTTTCATTGCATGGACACTGTGCCTCATTTCACGTTTCCCTCAGGTTACGCTCCTCTCTTTGAGGAACTGAGTCAAATTTGTATCGGGTTTTAGCAGGTGATAGAATATTCAGGCACATGCTGTGGTGTGAATTCATTCAACACATCCCTAGCTTCAGCTTTATTTTCCTCACTTTATTTTTTGTCTCCCTGGTTCCGTCCTTTTCTAATATTTATTTTCCTACCCTGAATGCATTTTTCCAAGTTTCTTGAAACAAAATGAGTTTATACGTCAGTGATGGGAAAGATAGGGTGGTAACCAGAGAAGCTGCGAGGAATTCATGTTGGAGACAAGAGCAGTGAAATGGGGAAGAGGCTGAGATCACAGGTAATGGGAGGGGATGTGATCCACGGTTCTGTTGGGTTTCCAAGGATTTCAGCCTTGTTGGAGACAAAGCAGAGACACTAGGAAGAGAATAATAATATAACAAGCCCATTCAAGAGTACGTCACCATAAATGGTTCCGGTGAGGAGATACAGGGGTATCAGAAAGGAGAGACCATCTTATGGTATTGGCATGTTCTAGAAGGCTTCATGGAAGACTTGGGATGTCTTCAGGCTTGAAGAAGAAATGGGATCTAAATAATGCACATAAACCTTATGTTCATCGAGAAAGAGTTGAGAATGGCCTTAGTCACTGTGCCAGGTGGCTAGACATCTGGATCCACCCATGTTGGGAAGGAGGCACCAGCTGGAAATAGGACTGTGACTTGTAGGGTCAATTTGTGGACCTCCATGTGGAATCCCTATGTGTGGGGGGGTCTCTGCCAAGGTCAGGACAAGGACAGGACCTGTTCTCCCTTGCTTGGCTGTGTGACCTGCCTTTCTTGGCCAAGGTTGTTGGATAAGCATGCCCATTCCTGCCCATTCTGATCTGCCTCCTTTGCTGACCTCGCTGTCAGTAGAGAGGGCGCAGGCTAGATTGCAATTCTGCTGCAGGCTCAGGGAGCACACCTTCCGGCCGACTCATCAGTCAGCAATAAATGGAACTTCTTGACAGTTTCAGCTTTCCTGCCAGGAGCAGCTGGCGAGTGTTCCTCCAGAGAAGCAGACTTGGAGAAGTTTTATCAGCATCTAGCTAGAGATCATATTTTCTCTCTCTCCTCCCCCTTCCACCCTCCCCACTTCTCCCCTTCCCTCCCCTCCCTCCCTTTGTCCCTTGTACCTTTAAAGACTCTGCTCCTCCTGGGTCCCTAGTCACGGAAAATTAATTTAAGGGACAAGGAAAAGCTTTCTCTGCACAGCCGGCTGAGTTACTCATTACCATCTTTAAGATTCAAAAAGCAACCCTCTTTTTCAAGGTTCTTTTAATGAGCCATTTCGGCATCGGACTTCCAATGGTCGCTGCTGCCAGACAGAGCCGCTGGGAAGGCCTGGGAAACCAGTCTTGCTTCCAGACACTTGCAGCTATTGGGCCACGGGAGCGATATAATTATTCCCCATTAGTGCTCTGTGAAAGTGCAGATGGTGTGCGGAGGCCTGATGCTGTCCGCCTCGCCTTTTTCCCTCACCGAAACATTTTGGTGTATGCCCCTTCATTTCAGAAAACAAGGGTAAGACCTGGCTGTGCGTGTTTACCAATCTCTCCTGCTGGGCAGGTTAATATCAGAGTGCAGCATTGTCAATTTCCTATATGGAACCTATAAATACTTATTTGTCCAGGCCGATGAAGATACATGTTAGCCTCCAGCAGGAAAATGTGTTCATCAGAACTCCCTTTGCTGCTGCAGGAAGCTTGCAGTCCAAAAACTCCCCATCACCTGAAAACAAAGGCAGAAGCCTGAAAAACAATCTGGTGATAATTGCATCAGCGATCCCCGACAAGAGCATTCAAACAGAAATGTAGATGTCATCGAGGGAGGGCGGAGATTTCAGGCCTTCCCCAAGCTCAGTCAGCCCCTCCACCGGATCCTTTTTTGCTTTCCCTCTACTGGGCCCTGGCTCCCGCGTCTGTTTGAGATTAGAAGTATTTCTGACATGCTGTGCAAATATATGCAAATTCAATGTGAGTTCTTGTCAGCTCCACTTTGCCCAGTGTGGCTGGGCTGCTTTTGCCACGTCGGGCGGCTGGCCTCCTGGAATCACAGCAATATGGCCTGTGTGCCCCGTGCCAGGAGCCATTAGCAGCCTGGATGAATGGGATTAAGGAGCTCTGATGGCTCTACGGTCTCGGTGAGGAATACCGGGGCTCTCAGGGTGTGGAATGGCATAACGTAATGTCAAGGGCAGGAGGCAAAGAGCTGGCTTTCGCTGATTGTTAAAGTATCTGTTTGGTTTCTGAGTCTTGCTTTCATGTTGATGCAGCCATGGTGGAAATTTGCTCTTCTGACAGGAGCAATTATTCGATGGTGTCCTTGCTCATGTGTCTCTTTCACAGCTGTTCTTCCGAGCCAGTGATGGCTGCTGAGGGTGGCCAGCGGCAGGCGTCCCGATGTACGTGGGGCCGGAGGCAGAGACTCTGTATAGATACACACTTCTTAATGTGCGGTCCTCACAGGGTCAACATCTCATTTGCATAGGAATTCCAGATAACCAGCCTCTGCCTCCTGAAAGGGACATCTGCAAGCAACTGGAAATTTTTCTCCATTTTCTTGGGGGTCCTCATGCATCACGCTCCTCTCCTTCCTCGGAGGTCTTTCCCTCCCTCTTCACTCATCTCGGTTGTCCATTCTTTGTAGGTTGGGTGTGAGAAGAAGAGTGGGTTCTGGCTGGGGGGGGGGGGGCAGAGGGAAAGGTGCAGGTAACTAGTGGAGAATTCTATGTACTCACGTGACTCCCGCCACCTTCAACCATAGCTCTTCATAAACCAGCCCCGCTAGAGAGCGGGGGATCCTTTGTGGAATCTGCGATCTTACCTTTCTTGCCCATACGTCACTGTGCAAACAGTGAAAAGGTGAATATTGGACTCCTTTAGGACTTTTAGGTAATTGTCGTAACTAATCAAGAGTCATAATGATTTCCCACTTTGGAACAAAGCTCTTTCTAACACTCTACTTCGTATGCCACGTTGGGAGTGCATAGGAGTAAATTTCTGTAGCTCGTCACCCTAGAGCCGTCCAAGTAAGGAACAGCTCAAGCATACCTTAGCCCCCCGCATTTGGAGTGTGTGCCCTAATGACTTACTGATGGTTCTTAGAAACAGATAATCTCTGCCAGTGTCTGAAACAGAAGTGAGTGGTTTGAAGTGCTCAGCAGAATCCGGGGAATCTCTTAATAATGGTTTCTCTAACCCACGTCCTGTCGAAATGCATAGCTGTTAGCTGGAAAAGGATCTGTATCCTGGGTCCCTGAAATAGACTCCAACCTGACATTATCGTTAGAGGGACATCACTTAGGCTCAGTCTTCAATTACAGGTGGCAGTTGTGTCCAATTTTTAACATTGACTTGTCTGCATGAGTCTTAAGCTATGAAGAGCCTAAAACCGCCATTCATGTCCTTTTGCACAACAACTAAATATGCATTTCATGTGTCTCTTGATTGGCAACAAGACGTCCCTCAGTGGAACTTTGGTTTCCATTAACTGAAAGAAAGAGCAAGTCACGTCCAGCTGGTGTCAGTGTGGGCTTTGGTTCCAGAAACTTTGAGTGGTGATGGCCTATTCTTTGGATACTCGAATGCTCCTTGGGCTTGAAGCCCTCAAGAGAGACCAGCTATCTCTACCAGCTTCAAAATGCTCTTCCTGCACGTGTCCCCTGTTCTCTCTTAGAAGAGCCTGCCTCTCCTGACAGGCCCTCACACAAGAGTTTCCTTCCCCCCAGATGACTTTAGGACTCTTATCCTTTTCCATTTTAGGTGTGGTAATGGCATTTTGTGTGACATATTTTCCCTGTGTTTCCACACAAACTAGAATGAAGCCATCACTTAAAGAATTAACGAACATTTGGTGACTCCCTTTCACACGCATAAAATTCTAGCACAATTGGAAAATACATACCTAGTCGTTGAACTCATTTGTTGAACTGTTTAAAATAATGTTTTTTGGTGTAAAAGAAAAAACAATTGAAGCGCTTCACAGGTTCCCCAAAGTAAACTTTTTGTGTACTGCTTAGCCTGGATTTGTGGTAACATCACCTGAACATACCTCTCCAAATTTGCTGAGATATCGTCCAGCTGTTTCTCTATTATATGCTAACCAGTAGGTATGTAAAAAGGACATAATTTTATTTATATGTAGATACGAGATATAAGTTAATAACTAGAATAATTGTATTCAGTGCTCAGCCAAATGTGAGAAGGGTGGGGCAGCGGGAATATTCTATATTGGGTGGGACCTTGGGAGTTCCAACCTATTAATCATGGTTGGCTCCCTGGCAACTAGCCCCCACCCTTAGGGTACTTAGGGGCTTTCCAGAAAACACCTCATTAATATAAACTCAGGTGTGATGAAAAGGGCTTCTTAAGGTGAAAAACACTCCTATCGCTCAGAAAATTCCAAGGGTGTTGGGAGCTTTTTGCTAGGATCCAGGGAGAAATACCAAATATATTTCCTATTATATCACAGGGGGTGATGACCAAAGAGGATATAAGGTTTGTTCTTGGGGTGATGTAACTTCTAAAAGCTATTGTGGTGGTGGTGGCACAATGATGTGAATATACTAAAAACCATTGACTTGTACACTTAAAAAACAAAAAAAGAAGACACTACTGATACACATAATAATCTGAATGAATCTCCAGTGAGAAAATCCAATCCGAAGAAGTCGCATCCTGTATGATTCTATATATATCACATTCTTGAAATGACAGAATTATAGAAAGGGAGAGATTAGTGGTTTCCAGGGTTCAGGAGGCAGTGGTGGGAGGGCAGTGGGTGCCCTCTAAAAGGGCAACAAGACTGATCCTTGCCCTGATGGAATTTTTCTGTGTCTTGACTGTATCTCACATCAATACCCGGGTTGGAACACACTAACAAATATGTTGCAAGATGTTACCATTAGAGTGAGCTAGATAAAAAATACACAGCACCTCTGTGTTTTTTCTTACAATTTGTATGTGAATCTACAATTACCTCAAAAAGTTTAATAAAATGTTTAATTAAAATGGCAAAAGAGAGAGAGAGAGAGAGACTCTGAGGTCTTTAGCACCTGGGAGTCTAAAGACAAGGAAAGATAAGGGCCCAAGTCCCTGGCCTGCTGTTTGGCAGCGTGAAGGTCTCAGTAAGGTTGGGTGGCATTTATGAGTGCTTACGGATATCAGGGCTGCTCTGAGCATTTTACATGTGTTTTCTCCCTTAAGTGATTTAGATGTAGGCATTGAGCATTGGAAAGGATAAGAACTTGCCCCAGTAAATGGCACAGCCAGAAAGTGCAGGGTCAGGGTTTGAACCCCAGCAGTCTGCGGGACACTCCTGACACTATCTGTCTGGAGTGGGGTCAAATTTCATGGGTTAAAGACAATCCCAGGCAGGCTCCTGGCAGGCTCCTGGGTCACTCACATCTCTGACTAATCAGCTACAAATTTTGGTGTTCCGCGGACTCCCTTGGGTTCGATAATTCATGAGAATAACTCCTAAAACTCAGGAAAGCTCTATACTATGATTACAGTTTTATGATAAAAGATAGAAATCAGAACCAGACAAAAGAGATGCATATAGGGTGAGGTCTGGGAGGGCGGCGAACACAAACCTTCCATATGCTCAGAATGTGTCACCCTCCTGGCACAATAACAGAGTCTCCACTGAGCTTGGGGTTCAGAGTTCTTTTGGGGGTTTCCTTATGTGGGTGGTTGAATCACAGGACACAGGATTGAATTCAATCTCTGCCCCACCCCCTTACTCCTCCTCAGTATGGGGGTTAAGTCATATCACTTGGCTCTAAGCCCCACCCCTCTAACCACACGGTTGGTCTTTCGCCCAGCCAGCCCCCCTCCTGAAACTGTCAGACGGCCCTCCCACAGCCACCTCATTAGCATAAACTCAGGTGTGGCCTAAGGGACCCACCGTGAATAACAAAGACACTCCTGTGATTTAGGGGAATTCCAGGGGTTTAGAGACTCTCTCTCAGGGGCCAGAGACAAAGGCCAGCCAAATTCTTTGTTAGACAACACAGTCTGATTGCAGAGGCACATCCCGCACTATAGGAAAGTCTCAGCTCCTTTCTCTCCCGGGGCCCTGCATCAGGCCTCTGCAGCGTGCTTCCTGGCTGAGCATAGACTTCTGTTTCTAAGGTCTTGCCTGAGCCCTGCCAGGAGGGTAAGTAGAAGGGCTACCTTCTGAGAACCAGAGGCCGAATGCTCAGGGTCCTATCAAGTTTTCTTTTTCTTTTTCTAGTTCTTTCTTTCTTTCTTTTTTTAAAGATTTATTTATTTATTTGAGAGAATGAGAGTGAGAGCAGGAGCAGGGGGAGGGGCAGAGGGAGAGGAAGAGAGAGAATCTTAAGCAGACTCTCCTGAGCTGGAGGCCACTTCGGGGCTCCATCTCATGACCCTAATATCATGACCCTGAGATCACAACCTGAGCCGAAACCAAGAAGTGGATGCTTAACTGACTGCACCACCCAGGTGCCCCTGGGTCCTATCAAGTTTTCTAATGAGAAGACGTAGATCTCCCTTACAAAGACAGGACACCATCCATTTGGACAACAAACATTTCCATACATGTACATGGAACAAGCTGCAGAAGTTTTCCCCAGAGACCAAATGCACCACCTTGTTAGGAGCAAGAAAACCATATTTATATGCCACAGAGGGCAGTGCGGGGCTGGTATCCGCTATCAGCAACTGGGAGCCCAGGAGACGCCCCTGGTCCACCATTTTGCAGACAGAAATGTTGGCAGAGGAGAATGGGATTGCAGACAGCCTGAGGCAGAGAAATGCTCATTCACACTTTGTGTTCCACTGTCCACCAGTCCAGATGCCTTGGACCACGGACCCAGCTCCTAGGGTGCACAGCTCTGGGTGCTTGGATTAGCCATTAAATCCACAGGCCTCTCTCAACTTCCCGGGAGAGGGAAGGCAGATGTGGAGGGAGGGCTTCCTAGAAATCCAGAGTGACTGGGCAGTGCAGGAAAGAGGCAGGAATCAGAAACTGCTGGGGAGTGTCAGAAGATGGGAAACCAGAGGAAGCAGTTTCCAGAATCTGCCCTGATCACTCTGTCTTCTCCCCAGTGTGATTTATCCCCTCTCACCTCCAGGCTTCTGCCTAACAGCCCAGAGGCAGGCGACCCTTACCCGTGCTGTGATGGGGAGTGGGGAATGAGCAGCTTAATATGTGTTGCCTGGATATGCAAAAAAAAAAAAAAAAAAAAAAGTCCAAAACCTTTCTGATTGTTAAAATAATACATGAACTAAGGTTCATATATGTTCAACAATATATGTTCACATATGTTCAGAGAAAGTGGAAAGTACAGAGCAGGAAAAAAAAATCCCTAAATGCTGCCTATTCTATAACTCAAAGAGAACCACTTGGTAACTTTGGTATTCTCCCATTTAAAACCAATGCCGACCTAACCCCAAACACCACATGCTCACGCACATGTACACAGAGGCTCGCAGATCCACATATGTGTGAACATGCACACCCATGCAGGCTCACATACTTGTACACGCTCACACACACACCCACGTATGTGTGCACACACTCATGAGCACATGCATTTATACCTGCACACACCCTTCCCTATGTGTTCATCCTTGTGTGCTCACAGACACACACACTCACACACATCTCCTCCTATCTGATCAGTCATTGTCTGAACTTGGGAACCCATTACATGCAGAAATGGAGACATGCTTCTAATCATATTGGAAGAATTTTACTTCCGTTATATTGTAACTTTGGTTGCATTCCTCATAATTCTTTGAAAACAAAGTTTTGGGTAGTTGTGGCCTTGAGTGAGTCTCTGCACTGCTCTGACTCTCAGGTTTTTCATTCGTAAGTAGGCATGGGGATCCCCCACCTCACAGACCAGATGATAAGAGGTCTTAACGAGATGGAAGGTGAGGAGGTGCTGGCGAGGTGTAGGTGCTGTAGCAGGTGACATGCCACCATTAGTTCGTCACCACTAGTTTCCTCTCTGATTCTGTCCCCATTGGCTCCGACAGTTTATCCCAGCCTCAGTTTGGCTCACCTGTCTAAAGACACCTGCCCAGGTCCTGAAGCATCTGGATGGAAAATATCACTCACAGCTCAGAGGAGAGAGGCTCTCAGGAATTTGTTGGCCATGGGTGCAAGGAGGGAGGGTCACCTAAGATGGGTAGAGAAGTATTTTCCAGCCAGTAACCTTAATTTTTAAAAATCTATCTCCCACCTGTGACTAAGAGACTTCATGGCATCAGCGGTGCGGATCAAATGAATGGGCTCACGGTCAAGTCAGTTGGTCATGATGTTTGTACACACAGCCCTAGTACACACGATCAAGGAACCTTGACAGCTGACTGGAATTTTCACTCCTCGCAAGTTAGCCACGATGGTGGCTTAGGCTGCTCTGCAGAATTACATTCTTTTTGTTCTTGGTGTTAGTCTGTTTACTACCACAGCAGATCTGGTGAAGTGGATAAGCACATTCACGATGAAATATGTGACATGAATGAGGAGCATAAACGTCATGATAATTCTTCAAATGTGCCTCAGGATGGGCCTTGTCCGACTGCACGTTGCATTCCCCGGAGCACCGTGCGTACCTGGTACATCGGGGTAGCTCTCTGACCCCGAAAGCCGTTGTTAGCAGGAGAAAGTAGAGCAATGATTTATATCCAATTCGGCTTTTCATCTATTCAGAATAAAGAGTATCTTTACCCAAAATATGCTATTTGCAGCTGTGCTTAAAAAGAAACTCTAAAAAATAAGCCTCCTTTATTCATTATCTAAAAGGAAAACACAAGAATTATAAAAATTAATGAGTTTGCTTGTGAAGTGCACATTGCAAGAAATTCCCTGCATCACATCGGGAAGCGGGGTTTGGTTCAAATGTGGCAATGAATTTTAATGTATGTTCAGTCCCCAAATCAACCCTGATATAATACGCCACTTTGGAATTTATTGTCAACAAATCACGTTTTTCTTACATAATTAATCCAGAGTAAATTAAACTTTGTGCATCACTTGGTAAATGCAAATATGTACAAATTTGGCTACATATTATGAATATTACTAAATATGATTAAAAGTGAAATTTATAATGCATTCTTTAATACTAAACTGATCGGAATGGGATATTTTAGACTTACAATCAGGTCTGTATGATATTCTAAGCAAAAATGACAAAATGGCTTTTAAGATTCTGAAGGCTGTTGGTTAAGATGATGTATTACTACAGGCAGGGTTCACGAGTCAGAGCCTGAAATGCTGAAGGAGGGCTCTGGAACTCCGTGGACAAGCTCGTGGATTGGGCCTCCAGAGCAGTGTTATGGGCAGGGCGTGGTGGTGATTCATTTTCCTCAAGTAGCCATGTTAGGGTTGGGGCCATTTGCTGTCTTGGCAAACAGCAGTAAACACTTCTTGAGTGCTTCCTCTGTGCTACGTACCATTAACCAAGCATTTCTTCGTATTGGCTGTTTAATTCTCTCAACCACTCTCAGAGGTAGATAACATTCCTCATGTCATTCCCATTTTACAGACAAGGAAACTGAGATACAGCAGTCCAAGCAAAGTGATGACTCAAGCCCAGGCTGTCTGGCTCCAGACTCCATACGTTGAACCACTGCGCTGCGTGCTTGTCATAAATTTAGCACACAGACTCGCGGTGTATGGCTTGTCATTCTTCCTCACCTTCAGCCCTCAGCCCCAAATCCAATACCCTGTCCTTGCCAAGTATAAGAGACTTGTCCTGTGTTAGCCTGGGCTCTGTCCTCTCCTGAGGGAATTAAGCTGTACCTTGGCTCTTTGTTAGTCTAGGTCTAAGTGTGTGAGTCAGGAGTCTTCGGTCTTGCCTGTATGGTTCTGCACATATAAACTTGGCAGGAGCTGCTGAGTGTAAGTCAATCCAGAGCATACAGATACTAGTATAAGTGCTATACTATTTGCTGGAAGAATCAGCCTAGGTTAAGTGGGACTGGCGTAGCTCACCCCCCACCCCAGCCCAGCAGTGGGGAAGATGGAAGGGATTCTGGAAGAGATACTCATGCAGAGACAAGGGCATCCAAAGAATGAGAGTAGGGCCTGGCCCCCTCCTTCCTGGCATTCTCCCATGACCTCTTCAGAGCTCTGGTACTCTTCAGATGGATGTATTGGGGTTGTCCTTGCTGGTTTTGATTTGTCTTTGTGGAACGGCCTCAGGCAGAGCAGAGGCTGGGGGCTCCAGCTTGGGAATCAGGTTGGAATGTCTGCTCTTCTCTTTATCAACTGTGTGACCTTAGGCAAGTAACCTACCTCTCTGAGCCTTTGTGAGCTCATCTGTATTCTGGGGTTAATGATAGTTGTTACCTACCAGGGTTATTGTGAAGATAGTGATTATAAAGTACATGGCCCAGAGTAATTACAAAGAGCACATGTGAGTACTCGTGGATTGCACTTAGTTGTTTGCTGTCTGTACTATGTACACATACTATAACGCATCCGTGTACTGTACCACGTCCGTATATGCGTGTATGTGTGGTGCATGCGTGTGTTTCTTCTTTATTATCCCTCTGGGTGTCTAGGAAACTTAGACTTACCAATTAATAACTTTATTACAAAACCTTGACTACTGAGAGCCTACTGCTGACCAGAAGTCTTACTGATAGCATAAACAGTCGATCGACACGTATTTTGTAGGTACGTGTATAATGTACCGTATTCTTACAATAGAGTAAACTAGACAAAAGATAATGTTAAGAAAATTTTAAGGAAGAGAAAATACTGTGCTGTATTTATCGGAACAAATCCACAGATAAGTGGACCTGTCCAGTTCAAACTCATGTTGTTCAGGGTCAGCGGTAGTGGCTACAGTTGTGGCACAATTGTGGTGGTAATTGTCTCCCATCCAGGTCAGTCACTCACTTCTCGGTGGCAGGTACCAGCTCTGGTGACTCTGATGATGACCCGCCGAGTGACCTTTGCAAGCCACCAGCGGGAAGGGGGATTCTGCAGAGGTCTCCACCACATCCCCAAGGCCCCTTGCAGCCTGCTGTCCCTCATTCTCTGTCACCTGGTCACAGAGACAGCCATTGCCGGTGGGCAATGCGTCAGCGGACGGGAGCTGCTTGACCAGCTGACGCTTAGCAGAACTCTTATTTATTTATTGACT
The DNA here is from genome assembly GCF_024610735.1 of Ursus americanus. NCBI lineage: Eukaryota > Metazoa > Chordata > Mammalia > Carnivora > Ursidae > Ursus > Ursus americanus. The sequence continues at coordinate 15,202,702 of NC_142127.1, forward strand.
GACCATCTCTCCAGCTAGAATGCAGCCTCCCAAGGGCTAGGGCTGTCACTGCTGTATCCCCAGCAGCTAAAACAGTGCCTGGCACGTAGTGTACACTTGGTAAATGTTTGTTGACTATTGAGCGAGTGTTGAATCCTTCCTGCTGGTCCTCCCTGGGCACCTGTCTCATGTGTACCTTTGTTTCTATTTCTTGGGGCCAGGCCAGTCCGCAAAGGCTCACTCCTATGCCCTCTCTTGCTCACCAGGCTTTTGAGGGGAGTGAAATTCTTTTTTTTAATAATAATTTTTTATTATGTTATGTTAGTCACCATACAGTACATCCCCGGTTTCCGATGTAAGGCTCGATGATTCATTAGTTGCATATAACACCCAGTGCACCATGCAATACGTGCCCTCCTTACTACCCACCACCAGCCTGTCCCAATGCCCCACCCCCTCCCCTCTGAAGCCCTCAGTTTGTTTGAGGGGAGTGAAATTGTAAGTGTCGTTGCCATTGGCTCTTCTTCGTGGGCCTCCTTAGAGACACGTGAGTTGAAGTGGTGCCTCCAAGGCACCTTTCTGGCTAACTCAGCTTCTCAGCACACAGCTCATTTCTGGGGACCGAGCAGTGGGCTCCGCTCAGACTTTGGTAGCAGAGGATACCTGGAATGGTCCAGAGTATAAGGTAGTACCTCAGGCTGCTGGTCAGCCTCAGGAGGAGTCCTTGTGTCCAATATGGGGCCGAAAATTACCTATAAATGATAAGAGAGTGTTTGGGGGAAGGGGGAAGGGAGAAGGTAGCAGATGACTGATATTTCCTATTCTGAATATTCTCTCACCACAAGCACGGGACATGGAAGGTCAATGCTGGAGGCTGGTCTCCAGACAAGTAGGTCAGAAGTTCTCCGTATCTTTTAGCTGATCACTCCTCTGATAACCTCCAAGCTGGGTGTTCTCCTGTCAGTATCTACAAGTACCTCCTAGAAAAAATCCAGTGTGGGTTGTGGGTGATTTGCTGTCCGTCTCCACATGCAAGTCTATCCTCCCATCTTCACTGAGTGGTGATGGGCCAATGTGACATAACCGTCACCCTCTACTGGGGCATCTTAGTGCAGCGCCTGGCCAAGGTGGACACACGGTGAGCGTTTACAGAGCGAATGAGTGAATGACAAAAAGTGAAGAGAGGGAGGGAGGAAAGGCAAGTTGTTTCATATGGACGGTGTCAGTGCTAGTTTAGAAGGCCCTACATTTCTGTAATAGCAAAAGATTAAAAGGCACCCAAGTGCCCATCTTGGGGACCTGGTTAATTCACTGTATAATGCAACACGATAAAGCAGTTTAAAAAAATGTAGACACTCTCTACTGATACAGAGAAATTTCCAGATACTTAGTGTAAAAAGCAAAGTCACTCCAGTGCGTGTATGCGTGTGTGCGTGTGTGTGTGTGCACGTGCACATGTACTGAACTACTTTTATGAAAAAAAGAAATGGTAGGTGGGACAGAAAAATAAGACCTATGTATTTACATTGTCATATAAGCAAAAGAAACTCTGAAAGGCTACATAAGGGCTAATAAAAATAGCTCCTCTGTGGTGTGTGGGGAGCCTAGTGGGGGGAGGAGGGGAGACAGGAAAGGAAACTTTTCATCACACATGTATTTTGTGCCTTTTATAATGTTTGCACTTGGAAAATGTATTACTTCTTCAAAAAATGTCTTCAAGTTCCTCGAGTCGGGAGCCCATTCTAGTTGAATTGTCTTTATCTGGTACCCAGCGTAGCGGGTGACTGGAGGGGTCCCTTGATGGTGACAAGAGTGATTTCCTAATAGAATCTGATCCTTCGTATTCTAGCCAAATCCACCTCATCTGAATTATTTCCCTTCACTTATGAGAGAGGAAAGAGCACATGGCCTTGACGGAAATGCTTAGTTACTGAGACATCTTTTCACTTCTCGGTTGGGGTGAACTGTATTATTGATCTTCAAACTCATGGGCAGTGTTTAACCTTCAGAGACATTCAGTTTTACAAGGAAACGTTTTTGACTATTGAAAAAATTGGTAAAATTCAGGTGTGGATACCACTTGCCACATTTTCTGCAAAGGCACCAAATCGGAAACCAGTCTCTGCTTTGATACTTTTTCTGTCTCTCTTTCCTTCACGTCTCGATCTTTTTTTGAACAACTGTCTGTTCGACATCTTTTCGGGTGCAGCTTTAGATAAAGACAGTCAGATACGTGTGTGGGTGTGCAGAAACCCTTGATATGTCCCTAGGAGCTTTTTTTTTTTTGCTACATTTTTGGGAGGAGTGGTAAATTATTGTGCTATAAGCATATTGGCATAATAAGTGGCTTATATTCTTCAGTGACAATTGGTAATTTCCTGAGTCATTATAATCAGGCTTTAACATATTAACTCAGTGAAGACTTGATCAATGTCTTTATTGAAAAAATATGTTATGACCTAACACATTTCCATCTATTACAGTGTTCTTGGTCAATAATCATAATTTTTATTGTAACTATTGGAAGCTGGTTTCCCCCCTTGTGCAGAAGACCGTGAATGCAAAAGCATGCGATTGTGTGGGATCAAGGTGTCATCCATAATAGCACATTCAGCTGAATTTATGTCCCTCTCCAATTAGGGGACAATCAAGCTCAAATTAATTTAGCTCTCAGCTACTAATGAGCAACAGCAAAATCAGCTCACTATAAAAATTGTTACTGAATTTTATTTCCTTCAACTTGACGTACCTCAGTGCACTGGGAGATAATGTTGGCTTGAGGTCTGGGGGTGAGGGACCTTGGGGCCATGTCACCTGCTCTGTCCCTGGGCTTCGTGACATCTCCGTCCCCTCGTGGACCAACTTCTAATGAGTTGTTAGAGGTCTACAGGGGTGGGCTGCTTTTGCCAACTCCTCCTTCATGGCTGCCTTTTGAGTGAATTCTGTGGTCTAGACTATTGTCCAATGTAAATAGAATTCAGGCCACACCTGTGATTTAACATTTTCTGGTGGCACATTTTAAAAAGTTTCAAAGAACAGGTGAAATTAATTTTGATACATTTTATGTAATTCCGCAGATCCGAAATATTATTATTATTATTTTTTAAAGATTTTATCTATTTATTTGACAGAGAGAGAGACAGCCAGCGAGAGAGGGAACACAAGCAGGGGGAGTGGGAGAGGAAGAAGCAGGCTCCCAGCGGAGGAGCCTGATGTGGGGCTCGATCCCAGAACGCCGGGATCACGCCCTGAGCCGAAGGCAGACGCCCAACCGCTGTGCCACTCAGGCACCCCCCGAAATATTATTTTAATGTATAAAAATATAAAAATATTCGTGGCTACTTCACACTATTTTTTGTACCAGGTCTTCAGGGTTTGATGTATATTTCACATCTGCGGTATTTCTCAGTTCAGCCCGGCCTCGGTTCAAGTGCGAGAGAGCCACGTGTGGCTGCCGCCCTGGACAGGGCAGGTGCGACTGAATTTCCTCGGTTGTAACAAGGTCATTAGGGTTTGCCGGGTGGGGGTAGATGGGCATGCTTTGGGTGCTCAATGGCAATAAAGCGCACACAGAACACGCAAGCAGGAGAAGATACTACATTTTTACTGTTAGTCTCGCAAGTCATTGGCAAATTTACAATCTCTATGAATTGGCTTACAGCTCCTGTCACCATCTACCTTCTACACTAATAAAGGCAGAATAGATCCTCATAAACATCCTGTTTCCTCGTTATCAGAGCTTGGCTTCACCAATTGTGGTCTCATAAAAAAGAAGGTTTAAAGAAATATTATTATTATTTGTTGCCATGAAAAATGCACATTTTTTTTTTTTTGGAAACCTGACTCTAGTGCTTTTGCTTTGATATCAAACAGAGCATGAAGCATATTGGCAGATATATGTTTTGGGACTAAGGAGCTGCTGAGTATTTTATTTCCCTGGCCGTGTTCCTGAAGAAAGCACAGACTTAAATCTGGGAGAGTATTTTAATTGTTTAATATTATAAAAGTTTAATAGGCATTCCGAGGCGTAATGCAAGGACACCATTTGTCACGGAACTTGATTACTGCAAACCCAGAGATGGGCGACGTGAGCCCGAGCTCTGGCATTTCCACCACTGGGAGACCGTCACGGGGGTCTGACCCAGTTCTGCGGGGGGAGGCGGGGGAGGGAGAGAAGCCACCTGGACGTCACTCCGGTGGATGTTGACCGTCTCCAGTGAGGCTGCGGCTGCCTCCCTGACAGCCTTCCACCTGGCACAGTCTCGCTGCGGCTCATCCCACCCTCATTCCTTTCAGCTGGGTAGCTGCCGCATTCCTGACTGCTCTCTCTGTTTCCAGCCATGTCCTCCTCCAATTTCATCCTCCACGCAGCCTCCGGAGAGATCCGTCTAAAGTGCCAGTGCCGGGTGCCTGGGTGGCTCAGTCGGTGAAGCGTCCAGCTCTTGGTTTCGGCTCAGGTCATGATCTCAGAGTTGTGAGATCGAGCCCCACATCTGGCTTCCTGCTCGGTGCATAGGCTGCCCTATGATGTGGCTCCTGCGAACTTCTCTTTCTCTCGCTCCCTCCCTGCTTGCTTCCCTCTAACATGTAAGTTATGCCCTACATGTCTGCACCTCCACGTCGGTATAACCTGATGCTTCTCCCGTTGCCCTCCTCAGACTTCTTCCTTACTGAGAGCTTCAATCCATCTCCTTTATAAGCCTCTAGGCTCCACCTCCTCCGGAAAGCTCTGTCTAAGCCTTCCCCACTCCACTCCAAGGAGGTTAGGTGCCCGTGCTCTATTCAAGGCTATAACAGTCTGAGCAAATTATACGCGCATAGATCCTATTGTCTGTGTGTGCGCTGTCCACCATCGAATACAACCTTGCCTTGCTCGTGTTTGCAGTCCCTTGTGCCAGGTCCAGTCCCTGATGCAGGTGCTCTGGGGTGTCTGCTGATGGCTTGGGACAGTTCTGCAAGGCACAAGTTTCTGGGCCTTTCCTCTCTATTGGCAAGTGAGGCGTGATGTGTTAGTCAGCTCCAGGGGAGGGTCAGTCATTCGCCTTCAAGGCTGAGCCATCCAAAGCCTGCTTTACACGGAGGCCTGACCACACACAATGCATGGCCGTGAAAATGGATTGCTTTGCGTCGGTGAGATGAGGTCTCAGAACCCCACCAAGAAGGTAGCGTCGGGGCCTGGAGAAGAGGCGGCATGGTATGGAGGGGTGATGCCTGCGAGGTTGGGAGTGTCATCTCCATCTTGATGGCCATGGGAGCATTTTTAGCAGGGAGTGGAAGGGTCCGGCTTACTGTAAGGACCAAGGGGAGGGTCAGCTCCTTAGGGCCCACCTTCCACTGCACATGTGTGTCTCTGGCAGTCTCTAATGGGGGGAAGGTGGATGGGACGAGGCCAGAGGTAGGGACTTGTATCAGTTAATAACTGCATTATGTTAAGAGTACAAGAAAACTGAAAGACCAGTGGCTTCAATAAGATTGGGGGTTACATTTCTCTCATGTGGCATGAAGCCTGGAAGTGGGCCATTCAGGGCTGGTGCAGGGACCGTAGTGTCATCAGTGTCTGTCTTCCTCTGCTCTTCCGAGTACAGCGGGCTTTGTGCTCAAGCTTATAGATGGGCTTCCCCTTTCAAGCAGGAACAAGGACGGGGAAGATGGAGGTCAAAGGGCAAAGAGAAAAACTGCCAAGTCTCTTTTCTGGATGGCCTCCCAGTGACCTCCGGTGGCACCTCATTGTCTGATTTCTGTCGCATGGACACCTTTCCATGGGCATTGCTAGCTGTAAAGGAGCCTAGGAAATGTTGCCCCCTCCCCCAAAACTGGGGTTCTATTAATCAAGAAGGAGTGAATTAAGACTGGGTGGGCAACTAGCCTTAACACTGATTTTCCAACATCTTCCTGTGAGGTTATTTTATCTTCCTTATAGCATTTAACACTCGCGAGAATTTTCTTGCTTGTTTATTTACCTCTCTGTTAGCTGTGCCCACCCCTAGAATATATGCTCTGTGAGGAGAAGGGCCTTGTCACTCTTGTAGGGTCCTGCCCATTTTGCCTCTCACACCATAAAGGCCGGGGGCTGGGGGGCTCCTGAACTTCCATGCCTCCATATCCAGAGGCAAATCCTTAACTCAGTTTCCCAGTGGGACATTTGGAAGCCTCTGCCACAGGGTCAGGGTCTTTCTTTCTTTTTTCTTTTTTTTAATGTTTTTTTATTATATTATGTTAGTCACCATACAGTACATCCCTGGTTTCCGATGTAAAGTTCCATGATTCATTAGTTGCGTGTAACACCCAGTGCACCATGCAATACGTGCCCTCCTTACTACCCATCACCGAGGGTCTTTCTGATATTTTTCGCATGATTGATTTCACCAGACTGGTTGCCTCCTCTCCATCTCCGGGATCTTTATCTTTCTTTTTTTTCTTCTCTTACTGAACGAATGAGCCAACGTGACACACTGGATACTGATTAGCGATTTGTACAGCAATTTTTAAAAAAACTGGCAGAATTCCATTGTTTTGCCCTTTAATTCTCAATTTACATTTTTAACGTACTGCGTCTCCATTCATATGAGAGGTTTCATCTTCTGAGTATGTCCTTAATGGAACAAAGCGTTCTTCCCCCTCAAATAGTTATGAACATTGACAAGTTATTCAAATTATTCAGTCATTTTATAATTTGAGCTGAGAATATTTATGGCCTTTTCTCTCCTTCCCTTTGTGCCGAGGTAATAGTCACTTGTGTAAATGTGGCTCAAGATGTAGAATGGCATTTCGATACTTCTAGAACCTTTCCTGGGGCCCTGCATGCTGGAGGTTTAAGAGTCCTTGTCCTCTTGGAGGTCCTCGTCAGCCCTTGGTCAGCTCTGTGCTGTCATGTAAATGGTCAGCACATATGTCTCTACCTCTCAGAAGCCCCTCCCTGTGCCCAGCCTTCCGGCTCCCATGTTGTCCTCTGCTTCTGCAAACATGGTTCTTCCTTTATAATGAGATCGCTCATTTATTTGTCCAGTGGAAGTTTTAGGGGGAAGGGACTGTATCCTATCCATCTCTGTCTCCCTGGAGCCCCCCTAAGGGTTGGTGGCATCAATAAATGAGCATGAAGAACTGAATAATATAAAAACCAACATCCAAATGTATTCTGTATGACAAGGACAGTTCTTAGTTGCTTTAAATATATTAATGCATTTAATCTTTACAATTACCCTATCAAGCAGGTACTATTGCCTTGATTTAATGGATGAGGGAGCCAAACCAGAGAGAGCCATTGAGTAGCCTGCTAAGCTTACATGGCTGATAAAGAGAAGGGCTGGATTTGGCCCCAGCCACGTGACAGCAGAGCCCACCGACTTCCACACTGCGCTGCGACTGTCTTCTGGTGTTAGTGGAAGCCGCCACTTACGTATGTGGCCTTAGGTCTGGGAAGCAGCACGCTTTCCTCTGATTCAGGGGCATCTAAGTGGGGATACTGATACCCAAGGGGATACCTTGACTCAGCAGCTATCTGAGAATAGAAATTAGTGCTGATCCAGGAAGCTGAACTGATTTGGACCTTCCTTAGTGCCCGAAAGCCTGCCTACAGGTGAGGCTCCTCACACTTCCCCTAGGCCCATGTCTGTGGCTACCAGCAGCCCTGGGAGAAGGACAGTCACCTCCATATGGGACATGGCCCTTTGAAGAACCTGTAACAGGGCTAATGGGTAGAGGACTGGCCTAGAGTGTATGTGGCTCTGCCGCCATCTGTGCACGTGACGAGTCACGCTGAGCCACTCTATAAACGACAGGTGCTCTTTAGGTGCTGGGAATTTCACAGACCACACATTTTTTTTTAAAAAGAGAAGGGGCTGAAATTAGGTCTTTGCCTATTTATTTTGCCAAGTGACATTAGAAAGGGAAAAAGGAAAAGATCTCTTGCCACCATCATTTGATAAAAGCATTTTAACTCCTTAAAATACGAGGGGGCTTATCTTAGAGAAAAAGGAACAATTCATTAAACTGAGTTCAGATGGTTAATGTTATGAAAAATTCGCACTGTTTTTGTTTCATGCAATTCAACTTGGACCTGTGAAAATTCTAGCAGCCACCATTGAGGGCAGGCTTCTTGGGAACAAGTAATGTAGGAAAAAAGAGGCTCCCTGCTGCCGGCTACTTGTGTGACCTCAGGCAATTTACGTAGCACGTCTGATTGGCAGTTTTCTCCTCTAGGAACTGGGGCTCTGTGAAGCTCAAATGAAGTGCGGTTGAGAATCCATTACATGGGAGGAGTTCCGAGCTTGCTTCGAGTCTTTAGAGCAGGGATTCTCAAACGGTGGCCCCCAGCGGGAAGTATCAGGATCACCTAGGAACTGTCTCAAAATGCAGATTGTTGGGCCCCACCCCAGACCTGCTGTGTCAGAAACTGTGGAGGGAGAGCCCAGTGATCTGTATTTTATTTTTCATTTATTTATTTATTTATTTATTTATTTATTTATTTATTTATTTATTTATTTTTAAGATTTTATTTATTTATTTGATATAGACACAGCCAGCGAGAGAGGGAACACAAGCAGGGGGAGTGGGAGAGGAAGAAGCAGGCTCCCAGTGGAGAAGCATGATGTGGGGCTCGATCCCAGAACGCTGGGATCACACCCTGAGCCGAAGGCAGATGCTTAATAGACTGCGCCCCCCAGGCGCCCCCCAGTGATCTGTATTTTAAACAGGCCTCCCGGTGATTCTGATGAGCTCCCGAGTGTGAGAGCCACCACTGTAGAGAACACTGTCGTCTTTGTCAAGGTGGCAGCTGCCGTGGTGGTGGTTGGGCTCTGAGTGATCTCCCAGAGCACCCATGAAGAGGGACACTGAGAATGTGCTGGTATTCCTGATAATTATCCACCTCGCGTTGCACCTTCTTCACCATCCATCCCACCTGGAATGAGGCTTTACCTGGACGTGTTCATCACGGATCGCCCACCCCGCTGTCTGTGTTAGATTCCTCTTGCAGAAACTCAGAACACCAGTGGCCACCTTCCGGTCTGGCAGTGGGCAGTGCTCTGCAGAGTGGGCGCCCCTCGTCCCATCCAGTTCTTTCTCACTTTCATATGCTGAAGTTAAGGCCAGCTACACCCTGCACTTTGTTGTTTTCATTTCCACTGGATGAAGCTTGTAGGTAGGTGTTGTGGCTGGTGTCCCTGTCTACACTCTCTGCTCAAATATGGCGCTAGAGGGATGTTCTCAGAATCTTTGTCCCAATGGACAACTTTGACTGGTCATGCTTCCAGTCAAAGTGGTCCCTTCACAAGGTACCCACAGAATAGATTCAAAGAATTTGGGGGGCACTTGGCACTTGGTTTCTCTCTGAACCTAGCTGAACTTAGCTGGGGTGGCTGGAGTATGTACTTCCATCATATTCTGTTTGTCAAAGTGCTCACAGGGCCTGGCCAGGTTCAAGGAGGGAGGAAAATAGACCCCACCTTCTGATGGGCACAGCAGGATTGCATGGCAAGAGTACATGGGATGGGTAGTACACTACTGTTTTTGGAAAATACAGTCAGCAAAGGGGGCTTCCAGGAAGATCAGATGCCCATGTGGAGCAATCTGTAATTCGAGTCCAAAGAATTAAGATGGAGGCAACTTGTGATGCAAAGAAGCCCAAACAATAGTGTTCTTCTTTACATGTGTGTGGTCAGAAAAGAAGGTCGTTGGTGTTAGGAGTATCCAGAAATTCCACGTGACTCCTCTCACCTACATCCTACCTCACCCTCCACTTCTCATTCCCCCATCCACAAGGTGCCGAAAACCCCTCTAACACATGCAGAATATAAAAATCAGAATATAAAAGTTAACACTACAAAATATAAAAGTTAGGATTTAGTATTAAGGCCTGCTAAAGCTGATAGCAAGGGCTCCCCAGAGAGTTAGTTGTGAGAATGGGAAGGCAGCATGAGCCCCAAAGCCCTGGAGAATTAAGGAAGGGGGGGAAATGCTTCTGGCAGAGGGAAGTGGTCAGGAAGGAGAAGACCCACCTGGCCCCATCTCACGGGCACTAAGGAGGTACTGCTGGGCCTGGTGCCGGCCAGTTCTGCCAGTTCCTCAGCTTTCCCTCTTCTCGGCACAATATCATCACTTGACTTCTTCAGGGGAGCCCCTCCCCCGCCCCACCATGTGCCACGTGGGCCTCAGGATTGCAGGTGTTTGCGAGCTGGAGGCTAGAGCGTCGTGTTTCAGAAATTTGGTGAGACTGACAGGCAGGAGAGAAACCCACCAAGGAGCCCTTTTATTTTAGCGTGTTAAAACAATCCTCATTTGGCCACCTGGGCTTGTGTGTGGGGGGTGGGTTGTAATTTTACCTCTGCTGCTGCCCATCACTGCAAGTGTGCTATTAAAGGCAATCTTGCTGCCACTGCTGTGAGACGCCAGCTGAGAGCTGCCAGTTTCCTGGCTGACCAGTGACTGGAGCGCCCATATCCTTTCAATCCAGAGTGTGGTGTGAAATAGAAATTGAGCTGAGACTGGATTCTTTCCTCCAGATGAGCCTCCTTTGAAAGGAAAAGAATTGCTTTAAAACCAGGGAATCAGTCTGACCGGTGATGCTCCCACACTGGCAGGCAACTCCCACACCTCCCTGTGGATTATCTGCTTGGTGGCATCTGTGGGTGACAGTCCTGCTCTGGCTGCCCTGCTGCTCAGTTTGGGACAATGGGCCCTCTGGAACATTAAAATCGTATTGTGAATTTGGGGGGCTAAAGAAGCATATTTTCAATATTCTGTAGTTTTCTATTGTCAACACCACTAACTCTCTCCTTCATCATTGACAACATTCTCATCACTGAAAAGCTAAAGAAAATGATGTGGTGGGCCCATTCTGTGGGCAGAAAACTCAGGGGGCGGGAAAAGAGCAGGAGTGTGGGAAATCCCAGAAGGAAACTAGGTAGGGGCAGGCCAGGTGATTTGGTGTGGAGTGTAGGCAGAGGGCTTAAATTTTTTAGCTCATCGATTGTCACACCATTTGTGAAGGAGGCAGAGGCAGTTGGACAAGTTTACTTTTCCAATCTGGGCTTTGGTGTTCTCAACAGCAAAATGGAGATAATAGGAATATCTTTCTCATAGGGTCGATTGGAAGATTCAGTGAAATAGTATGTGCAAAGTGCTAAGAATAGTGCCTGGAGCAAAGGAAATAATAAAGGTTCACTGTCACTGCTACTATTACTGTTTGATAGAAGAATAAACGGAGGCACAAAGAAATGACAGAAGGAACATGGTAGAAAAGAAAAGTCTACTGTGTCAGATGCACATGGGCAACCTTGAGTTTGTTGGGGAGGAAAAATTTTCCTCTACAATTTAAGATTCTTCTAGCTGTTCTAAGAATTCAATTGACATGAGACAGATTAAAAGGAGAAAATTACAATTTGTTCAAATATCTCTTCTAGACCTCTGTCTTTCTCCACCCCCTCGAGGAAGTAGGAAGATCGGTAGGAGAAGAAGGGGAAGAAGAAAGGGGGGGTAAACAGAAGGGGGAATGAACCATGAGAGACTATGGACTCTGGGAAACAAACTGAGGGCTTCAGAGGGGAGAGGGGTGGGGGAATGGGATAGGCCAGTGATGGGTATTAAGGAGGGCACGTATTGCATGGTGCACTGGGTGCACGCAACTAATGAATCATTGAACTTTACATCGGAAACCAGGGATGTAGTATATGGTGACTAACATAATATAATAAAAATAAATAAATAAAATTTAAAAAATCACTTCTTTAAAAAAATAAAATAAAAGGAGAAAATTAAATTTAATTGTGTATATATGGGGAATCCACACAAATATGATATTCTAAAGATAGTTAGGCAAAATGAGGTATATATGTCGTCCTGAATTAAGGAAAAGGAGGTAGCGGTCTGGGACTTCAAAGGGAAGGAAGACAATTCACAAGAAAATGAAAAAGAGTAAATGTTTGGTAAACAAATACTTTCTGGACCATATAAAACAGTGGGACACAGAGAAGAATTTTATTTGATGAACCAACTTTGCTAAATTCCTCCCTCTCTACTATCCCTAGTTTATATTATGATGTAGTTTTCTATGGTGATAGCTCTCTACCTGGAGCTGGCCCTCTATCTAAATTTTTCTAGGTAGTTAAGGGAGAAGGTCAAAGGTTCTTCCTGAGTCTTTTGGGCCTTGAATGAAGTAATCTGCATGCCAAAGTGGCTTATCTTGGGGCAACTTGTTCCTGAACCCCTACAGGTCCTAATCCAAAAATCACATGACTTTGGCAAATTCTTTAACCTCTTTAAGCCTCAGTTTCCCTTCCTGCAAGAGAAGAATATTGGAGAGCTGGTTTCTAAGCCCCTCCAGTTAGAAATATTATGAACCTTCTGTGAAGAGTTCAAGATCAAGTAAGGTTCTCATAATAGACCTGGAAGGGGGAGGAAGAAATGAGGGTGGGATGGGAGGGGTGATGTGAAAGCCAGGGATGGTCATGGGATTCCAGAAGCATCTATGCCACTTCTGGAGTTCTCCATGAATGGTCTGAGGTGATGTGGCCCTGTGTGGGAGTGGACAGAGCTGGCTGCATTTTTAGCAGGGTGTGTGTTTTGGGGGGAGTGGGCAGGATGGCTACCTGGGAAATGTCCTAGACTAACAGCTGTCACTGTGCAATTGTTCTGAGATGCTTTTGAAATGATCTTGATTCATTGGGTCAGCTTGTCTCCCCCTTGTTAAGCACTGAATGCTTCTGTGGGGTCCAGTCCTTCCTCTGACATCCTGAAGGAATAAGCCGATGCATTTATTCCTCATGCAAGTTATACTTCTGAGACCCTGGGGCTAGACTGAGAGATGGTCCCTCTGGCAAAAGGTGATGGAAATGCTGGGTCTCCAGAGTCTAAGGAGGAGGAGGCTGGAATAGGAATTGTCCAGTCAGAGAGGTCACTGATGCTTAGCTTAGCTTGGACAGGGCCCAGGGGGGAGAAGCAGAGGGAACTTCATAACTGGAGGAGCCTACATTTTCCCAGCTCAGCTGTCTTGTCACCCAGATAGGAAAACTGAGCCCAAAGTGTGGAGAAGATGCATCAATCTGCATGTTCTGAGGGTTATGTGTGTGTGAGGCTTTTGAGCGCAGAAACGACAAAGTTTGGTATTTGTTAATACAAGGAGTAATGAATTATATATGCAGGCTGGTCTGATGTCCCCTCTTCAACCCTTCCCCTGTCAAGCTTTCTCTCTCCGTTAAAGCGTCAAACACCCAGCTCCCAGATGGCCTCATCTAATAAAGAGGTATGGGCTGTGGGTAGACAGTGTCTCTCAACATCTCTTCTTCCTCCTTCTCTTATTAATAGGATCCCCTTTGTTTGAGTCAGTCATAGGCTATGCGGGTAGAGTCTGCATTTCCCAGCCTGCCTCACTTGGTGAGGCCAGTGACTGAGTCCTAGCCAGGGGCATGTGGGCAGAAGTGATGGGTGCAGCGAAGGGCCCCATCCTCAAACGGAAATTGCTTGCCTTCTTCCACACCGTTCTACCTTCCCATGGCTGGAACCGCAGCGGGGTGAGACAGAGCCACTTTAAGCCCTGGGTCACCTGACTTCTTGGACTTTTTCATCAGACTAATAGGAAGTTTCTGTTTTCAGTCCCTGTTACTTGGTCTTAGGTTAGGTCTTAGCAGCCAAATAAATACCATTAATCCAGGGATGCTGTGGGGTGGGAGTGGGTAGACAGTGGGGAAGAGGAATTTGTGTTGGGTCTTGAGACAGTGACAGTATTTAAAACAGCACAGTCTAAAGTCTGGACTCTAGCCCCTGATCCGCCAGCCCAAGAAGTCTGGGTTGGGGGCTGGGATGGTGGTCATTTCACCTCTCATCTGTGACTTGGTAGGGCCTGACCTCCAGGACCAACATTCCCTGACCTTCTAACTTTGGATCCTTCTAGATGATTCCATGTCAGTCACTTTACGCTGACAGTCCTTCACATCCTCTCCCAGACAGGTTGGGGAATTATCCAGACATACTTGTCTCTCTGAGTTTCTCCAGTGCACCCCCTGATACACCCGGTAATCAGCCCCACCACAACATGCTACCCCCCACTCCCGGCCTGCAGGGAACGGCTGAGGGGTGCTCGCGAGGCAGCTGCTTTATGTCCTCCACAGAGCAGGTCATTTGTGACTGGCTATGTGATGTGATTGAAGAGTCCCCATCCATAAACTGGCTCGGATTCCACTGCGCACCATGGGGCTAGAAAACACCCGATTAGAGTTTATTCTTGGATTGAGTCACCCCAGGCTTCATAAGGCCGTCATTCAAAAAGAAGTCCTTCATTCACTGTTATCATTAATTCACCAGATATGGCTTCATGCTGAAACCGGGTATTTCGGGTCCTACTCTGGATACTAGAGACCCGGTGTGGCCCTAAAACTGCCTCACATCCATGGCGCGTGTGCATGCGCGTGTGTCTGTGAGTGTGCGGAGAGCACCCCGCTATGTCAGTGTTCCACCTTCAGTGTGTCTGAGTCAGGTGGAGACCTTGCTAAATGCAGGTTCAGATCAATGGCCCTGGGGCAGGGCCACAATCCTGGTTTCTAGCAAGCTCTCGGGGGACGCAGATGAGCCGGCCCAGGACCACACTCAGCATAACCAGGGACAGTGAGAGCTTGTGAAAACTCTGGTCGCCCAGCGCAGAGGGCTCACCCAGGACAGAGGGAGGGAGTTCTCCCGGCCAGCGGCTGGAGGACTGGGGCAGGTGTCCCAGGAAGTTTCACATGCATCTCAGCCTCTCCTGGATGTGAATAGGCCATCAGCATCAGTAATCAGATCAGCATGAGGAATAGCTTTTCAGACTTACATTTTTCCCCCCAATCTGCATTAATGAGACCTAGCCAAGAGTCATTTCTGGTTGGGAGTTGGCACGTGGAGAAAAATGTTAGATGTTTATAGCCACGGTTCTGAAACCCGAGTGTGCATCGGAATCTCCAGACAGCTCGTGCAACCCGTATTGCTGGACCCCACCCCAGAGTTTCTAATTCAGTGGGCCTGGGCTGGGGCCCAGGAAATTGCATTTGTGACAAGTCCCAATGAAATTTTGGGAGCCACTGGTATATAGTAAGAGCACCCCTCAGCCGTTTGGGGGTTTGTTGACAGGTCAGGGGGTTCTAGAACTGGGCAGAGCCTCCATTTTCGAGGCCTTTGAGATGCAGCAGCCTCATTGGGAAGGAAGAGACATCATAAACAAATATGAAAGGAAGGGGTGGGAGGCAGGGATCGGCTGACATTTTGGCTGTTGCTGGATCTTCTGAGAAGAAAAACCATTCATGCTTGAATTAATGTTAACTCAATGGAGTATTTTCAAAGTGGTCCTTGGAGCAGCAAGATGATGTGTCTCATTTTTCTGCCTCTGGCAAGCCATGCTGATGGAGGGTCACCAGGGTTACAGTCTGAGGAATCCCACTAATTACATTATAAGGGATGTTTGCCCATTAGCTTGGTTGGAATTGTCTCCTAACAGAGTCCTTTGGGGACGGTGATGCTATTTCAGGTGGGGGATGGAAGGAAAGGGAACTGAAAAGGAATTGGAATTTGCAAAGGACTTTTCTTGGCGCCCTGGACAGGATGGGTTCCATACCTCCAGTAGGGGGCAGCAATGCGCAAACGTTAATTCCGGTCTTGTGAATCCAAGCTCCAAGCTCCTTGTCTCTGAAGTAGCAAAGCGGTGAGCCCGGCTGAGGCCTCTTACAGAACATCTACAGGACTGGCAAAGCTGGGCCTGTCACACCCACCCTTCCCCCTCTTTCGCCCCCGCCCCGACAAGCAAACCTTTGATTTTTCTCACTATGCTGGGAAGTCAATGAATGTTTAGGTCTGCTGGGTTTTAATTCTGGAAATTTTCTTTTAATCTTTTGGCTGCTTTGTGTAATTTAGAGTTTCTGCAGCCTGACTGAAAAATTATAAGTAAACGAGGATTAAGAAGTCGGCTTTATTAATATGATAGTTCAGTTAATAAACATTTCAAAATTGTCATGCCATCCATCTCCTCCCCTGGGTTGAAATTGTATTAGTGCTATAATTGATATGACACCCACACACCAAGTTGGGTAACTTATTTGTCGATATCCATTTTAAAGTTGAGGAAATGAGACTGACAAAATGCAAGGGAACAAATCTCAAAGAACAGTTGGTTTTCCCCGATGTAGGGATAGAAAAGACCTATTAGTTTGTCCATTCCTAAGACTAGGATACGTGGCCCATAATATATTTTCTGAACAATTTGTCAAGTTTGCTTGTAAATGACTTTAATGATAGATGGCTTTGCCTGCTTTGCTGGCCTGGAAAATTCTGCAGCCCAGCACACTTTTCTTTTGGGAAGCTTCTCACATCTTGCATAATATGTCTCCCCACCATTCTCTGCCATTATCCCCCCTCCCCAAGGTTAATTTAATCCTGTTGTTCTTAAATGAAACACCCTAAATCATCCTCCTCCCCTTCCCTGTCTTCCTCCTCACTGTTTAAACCCTTCAAGGATGTAATAGTCTGGAAAATATTTCAATCATCATGTCTCCTTTTCAGCCGGCCAATTCCATTTGGTGTGTTCTCCGCAGCTTGTGCTGAAACGCAATTTTTCACAGCATTGTTTTTAGTTTAAATAACATGCAGCACACAATTGCTAAAGGTCTTCTGGAACATTCCACTTGGGGTCTTGCCATTAGATAATATTGTGATGGAATACTAACCCAACTTTCCATAGGAGGCAATGCTGTTGGCTCCCAGCACTAATTGGCTATAAATTTAGCGAAAGGTCCATCTGCCTTCAGAGTTAGACCATCTTCTCTGAGCTCAGGGTGGTGCCCTGTATTAGACGTTTAATGGATAGACTTAGTGAATAAATATGTATTTGTAAGTGCATCATTTAGAAAACAGTCAAGTGAAAGGAATTTAACTCTGCTAAGCCAGCAAATGTAATTTTTCTCATTTCTTACACTATCTTGCCATATGTCAGCTCAATTTACCAGCTCTATGACCTTGCATATATTACTCAACCTTGCTGAGTCTCAGTTTCCTCAGTTGCAAAATAAGGAAAGCAAGATCTCCTCTGTAGGTTTGTTGCGAGGCCCAGATAGAGGTGTGTAGTGTTTAGCAGAACGTGCAGTAAGTCTGCAAGACACAGCAGTGACTTTACGCTCTTTTCATTATTGTTGTCACTACCGCTCCTATCATTATGTGCTCTAAACCCTGTGCTTGGGTGAGATTTTTATGGAAGTCCCCACCTGCTTATACATTCTCATTTCTCAATGACACACATTTTTATTCGGATTTATTTATTTATTTGAGAGAGAGAGTGCGTGTGTGCAATCACGGAAGGAGGGACAGAGGGAGAAGAAAGAGAAATCCTCAAGTAGACTCCGTGCTGAGCAGGGAGCCTGATGGGAGGGGAGAGGGGGGCTCAATCCCAGGACCCTGAGCTCGTGCCGGGGGCCGAAATCGGGAGTCAGCCACTTAACCGACTGCGCTCCCGGGCGCCCCAGGACACATTTCTTAAGGAAGCCTTCTCTAACCCCCTAGACTAGGTCAGGTTTCCCTGTGAGTCTCTGTCATAAATATACCTCCTCTTCTTTGCTGCTAAATAGTCACGTTACATGTACCTTTGTAGTCCGAGCGAGGCAAGGAACTCTTACAGGGAGGGATGAGGGCTTTCCCTTTCAGTGGAGCCTTGATGACCTCACACAGAACTGGACACTCAGAGAGCCTCCGCGTCTATCTGTGGGACTATCAGACAGTGAAATCTTTGCTTCTGGGAAAAGTCTTATTCATATTTGGTGCCCAGAGCATGTCGTACTTGGATCCTGTACGTGGTGGGCTGTTCCATGGGATTAAGGCTGCGTGGTTACCAAGCTGTTCTCCTCCATACACGGAGGTAGGTTTCCTCTTAAGTGTCTATTTTACTATTTAACATGACTGAAAGGCAGCAAGACCAAATCCCCACATCATCGCACTTTGACTGTGGACTATTTCCTTAATTAAGGGCTTCAGAATGACATTCTAATGTACTTGCCCTAAGAATCTCATGTAATAAATGGCCCAGAACATGACTTCTTTTTTAGTTAACTTATGTGGATGCCAAGAGATCAGCGTGTCTTCTTGTGATTTTCACAAGCAACCTGTTTAATAATCCATGTTGCATTTTTAAGGAGGACTTAGGTCAGGATGAACTGTCTACACATTCTGGAATCGGCTTTTTCTTTCTGAAACTGGAGCATTTGCTCAACTGTAGTCTCCTGGCTTCTCCAGGAGTCCATGGGAATTACTAACATTCTCTGAAATTTTTCTTGAATATTCCTCCACATTGCAAATGTAATTTGGCTGATCTGACACCTATCACATTGCTATAGCATGACAATTTCTTACTGTCTCCTGTCTTGATGAGGACTTGGGTTGTTTCCTAGGACCCTGGCTCTACCCTGTCCAATTTGCAGACTCTTCTCAGTGTCAGAGAACATAATAACCTGGTTGGAATGCTAACACTTTGGTTTGTGTTACCTATTAATTTTGCTTTCAGCAATCAGTCGGTCTGCCCCTTTGTTCTATTTGCTCCAAATATTTAAAAAATCTTCTCTCAGTGTCTTTACTTCTCATAAACCTTAATAACTTTTGGGCTTTTATCTGCATATGATTCTTACAAGACCTTGACATATTTTAAAAATTCATCCTGACTTGCATGTCTCTTTGCATCTTTTGCCCTTGACTTTTAAACACCCGAGCTGAACAGAGAGGACCCTGCGTAGCTTTCTTGCTTCCTTTAGAGGTTGCCCCTCTCCTGCCTTTTCTTTCTTCCTGACTCAAGAGTGGTAGTGTGGTCAGAATTACATTTTGGAAGCAGGACATTCTAATGACCGCATAGCGGCAGCTCGAGAAACTTATCTACATAGCCCTCCTGTCCTCCAAGAGCAGCTGCTCAAAGGATGATGACTGTGTAAGCATACATGGTATTAATTTTCACTCTTGGAGGGTGGTATGGGTACCAGGAGAACTAGTGGGGATGGCCGTGTTTTCCTGGAAGGAGAAATAAAGAAGGCAGTGTTTAGGAACATTTGGGCAGGGAGGGATGTCTACAGCGGGGGCCATAGGAGGTTTTCTTTCCAAGCACTTGTGGCCCCTGGCCCTTCCCCATGGACTCAAATGGCAGTTGGGGTTTGTGCTGGGCTTCCATGCCAACAGTGGCCAATCACTGCCTCCAGGGAGTAGAGTCGGTGACATCAGTCAGTCTTCCATTCACTAGAGTCTCACTTGGGTCTGTCACCCAGTGGTTCTATCAGGAGCATGTGGATTTGAATTCTATTACCATCCTCCCAGGTGAGGCCCTGGTGTCTCCAAACTTCATTAAGATACTTTTCACATCCTGGATATTCCTCTTTCTTTTCTCTTTTCTCCGTTCTTGGTTCTATTGCTTCTTCCCAGAAGGCCAGATGTTTCTCTGCGCTTACTTGCAGCCAGAATTCGGATCACCCAGAGTGTGCAGTCTAAGAACCCTCATCCTGTTTCCCAATATCAGACTCTTCTTGTCCCCACATGTCCACCTACCACTGTCTTCCCAAACCAAGACTTGTAGTTTCAGCTTAGAGATGTTCCTTAATTGCTGAATCAGGAATCACTTGTATGTGTGCATTTTTTTAAAGATTTATTTATTTATTTGAGAGAGAGAGCGAGCATGAGCAGGGGGAGGGGCAGAGAGGGAGAGAGAGTCTTAAGCAGACTCTGCGCTGAGTGTGGAGCCTGACACGGGGCTCAATCTCATGACCTTGAGATTGTGACCTGAGCTGACACCAAGAGTTGCATGCTTGACTTACTGAACCACCCAGGGGCCCCTATATGTGCATATTTTTATATTCTTTCTTCTGCTTTGAAGCTAAAATAATATGAGTAAAGAGGCACGGTGGTGATAAATGTAGAAGGAATGGTAGAATTAGGAAAATCCCCGTTTTGTAGTTTCTGGTGAGATCATTGATTCAGGCCATTATCATCAGTGGATGAAACCATTAGTTTAACTTGATGGGGAACTTCACACAGGGAGGAGTCCAGCTGTCACCTTCTGAGCCCATTCATTCACGAGAGCACCACTGAGAGAAGAACTGCACGTCAGCTGCCTCTTGAAACACAAACCCATCAGCCCCATCTAGGAAGTATTCTTGGCAAAATAAAGTCGAACCTAAATTTAATCAAGCTGCAAAGCTGAATTCCGTTTAATAGAGAGACAGGAAACAGAGGAACAAATAAAATGACACCACAGAGAAGCAAGGTGACAAATTTAGAATGTAAGTAATTCTACAGGTGTCACTGTAGCAAGGGCTTAAGACTTCAGAGACATAGCAACTAAATGTAACCAAGTATAACACGGGTCCTTGTCTGGATCCTGATTTGAGCAAGCCAATTGTGAACTAGACAGTTGGGGACATTGCGAATTACTGCTAAGTTTATTTGACATGTTTGTTTTCTTTTTCTTTTTTTTTATATTTCTTTATTTAAGTCATCTCTACACCCAAGGTAGCACTCGAACTCACTACCCCAAGATCAGAAGACTCACACTCCTCCCACTGAGCCAGTCAGGTGCCCTTCAACATATTTGCTTTAAGTCAAGCTGATGAGTGTAATGGAGGTTTTTTGTGCTATTCTATCTATTTTTCAGTATGTTTGAAAATGTTTATAATAAGAAATGCTTTTCGTAGCTTAAAAAATGAAGTGAGCTGGTCAGTTTACTTCCTAGGAGAGAGAGTGTCTATTTTAAAATGACCAACGTGCGTTCTCCTGCCTGACTTATGTCCAATCTGTTTTTAATAAATTAGGATTCTGGTGTCTGAGTTTAAAAAGGAGGGGAAGTAGACATTATTATTAGTAGAGTGGTTGGATTTTTACAAGAACATGTTTATTTAACATAGCGTTTGTTTTATGATGGGACCTGGAGATTACATAACTGCTTTCTTAGTAGAAACAGAGTTATCTGAAGTCTTGAAGGAACCTGGACATTCATTTCGCCAGCCTTTTCTCCGAGCTGGACCACTGTAAACCACCCAGCAGTGATGGACCGTAGAGGTTCCTTGTAAAGTCTTCCAGAAAGGGGAATATGTTACCTGCCCAGTAACCCCAAAATAACAGCATTCATTGTCAGGGGAGTCTTCCTGAGGTACCAGGTGCTCCGAGGAACCCTCTGTCTTATCCTGTCAACAGTGAAGAGGAGGAGAGCCTCTTTACAATAACCCTTCACATCCTGAAAGACTGACATCGACCATGTGGCTCTCGGCTTCTCTTCCTTCTCTTTTCCTTTTCTCCCTCCTCTCTGGGGTTTATTTTTCAGCCTTTTAACCATCAGGAACCATCAGGAAGGTTCTTCTATGTGGCCCCCTGCTTTCTTTGTGCCTTCAGAGCAGTGGGAGCTGCAAGTTCCCAGGTGGGCTCCCACCAGCCCCACACGTTCTGGCCACTGTCTTAGACTTGCCCTTTCCTGACTATAGACCCTTACAGACCCCCTAGGAAGGGCCAAACACTCGGCCTCCACTTGGCTCATTTGGAATGTGCCCATGCAGTGCAAAGCCTCTGTTGTTTGGATCCTACACTTCCAGAATCCACAGGTTTGTGAAACAATCCAAATTTTAAACACAAACACTAGGCCCCCTCAAAGAGGACCTGGGAGGAGAGCCAGTGTGGGTCCCAGATGTAGGGTCAGATGGTCTGCTGACGGGAGCAGGGCAGCTGGTTGGGTGGTTGTGTCTACAGAGTGCTGGCTTTCCCCACACAAGCTGAGGAGGTGAGAGCAGGCGGGAAAATGGAAAGAACACGAGAAGAGAGGTGATGGGTGGGGCTGGAGAGTGGAGTTGAAACCTTAGCAACCATCCCTCTGTGAGCACACTGGGACATGCCAGCCTGCACTCTTCAAGCTCTCCGAATAATGGTCTTCCAGTAGGGGGAGGAGGGTTGCCTGACCTCCTTTCTCCCCCTCTCTCCCCAGTTCAGTTGAGGAGCCCTCTCTGGGCTCATGGTGCCATATCCCTACTTCTGTGCTACCCTTACAGCCCTACTGTATCTGTGTCTTCCCCTTGACCATAGGCAGATGAGGTCGGGAGGAGCCCTTGGATCTCTGATTGCTCAGCACTTCAATACGCCTGGCCTGATGCCTTAATCTGTGTGTGGCGGCTTTGACCGGCTTCGTGCAGGGGTGTGGCTCTGGTGAGGGAGAGAAAAGGAAGACATGCGGGTATCCTCCTGAAAGCCCTGAAAGCCCACCAAATTATTCAGCCCAGTTGTCTAGTTCAGAATTTACCACACAGCACAAAACAAGTTAAATCATAGGATAATAAAACACTGTAGCCTGGACAATAATGAATATGCAAGCAGCAGAACATAGTGAAGTACTGAGAGCAGTCTGTTGTAGATAGTTTAATCTTCCTTTCATGAAAGATCAAGGACAAAAGCACAAAATGATTGTGCTAATTTGAAAAGGAGAAAATGGATAACTAGCTAACACGGACGGGTGACCATAGGGAAATGTTATATCAGTCCATCCGTGGTTTGGCACTTCTGGAAGATGACAGACAGAAGTCTTTGGATATTGAGCAATAGCACTTACTCTGGGAAGTACCTTTCTTCTGGAAAACATGTTTGGACTCTGCATTGCATCCGTAGTTTGCACGGTATGAAGCTGCTGCCACGACTTTTGTCCCAATGCACTTTAAAAAGACAGGTCATATTGATGAGCAAATGCAGGTGAGTCTGTCCTTTCAAACTTACACAGGGTATTAGAATGTCAACTCTAGAAGCTGGAAAGCAGCCAGCAAATTAGGAGGCCACGGAAGAATTTTGTGAGTTTTTATTTCAGTTTGTAGTTTACATAGAATTTACATAGAATGTCAAACCTGAAGGGGACCCCAGGGTTACCCATTTTAACTCCTTCAATGTGGAGATGAGAAGTGAGGCCCATAGAAGAGCAGTGACTTGCCTGGGATAACAATGTTAGTAGTAGCTAGAGCTTGAATTTATGGTTCCTGATGCACGTATCAGTGATCGTTATTTTATAATGCTGATTAACCTGGATTATTTTGGTGAATTTTGCCAACACATCCTGGATATCACCAAGGTTAATTTTACAGAGGTGGCTTTGTAGCAGTTTCTACTGGAGCAGTTTCCCTGGCTTAAGTGGAAGAAGAGCACCGACTGCATTTTCTATTGCAATAAGCTCAGTAGTTGTAATATATTCTCACCAGTGTTATTTAGGAATACTTTTGGCTTCATGAAACAGATAACCTGACCACAATTGCTTGAATGAATATGGGGTCATTCTTCTGACATGACAAGAATTCTAAATGTAGGAGGCTTTGGCTTTGGTTCAGCAGCTTAATGATGTCAGGACTGATGCCTGATTTTTTTCCTCATGGTCACAAGATGACTGCTGCAGGTCCAGCCATCATGTCTGCATTTGATGCAGAAAAAAAGAGGAAGGGGTGGAGTCAGGTGCAGCTACCTTGTTACTAGGAGAGAAAACACCTTCCCATAAATGTCCAAGAAATCTTCTGCTGAGATCTCATGGCCAGAATTGGTTCAGGATGCAAATAAGCTGGGAAAATGGGGAACAGGATGGCCCTAATTGGCTTAAAGCAGTCATGATCCATTCCCCGGGACTGGACACATAACAAAGGCTTTCTAATGCTAAGGAAGAGGAGGAAATAGCTATGGGTATCCCATATCACCTTAAAACTGTCAAGGTCCTTCATACGTATATGATATGATACTTTGAGACTACAAGCTTGATGCAAAGATGGACAGTGGAATTTTTTTAAGTGTCTGATTCGATAATCTTCTTATACCTTTAGTGGAAGATTATTTTAGTAACAAAGTCTTATCTGTTGATAACAAAGCAATTCCATTGCGAGACATTTATAGTTCTTAATCAAAGGATAAATGCTGGGAATACTTTTTGCCTGCACTGTAGTTCAACTTTTAAACCTAGGTTAAAGGAGAAATTTTATGAAAAGTTCATTAAGGGTAAATACTCGACAGGTCTTTAAATCGCATAATATAAAAGATGTAATTTTTAAATGTGGCGAGAGTTCCATTAGGTCAAATAACAGTAGCGTATCAATGACACATGACAGTTTTCAGAACTCATTCAACAGATATTTGAAAGCAGTTGTGTATTGGGCTCTCTTGTAGGCACCTAGAAGAGATACATCAGTGAACAAATAAGAAAAAAAAATTCTGGGGAGATGAATGGCTAGAACTTGTGAGATAGATAGATATATATATATATATATATACACACACACACACACACACACACACACACACACACACACATACATACAGTGGAATACGGTTCAGCCTTTAAAAAGATAGACATTCCGTTATGCTAAATGAAACAAGGCAGTCACAGAGGGACGGATACACTTGGTTCTCATTATATGAGGCATCTGAAATGGTCAGATTCATTGACTCTAAGAGTAGAGTGGTGGTTGCTGGGGGTAAGGGGAGAGGGGGAGGTACTAATCAGTGGGCATAAAGTTTCAGCGAAGCAAGAAAAGTAAATTTGAGAGACCTGCTGTGCAACATTGTACCCTAGTCAGCAATAAGGGGGAGATCTCATGGTAAGTGTTCCTCCCACAATGAAATAAAGTTTTAAAACAAAAGGAAAAGTCCAGCCCTTGGGGAGTAGTATGCACGTGGGTGCGGGTCTTGGGGAACACATTAGCCGGGGTTCTCCAGCGAAGCAGAACCAGCAGTACGTACACATGCATGTGCACATGCATGCCCCGCCCCCCCCATAAACACACACACTTTATTTTAAGGAATTGGCTCACACAATTGTGGGGTTTGACAAGTCTGATATCGGCGGTAGGCTGGCAGGCTGGTGACCTTACAGGTCTGAGTTAGCATAGAGCTAGGCCAGGGCCATCTGGAGGCAGAATTCCCTCTCTCACTGAAGGACTTCAGACTGTTTGCTCTTCAAGTCTTCAACTTATTGCATGAGGCCCACCCGCATTACGGAGGGGCACCTGCTTTACTCAGAGTTTACCGATTTAAATGTCAATCTCATTTAAAAAATACCTTCACAGCAATGTGGAGACTGGTCTTTGACCAAACATCTGAGTACTATGGCCTATCCAAGTTAACACATAAAATTAACCCTTAGAGGGAACCAGACAATAAGCATAATAAATAAGTAAGGTTTGTAATACCTTAGAAGACATTAAGTGCTGTAAGAAACAGAGCAATGTTGCAATTTAAAATAAGGGAGTCATTCACTTTTCCAGAGAAGACATCTGGATGGCTAACAGACAGATGCTCAACATTAGTCATCCTCAGGGGAGTACAAGTCAAAACCGTGATGACATATCACCTTACACCTGTCAGAATGGCTAAAATTAACAACACGAGAAAGAACACATGTTGGCGAGGTTGTGGAGAAAGGGGGACCCTCTTGAGCTGTTAGTGGGAATGCAAGCTGATGCAGCCACTCTGGAAAACAGTTTGGAGGTTCCTCCAAATTAAAGATAGAGCTACCCTACAACCCAACAATTGCGTTACTAGGTATTTACCCAAAGGATACAAAAATACTGATCTGAAGGGGCACATGCACCCCACTGTTCATAACAGCATTATCAACAATAGCCAAACTATGGAGAGAGCCCAAATGTCGTCGACTGATAAATGGATAAAGAAGATGTGGTATACATACACAATGGAATATTACTCAGCCATCAAAAAGAGTGAAATCTTGCCATTTGCAATGACGCGGATAGAGCTATTATGCTCAGTGAAATACATCAGTCAGAGAAAGACAAATACCATATGATTTCACTCATATATGGAATTTAAGAAACAAAACAGATGAACACAGGGGAAAGGAAGAAAAAGAGAGGGAGGCAAACCATAAAACAGACTCTCAACAATAGAGAACAAACTGAGGGGTAATGGAGGGAGGGGGGTGGGGATGGGCTAAACGGGTGATGGGTATTGAGGAGGGCACTTGTGAGGAGCGCTGGGCGCTGGGTGTTGTATGTAAGTGATGAATCACTCAAATCGACTCCTGAAACCACTTCTACACTGTATGTTAACTAACTAGAATTTAAATAAAAACTTGAAACGTTAAAAAAAGTGTAAAAAAAATAAATAAGGGGATCATGCCCTTAGAAAGATTGCTTGAATGTTTGTAGAAATATTTTCAAGAAGTCCTTAAGGAGTATTTACTACATGTCTAGTGCTCTGAAAAAGAGAGAAAAGTGGGGAGAAACACAGTCCCTGTTCTTGGGATGCTTCACCACCATTGAGATGAACAGGTGAGAAGACCCTCATGGTACTGCGTGGTGGGTGTGTCTCTGAGGAGCACAAGGCACACAGGAATGTGGGGACAGGCACAAGTGTCCTCTCTGCCTCTGTTATCCCTCTATGGTAGGTTCAGTGTGCGTTCCAGAGAGCTGGACTGATCTAGCTCAAGTTCATAGACCTAGAACTTGAACCCTGGCCACCTGGCTTTTCTCCTTGCATCACTTTCCAGGAAAGAAGACCTGGCAGGTGTTGGCATAAACTCTCTCGGAAACCTCCTGGGAGGGTAAGTCCTTTACTCTGCATGGAGGAAAACAACACTGGGCATAGAAGAGAGTAAGCAGTGGGTGACGTCAAGAGTCTGAGGTCCTTGTGGCTGGTGGAACACTGGGCACAGAGGATGCTGGTACTGTGGAATCACTTCCTGCCGCAGCAAAGAGCATAACATACTGGAGTGTGAGGAAACGTCTGGAGATGAGGCTGTCTGCTCTGCTTCCCGCATTCACACTGTGGGGCTGTGGTTCAGCCCTTGGGAGAAAGGCTAATGATCCAAAAAAGGCGGGGGGGGCGGGGCACGTGGGTGGCTCAGTCAGTTAAGCATCTGACTTCAGCACAGGTCATGATCCCTGGGTCCTGGGATCGAGTCCCGCATCTGGCTCCCTGCTTGGCGGAGAGTCTGCTTGAGTCTGCTTGTCCCTCTCTCTCTGCCTCTTCCCCTACGCATGCACTCTCTCTCCCAAATAAATAAGATCTTAAAAAAAAAAAAAAAAGGCTAATGATCAGGCCAGATAGAACCTGTCTAGGTGGACATGTGAGAAGCTGGTAGCGGTGCTGGTCTCCAGGGAAGAGAACTGGTGGCTGCTGGGGACACTGACGTACATACCTTTCGAATTTTGTGCCATGAACATGTATTATTACCTTGAAGTAGTATGACACCAAAGACTTTTCTGAAGACAGTGAGAGCTCCCTGAAGGCCACGTGCTAGATTGCCGATGACTTAGGCTCTGAGTCAGGCTGTTCGCAGCTCGGCCACTTATTAGCTGCGTAACCTCGCTTCTCTGCTCCAGGCTGCAACTTTCTCACCAGGAAAATGGGACGATCACAAGTTTGTGTGAAGAATGAGGGAGTTTATGAAGGCTCCAGAAACCAGCATTTGGTCTTGTCCGTTAGCCTCCTAGGTGTACTGAAGACAGCCACTGTCACGCAGCCTTGGGTCCCCAGCCATCTGCCCTGACAGCCAAGAGGACATCTGTGTGCCCTGTATAACTGGTTTGCACAACAAACACCTTTCCTCATCGACAGCAGTGACTTCCTATTCCTTCTGCTTCAAGAGCTCAGGAAGGATACAGTATATTTAGAAAGGGGACAGATGAAAGTGCTGTTCAGGGGCCGCCAGGGGGCTGGAAGGCTTGACTTTGCGGCATAACTTATTTTGCAAAGAATCTGCAGGATCATTTTGTCCCCTAGACTGGTGTATCTTGTCTATCACTGTGTATCTTCTCTCCCACATCAGCAGTAAGCTTCTTTTTGGAAAAGAACTTGTTTCATGAAACTTCATACACCATTCAAAGCCCTCCTGTGTAGTTGCCTTGAAGCACTTTCGGTACAGTGCTCGTTATCTCCAGCTAGCTAGCTGTTGCTGTGTGGCAAATTACCCAAAACTAAGTGCCTTCATTCTCACTGTTTCCCAGGGTTAGGAATTCAGTGGGGGCTTGGTTGGGTGGTTCTAGCCCAGTCTTAGGCTATTGCAGTTCTATGTCAGCTGGGGCTCTGGCATCTGAAGGCTTGGCTGGGGCTGGAGGACCCACTTCCAAGAGGGCTCACTCCCATGGCTGGCAAGTTGGTGCTGGCTAGTGGCGTCTCTGTTCTAGTCTCATGGGCTTTTCCATAAGTCTACTTGCCTATCTTTGTAGCATTCCGGCTGGGTCTCCCCAGAGCAAGTGACCCAAGAGACCAAGATGGAAGCTACACGCCTTTTGTGACCTAGTGTCAGAAGTCACACGTCAGCATTTCTGACCACCTGTCAGTCACTTAGACCACTGGTGATGCAGTATAGGGAGAGACATGGATACCAGCAGGTACCCTGGAGGCTCTCTCGAAGGCTGACTAGAATACAGATGTTAAAACACACAACAGTGCTTAGAGAGGATGTGATAATTTCTGAACTATATGGAATGAGTGTGTACAATGCATATACAATATATAAATGGTAAAAGCCAAAAGTTTGTTTTGCTTTTTTGGGACAGAGTTCTGTAGTTCAGTGTCTCAAACTTGAGTGTGCCTTGCAGCCACCTGGAGGGCTTATTAAAGCAAAGATGGCTGGGTCCCACCCCTAGAGTTCGCAGTTCAGTAGTTCTGGGGTGAGGGGGGAGTTTGTTCACAGGTGATTCTAATGCTCCTGATCCAGGGCCACACTTGGAGAACCACCGATCTAATTTGTATAGAGATGCTCGTGGCTCTTCAAGAATACCTGCTTCAAAGCAAACACCTCCTTGGTCTCTTAGAACTAAATACCAAGCGGTTAAATTCATTATTCGTATTATCTTAAACTTGAGGTTTGCTGAATGATATGGAGTTAATGTACAAATCAGAGAAAGGACAGTATATGGACAGCTCTAAGCAATGGTGTGCTAGCAAATTCTCCAAAAAAATAAGGAAAAGAAAAGAAAGAAAAAGCTTTGATTTGTAACTGTTGGCGATTTCCATAGTGTAAATGCCCCCACCATGGCCAGTGATCACCAGGTTCCCGAATGTTTCACAGCTGACCCTCCCTCGCTGGTACACACCAGCTGCAACACACCATCAGCTCTGAGCAAGTTCTTTCCTTATCATGTGTGGTTCCAAAAGGCTGCGGCCCAGGTGAGGGCTGGGCATGGCCAGGTGATTCTAATAGTCCTCTGCCTACTGAGGCTGTTAAGTGCCAGGCTTGATTTCCTCCTTACCTAGACTGAGACTTTCTGAGGCCGCTCAAGTGACAGGATATAACTGTGCAGACAACTCTATGCGGTGTTGGCAAATGCAGAACGGGACTCCTCAAATTCTCCCCAACACGTGCCACCCCCACCCGGTACAGTCAGTTCTAACGACTGCTCCAGGCCTTCTGTTCTAATCAGGCCCAACCGCTTAGAGACTCATTAAAGTCCTCTCTGGCTTTCCCTCCCTTTGGAAATTCCCCTCTCTCAAGGCTCATTTCCTCAGGGTGGGTGACAGGAGCTACTTCACTGAATTCGTATTTTGAGCTGCCCGGATGCCCATTAAGGATATAATGTCTGAAGGCCTATAGAAATTGTGTGGAAATTTCATTTGGCAATTCACCTTGTAGGTGAACACCCCGAACTGTTCTTTAGGTTTGAAGGGCTATTTAACTTGTAAGCTTCTTGAGGGTGCAGGTCTTGTGTGTGTGTGTGTGTGTGTGTGTGTGTGTGTGTGTGTGTGTGTGTGTTCCCCACAGCATCTACCATGGGGCCTTGGGTAAAATAAACCCTTATCAACATTTAATGAGTTCTAGTTTGGAATTCTCCTCATTACAGAAAACATTGTCATCCTAACAGAGAGCTTTCGGTGCCTTAATACCAAAGAGTGAGTAATTTGGGAATTTCAATTACCATGAGAAATAAGTGGAACAAGATTTTTTAGGAGGAAGTCCTTACACAGTATCCCATAATACTTCTTTTTTTTGTCATGTAAAACACATAGTCTTAGAAAATAGGACTCATGACAATTTAGTGCAATAAAAAAAAAAAAAAAGCATAGCTTTCAAAGTGAGGCAGAACATGACCCCTGTGGGGGCTCGTCCTTAATAGCCTTAGGAGCTCTCCTACTCTGGGTAATTTTCTTAGCCTCTCTGAGCCTCAGTTACCTGGTCTCCAGAATGAGACTGATAATTACCACTTTGCAGGTCTTTTGTGAAGATGGAATGAAATAATCTGTGAAAAATGCTGGAATGGAGTCTTGTCGGGGGTGGGCTTATGTTAAGCCCCCCCACCCCCATCATTATTTGGAGGAATCCCACATAAGGGTTCCAGATACAGCCAGGGCACCATGACTGACTCTCCTGACAAATTCTCATTTTTTGATGGATATGGTTGTTTTTGCTGTGAATTTCTATGGTTTTTGTTTTTTTGCAATTTCTAAGGCAACATTAGTGACACAGAGATAAAGGTCCTCTTCCACACAGTGACTGGCAGGTCTAACGAGCTGGGGGTGGGGGGTGGGGGGTGGGGCGGAGGGAAGCATCTCGAGTATTAGCATCTCCGGAACTGTTTAGGTGGGGAGGAAAGAGCTATTTCTTCAGGGCCTAACCTGATTAATAAGATGATAGGTTTGAGATTCTGTGGGATGGATTTCTCTGCTTTCTACTTTCTGAGGCTCCTGGGTTTCTAGGTGATTTTCATGCTATGGCAGGTGTTAAAGCAGGAGTGATCAGCCACAAATCCCAGGTCTGGAAAGCACATCTCTGAAAGATCAGGGCAGATCAGGAAGGAGGGAAAGAAACACTTAGTAGGGTGCTTGGCAGCTTCTTGGTCCAATGTAGCTGTGAATGGTAAACTAGGGAAATAGTTCCTCTCCACTTGATCAGAGACATATTAATTAAGCACCAACTATGTGCTGCCCCAGAAGAGATAGAAAAAAGACAAAGGGCCTGATTTTCAGACCGAGGACCTTACAAGGTCGATTTAAAGTCTATACATGTTTGTTATTTAGTTGATCTTTCTAGCTATATTAGAAGACGGGTTTCCTACTCAGAAACAAGTAGAGGGGGTTTTCACACTTGGAAAATTAAGGAATGGCAAACTTCTGATGTTTTGAAATACTGCATTTCTTTATAGCCATTTAGGAAGTTTGGAACCTGAGGCCTGAGCTTTATGTGGCATACAAAGAAATCTCAAAGAGTGAGATATGGCTTTTCGAATTTTTATAGAAAACGACAAACCCAGTGCTTTCCCGAGTTTTTGGGTACTATCAGGCAACATTCAGAGAACACACGGGCACCTTACGGAGCACTGGTTTTATACTAGGCCACCTGTTAGGTGCTCAGGATAAAGGAAAGCAACATGGCGGCACCCAGGTGAGGTCTGTGGAAACACATTTGAGGTAGGAAATAGTTCTTCCCAGCAGGATCTTGGGAAGAGTCAGAGAGACGGAAAGACTGACATAGATAGAGTCTTAAAGGAGGAGTGGAATTGGATAGAATGAATGAGAGACCATGGTTCCAAGCAGAGTAAACAGTGGCACACACGTTTCATGGCATACTTGGAAGGCAACAAGAGCTATAGATGGAAGAGCCTAGAGCGGTTGTTCCCAAGTGTAATGTACATTCCTGGGGATCTTGGTACAGGATGTCTGGGCTGATACCTGAGAGAGTACAATGCTAACAAGTCCCTGCCTGGTGCTCAGGCTGCTAGCTTGTGTAGGGTGGTGGTGGGGACTGGAATGTAGGAGTAAAAATGGGGCTGGATGGAGGAAGGGGGGAATGGCAAGGGCAAGAGCCCATCACCTTGGGCTGGCTGCTCCCCCTGGCATGTTTCAGCTATCCCCACCTTCATACTGGTGATAATAGCGATACCATACCCAGCCTCCCATGGGCTCTAGTGCGACCCTCAGCCAACACCCTCTCTACTCCCAAGAGCAGTGATACTAGATTTTTACCATTTTCCTCAAATCTCCTGCCCACCACCTACAATCATGGCCTCATCAAATAATCTGCCTTCTAATTCATAGAGAAAAGAGAGATTATCAGATGGTGGAGTTTTCTTAAGGTATTGCCATTCTCCCTACCCAGAGCCCACCGGTGTCTTTCCTGTTTTTCCTCCTCCCCTTTATTCCTGTCCTTCCCTCTGCCTAAGGCTGAACCTCCGCCGAGCTCTGGAAGGTGTCCCCTCTTTCCTTTGGCTTCCTGTGGTCCTCCATTCATCCATCCCTCTCCTTTTGCACGTGCGTCTTAGCTCTCCCTACCCAGCTGTTTCTTCTGCTACAGATGTGCTCGAGGCTCTCCTTTCTTGCACCTGACCCCACTGAGAAAATGGCCTCGATCCTGTCCCGCCCCCACTCCAGTGACGTGACTCGTCTGAAGTTACTGCACCCTTCCCCCACTCCAGTGACGTGACTCGTCTGAAGTTACTGCACCCTTCCAGTTGCCCAATCAAGGAATTACAGTCCTGGCTCTATTTGTCCTTTACCTTTTCAGTGTTGATCACTGGCTCCTTGTCTCCCATGCCTCTCTAGATCCTGTCTCTTGGGTTTTTTGTTTTTTTAAAAATTTTATTTAAATGGAAAACAAAAGCACTTCACCCATTTCTCTGACCTCCCACCCCCTGCCTCTGGCAAGCACCAATCTGAATCTGTCCTCTGTATCTATGAGCTTGGTTTTTTCTTAGATTCCACACATAAGAGAGATAATATATGGTATTTGTCTTTCTCTGACTTAATTCACTAATTGTAACGTCCTCGAGGTTCATCCATGTTGTTGCAAATGGCAAGATTTCATTCTTTCCTACGGCAGAGTAGTACTCCATTGTACATACATACCATATTTCTTCATTCATCCATCAGTGGACACTTAGGTTGTTTCCATGTCTTGGCTATTGTCAATAATGCTGCAGTAAAAATAATAATGTGTGTATATCTTTTCAAATGAGTGTGTCTGTTTTCTTCAGATTAATACCCAGAAGTGGAATTGTTGGATCATGAGGTACTCCTGATTTTTAATTTTTCTGAGGAACCTCCACACTGTTTGCCATAGTCGCAATTTACATTCCCACCAATAGTGTACGAGCGTTCCTTTTCCCCTACATCCTCGCCAACACTTGTTATTTCTTGTCTTTTTACTAATAACCATTCTGAAAGTTGTGGTTTTGATTTGCCTTTCCCTGATGATTAGTGACGCTGAGCACCTTTTCACGTACCTGTTGGACATCTCCATATTTTCTTTGGAAAAATGTCTGTTCAGGCCCTCTCCCCCCTTTTTAAATTGAATTGTGATTTTGTTTTGTTTTTTAAAGATTTTATTTATTTATTTGACTGAGACAGCCAGCGAGAGAGGGAACACAGGCAGGGGGAGTGGGAGAGGAAGAAGCAGGCTCCGAGCAGAGGAGCCCAATGTGGGGCTCGATCCCAGAATGCCGGGATTACGCCCTGAGCTGAAGGCAGACGCTTAACGACTGCACCACCCAGGTGTGCCTGCTTTGTTTTTTTTGCTATTGAATTTTATGAATCCTTTGTATATTATGGATATCATCCCTTATCAGATAAATGGTTGCAAATATTTTCTCCCATTCAGTAGGTTGCCTTTTCATTTTGCTCCTGGTTTCCTTTGCTGTGCAGAAGCTTTTTAGTTTGATGTAGTCCCACCTGATCATTTTTGCTTTTGTTGCTTTTGCTTTTGATGTCGGATTTAAAAAATCATTGCTGGGGCACCTGGGTGGCACAGCGGTTGAGCGTCTGCCTTCGGCTCAGGGCGTGGTCCTGGCGTTATGGGATCGAGCCCCACATCAGGCTCCTCCGCTATGAGCCTGCTTCTTCCTCTCCCACTCCCCCTGCTTGTGTTCCCTCTGTCGCTGGCTGTCTCTATCTCTGTAGAATAAATAAATAAAAAATCTTAAAAAAATAAAAATAAAAATAAAATAAATAATCATTGCTAGGACCTATGTCAGGAAGCTTACCACCTATGTTTTTTTCTAGGAGTCTGATGGTTTCAGGTCTTATGTTTTGAATTTATTTTTGTGTATGGTGTAAGATAGTGGTCCAGTTTCATTCTTTTGCATGTGGCTGTCTGTTTTCCCAGTATCATTTACTGAAGGGACTATCCTCCTTCATACCTCTTGCCACCTTTGTAAAAAATTAATTGACCATATATGCATAGATTTATTATTGGGCTCTGTTCCATTAAGGTATATGACAGTTTTTATGTCAATACCATCCTCTTTTGATTATGATAGCTTTGTTGTATAGTTTGAAATCAGGGAGCATAATGCCTCCAACTTCTTTTTAAGATTGCTTTGGCTATTTGGGGTCTTTTATGATTCCATACACATTTTAGGATTATTCTATTTCTGTGAAAAATGCCCCTGGAATTTTGATAGTGAGTGCACTGAATCCGTAGACTGCTTTAGGCAGTATGGACATTTTAATAATATTAACTCTTCTAATCCATGAACATGGAATATCTTTCCATTTATTTTTGTTTTTTTATAAAGATTTTATTTATTTGACACAGAGAGAGCAAGAGAAAGAGAGAGGGAGAGCACAAACATTCGGAACAGCAGAGAGAGAGGGAGAAGCAGACTCCCTGCTGAGCAGGGAGCTAAATAATGGGCTCAGTCCCAGGACCCTGGGATCATGACCTGAGCCGAAGGCAGTCGCTTCACCAACTGAGCCACCCAGGCGTCCCCTATTTTTGTCTTCTTCAATTCTTTCATTAATGTCTTATAGTTTTCAATATACAAACCTTTCACCTCCTCCTTGGTTAAATTTGTTCTTGTTTGTTCGTTGTTGTTTTGTTTTAAATGCAAGATCCTGATTTGTTTTTGGCCCTTCTCAGCCTCATTTCCTGGTTTGCCTTTCTGTGTCCAGTCTTTACCAGTTAACGTTTCCCAGATTTCTGGTTTCAGCTTTATTCTCTTCCAACCCCAAACACTCTCCCTTAGGCACATCACTCACACCTGGCACTCTGTCTCTACTGTTCACAGGAGCCCAGCCCTCGAGTCCTGACCTCTCTATCTGTCATATATGTGTATGTGCCTTGCATTTTTAAAAAAACTGATTCCTGCTCTACTCTCCTACACCTGGTTTTCCTTCTCAGTCCCACTCTAGGTGAATTGTACCCCCACTCTCCCCTTGTCACAAACCCCAAACTTGGGAGTTATGCTTGACTCCTCCCCTTGCCTCGCCTGCCAACAGCAATGGTCTTGTTCTGTGCCCCCTTCAAGGGCTGGCTCAGTGCACGAGATACCTTACTCCATTACCCAGATTACCGACTTGACCTCTACATGACCTTTGTGCAAACACCTGTGGCTTCCCACCCCAGCCACGCAGAATCACTTGGAGAACTTTTAACAATCCTCATGCCAGAGTCACACCTCAAACCCAATTACCTTAGAATTTTCAGAGGTGGAGCCCAGATAATTCCAGTGTGTAGCCAAGGTTAAGAGCCTTGGCTTTCGTCTCTTCTCCCTGAAATCCATCCTTCACACTACCGCTGAAGTGTTTTTCTTAAAACTCAAATTGGATTATGTTTGATTCCCTGTTCAAAAATCCTTCAATGACTTTCTGTTGCCTTCGGAAAAATTCTTTAGTGTGTCATACAGGCCTTTTTTGGCGTGTTATACGAGACCTTTCGTGCTTGGCCCTCCCTAATTCCCCAGCCCTAGCTCGTGTGGGTCCATCAGAGGCACCCTACCCTGGCCCTTGTGATCCACCACCCCAGGCCCTGTGCACGTGCACAGACGCAGTGCTCTGTCTGCAAGGCCTGGCCAACTCTCTCCGTGCTTTAATATCCTGTTTCGGTGTCGTCACTTACAAAAAAGCCTTCTGGGACTCCCTCAGATCAGTTTAAATGTTCTTTCTCCGAGCTTTCTCGCTGCTCGACTGCTTCTGCTCAGCACCTTTTCTCTATCTCGACATTAGCAGAGCCACTGGATGGGAGGGACTCTCTCCTGTTGACACAGTAAGCACTCAGTACGTGTACAGTGAATTTCTCCAGCCATCTCTTCCCACATCACTAATCTCATAATAAGCTCATGTAGCAAAAGAGAAAGAGTCGAAAACTCAATGAGTTGTTACAGCAACGACTTAAATCCAAAGCATAGGCTGTTAGGACATTTCTCATTGTTACACCAACGTGAACTTAACACGGGTGAAAACACTCCCCCTTAAAGCAACAGTGTTACCCAAAGACGCTTAGCAGAGCTGTGCTTGCTGGCCCGGAGAAGATGGTCCTGTCCTCGGACACCACTGTTATCGAATAGGTCCCGCTACATTGAGAGCAATGTTTGCTCCGATTCCAGAGGTGAGGTTAAGACGGAGCTCCTTTTCAATAGGAATGCAAACACAAATGCAACAAAATTTCACTAGTTCAAAGCACAGTTTGAGAACAGACCAAATGTGTGTGTGTGTGTGGGGGGGTGATGATATTTACAAACGGATTCTTCATTGTACTGAAGACCTGTCTGCCACAGTACCCTTTCAAAGGGATGCTTCTCTCCAGCACTTAATATTAGCATCGGGCTTACAAAAGGGCGTGGCGTGTGAATTGCTCAGGGGCACGTGCCTCCCAAAAGAGATCCCGATGAACAGTGCCTCCTCCACCTCGTGAGAATGGGTATGAGGAAAAAGCATGAGAAATAAAGCAGGCAGCGGCCAGCCTTACCAAGGGTGGACCTGGTCTGGACCTTCTTCCCGAGTTCCCTGTCAGATTCTGGTCGCCGCCAGGGTTATGGTGAGGGTGAGCGCCCTCTGGCTATGATCGGCTGCCACTCTCCAGCTCAGTGTTTTCAACACTGGTTGTATAGTAATACCCTACCTGGGGGACTTCCAAAGGTCCCAACATGCAGGTCTTACCCCAGGCCAAGCAGACAAGTATCTCTGGGGGCGGGACACTGGCATTGGTAGTTCTGAAAGCTCCTGGAGGATCCTAAGGGGTCGGCTGGGAGGTTGGAGGATCTTATCTCTAGCTTACTGGTTCTCAAACTTGGCTAAGCATTGGAATCACCTAAGGGGTTTCAACAAATACGTCAATGTCTGGGCATGCAGGGTATACAATGGCACCTCTTACTATTGTAATTGCTGTGGGATGCAGCCATCCACATCAGGATTTGTAAAAGGTCTTTGGCAAGTCTAATGCACAACAAAGTGTCAGAACTACGACTACAGCTCATCCTCCCACAGTTCCTAACAGAGCCCATTTGCCTTGGTAAAAAGAATCCATTGTCATGAGAAGATGAGAAACCTAACCTGTCAGGAACATATTTATCCTCCTGGCTGACCTCAAGTGACTGAGATGGGAGTTCCCTCCAGAAAAACAGGTTATTCTCTGTGCTGGAGGGAAAGTAGCAGAGTTCGGTTACAGATGAAATTCATTGACACCAGGGGCCCAGCTGCCTGTCCCGCTGACTGAGCGTCCCGGAGTTCCCCGGTACCTGAGTGACCTCCCTTGCCTTGACAGGTAGCCATCCCTCTCCGGAAACATGCA
The DNA here is from genome assembly GCF_024610735.1 of Ursus americanus. Classification (NCBI taxonomy): domain Eukaryota; kingdom Metazoa; phylum Chordata; class Mammalia; order Carnivora; family Ursidae; genus Ursus; species Ursus americanus. The sequence goes on from NC_142127.1 coordinate 15,240,116, forward strand.
GAGTGGCATTACAAATAATAAGCAGATACTACTAATGGACTCAATTATTGTCAATTTCTGGGGCATTGCTAATGGCGTTTTCCTCCCTTCTCCATTCATCCTGTGTTCAAAATAATTCTCCTTAGAGCTCCCTATTAACAGATGTCAAACCTGAGTCAGTGCCCTGTCTTGGGTAGATAGGCTACAGACTGCCCCTTCCACCTCCTCTCTTCTTTGTGGTTTGTGTCGAGGTGGTAGGTATCCCCACCATCTTGAAAAATGGCATCCTGTGTTGTCCAGAAAAGGTTCAGGTGGTACCACTCTGCATCTAATCCTAGAAACTTAACACTCCAGGGGTATACTCTCCCAACAACTACATTGAGTCAGTGATGAGGATTCTCATATAAAACTTTTTTTTTTAAATGAAGATGCTCATTGGTCTATTGAATGTTGAGCATAGGATAGGGTTTTCCACTTTGGCTACACACTATAATTACCTGGGGAGCTTTAACAGCTATTGATGCTTACGTTGCCCCCTAGAGATTCGGACCGAATGGTGTGGGGATTGGTCGGGGCAATGGGATTTTTTAAAGGCTTCCCAGGTGATTCCAGTGTTTAGCAGAGGGTGATACCACTGATATTTGTCAATAAGAGAGACTGAGAAAAGAGAGGCAGAAGCACACCCATGGAGCCTCTCTCAAGTCTCACTCTTTCTAAGGACTCTGTATGAACCCACAGAGGCATTTGTCCTATTTAGCTTGTTTATGAGCACAGGTGGTTGGGTGAGTTTCCTAGGAGACCAGAGGCAATATTTGGCCACAGAAAAATCTCATCCTGGAGTGTTTCTTTTCAGTGGCCTTTCATACTTCTATGAGTGTTCACCTAGGGCTGCTGTCCTATGGCTTCTGCTGGCCCCTCCCACCCCCAGGGCCCATCAACTTTTGTGCAGTGTTGCTTGGGTACCACGGATGCAGGAGAAGAAACTCAGTACCCTGCAGAGGATGAGCCAGGGAGGAGTGGGATGCTGTGTGAAGTGTGAGATCCCGAAGGAGCTCAGGATAAATGCTGGGTCCCCCCCAAGCTGTGCTGTCCTCCCAGGTAGACACTCCTTGGTCACAGCTATGATTTTTCCTTCCATCAGCTTTCCCTCTAGTCCCTTTTCCTTCCTGTGAATGCTCTCCTGTCCTGTGTACCGTATCTTCTGACTCCCACTGACGGGACTGGCTGGGACAGCTGTCATCAATGACCTTCCCTGCGTCCATCTCCAACCACCTCTTTCCTGCCCACAGAACCCAGAATTGCTTCCGGCCTCCCGCCTCCCGCCCAGCAGCAGGTGGTGAAACTTGCTTAGTCCAAACAGTGGTTTCCCATATTGGTTGCATATTAAAAACACCTGAGGAGTTCTTGAAGCAACGCTGGTACTCGGGCTCCACTCCCAGAAACTCGATTTCATTGGTCCGCGTAGGTATCCCAAGCTCCCGGCTGGTTCACATAGGCCGCCAGGATTGAGGGTCACTGGTCTAGAGCAGTCATGGGATTTCAATTCCCCACACCAGTGGTTGTTTCAGGGTTGGGCAGTGACGCCACTTTGGCCAATGAAACACAAGGACGCGGGGGGTGGGAAGAATTAGAAAAGAGGTCTCCTCAGCAGGAGGAAGGGATAGTCCTTCTTTCTCCTGCATGCTTCGAGGAGTTGTTGGGGAAGGAGGAGGCGCTTGGAGCCGCCGCTGCTGTCCTTTGACGGTGAGTAGCCCCGCCAGAGCGCGGAGAGTTTTATCATGAGAGTTGCAGAGTGCAGCCAGGACGAGCCTAGGAACTGGGACGCCCCCGTCTTCCAGGCTTCTTGCTTTGCGGGGCTGCCTGTCCTTCCAAGCCTCTCAGCAGGCTGGGCCAGAAGCGGGTCACGATCCCAGGTTCGAGGTCTCCCGACAGGCATTTGCGAGCATGCCCTGCTAGACACGCGCAGCACCTCTCCTGCGTCTAAAGCTCGTCCAGCTCCGATGAAGCCCCCCGCCCGCCACAGACGGGCCTCCAGGAACCAGTGCCTTTGCTGGGCAGGCTTTCTGGGGGAAGGGCTGGCAAAGACCTGTCTGCTGCCGAGGGCTTTGCGCCACGAATGAAGGCAGGGGAAGTCTTGATAGGTAGAGTCTGGCGGATTCGGGCTTGAATCCTGGTTACTGGTTGTGCGAATCGAGTCGGTGAGATGTGTGCCTCGGTTTTATGAGCTGTATGGGGGGCTAACCTCTACCTCAGAGGGTTGTTGCGGTCGTTCCTGTAATAGATGGAGCCCAGCACCTGCCCTTTGGAAGTCTTTGCTGTTAGGAAGGGGCAGTGTTTGGACCTATTAACCCTATGCTGCCATGAGCAAGAGGTAAAATCATTGACAAGAATGAGAAGAGAACTGGTTGATTTTCACAGGCCTGACTACTGCTTTAACAGTCGAGAAAGCCCGAACAAGTTTTTCCTGTAGGCCTCTGTGCCTGGAATCTGTCAACATAATTTGCGCGTGGTTTGCCGTGTCAGCACGGATGCCGGCGCAGGTGTAACTGAGCGCTGTTTCCAACACGGTTGCTGATGGGCTTGTCGGATGCGCGGGGCCCGTAACTGCCTGCCGCTGGTTACGCAAAGCCAGTGATGGAACGTGGGCTCACACCTTCCCTGAGGCTGCACCCCACTGGGGACAGGAGCTGTGATGGAGAGAGGGGGCTGGGTAGCCTGTCGGGGTTGGGGCCTCCAGTTTTGAAGGCAGAGCCTTAGAGTCGGGTGTCGCCTAGCTACACTGGGGCAACCACTGTCACTCAAGCTCTCAACCCGCACTCACGTCTTGAAGCGGGGCTGGGGGTGTGGGTATGCAACCGTTGTCTCCAGCTTGTTGGGAGTCTCAGGGAAGCCCTTACCAGAAGCCTCACTGCCTGTGTGCCCTTCCTTTCCAGCCTTTTCTTTCTTCCTCCGTGTCTCTGGTCTGTATGTGTGCTCTCCTCTCTGGGCTTTTCCCCAGCTCAGCTTGGCTCTGGGGTATCCTCTCTTTTCCACCTTCCTTCAGGCTCTGACTGTCCTAATCACTTTTGCCCCTCTTGGCCTTCTGTCTTTTCTAGGAAGCCTGTTTCTGGTACTTCCGTGAGCACCTGGCTTCTTTGGAATCTAAAATGTCACTACACGCCCCGCTGTCCGTTTACTCTTCTCCATTTGGGCTTGATCTCTGCTCCTGTGTGGTTTCTCCCTGGGTACATTCTCCCCTCTTCCAGCAGCACTACTTGTTTGTTTTTATCGTTGTTGTTTTATTCTTAAATTCTTCCTAATGTCTCTGCCTCTAGTCCACATTTAGTTCCAATATTTTCTCCTTCCGCCTTTCTGGGGATCTTGCTGTATCACTTTATCAACTATCTTTTCTCTCCAAAACTTTGCATTTCTTTCTCACTACTTACACTAATGCTTTTCCATCCATTTTTAAATATCTTCAGGTTTCTCCTATCTTACCAAAAAAAAGAAAAAAAAAAAAACCCAAAAAAAACAAAACAAAAAAAACCCCATCCCAAACCAGAGGACACCCTCCCTGCGTAGTGTTCCTATTTCCACTGCACAAAGATGGTCCTCTCCTTTCCTCAAAGAAAGACTTGGCCAACAAAGACTCCCTGTCTTCCCTCGTCTCCACACACAGGAGTGTGGCATCTCCTCTCAGGACACTGAAACTGCCTCCCCAAGGGCACAGGGATTGCTTTGGGCCTAAATCCAGAATTCTCCAGTGGCAGTGTAGCCTAGGGGAATGTCTTTGGCTCTGGACCATCAGCCTCTTTAGAATCCGGGGCCACCACATAGGCCAGGTTTGACCTCTGCTCAATTCCTTAATTCTTTCAGTGGACTTGAACCTTCTCGAAGGCAGGGGCTATTGTCTTCTCAGGGCCTAATCATAATCGTGGTGAACATCTGCAGGTGCCCTGGTAGGTCTTCGGCTCTGTGGCTGCTGTGTGCTTCCCCAGGGGAAGCTTGAAAATTTTTACTGGATGAATGAATGAATTTTGCCCGAATAGTCTTAATTGAATCCTTCATATTCCCGCTTCCATGTTCACCCCCCTTTCCATTCACCGGGTCCCTGGTTTATTTTCTGATCCAGAAATCATTAAACGAAGACTGTCTTCCTTGCGGCCGAATTTGAACTTCTGAACTGACATCTTGGGCGGGCAGTTTGAATCTATGCTATGAAGGGAGCCAGAGAGGTGCCTTCAGAGTGTCTGCTCACGGGAGAGTTGCATCTTGATTTGGTGTCTAATTTCAGGACGGTTAAATTAATATCACTCAGCAGTGAAGATTTGATTGGTCTGGTTGTAATCAGGTAAAAAATGTTTTAAATTCTAGAACCCAAGGCCCCCTCTGCAATTTGTGAACACAGAAAACTAGGAGTTGGAAAAATCCATCTCAGGGTCCTAGAATGAAGAATTTTGCATGGGAAGGAAAACTACTCTGTAAAGATAAGCAGGTAGACCAAATGGGCAGTTAAACAGACCAAATGGGCGTTTTAATTGAAATTTCATGACCCTGGTCCTAGGGAGTGATTGTAAATGCTGGCTCAGAAATGGGGAGTGGGGTCTTAATCAGTGGGTGGCAGGGTTGCTGAGGCCTACTCAGTGCAGCACCTGGGGGTTGGGGGGTGTCTGCGCAGCACCTAAGCAGTGGGAACAGAAGCCTGGTCTTCACACAACTTTCAGTCTTTTTAGAAGATTAAAGTAACCCCATAGAAAACAGAGCATTTGATGCGGGACAGTGTAATTAGGTGCTAAATCATGGCATAGGTGCTAAAGGCTGGCAGACACTGGATAAGAAGATCCTGAGTCTTGGAATAGCCTACACATTCCTAGTGGGAATGAAGGATTCCAGCTGAGTCTTGAAGACTGGGCTAGGCTCCTATGACTCAGGGCTGGACAAGCCAAGAAGACAAGTGCGGGGTGGTGGGCAGGTATCTTAGAGTCATAAACAGTGTGTGGTGGGGCCCTCCCAGCGAAGGGATTGAATAGGCTGTATGTCCCTGACCTCTCCCTGGCCAGAACTCTGTCCATAAATCCCTGTGGGGTGCTGATGTGGGCTTCTTCAGCCTGTCCAGCTGCCGTGGGCCATCTTCTTCTCCTGACCTGCCTTCCAGGGTGGCAGTTATGGGCTACTTTGGTGACCTTCCCAGGTTTTCCAAGCCAAGCAAGCTCATGGTGACCTTTCTGCCCTTCTTCCAATTTCCCCAAGCCATGCTAGCTACCCATTTCAGCATCTCTCTCTTTTAACCCCCTGGTGATTATAAGTCCCTTCTCTGTAGGACTCTAGGGCAAGCCCCTGATGGCCTGGAAGTGCCATGGAGGGTCTTCACCAGCTGCTCGATGTGCTCTTCCTTTTCTTCTGACTCCTAAGCCTAACTGCCCAGATCCGCCATTATGTATGGTGTCTGTAGATTGTTTTTCCTGAGAGCTTTTATTAGTCAGAACTCTCTGGGTTGGAAGTGATGGAAAACTCATTGTAAGCCAGATTTTGAAAAGGAGGAGTGGATTTGTTGGATCTTGAAACCAAAAATTGTAGGTGTTTATGGCTGAAGCCAGTTGCTCCCAGGTGTCTCTAGGAAGTTGTTGGGCTCTCTCAGGCATAGGTCTCTTGGGCCCTTTTCCCAAAAGGTAGGAAGAATGACCACCAGCAGCAATAGCCTTCCAGTCTGCCAGCTAGACATCCTATCCTAAAGAGTCATCTTCCCCACAGTCCCAGGGGAGAAATCATTGAATTGATTGCCATTTGTCTGCCTTGGATCATTGACCTGAATCCTGTTGGCCAAGGAAATGAGATTGACCAGCACCGGGTCACAGGCCCAGTGGAGGTAGACTCAGAATGAGGTATTTCCCTAAATGGAAGATGTGGATTTGTTATCAGAAGAAAGCAAGCTGGTCAGGCCCGAAGTGGTGTCCAGTAGAGAAGTGACATGGTGGCCCTCTCTCCCGAACGGCCAGCAGCTGTTAAGTCTGGTTATGGCTCTCCTGCCCATATGTAGGGCTGCCTCGCCAACTCTTACCCTCCCTCAGAAATGCTCAGAGGCAGGCTTGAGGTTTCCGGATTGGAAGTCCAGTCTGGATAGAGCATGGAGATAGAAGATGTTGGGAAGTGTGAAAAAGACTATTTTCAAAGATTTTGGAAGATTGTTAAAAGCTTTCATTTCCTCCCCCTTCCTTCCGTTTTTTCCTCCTCTGTCGAAGCAGTTGACCAGGGAAGCCATCGTGACCCCGAGGTCACTGGCTGTTTCTCATTCTGTTGAGCGACACCTTGGATTCCCAAATACGAAGTGCAATCAGGAAGGTTTCAGAGTGACGGGAGAGAGCGGAAAGGAGAGCGGGCCGGGCATTTTCAAGCAGAACATTTGTACAAGGCCAGAGTGCCAACCTTCCAGCAAGGTTGGGAGATGGGCCCCCCAGCAGGCAGAGTGACAGAAAGGTAATCAGAAGCACTTGCCACTTTCCATTGAGGCAGACATGGGAACCAAAGTGGGAGCCACGCGTGGATGGTAAATTGGTTTTTGCTCTTCCTTTGAACTTCAAGATCCATCCCCCTGGGTCCCTCCCATCTGATGGATTGACTGACAAGCTCAGTGGGCTCAGAGAGGATTCCATATCCAAGAATCTAAGCTGTGTTAAGGAGATTCTCTGAAACTAATTGAATGCGAATGTCAGCTAGCACTGCTATAGGGAAGAGGGGGAGAAAAGAACTACCTTTAGCAAGGGAGCTTTCAGGGGCTGCGAGAAAAAACAAATGGTAAGAAAAGCCTCTTGAGGGGCGCCTGGTTGGCACAGCAGTTAAGCGTCTGCCTTCGGCTCAGGGCGTGATCCCGGCGTTATGGGATCGAGCCCCACATCAGGCTCCTCTGCTATGAGCCTGCTTCTTCCTCTCCCACTCCCCCTGCTTGTGTTCCCTCTCTCGCTGGCTGTCTCTATCTCTGTCAAATAAATAAATAAAATCTTTAAAAAAAAAAAAAAAGCCTCTTGAACCTCTATTCGACATCTTTGGAGCCCCAGCAAAAGCCAATTAAATACCAGGTTTTAATGATTTTAAGTATTTATTGCTTTTCTGCAATCAAGAAATTGAAGGCTAGAGAGCCATAAAGTTTTAACTGGCATAATTTTATATGTTCAGTTTTACATGCTGATGTTTTTATTACATCATGAACATTGTAAACCAATGCCATTTTTCAAAGTCATCATAAATGGCTATATAATATTCTAGGAAAAGGATGTGCTATACTGTGTTTCAGCATTTCTGTGTCTTTGGTCATTTTGAGTATTTCCGATGTCTGATGACAAGTTGTATGAGCTTATTCCTACAGCAGTGTAGAGCTCTGTGGATTGATTTCTGCCAGCACTGAATATTATTTTAAAAGTCTCTTAACAAAGCTTTGGCCAATTTGATAGATAAAATGACTTTTCTTTCGACACATATCTTTGATTACTAATCAGGATATTGTTTTTGCATGTTTATGAATCATTTGTCTTCTGACATCTGAAAATCCTCTATGTTCTTGGCACACTTTTTGTGATGTTAACAAGACAGTTATATACTAATATCTATTGAACATATTTATAAGGATATTACACTGTCTTTTATTAGATTTGTTACGAACATTTTGTTCTTTATATTAAAAACTTGTGTAAATGATAGAAGTTTGTATTTTTCTGATGCTTAATAATTATTTTTTGAGGAATAGTGCATTCGCGTGGTGCCAGTTAGTATTCGGTGAAGTGTCGCCTCTCTAGTCTTGCCTTCTTGTCACTTAGTTCCCCTCCTGAAATCAGTTGCTACCAATTTCATGTGTGTGTAGACTTTTACATATTACAGATTCACAAATTTCTATATTCCTTTTTCCTGTTTCTTCGAATCATAATGTCGTATTTGTACCCTGCTACAGTTGCTTTTCCCTCGAGTTTTGGAGTTCGTTTCGTCATTGCATAAAGAGCTTCCTTGTTCTTTGTATGGCAACATCGTATTCCGTTGAATAACTTTGGGTAGTTTTTTGACCTACAACAATTTTTAAGGGGTTTATGGTCCTATCTATATCTTTTAATTTATCAATGTGTCCATTGATTTTTATGCTTAAAATTTCCATGCAACCCTGCAATCCTTTAAACATTCATCTGTGTTTTCTTTCTGTGTGGTTTTAGATTATACCTTTTAAGTCAAATATAGATACACGTGCAGTTGTAAGAGAGCATACAGAAATTCCTTGGACCCTTTACCTAGTTTCTTCAAATGGTAACATCTTGCAAAACTATAATAAACTATCACATGTTGCTGTTCGGTAGCCAGGCCCACTTCCATCCCTCTCTTGCTGTCCTTCATCTCTGGCAACCGCTGATCTGTTCTGCATTTCTGTGGCAGTGTCATGGCAAGAGTAGTTGTATGAATGGAATCCTACAGTATGTGACCTTATGGGATCGGCTTTTCCAGTCAGCATGATTCTCTGGAGATTCATCCAGGTTGTTGTGTTTACCAGTAGCAGGTTCCTTTTTATTCCTGAACAGTATTTCATCGTATGGATGCACCACGTTTGGTTAACCATTTACTCGTTGAAAAACATCTGAGTTGTTTCCAAGTTTTGGCTATTTTGAATAAAGCTGTAATAAACATTTACAGAGAGGGTTTTCTGTGGACGTAAGCTTTTATTTCTCTGAGAAAAATGCCCAAGAGTACAATTACTGTGCTGTAGTTGCAGCTCTACTTTTTGAAAACTGTCGAATTGTGTTCCAGAGTGGTTCTATTTTGCATTCTAACCAGCAGTGCATAACGATTCAGTTTCCTGCATCCTCACTGGCATTTGGTGTTGTCGCTATATTTTGTCCTGGACACACTGATCGTTGTGCACTGATATCTCAGTATGGCTTGAATTTGCATTTCTCCACTGGCTGGTGATACTGGACCTCTTTCATGTGCTGATTTGCCATCTGTATCTCTTCTTCCTGTCTTTCGGACATTTTTCTAATTGGATTGTTTTTTTTACTGCTGAGTTTTAGGAGTCTTTATATATTCTACATACTAGTCCTTTGTTGGATATGTGGTTTGAAAATAATTTCTTCCAGTCTGTAGCTTGCTTTTTCACTTTGATAACAGGGTCTTTGACAACAAAACTTTAAAACTTTTGATGAAGTGCAATTTATCATTTTTTCCTTTTATGGATCTGCTTTTGGTGTCAACACTAAGCCTACGTCTAAATCTTAAATATTTTTTTCTAAAAGTTATGTAGTTTTACATTTTACATTTAAGTCTATGATCCAATTTTATTTTTTTGAAGTAGGCTCCATATCCGGGACACCTGGGTGGCTCAGTTGGTTAAGCATCTGCCTTTGGCTCAGGTCATGATCCCAGAGTCCTGAGTTCGAGCCCTGCGTTGGGCTCCTTGCTCAGCAGGGAGCCTGCTTCTCCCTCTGCCTGCCACTCCCCCTTCTTGTGCATGCACGTGCGTGCTCTCTTTCTCTCTCTGACAAATTAATAAAATCTTTAAAAAATAAAAATGAAAAAGTAGGCTAACGTGGCACTTGATCGCACAACCCCAAAATCAAGAGTGGCAGGCTCCACTGACTGAGCCAGCCAGATGCCCCCTGTGATCCAATTTTATATAAAGTGTGAGGTTTAGGACAGTATTTTGTTTTTCTTTTGGCCTATTACGTCCAAATGCTCCAGCACCATTTGTTGAAACGCTACTTTCTCCATTGAATTATTTTTGTACCTTTGCCAAAAATCAGTCAGGCATATTTGAATGGGTCTATTTTTTTCCCCCGCAATTTTGTTCCATTGATCTATGTGACTAATACCTCTGCCAATGCTACACGGTCTTGATTATTGTAGCTCTATAAGTTTTGAAATCACATAGATCTATTGTTCCTTTGCCTCTCCGTATAAATATTAGAATAATCTTGTCTGTATCAACAGAAAACATCTGTGGAGATTCTGGAAAGAATTGCATGAAATCTGTCAGTTTGAACAGAACTGATACCTGTACTATGTTGAGTCTTCCAATCCATGAACACAGTATGTCTCTCTGTTTACATCTTCGGTTTCTTTCATCTGCACATCGTGTAGTTTGCAGCCTGCAATCTTAGGCATGGTTTGTTAGATTTATATCTAAGTAATTTCTTCCACTGATTTTTTTTTTAAGCGGTATTGTCTTCTAAACTTTGGTTTTTGTCATTAGTGTGCAGAAGTGTAATTGATGGTTGTGTTACTCTTGTAGCCTGTGAACTTGCTGAATTCACTTGTTAGCTGTACATTTGGGGGGGGTGGAGATTAGATATTTTAGGATTTTCTATATAAGCAATCATGTCATCTGCAAATAGGGACAGTTTTTCTTTATTTCTTCATTTTTTCCCCCCAGTTTTTCTTTATTACTAATCTGTATGGTTTTTACCTCTTTGCCTTGCATTATTGCTCTGGCTGGCACTTCCAGCACTATGTTGAGTAAGAGTGGTGAGAACAGATATCCTTGCCTTGTTTCCCATTTTTTCCCCCCACCGTAAGTATAACATTAGCTGTAGGTTTTTTTGTAGCTTCTGTTTACCAAGTTACAATCCCCTCTTCCTATTTTCTAAGAGTTTTTATCATGAATGGACGTGGGATTTTGTAAAATGCTCAATCTGCATCAAATGATATGATGTGAATTTTCTTCTTTAGCTTGTTGATACAGTGGATTACATTCATTTCCCCCCCCCCCCAAATAATGAATAAGCCTTGCATCTCTGGAATAAATCTTCCTAGTTATAGTGTATACTTAAAAAAATATATTCCTGAATTCTGTTTGCTAATATTTTGTTAACGATCTTTACATCTATATACATAGCTGATATCGGTCTTTAGGTTTTGTTGTTCTGTCTTTGATTATGGTAGCAGGATAATACCAGCCTGACAAAATGAACTGGAAAGTACTCCTTCCTCTTTTCTCTGAAAGAGATTGTGTAGAACTGCTGTTAATTCTTTAAACATTTGGTAGAATTCTTCAGTAAAACCATCCGGACTTGTAGATTTTTTTTGTGGTGATTTTTTTTAATTAAAAATTCAATTTCCTTAATAGTCACAGGTTTATGCCAGCAATATTATTTTATCTTGTGTGACTTGTGTTAGGGTTTTGTGAGGAATTGGTCTTTTTCATTGAAGTTATTAAATGTAGTGTGTAGAAGTTTATAGTATTCTTTTACTATTTATATTAATATTCCCTTTTTCATTCCTTATGTTGGTAATTTGTGCCTTTTTTTTCTTACTCTTGGCAGAGGTTCTTAAAAGTTATTCATATTTTCACAGAGCTAGCCCTTTGTTTAATTTATTTTCTCTATTGTGTTTTCAGTTTCATGTATTTCTGCTCCTTATTTCCTTCCTTCTGCTTGCTTTGGGTTTATTTCACTTTTTTTTTTTTTTTGGATCCTTGAGGTAGAAGTTTAGATTATTAATTTGAGGCTTTTCCTCTTTCCTAACGTATGCTGTTGGTGCTATAAAACAGTCTCTCAGCACTATTTTATCTGCATCTCACGAATATGGATATGTGGCATTTTCATTTTCATTCAGTTCAAATCAATGAATTTTTTTATTCTGCCTGAGACTTCCTTTCTGGTCCATGGATTTTTAGAAGTATGTTGTTAAGTGTCCAAGTGTATGGAGAATTTTCTGTTATCTTTCTGTTACTGATTTCTAATTTGATTTCATTACAGCTGAAGTCTGTAGAATTTCAGTTCTTTTAAATTTGTTGAGGTTTGGTTTTTTTTTGCCCAGGATATCGGTTATTTTTAGTACTTTCTTGTAGGAACTTGGAAAAAAAAAAAAGGATTTTGCTGTAGTTGGGTGGAGTAGTCTATAAATTTTGATTTGATTCTGTTGATAGGGTTGGTGGTGCTGAGTTCTGTTTCCAGGATGACTTTCTCTTCAGCTCTGTTGTTGAGAGGGGCGAATTCAGAATTTGTAGATTTCTCCTTCCAGTTCTACCAGTTTTTGCTTCACATATTTTGCCCTTAGCTCCTGGTCTTTGGCACACATTTTAATTAAGAGGTAGGCTACCGGACTGAGTTGACGAAAAATTGAGTTGTCATTGTTGGATTTCTGAGCAAACATCTTTTTAGAATCTGTTGAGAAAGTATGTAATTTGTCTCCTCTGATTTATCCTAAAACAAAGTCTTCTCCAGCATGAAGCACATTGCATTTTATTGTTCTTAAATGTTCACATTCAAAGTTCCAAGAGGGGAATGAAGCGGTTGAGGTCTCTGTGACAAGACCTAAGGGTTCTGTGATATTGGGATAATTGGTTGTAAAATACCTAAAATTTCAGTCTGCTACTGAAATGTTTTCTTCATTCCTCGTAGGTTAGAAAAAAAAATCTATTTTTTAGATAGATATCTATCTATCTCTTGCTGGTAGTTCAGAGCTTTTGGAAATTGTGTTACAAAAGGCTATGCTAGCAAAATGATTAAAAATAGGGGCTTTGGAGGCAAAGCTTGGGCTCTGAGTCCCAGTTCCAAAGGTAAAGTCTCTAATAGTTTCCTCCTTGGTGAAATGGGAATGGAAGGCTTTCAGGATTGTTTTAAGAATCCAGTGAGGGGCACCTGGGTGGCTCACTTGGTTAAGCATCGGTTTGCTTTTGGCTAAGGTCATGATCTCAGGGTCCTGGAATGAGCCCTGTGAAAGGTGAAAGACTCTCCACTCATCGGCAAGTCTGCTTCCCCTTTTCTTCTGCCCCTCCCCTTTGCTCATGCTCACTCTCTCTCAAATAAAATCTTAAAAAAAAAAATTCGGTGAGTAACCTAGTGCCTAGCGCTTCATTAATATTTGTTTGTGCTGCTTCAGCTAAAAAAAAGGGACTGCATTAATGAATTTGGAATTGGCTTTACTTCCAGTCCTGAAAAGTTTGCCCATGATAGGACCAGTTTCCTTTCACTTGATACAGAGGCATTCTGCCCATCACAGGAAACTTGAGCTGGAAGGTGGCTGGAGGGTAGTCTGTCAATTTCATCAGTCCATGTTTCTGATCGTGGGTCAGAAGCCGCGCCGGTAGAAAGCGAAGGTCTGTGTCCTTGTATACTCAATCACACTACTGGCTATGATACAGAGAACCCACCTGCATATTTCACTGGTTCACCTTAGTCCTGGAGAGGTTTGGCCATGTCCCAAGCTAGGTATTAGAACCAAATACAGCGTGTGCTGTCCAACTCCTGCTCTGTAATTATTCCTTCTGATCAGACGTTAACAGTAAAACCGACGACTTGAAAGTAGTCTAAAGATGAAAAGATAATTTGCGTTTGGACGAGAGGAACAAAATGCGTGGCCGTGGTCGGGGAAACCTTTGAGGCAGAGCGGGTGTTATGAAGACTGAGTATCTTAGTTTTGCAGTGACTTTCTCTCTATGGGTTTCATTTTGTTAAATCACTTTGATTTAACAGGAGACCAGAGCAACCGCAGCCAGTTGGCAGGAAACCTTCAAATCCTGTTAGGTATTTGTTTCCATTTGACACAATAATCAGTTGGGGGTCTTCACAAGGTTATTGGAAAGTAGTGACTTTTCTTTTTTCTTTTATTTTTTTACTTTCTTTTTCTTTTTCTTTTTCTTTTTTTTTAAGGGGAAGAATGACCTTGGTTAAATCTAGAAAAACCGACCTAATAGGTCGAGGGTTTCCACGAGCTATGTGATGGCTTTGGAAGGCCTTATAGATGTTTTAAAATAATACTTTGGGGACAAAAACACGTCCTTCAGCTAGTGACCTCATTATCTTTTCTCATACTCCTTCTTCCACATCTTTCTAGTGTTCTCCATACCAAAGATAAAGAAACTGGAATCAGAAGTTTCAGGCAGACACTGACCCCAGGGCTCCCAGGGCTTGATTCCGAATATGCATGGGAAAATGCAGTTTAGATCAGGAAGGAGTAAAGCTCTGAGGTTTATGGGTACAATAGATGGTCTCCAAAACTAATTGGAAGAAGCAAAAATATTTAAACAAACTGGGTTTCACAGTCACCCTCTTCAGGGAAGGAATTATCACCATTGAGAAGCTTTTATTAAGTGGCTAATGAAGTATGATTCTCCCAGGGCCCATCTTCCGGTAGGAGTCGTTCTCTTTCTTTCCAAATAAGAATGTGTGTGTGAACTCCAGTTTTACTGAGTTCTTAACTGACTGTGCTATTTACTGCAGGTGTTTCAAAAAAAAAAAAAAAAAACAAACAAACCAAAAGGATTCAGACCAGCTAGGGCGGAAGGCCCAGTGGCTAGGAGACAGCTACTGATTGGCTTGGCCTGCTGCTGCTGGGGTCACCTGGCAACCATCTGAGTGGGTGATTAAGTGACAGGTGTGTGGGGGACAGGGCCAGCCAGCTGTCCTCAGGGCCTGTTGCACACCATGGAGGTGGCCATGACTGGGTGTGAGTCAAAGCTACAGGTGATGAGTGAAGAGGAGGTTTGCCTCCCCGTGGTTGCCTCGGAGGGGCCATGTACTGCTTGGGGGAAGGGTGCTTTAGATTTCGTATAAAACCAGATCCCTGCCTGAGTGACGGAGACTTCATCCTTAATGATCCTCATGAGCTACGAGATTTCAATTCAGGATTCTGTGAGGAAGAAGTTGCACAATATAATTCTTAAGCGATTTGCAACTCAAGGCTTTCAGTTCTGCATGAAACCTGGTCTCAGAGCTGCTCCTGGGGGCCAGACTCCTATTGATGAGGTTGGGGAATATAGGTGAGGTTCAGTGGGGTGGAGTCCAGACCCGACGACCAAGAAAGAATTCTTGAGGCATCTTTGGTGCAAAATTGGTGGTTTATTAAAGCACGGGGACCGGACCCATGGGCAGAAAGAGCTGCTGCACCGGGTTGCAGAGAGGTGGCTGTTAACATACCATGGGGTTGGGGGAGGTAAGGAAAAAGGGAGGTTGAGAAAATACTTCCATACGTTAAAGAAGATTCACAGGATACCGGAGGCCTTGCCATTGTCAAGTTAAGGTTGTTTTTCCCTCTAGCAAGGCGTTAACATTAAGATGGTTGGGAACTTCCTGGAGGCTGCAGATTATAAGGGCATTTAATTGTATCTACGTTCCCTTCCGGAAGCTATCTTGTAAACTGCTAGGACATTTGCAAACTGAGGGAGACTCAAGTCTTGCAGGATTGTGGTATCTATAGGTTAACTGTTTCTTTGTCCTTTAGGGCAGCCAGGAGTGCCTGAGGAACAGCACGTACATGGTGGGGGGGGGGTTGTGGGGTGTCAGTTTCTGTTTTGTCCTCAACTTGCCTTCTGTTCCCTCATCACTCTTAGCTGGCTGTGTTTTCCAGCTTAGGGTAGAGCTGGGCAAGAACAATTTAGACCCCGTGGCTGGTTGAGTCCTGCCCTTAGACCCTCACAGAGCCCGGGGAGTTATCTGTGGGGGGTAAGGTCAAGTTGGCTGAGCATCTGTGAGCCTGGGGCCCCATAGCTGGCAGACAGTGCCTCTAGGATTCGACCTAGCTGTGCCAGGTCCTCCCACCTCTCTGGGACCTCATTACTCAAAGCAGCACTTTCCCAACGGCGGGTTGGCACCCTTCAGTGAGTTGTGAAACGGATTTAGTGGTTTACAACAAGCGTTGGAAAAAAGGTGAACAGAGGATCAGAACTGTTCACGCGTAGTACATAGGATTTCCCCAAGTGTATTCCAGGTACGCTGTGTGTCTGTTTACTGGTTAACAATGTAAAATGTATCTCTTACCCTGGGTCAGAAAGTTCCCGAGCTACTGGACTTTTTGCTAGCAATGACTTCTCTCTGCCCGAGATTCTCCTCTCTCCTAACATACATACATACCGTTCATAAAGAAGTGTGGCCAGCCCCCCAAAGCTGGGCACTTTTCACCTGCCTTAAAAGGAAAGGACTATTCTAGGAACCTGTCAATTAAGATTAATGTCCTACAGTGCCCTGTGAATTCATAGGGACTGAGCTTAAAGAGGGAGAGAGGGTTTTGGGGGACATATCAGTTGTTTTTGCTGCAGGACAAACCACTCCAAAACTTAGTGCTCAGGGGTGCCTGGGTGGCTCAGTTGGTTAGGCATCTGACTCTTGATCTTTGGCCGAGGTCGTGATCTCAGGGTCCTGGGATCAAGCCCTATGCTCGGCTCTACACTCAGTGGGGAGTTGACTTGGGATTCTCTCTATCCCACTGCCCTTCCCCACTGCTCTCTTTCTCTCTCTCTCAAATCTTAAAAAAACAAAAACAAAAAAAAAAAAAAACAAAAAACCTAGCTGGAGGGGCGCCTGGGTGGCTCAGTCGTTAAGCGTCTGCCTTCGGCTCAGGGCGTGGTCCCGGTGTTCTGGGATCGAGCCCCACATCAGGCTCCTCCACTGGGAGCCTGCTTCTTCCTCTCCCACTCCCTCTGCCTGTGTTCCCTCTCTCGCTGGCTGTCTCTCTCTGTCAAATAAATAAAGTCTTTAAAAAAAAAAAAAAAGCCTGGTGCCTAATTAGTAGGCGCCCATTTTATTCTGATGATTTACATGTATCAAGAATCAGGACAGAGCACAGCAGGGGTGACTTTGCTCCTTCTTGTCGCAGACCTCAGGCAGGAAATCTTCACGGCAGGAAGTGATCTGGCCCCTGGGGGCTGGAATCACCTGGAGGTGTCTTCACTCACGCGTGGAGCAGCTGTGCTCCTTCCTTGTCAGGGAAACCTCAGCTGAGGCTGTGAGCCAGAGCCCTACGGAGGACTCTGCTACGCGCCAGGCTTCCTCAGGCTTCCTACAGAGCAGTCCGGGGCTCTGGGCAGGTATCCAGGAGAAGTAGGTGGAAATTAAGTGGCCCTTTCTGACCCAGCGTCAGAGGCCAGTTCTGTTGCATTCAAATAGTTACAAGCAGGTCATGGCAGGAAGAGACATATGCCACTCATTTTCAGGGAGGGAGTAACAAAGAATTGGTGAGAAGTTTTACAATTGCCACAGGTAGATAAGCGTTTCCTTTTTGGGCGAGGGGGAAAGGGTTTAGTGGCTTTTCAAAGAACACTGTACTTGAATGTGGACGGACATGCCCATCAAGCCGAGGCCAGAGGGCACATGACCTCTGTACAGAAGGAAAGGGGGAGTGGTGGCTAATGACAGAGGCCTTGGGACCAGAGAGCTGCGATCAGCCAATTTATTTTTTAAATGTTAGATGGAAGACATCCCCGAAAGGCCTGAGCATTACTCGCTAAGGCAAACAGACTGTCAGAAAGCATTCGGCTAATTAATAGACAAACCAGTGAAGAACGCCCGCCGCTGCGGGGCCACCCCACATTCGAGCAAGTTAATATTCTGTGGGAACAGGAAGATGCTGCAGCAAGATACTTAGGGTTTTGCTCCATTGCCAGAAAAGGGGAGAGAGGTACCCTGGTGGGGGAGGGTGGGGCCTGGGATTCTAGGCCCCATTCTCTGGAAGCCAGGTTGGCTTTCTGGGGGTGGGGAGACCTGGCTAAGTGTCTGGCTCTTTCTGAAGGAAAATAGGGTTTCATTTCAAAAGCAAAGATAAAAGCGATTGGGGGACTTACCCCCTTGTATAGGCCTCTCAGAAAGAACACCCTGTTTTGAAAAGCAGACTGGCTCCATGCAAATGAGGCTTTCAGAGGCAATTTGGTAGGAAATGGGCTACCTATTACAGGATTACCGAACAGTGCTTGCTCTCCCAAACTTGAATAATCCTCTTAACTAGCCGAGTTCATTTGGATAATCTGCGAAATCATGTTTATGGACGTGGAACAATTGGAGAGAGAATTCCCAGGTGACTGATTTCCACAGATCTCAAGAGCCTTGTTGACAACCTGGACGTGGGGGGAGGGGAAGCCCATGGCCTGGGCAGGTTATACTGTTGCCCACACCTCTACCCCCCCGCCCCTCCCCCCCCCCGGGTCGGGGCAGGGTGGTGGGCCAAGAAAGCCATTCATGGACACACAAAAATACACCAATATTTTGGCACCGCTTTGGTATCTCACCACTCTTGAATATACCCGGAGCTCCTAGGTAAATAATAATAAACCTTTTCACCCGTGAGAGATGTTGCACTGATTTGGGATAATGTCTCTCCCCCCCTCCCCCTTCACTTTCCCCAGGTACTTCTGCTGTTGTCCTGGGGCCCTCAGAAGTCACATAGCCCCTGGACTTGCTGGGGTCCTTGTTCCCCTGGGCCTTCCCCTAATGCCCCCTCTTCCTCTGGCTGTTCTGGACCCTTGGTGGAAAGTTCCTGCTGGCCCCCAGGGGGGCCCTGGCCCTCCTCCAGGCAGCCCCTATCTGGCTGACGCACAACCTGCTGGCCGCATTCATCAAAGCGCGGGGATTTATTTCCTTCCAGGCTTTGGGTGATTGAGGTGAGTTGCCCTTGCACCCATTTCCAAACTTGCCCCAAAGCGGCTTTTTCTATGTGGACCCACAGTCAGCGGCGGCTGCATCCTGCAGCACCATCTCCCACCCTTGGTTGTTGCCCTTGTTCATGGGAGGACCCCAGCTCTCCGGGACCCAGTGTGGGATGCGGTGTCGGGGCCCTAGGGGGACGCGTGAGCAGGGCTGGAACAGAACGCCAGGACACGCAGGATTGAGCTAGTGCTGTCCCCGGGGGCGGGGGGTGGGGTGTTCCAGGAGGCCGGGCCAACAGGATGCTTTCCAATGAAGGACCTCCTCCCGCTCTGGATCTGGAAAGGCATTGCCTGGCCTGAGCCCACCGCTGCCTCTCTGCACTCCTGCGCCCCGCAAGGTGCGGGGTCTCTTGGCTCAACCCTTAGTTGCTTTGATTTTGGGGTGGGAGAGGGGGTGGAAGAGGGAGGAATCAAGTCCCAGCGATAGGGCTCCTGCACAGGTTTTTGAATGCCGGTCTCGGAGCGACAAATTCCAGGGTGATACTTCATTAACACGCCCATTAGCGCTCTCTGATTCTTGGCTGCTGTCTGGGCAGGGAGCTCCAGCCGCCGCGGGGAGGGCAAGCGGGCTTCAGCTCCAGCTCATGCAGGTGTTATCATGCGGATGTGCAGCGCTTGGTATTCCTCAAAGGCAGTAAAATATTTGTGCTATCTTCGCCAATACTTAAAAAAAAAAAAAAAGCAACAACAACAAAAAAGCCATCCCCTTGCAACATTTATAGGCAGTGTTTATGGCTGAGAGCAGCTTGTTGGGGATTCTGACCGCACCCGCCTGCACGCAGACCCAGCCGCCTGCATTATTCAGTGAGCCCCGCTGCAGAAGCCTGTGTGGAGGCAGAGGCCGGTGTCTTAGTTAGGAAGAGCACGCTGCTTCCAGAAGAATTGCCGCCGTCCTGTCCTCATCTCCTTAGAAGGACCGTGATGTACCATCTGCTGTCAGATGTGTTTGCTGGCACCTCTGAGATTCACCGGGTTGACGCACCCTCTGGAGGTTCCCTGGAAATCCTACATGGCATCAGACAATTAAGCAACTTCAACTACTGCCTTCTTGGATAGAGATCAGTCAGGTTGTTTCCATAGCGAAGCTGCTGGAATTGGCCTGACAAGCACCACATTCCATATTACACCCCAGGATGATAGCCTTAGAGCTTATAATTAGAAATATTCTAGGGGCATTATTGCATGGAGCACAGAATCCAGGGTCTTGAAAATCAAACGGTACTGGCTGAAATTGTAGATCTGTGCTCATCGTATGGGATTCTCGATTTGCTGCTTCCACCAGGCTTAACATGACTTCCAGCAAAATTTCTGGTTTCTTCAGGAAACGGGGGTTAGTTTGGTTCTTTAGACTTTCAAGTTACTGCTGGGAGGGGTTGGTGGCGGCAGGAAATCTCTCTGACATAATGAACTGGCTGTAGTGGAGAGTGGAGTTTTAAAATTTGGGAATCTCTCCAATTGTTAAGAGCATGTTTGTACATTGAATCTGGTTTTCCGGTTGGCAGCATTAAAAGATGGAAGATCAGTTCCCACGGTGAAGAAGATTTTTCAGGCCCTCCAGTGGGGACTGCGTTTAAAAGCTATGGTTCAGGAGGGACGAGGGTGGTCTGCAGTGATTCTAATCCAGGTTGGTCACTGTGACATATCATCAGCCCTGTGCCTACTGACTGTTTCAATGAAGTTGTGCTAGCAATTTTTTTTTTTTTTTTTAGTGTTTCCGAACAGACAAATCATAGAAAGCAAGATTCTATAGCACATAAGGAGATGGGTGGCTCTTTGGCTGTGTCTTCAGTTACTTTTAGCTAACTCTGCGTACTATCCCAAGACCCAGGATACTATTATACAATAGCTGTCTCTCTTCGCTGCGGCCAGCGTTAGGGTAAGACCCTGCATCCAAGTATACATTTCTTCTGTGTCATTTGGACTTGAGCCATGGTAAAACACTTGGGGAAAAAATTAGAACATGTTTGCTTTCTGGTTCAGGTTTGTCCTGAACAAATGTTAAAATAAGTGATTTTCCCCTGACTGTGCACTTCCTGGTGATGGAAAATAGAGGGCGGTTTATAATGAACATAACGAGTTGTGACAAAAGTAATGAATGAAAAGCAGCTTCCTCAAGGTTTGTGAATTTCATGCTAGTGGTGCCGAGGTCTCTTACCCAGGGCTTTAACTGCGTGCCACTCCTGAAGTGTGGGGTCTCTGCATCCAGCTGAAGATGGCAAGGGTTAGCCTAAGAGAATGGATCAGGTGGCTGAGAAGATGGGAGGTAGGGGAGGAGGGGAGAGGCAGCGGTGAGTGTGAGGGGGATAATGGTGGAGTTCATTGAGGCACAGAGTGGCTAGCAGTCTTGGGATCACAGGTCTTTGGGGGCTGGTCTGGCTCCCTGTTATAAGGGAGTCTCTCACCCACACCATCTCCCTCCTCAACAAGCACTCCAAACTCTGTCCTCTGGTGGGAAGGAAGGGTGGCTAAAGGAGACTTTTTCTCTATTCCTAATGCTTCTGACACCAAACGTGTGGGTTTTCCACACCAAGCAATTCTCCAGTTCTTGGTGGACATCAACTGGGTGTCCTACAATTTAATTCAATTCTGACACTAACCAGAGTGAGTACCAACCCCACAGGGTCAAGGGTCAAGTCCCAAAAGACTGCCCCCAACTACAGATGCCAGTCATAAGTAATGGATTCCCACGTTACCCACGCTTCTGTCTGACTTGGCTACAAATCAGAGGTTCCCATGACCCCCTCCTCAGGTTTGATAATTTGCTCTAACAATTCATAGAACTCAGGGAAACACTTTATTTACATTTATCCGTTTATTATAAAGGATATTATAAAAGATACAAATGGACAGTCAGATGAAGTGGTCCTAGGGCAAGGGGTAGAAGAGTCCAGAGCAAATGAGCTTCTGTCCCCGTTGGAGTTGTGTCACCCTCCTGGAATGTAGATGTGTTTAGCAACCCAGAAGCTCTCTGATCCCCATTGCTGAAGGGTTTTATGGAGGTTCATAGGCATTATTGATAAAATCATTGGCTACTGGTGAATAACTGAATTGCCAGGACTTCTAACCTTTCCAGAGGTTGGAGATGGGGAGGGGGCTCAAAGTTGCAACCCTCTGGTCACCTGGTTGGGTCCTCTGGCAACCAGCCCCATCCTCCAAGAGCATAAACCCAGGTATGGCCGAAAGGAGCTTATCGTGAATAATAAAACACTCTTGTCCCCCTTGTCACGCAGGAAATTCTAAGGGTTTTAGAAACTCTGTCAGGAACCATAGGACAAAATATGTATTTCTTACTATATCACATTATCATCATGGTTAAGGGTCTTATTTTGGTTACTATTGCCATAAGACAAACTACCCCAAAATTTAGTGGCTTAAACCAACATCCAGTTCATTGTGCTAATGGTTTCTGTGGCTCAGGACAGGGACTAGTCAGAATGTCTGGGACCTCGGCTAGGAAAACGTAGAGGTTGGGAATGGACTAGATGGTTGGGGGCCGGAATTATCTGGAGGCTGCTACACTCACTTGGGTGAGACCGGTTTGCTGGAACCAGTGAGATGATGACTTGTCACTTGGCTTCTTCCCAGCGTGGTGGCCTCTAGGGATTCAGACTTAAGTCTTTTTATATTGAGGTTCAGGGCTTCCAGCTCAAATGTTCCAGTGAACAGGGCAGAAATTCCATGTTTTTTTGTTTGTTTTTTTTAAGATTTTATTTATTTGGTAGAACACAAGTAGGAAGAGCCCCAGGCAGAGGGGGAAGGAGAAGCAGGCTCCCTGCTGAGCAGAGAGCCCCATGTGGGGCTCGATCCTAGGACCCTGGGATCATGACCTGAGCCAAAGGCAGACGCTTAACCAACAGAGCCACCCAGGCGCCCCAGAAGCTCCATGTTTTATGTATGGCCCTGGAGGTCACACAGTGTCACTATCACCATATATCATTGGTAGAAGTAGTCCCAATGTGCACCTGTGGGGAGTAGGGTTGGACGCTACGTCTCGATGGGGACACACTGCAGAAGAGCGTGTGGGGTGGGAGATACTGTTGCAGTGACCTGTGGAAAATACAATCAGGAAGACGGAGCAAGCAAACAAAAGAGACCCAAGGGCAAACCTGTCATGCTCTTACTCCAGCCTCACCTGAGAACCCCTCTTAACTGTAAGATGTTTGTTCAATGCCAAAACAACTGACCGGTCAAGTTGATCACTTTTTTAAAAAATCCACCGGACTGCTCATGATGGGTTGTGTAAGCAAAGGAAAAATGGACAGGCTTTTCCCCTTTCCAGCGACTGTGTTGTATTCCGTAGGTCCGAGAGGGGATCATGGGCCTCCTGTGCAACAAAAGCCAAGAGATGCCTTTCTGGCAACTGTCCTCCCCCAGCCCTTCTGCCTCCTTGGTTACCAACGGGTTACCCGGCAACCAGGTTTCCACCACATCGAGAGGCTCAGCCTTCTTCTTCCAGCTCTCAAATCTCCCATGGATCACTGGGGACAAGATGCATAATGAGATTTTAATTGTCACATAGTATCTGATCTTTTTTTCTGTGTGCATATCTTCTAGGCAGAGATGTAATTTCAATTAATTCTGCTTATCTGATAAAATTTTCATATCCTTCAAGTTAATTTTATTTGAACTAATAGGCACCATCCTCCCATTTGAGTTCCAGCCTGGATGTCTTACCCAGAGCAGAGATCTCCTGCGTATTCTTACCACGTCAAAGAGCACTTGGATTGTGCACGTGGAAGTCACCAGTAGAAGTGGCCTCTGTTCCTGGATGGAGCTAGTTTGTGGGGCCTGGCCTTCTTCCTTTCCTCTCCCCTCCTCTCCCCTTCCCCTCCTCTCCCCTTCCCCTCCTCTCCCCTTCCCCTCTCTCCCCTCCCCTCCCTCTCCTCCCCCCTCCCCTCCCCCCTCCCCTCCCCCTCCCCCCTCCCCTCCCCCTCCCCCCTCCCCCTCCCCCCTCCCCCCTCCTCTCCCCTCCCCCTCCCTCCTCTCCCCTCCCCCCTTCCCCCTTCTCTCTTCCCCTTCTCTCTTCCCCCTCTCTCTTCCCCATTCTCTCTTCCCCCTCTCTCTTCCCCCTCTCTCTTCCCCCTCTCTCTCCCCCCTCTCTCCCCCTCTCTCCCCCTCTCTCCCCCCTCTCTCCCCCTCTCCCCCCCCTCTCCCCCCCTCTCTCCCCCTCTCTCTTCCCCCCTCTCCTCCCCCCTCTCTTCCCCCCTCTCCCCTCCCCTCTCTCTTCCCCCTCTCACCTCCCCTCTCTCCTCCCCCCCTCCCCTCCTTTCTCCCACTCCCCTTTCTCCCCCTCCCCTTTCCCCTTCCCCTCCCCTCTCTCCTCCCCCCCTCCCCTCTCTCCTTTCCCCCTCCCCCTCCCCCTCCTCCTCCCCCCTCCTCCTCTCCCTCCCCCCTCTCCCTCCCCCCTCTCCCTCCCCCCTCTCCCTCCCCCCTCTCCCTCCCCCCTCTCCCTTCTCCCCTCTCCCTTCTCCCCTCTCCCTTCTCCCCTCTCCCTTCTCCCCTCTCCCCTCTCCCCTCTCCCTCCTTCCCCTCCTCCCCCTCCCCTTCTCCACCCCTGCTCTCCACCCCCCCTTCCCCTCTCTCTCTTCCCCGCTCTCCTCTCTCTTCCCCGCTCTCCTCCCTCCTTTCCTCCCTCCTCCCCTCCCCTCCCCCTCCCCCCACCCTCCCCTCTCCTTTCCCCTCTCTCCTTTCCCCTCTCTCCTTTCCCTTCTCTCCTTTCCCCTCTCTCCTTTCCCCTCTCTCCTTTCCCCTCTACTCTCCCCTTCCCTCTCCTCTCCTTTCCTTGAAGAGCATTACTAAAAACTGCCTTGGTTTTACTGTTTTTCAGATAAAGACTTCAGTATTTCCCAAATAATAGGTGCCCTGTTGCTTTAAGTGGCAGACCCAGAAAACTTAAAATTACTTTCAGTTGGAGGAGTTCTTCCTTTCCTCCCTGCTTCTGCAAGAAAAGGGGCAGCTCTATCTCAGTGATGGGTTTGGGTCTTTGTTTTATTAAGAAAAGGAGAGAAGGTGGGAAAGACCTTGTAATTTACTACATGGGGCAAAGGGCTGATGTAATTTCTCCATAATCCCTATCCCAAATTCACTTGAAGCAGAAGTATGCATTTGGAAAAATTAAGCTATTCCCATTTTTCCCCCATATGGTAGAGCTAACTTACAAACTGAGTTTCTCACTTTGAAATGGCACTGAGTTCAAGCCAGAATTTGAAGCCATGGAGGAATAGAAGGTCAAATGCAAAACTCAGAAGGGTAATGCTTTAACAAAGCACGCACTGACTGATGTTTTCGCTGGTAGCATTTCCTAGCTAGCAGGTCAATTGCTTATCAAGTCAGGAAGAGAAATCTAAGGAACAGGAATGAAAAGGGAAGGTTTAGACAGAGGAGAAGACAGAATTAGTGAGGTTGAAGATACACCTGCTTACACAGACCCACACACGTAACAGTGAGGATCGATGACCAGGCCCTCGGAGGACCAGCCCTGGGGCTCTAGTCCAGACCATCACTGGTTAGCTGTGTGACCTTCGACAGGCACTTAGCACCTATTCCTACATGGGCAGAACGAGGGGTGCAGCAGGACCTGGGGACATCTGGCCCATTGGTGTCTACCAATCTTGGATTCAGAGCCTTGGGACTGGGTGTTGGATTGGGACCGCAGGGGCTGACACTGAGTGAGGAACTGTCCAGAAGTCTGGAAATTGTAGCAAAGTGAAACTTGCTTTGCTGACATCACCCAAGTGCACACGTTGTCCCTTGCCCTTATTGCCAGCATGGTGAGGGTAGGCTCATCTCTCAGGGATGGACTCATACCAGTCACCTGAGGAGATCGGTGTAAAAAACCAAAACACCCCAAGTGCCAATTTGATTGTTTATAATAGAAATGTAGACGAAAAAACACATCTATTTAGATGCCAGTGTTGCTATCCACAGATCAACACACCCATGATGGATCAGCCTGCTGCAGAAAAAGCTGAATTGTACTCACTCATTCACCTGTCGGAGGACATCTTGGTTGTTTCCAGTCTGGGGGCAATGATGAGTAAGACTGCTATAAACATTCGCATGCAAGCTTTTGTGTGACTATAGCTTTTTAGCTCACGGGGAGGTAGGCATGGGACTGCTGGGTGGTATGGCAGGTGTATGCCGATGTGTGATTGGTTTACAGCCAAACTGCCTTTCAAAGTGGCTGCACCAGTTTTTGCCTTCTCCCCCAACAGTGAGTGAGAACCTAAATTTACTTGCTGAACAGGGATTCACTGTGCAATACATATTTGTCAAGGGTGCACTAAATGCCAATGGGTATTCGAGAGACTGAGAGTAAAATGACAGATTCCTGTCATTATAGTTTATAGGCTAATGGAGAGGGGTGGTAGAATTTAAAAATACTACAAATATTAGGTATATAGTATGCCAAAAGGTGATTAGTGCGAAAGAGAAAACCAAAACATGGGCGTTGACTTTGAAATAGGGTGGTCAGCGACAGTATGTTGAGAAAGTGACATTTGAGGAGAGACCCAGAGGAGGTGAGGGAGTGAGTGAACCACTTGGGTATCTAGGGAAAGAGCATTCCAGGTAGAGGGTACAAGTGTACCAAAGCCCTAGAATGGGAGCACACCTGGGGTGTTCAGTGACTAGTGTGCTTGAGCAGGGTGGGGGAAGAGGGGTTGTAGGAAATAAGGTAGAGAAAAGTAGTGGTGAGGGCGCCACCTACTGGCAGAACATGGTAGAGACGGTATTTTTCTTAGGGTTGGGTATTGAGCCATTGGAGGGTGTGAGCTGAGGAGTGACCTGACCTGGCTAAGGTTTTAACAGCTTCGCTCTGGATGCTGTGTTGAGAATAGCCCCTAAGATGAAGGGGCAAGAGTAGAAGCAAAGAAGATGATTTGGAAAGCTAACGGGCTAATCCAAGCGGGAACCTGTGGTTTAGACCAGCGTGGTAGCAGTGGAGATTGTGGCCAGTGATCAGATTCTGAGATACTTTGAGATTGGAGCCAATGGGATTCCTTGGCAGATAGGATGGGAGATGTAAGAGAAATAGAACTATTGGGGTACCTGGAGTTGGGCCAGATTTCACAGATGATGGGCACAGTCCTCTGCAAAACTGTTCTTCAGATACTAGCCGAAAATTCAGGGGTCCCCAGGGATCCCCTTACACTTGTCCAGCAGGCCAAAAATTTGTGGGTTCCCATGACCACTCTCAGGTTCAGTAATTTACTGAAAAGACTCCTAGAACTAACCAGAAGCTCCATACTTAGGATTATAGTTTTATAATAGCAGAAGTTTATAAATTAGAATTTAAAATAATTGCATAGTGTGAAGACTGTGTGGGTTCCAAATGTAGGAACGCATTGCCCTCTGAACAGCCACATATGACGATACTCATAGTACTGCCGACCAGGGAAGATTACCAGAGCTCCGTGTCCAGAGGGTTTTATTACATAGACAGGGTTGATGGAATCATTGCCCACAGGACCCACTCCTGGCTTTCCTCCCCTCCTCCTGAAGGTCCGGCTGATCTCACATGACTCCATGTCCTAACCTCCTAATCACATATTTGGTCTTTCTGGTGTGACCAGCCCCATTCTGAGTTAATCACAAAAATACTCCTGTTGCCCCAGAAACTCCAAAGGTTTATAGGTTACGTCCCAGGAGTTGGGACTTCTAAGATTCTTGACCTGAACAAGGAGGAGTAGGGGGTTGCCTTTAACTGAGGTGGTTGGAGAATGAGAATCACAGGAAGCATATGGGATGTACAGTAGAGCTCTTCTTGAGACTTTGAATCCTACGATCTTGTAGCATTGGAGGATGGACACTCTTCATCTGGCTCTTTGGGAAGTTCATATCTGTTCCCCAACCATGACCCTTGGCCTAGAAAGTCATCCCTTCCATCTTGTGTCTCTGATATTTAATCCAGGTCACCTTGATTAGAGGTTTGTCTGATTGTTCCCAAACTCCCCAGTCACATCTTATCTCTGGGTTTTCTAACAGGAAAGGCAGATTGCAGCTAGCATGGGAGACTCATACTGGTTAAACCATTAGGGAATGACTTTCTGCCAATTACTGCCAGATGACTGGCAAACACTTCTTACTCACCATGTGCTGCCTTCAGACGGCCGCTAATGAGGGGCCATGGATCAGGGGACCTTGGCATGCCAGTTCAGTCCACTACAGCTGTTTGATACAACTTATAAAACAGAACAATGAATTTGATGATCTCCCAGGTCTCTTAGCTAAGATGATCTTTCGTGTTGCTGCCGGTTGTGTGTGTATCTGGTCAGTGTGCCTGCACCGATGTGTCTGGCCCCCCAAGTAGCTGGTCACGTTTTTATGATAGGGATGCTAGGAGATCCTAAAGCAGAATAGACCTGACCGCTTGCCATCTAGTATTTCTCTCCTGTCTCTCTAGGCAGAGACATTGGCACATAGTAAATGCTCAGTAAATATTTAGTGGTAGTGAATTGAAACTTAATTTAAATCTCTCCCATTGCCTCCCATCCAAACCAGACCAAATACTTTGGGCTCCGGGTTCAAAATACTTTACACAGACACACGTACCCAGACACACAAAGGGAGGGAAAGAAGAAGGCAGAGAAGGAGGGAAACTTTTAAATGCAGGATAGAAAGGCTACAGTCAGTGTCTGGCTGGGTTTTACCCCCAGTTCGCCACAGCTAACTCTCTTAGGGAATGATTTTCACCACTCTGTCCTCTGATTTCCTCATCTGTAGAAGGAACCTAATGACAGGACTTACCTTCTAGGGTTGATTTGAGGATTCGACAAGTTACTACTTGGAAAGTACTCGGGACACTGGGAATAGTGGGCACATGGCCCACAGTGAAGGCGGTGTAAGTGCTGGTCGTCGTGGCGGGTCTGTGGTGAGCTGACTTTTTTTTTGGTCTAAACAGAGTCAGGGCTGACCACATGGGCAGTAACACAAGTAACACACGGCTTGTGTAGTTAGGGCCCTGAGTTGGTTCCTAAGAGCCTAAATTTGTTGTTGTTGTTTTTTTTCCCAAGTGGGAGGTGAGTTCCCTCTCTGTATCTTCAGAGCTGTGGCCTGCAGGCCCCTGTCTGGATTGCCAGGTGACCGTCGGGTGAAGATGCATAGACGTGGGCAAACAGCGCTCCCACCAAAATTTGCTCCAAGAGCGTCTCCTGCTAATTGTGGGTTCAAGTCACTGGACACAAATGGTGGCTCCTTTCATTTTTGGGAAACACTTCTCGGTGTGTGAGGCAAGTGGGGAGCCGGTCTAGTATCAGAAGCATTCACCCCTCATGATGGCCCACTTACCACAATGTGCAATTTTTTTGTTGTGATCAAAGCAAATTCCCGCTCCCGCTGCGACCCTGAGCCGTGAGAAGCAGCACAGCAGCTCGGTTTTACTGCTGAGGTGTAAACCGCGGAAACAGGTTTCTAATGAAAATGCTAAGGAAACTTTAATTATAACTGTGCTCTTGGGCTCCCTTGGCAGCCTCTTCTTTTTGATTGTTTGCAGAAAAGGGAAAAAAATGGAGCTGCTGTGGAGAGTTCATTTTCAGGGGCCTCGGTGAACTTGGGGCTTCGCAGAGCAGCCAAATGGCCCACCCCCCGTGAAGAAGCAATTCCTCCCAGGTCCTGGGAGCCCTGCTTCCCGCCCAGCGGGCAGCTCCCAACACAGCACAAGGAAGAACATCTTCAGGCTGCTGGAAATGAACTGCATGCGGAAAGGGAAAAGACCAGGTTGTGCTTAATGAAAACCCTGGGGTGGTTGTCCCCACTGAGATTTTATTGAAATCGGTCACAAAGTACTGTTGACTGGGCTTTGGGGGGACAGGTTACACATGTTTGCTCAATTTTCTTCATTCTTGCTGTGAAAATGCCCTTCCTTTCTCTGTCCCCTTTGCAGCCCTTGTCTCCTTATTCTTTCTCTTTGCCCTCTATCACCCCCGCGCCCCCTCTCTGTCAAGGCCCTTGGTGAAGTGGGGGCCCACTAAGCCCTCAGATTCCCTTAGTGTGCCTTCTTGCCATCTGGATCTATTCTGGGCCTATTTTCTCTTTCTTTCTCCTGCCTTCCCCAACCATCTATGTTGTCTCCATCAGTCTGGGCCCCTTTCCCCTGTCCTCTCCTTCCTGCCCTGGGTGTCTCTTCCTCACCTTCCTCTGTTGCCCTTTCTTTCCTTTAATCTCAGTCTGAATCTCCCCTCCTCCCCCCATCTCTCTACTTTGCTTCTTTATGACTTCCTTGTGGTCTCTACCTCTGAGTTTTCAGTGTCCCTTTGCCTCAATGCTTCTTAACCTTGGCTTGGAACATTACAATCACTGGACAGACTTTGTTTAAAAAAAAAAAAAATCATCATGACCAGGCTGAACCCTAGACCAAATAGATCAGGGTTTATAGGACTGAAAGTCAGGCATCAGTATACTTTAAACACTCCCCAGTTGGTTCCCATGCATAGCCCAGGCTGAGAAGCAATGCCGTGTTTCTGGTTGGAACCTGTTTGCTGCTCAAAGCCAGCTTTATGCTGTTGTGGCTTATGACGGATGTCTCCAGATGGTTGGTTTGCTTGGTATGTTTCAGTCTTGCCTTTTGGGAAATGCATTTCCTCGGGTGCTGGTTTCCAGTGGTGGGTCCTGTGGTCTTTGCCCTTCTTTCAAGGTCATAAAGAGCTCAGGTCAGAAATGAAGGAGAGACGAGACTGGGCTTTGGTCAGTATGGGAGTAGCATAGGGGCTCGAGGATCTCTGTCTTCTTGGCCTTGTTTAATGCTGGCCTAAATGCAGAGAGACAGTAATGGTAGAACAATGGACTGGAACCTCGTTTTAGACACTTGAGTGGAAGGTTGACTTGGGTGAGGGTCAGACTTCATCAAAAGGGATAAATGCCCTTCTGGAATGTCAGCTGCCCTGTTGGGAGGCAGGGGATGCAGAGAGCATGCCCTTACTGGAAATCTCGTCCAATGACAGAATAAAGGCATTTGTTTCACTTAGATGACACCCCAGAAGAAAACCAAGCATTTGCTTAGTGCACTCAGCTCACTAGCACTTTGTCAGGCCGAGAAAGAAGCAGCAGGTCCAGAAAATCTCTTGGAAACACTGTGTAGTGGGCTGATACCGTGGGGATTGTACCAGGCGGAGTGTGTGGATCTTGCTAAATGCTCTAAAGGGACAGGCACTTGGTGTGTAGTTTCCCCCTCCTGGATGTGTGTTCACTAACTCTTCATATAAATCAGTTGAAAAGGTATCTGGTAGTCATAGGGGAACTGAAGTCAAAGGTACTAGAAAAATGATCCTGGAACTTTCTCTACCAGGCTACAGGGATGGAATACAGGGATTCAAATACTATGGACCTACCAGTCAGGTATGTCCTCCAACTCAGAGTCCAGAGGAGGACGCAGTGAATAGTTCTAGCGCCTTTGACTTTGTGGTTCTGTGGGGAGGGTGCCGAACCCGCCCCGCCCCGCTGAGCTCCAAGATGCACCAGGAACACTTAGTTGCTGAGCCTGAGCAGCTGTAAAGTTGGGGCTGCAGACCCCGCCCCCTAGGGCTTTCCCAGGGCTGGGTAGCCTGCTTTGCTACCAGCTGGCCTCCAGTTCAAAGGCAGCAGGAGGAGTTGGTGGCAGTCCCTTGTGGGGCTCAGAGTTCATTTTCCTTGCTGAATTTGACCTTATCTTTAGTGAATATCTAGGGGGTACTGGTTGATGGATACAGATCTTTTTGGCATTTATTTCCATGTATTCGTTCAACTACTTCTGTTTGGGGATGGCATGGCAAAGCCTATTGGTCCTCAACTCCAGCTGGACTGGAGAATTATCAAGGTGTTTTTTGGGGTTTTTTGTTTTTTTTTTTTGTTTGTTTTGATGCCCAGGATCCATCCCCAAAAGTTTCTGATTTGGTTGGTCTGGGGTGGGTGTCTTATTTCAAAGCAGTTGGTGGTGGTGGTTTTTAAAGTTCCCCAATTCTAATGTGAATCAGGGATGAGAACACTGGTAAGGTGGAAATCATATGCAGCAGCCAGGACAACGGGGTTCTGGGGCTCTAGAATTGAGGTTCGCCACTCATAGATGTGGAACTATGGAAACATCAGGCTGCTCTTCTGTAAAGAGAGGGGTGGGCTAGATCGAAAACTTCAGTGGACATCAGAATTCACTGGGGAGGCTAGAAATTATGTAGAAGTTCTAGGAAGGCTCAGGTCGCCTTTGCTGGGGGGTGGGGAAGGGAAGGCGGGCTCCATGGGTGATGTTGGGCCCTTGGACAGGCAGGCTCAGAGGTCCCTGCGGGCTAAAAAGTCTAGGACCCTGTGATGTCGAAAAGCGGCACCTTGCTTGTGTGGGGACCCAGACATTAGCAAATCCTGGTCCTCAAAGCACTAGAACATGGTTGGTACAGGTAGGGTACATGGAGAATATGGGGGCACGGAGAGAGCAAGGGACAGGCAGCTAGAAAACAATGTGGTCTGAGATGAGAAACCATTAAAGTCGGTTGATCAGGCAGGAGAGCCGAGGGGTGACGTCTACACCCTGTACACGTGTGCGAGACGGTTTACCGGAGGACAGTGAGTTCCCCGTTTCCACTGAGCGCTCTGAGGGATCTAAGTTGTAACGGCAGAGGAGGAGGCTCCCACTGAGAAGGGTAGGACAGTCTTCAGAAGACTGTTTGTAACAGACTCCCAAAGGAGCTTATGGGGTCCCCCCCCCATGGGACCTTAGAAATAAAACTTTTTGAAAAAGTAGAGGAGAAGGTCTGTTTTTCCCCCATGTGTCCGGATGCTTCTGCTGACCCATTATCAGAAGAACGTGGTGAAACATTGGTTTTGACTTTTTTTTTCAGAAAAAGGGATGGCTCAGTTGTGTTTCTGTTCTTTTCTCTCCCCTGGTCCACCTCCGCAACAGTTTTTGTGAGGCAGTGGACGAAGGCTGGAGGTGCTGCCTGGGGCTGGGGAGAGGATTTCTCTCTGTAGGGATGAAATCTCCATTTGTGGCCTGCGTGGATTCCAGCCCCAGCATCGCAGACCGAACGGGGGAGGTCTCAGTGTCCACATCTGGAGAAAATGATGGAGCAATTTTAGGTGGTCGCTGAGGTCGCTTCTAGCTCTGATCTGTACTCAGAAAGGAGCTAATTACTTCTAGGGAGTGAAACCTAGAGACGGTGCCCTATAATGGGATTAAACATGAGAGCAAGGAGTTGTAATGGGGGCACTGGTGAGTTGCCCATCCTCTGGATTTCTAGAGGCTTCAGGATTGTAGGGCCATCATGTATGACTGTGCAGGTTGGGCCCTACCAGGGGGCCCAGTCAAGGTGGTGGGGTTAGTTTGGAATCTAGTTCCAACTCCCCTTGCCAAGGTGGGCACACTCTGTTGGCAGTCTCCCCAAAGAGGTGACATTTAAACTTACTTTTTTTTTAATTTTTAATTTTTATTTTATTTTTTTAGATTTTTTTTTTTTTTTTTAATTCGACAGAGATAGAGACAGCCAGCGAGAGAGGGAACACAAGCAGGGGGAGTGGGAGAGGAAGAAGCAGGCTCATAGCGGAGGAGCCTGATGTGGGGCTCGATCCCAGAACGCCGGGATCACGCCCTGAGCCAAAGGCAGACGCTTAACCGCTGTGCCACCCAAGCGCCCCTATTTTTTATTTTTTTGATGTAAAGTTCGATGATTCATTAGTTGCGCATAACACCCAGTGCACCATGCAATACGTGCCCTCCTTACTACCCATCACCGGCCTATCCCATTTCCCCACCCCCCTCCCCCCTGAAGCCCTCAGTTTGTTTCTCTTAATAACACCGTAATCTATCCCTGCACAGTGTATGGGTAAAAGGATCCTTCTTAATACTGGGCATGTTTGTCCAGGAATGCTGTCTGTCCACATCTGGCTCTCTCCTTTACTGCTGAGTCTTCCCAAACAAGGGGCCATTCACCCCTGCCTACGCTTTGGAGACTCCTGCTCTCTTGGCTAAGCAGAGGTCCTATCAAAAGGTAATCACAAAGGGTGTGCATGTGTGTGTGTGTGAAATGGGTTGTTGAAATCCACTAAAATCGGGAGCTAGTCCTCAAAAGCCGGAAATGCTGACATTCTTTACAACCAGCTCCTTTTATGCCTACCGCCTTCCGAGCAGTGAAGGCCGCTGATTCATGCCCAGGACCGGGAAGACACTGTGGGATTTAGGCCTGCTGTTTAAAGTTGCATTATAGTGATGGCAGAGCACTGGGTGTGGGAAGAGAGAGATCTGGAGAGATGGGCTCATGCTTGTGAGCATGGGCACGTGTGTAAGTGTGTGTATTTGTGGTGTGTCGGTGTGACTGAACGTCAGAATCCAGCCTAGGACCCTCCAGCTTGCAGAGCCTGTCTCCTAGCCAAGACGCACTGAGTGTGCAGCCTTCCTTTGTCTGCCGTGTTCTTCATAGCCTGT
This sequence comes from Ursus americanus, assembly GCF_024610735.1. Lineage (NCBI taxonomy): Eukaryota > Metazoa > Chordata > Mammalia > Carnivora > Ursidae > Ursus > Ursus americanus. Next base: position 15,273,838 of record NC_142127.1, read on the forward strand.
GGGATCTTGCTTTTACTCCGGGCCGCAGGCTGTTCCTTGTGCGTGTGAACTACTCTCTCCAACGTGAGAACAGTCGGATCAAGGCACTTCCTCCAGCTGCGCGTTCTGTACATTGCTTGACCAGGCCACTGGTCTTAGCATTAGGCGCACTCATTCCTTCTCTCTTTCCATGGCAGGCAGGCATATGGGCACATGATACATTGGCCATCAGCCCTTTCCAGAATGATTTTGAATAAAAAAAAGGAAGAGTCACTTCAACTATGGTCGCTCTCAGAACTGCGTATCGGATGCTATGGTTGTTGGGGGCGTTCAGTATCACCAACAAAAACCTGTGCGTTCTGAGCTATAAAGACGTAAAAGGCACTGGCTTTGGCATCCCAGGAAGCTGAGCCAACAATCCTGGGGAGAGAATACAACCTATACACAGAAGGACCCAATTAAATCCAGCATATAGCTCCGGGCTTGGTGCTGCAGACATAAAGATGCGTGTAACTCATCTCTTGAGATCTGCGGTTTGATGGCAGATAGAGACTTTTAAAGAACTAACCATAAAGCAGAGGGTAAGTGCCTCTTACGTATAAGGTTGTGTGTAAAGTTTTGTGAACACATAAAGAAGGGACCAAGTCTGTTTCAGCTGCTTAAGGAAGGCCTCTCAGAGTAGGGCCTTGTGAATCGGACTGCATGGGATGACTAGAAGTTTGCTAGGCAGAAAAGCAGCAGTAGAGGATTTCAGGCAAAGAAAATTAAACGAAGACAGGACTGTAGAAGTGAATGGTGTTTGCCAAGGGGGAGCTTAATGTAGCTGAAGCTGATGACACATGGCTGGGTAGAGTATGGAGGGCAAGAGATGATGTTAGACAATATTTATTGAGCGTTTACCACGTATTGGGTATTATATTAAGCACTTCACATATTGTTCCTTTAATCTTTAAAGCATATGATGTGGGTACTGTTTGACTCATTTTACTTTTGGAGAAGCTGAGGTGTCATAAAATGAGTACTTAGGAAAGAAACGTTCCCAAGGTCACGTAATTCGTAAGTGGTGGAGCTGGGGTCTGATTCCAGGCAGCCTGAAGCCAGGCCTTGTGCCCTCACCAGTGTGCTGTTAGCTTATGAATATTCTCGAAGTCCTGAGGGTTCTTGATGGATAGGGTTAGGAAGACATGGCTTCAGGGAGAAGAAGGCTTCAGAAAAGGGTAAATGAGAGGAGGTAGGTAGGGATGGGGTAAGAGGAGGCGGGGGGACCTCCCAGGCAAGAAGGAACGTTGTGATCAAAGACGGAGGTGCAGGAATGAGTATGTTCCAGGGACACTGGCGTGGCCCTTTGGTCTGGGCAGTGCCTCAGTTGTTCTTGGCAGACCAAATGAACGTGACATTGGAAGTCCTTGAAGCATCTCTGCGCTCAAGAAAGGTCCAGGAAACTCTGCATATCTCTCTGGTCCTTTGCTTCAAAGTGGCCTAGGAAGATGTAGGCATACAAAGGAAGATGGAGGCCTGCAGGAAACCCAGAGGCCAGTGTTCCTCTCTGTTCTGTGTGGTTTCAAAAATGTGTCTTCTACCACGGGTTCCTGGGTAAGGACTGGAGCTTTCAGCAGTGGGATTTAACGAATCCAGCAGTGCCTTGCTCCCCGTTATGAATCTCTGAGGGGTACTCAGCCTGCTAAGCAGTGCAAGGTTCCAGCCACACACATTTAAATAAGAGAGACATCAGGGCAGGGTAACAGAGGCCAAAGGGAGATTGCTCCCCAGGTGAAATTGAATTTTCTTGGAGTTAAATTGAGATGCTGAGTTGTCTTTTTACAAACATATTCATGGGCTTGGCTGTCACTTTCATTTAGGGAGCTTGTCATCTGAGCTCTGGCAGACTGGCCTAGCAATGGCCTCCCCTGCCTGGGAATGCAAAGCCTCATCCCGGAGGAGCTGGGAGCCTGGGTGACTTGGGGATTACATAAGGAGGGAGAAGCCCCAAAGAGGGTCTCGTCTGCAACTGCTGCTTCCCCAGATGGCTTCTTCTCCCCCGTCTTGGCCAAGGAACTGCAAAAATCAAAATTATAACGTGACACAGGAGAATAAGTATCCTGGTTGCACAGACAAGAGGTGAATAGCTCTGTGGACGTAGGTGAATTACTGAACTGCTCTGTGCCTCCATTTCCTCCCTTATAAAATGAGCTTGAAAATACTATCGATCTTAGACTCGTGGAGACGGCTAACTGAACTAAAACATGGGAAGTGGTTAGTTCAATGCCCAGCCAGAGTAAGTCTTTAATAAAGGTAACTTCAGACATGTCTGATAAATGAGTCCTCTGCATGGGAAAGTGGGAAGGCACTTGTATTTCATGAGACCTGTCCGGCACCATTTCTGAAGTTTCATCCTTTGCAAGACATTCCTCATTCTGAGGCATTGCCTTTTTGAGTCTTCTTTATAAAGTCACATCTGCTTGGGGGGAGCCACGGGTCTGTTCCAATAAGAAGGAGGTGGGAAGTACGAGGTCAGTATACCATGGTGGGGACATGAGTTAGGTGAGATGGGAGAGGTCCGCGCAGATGGGGAAGTGAGACAAATGTTAAAAATTTGGTGGAGACAAAGGCCGGGGTAGTAGCATCCCAGAGGGGTGTTTGCCAGGGCAGGTGGTTGTGAGAACAAGGGCTGCTGGGGCCTCCCCTTGTGGGTTTGCAAGGTTTTCTGTGGGAGAAGGTGTTGAGGGTGTGAGCTAAAGATACGGTTGTAGGCCTTGAGGAAAGCTCTTCGGAGAAGACTCATGGGCTGAGTCTCTTAGAGGAGAGAAGACTTGAGTCTCACTTGGAAGCAAGGGTAAAGTGGAGTGGTTGAGGCAAGAAGGGAAGATATTGACAGTAGAAGAGCTATGATATGAGCAAATTCATGGATCAAAGCCATGCTTGTTCAGAGTTAAAATAAGCTCTCTTTGGATGAGAGGATTCGTGTTGGCCAGTAGAGAGTTTGTGCTGCGTTAGATCTTAGGGGTCTCAGGTGGTGGGTGTTCGAGTGTTTTCTATTGGTAGAGGAAGCAACGGAAGGTTGGAATGGTTGAAATTTAAAAAAAGTATTTAGTGGATGCCCAATTTCTATTCTTACAATCTAGACTGTTCTCTCTCTCCTCCTGTCTGTCCTCTCCGGTCAGCCAAAGTAATCTTGTTGAGCCATGAAGTCACTCTTGGGATCTTGGAGCCCCAACTTTCTTTCTGGAATCCCAGAATGTTCTTTGGTGGGTGAATACACGAGTGGGGCCTGGGGACAGAGGATGCCACCACTCCCTTCCCAAGGCAGTGATTTGCCACCATCAGGGACAAACAGTTCAATGAGATCTTGCTCTGATCTGCCTGTATAATTTTCTCTACCAACTCCTTATCTGAGAAAGCTATTGAAAGGCCAAGGGCGATATGGATGAGAGCTTCCATGATCATGAAAAGGAAGCAGAGAGCGTATGCATGTAAAAGTGATTTGGGTCTTATTTTGTATTTCAAGTATTAGCTCGCTCTGGGCTATAGATTTTAGTAGGTGACAGTAATTGCAAAATTTGCAAGATGTTGTTTTGTTTTGTTTAGAAATTCTGGCTTGTGCTTTTACGCATCCTTTACTGTTTCTATATTCATTCATTGATTCTTCATTCATTCATCCTATGTTGAATGAACCCTGTGTAAAATTTATTGGGTTGACCAGAAAGTCAATCCTTCGCTCAGCCCTGAAGGAGTAAGAAACACAGAGTTAGAGTGAGAGGAGTAGGCAGGGTGGCTTTAGGCTTTGCAGGAAAATGTCTGCAGTTCTATTTCTAATTGCCTCCGGGGCCAGTCTGAGTGGAATTTGCCCTTTTAAAATGATGCTTGTCTATAATTTAGAGAACCTTGAGGGAGGTTCTCTCCTGCAGTCTGAAGTTATCCTTGAGGTCTGACATCAGCAAGAGGCAAATTTTATCTGGGGAAACAAGCTGCTCATCCGAAGGAGATAACAGCTGTGAGAAAAATTCCCCCAATGCTGGTCCTGTTGACTTGTGTTTCAAAGGAGAACAATTTCAACATGGAGTCGCCCTTTCCCTCGAGCTGCTGATGGAATAAAATGGCTGTAAGCTGCAAAAACTCTTTCAATATGGCATGTATTAAACCTTTCAGAGGTAGTGCTTTGATTTTTAATTTTACGCTCTTGGCAGGCAATCAGGGTCTTTAATAGTATGGAGGCCAGAGGGAGAATGTTTCAAAACAGTGAGGATCTTATCATAGTGTGCAATTAATGAATAATTATTAAAACCCAGAAATAGCTGGAAGAGAAGGCAAGAGGTGGCAGAGCAATTCTCTGGTTTCAGGCATATAATGAAATCTCCAGAGAGGAGAAATATGATCTACAGTTCCATGCAATTAAATCTCCCCCTTTCCCCCCACTGGAAGATCAGCGATTTAAAGAGAAAAATAATGCCCATCACTTGAAAAGAAGTAAAAGTCACTTGCTGACGAGGAGGCAGTTGAGTTTTATTTTTCGGCAGATGATTATACTTAAACTAATGATAACAAGGACAACAATGAAACCCCTCCTTGACATCAATTTCGGGAAGTGGGCAGCAGAGGTGGGGGCGTGTTGGGGGCCCCTGGTTAGACTGGTTAAATTGTCGCACAGAGTCCTGCCTGTCACAAAGGGAGCCCCTGTGCTCGCTCGTCTTCTGAACGCCAGGTCTCCTGGCTTCTATCATTTCCAGGCCCGATTTCGTCCGCTCCTTGCTGTCAGGCCCTCTCCTGTGTAGGTCTCGGTCCCACTGTTACCTTTTTGAGGCAGCTCTAGAAGACCCTGTCATCTGTCAAAGGGCTGTTTACAGTTCAAACGCCGGCCTGCCGAGCGGCCCTGTCTCCAGCTGCCAGTGGAGCACGCGGGCCACCGCTAAGCAGGTGCAAATGACCACCGCTCCTCCGAACGCCTCCAACCAGAAAGCCCACCCCGCAAGCAGCGCCTTTATTCATTTCCCAGCCACTGGGCTGCCCCGGGGCCCCTGCTGGGGCGCGGGAGCATAGGGGGTCAGCTCTCCCTCATGCAGCCATTAGCTGCCCAGCTGCGAAGCTGGGGCGGTGCCCGAGGGGAGCGGGGGGGGGAATCGATGGGCACTTGAGATGGCATTTTCCCGGCGTGGGGTAGCTCGTTACTGAGCGCCGCGGTGCAGACCCGGGTTTTCGTGATTGATCTCCCAGCAGTGTTTCAGGAGGCCCCGTCAGCATCGAGGGGCCAAAGAGGCCGTCACAATAAATAAATAGGCGAGAAACAAATAAGCAAGAGTAGGGGGTGCTATTGTTTAGGGAGCAGAGAGAGGATTTTCTTTTTTTCTTTTTTCCCCTCAGCGTGCCACATGGTACGAAGGTGCCTGGGATGCTTTATTTGAAATTCAGCTGTGAGAGGACACAGGGTAGCAGATGATGGATTTGTGGTAAGCAAGTTACGGGATCCTTAGAGGTCAGATGTGCTGTATTCTGCCCAGATGATCAGAATGGGGGTGCAAGGGGAGGGATTGGTTCGTTTTTCCTCATTGTTAGCCACATCCCTCCCCAATTTGTCAGGCCAAGCACTTTCCCTGGTCAGGATACTAAGAGCCCTTTTTCACTGGGCACTTACTATGTGCCAAGCACCGTGCTATGGGCTTCATGGATGTTAGCTCGCGCAAAGCTTTGAGAACAATGGTAGTTGCCTGGTTGTTACAGATGGGAAAAGAGCTTAGAGAGGTGAAGTCACTTGTATAAAGTCCTATAGTTAGGGATCAAGGAGTACGACTGGATTTGGAACCTGGGTCCAGTTTAACTTCTAAATCAGTATTCTTAATCCCAATTCTAGAAGGCTTGTCAGGTGGGCTCCACCTGCCCCTTGCAGCCTCCCTCCAGCAGGGGGCGCTTCTGGGGCATTGACTGTGAGCTGGCTCTGGGCTCCTCCTAGTGATTTTATTTGTCCCCCTCCTCCCCGGTCAGAATCTCAGCAGCCCCCTCCTAGTTGGGGCCCCGCTGCTACTCTCTGCTAACGTACCCTCTGTTCTCGCCCTGCCAGGGACACCCTCAAAACAACGCTGCTGGGTTCTATTTTCTTGTTCTACAGCTCCATCCCTTCCCCTCTTCCTCTCTCATCTCTACCTGGTCCCCGCTTGTTCATTCTTCAAGACTAACTTCAAACATCTCTCGCCTGGAAAGCCTTTCCTTATTTTGCAAGACTATGAGTTGAATCTCCTGTGACTCTGAATGCATTCGTGGTAACAATCTGGTTACTTGCCTCCCTCATTCACTGCACTGTTGAATGAATGGGAAAACTTCTTCCTTTTGGTCACAGACCCTCTGTCAGGTCCAGAGACTCTAAATGCTTATGTGCTCCTTGGGGTTTATTCTTTTCTTTTGTTCAGCGCTAACAGTCCAGAATGGCCTTGGCTTCCATACCAAAACTGTCAAATCACCCAAATGTTCTAGACATAGTCATTATGCAGGAACATTCCGTATCAATTAAGAAAACATTAACCGCTGTAACAAACAGCTCCAAAATGTATCATGGCTAGATCGAAGTTTATTTCTCCCTCATGTAAAACCCAAAGCGTTGTTCCTGTTAGCAGGCTCCCCAAGTGATGATCCTTCCTGCTTGGGAGTTTGCCATAGTCAACACACGGCTCCCAAAGTCATTGAGCTCAACTGAATCAGGACAACAGAAGGGGTTAGAATGGAATACTGAGTGTAGGAACCTTCCAGGGCCAGGACCGGAGGGGGTGCAATGACCTCTGCTTTCATGTCATTGGCTTTCATGTCATTGGCTAGATCACGTGGCCCTGCCTGACCTCTAGAGAGGCTGAGAAATGTAGCCCCTTGAGGGTCAGTTAGCAGTCTCGGCCATACTATTTACTTCCCCATAGTACAGTCTGCAAGATTTCGAAGCACCCAGCTTCCTGTGTCCTGAGTCAGGGCAAAGTGTCTCTTCCTAAGTCCTTATGGAAGAACATGGTACAGGGAAATCTGTCACTTCCAGCTTGCTCCCCTGGTGGCTGCATCCTGTGATTTTTCTTTTCTGGCAACCTAAAGAGCCGCAGAAGGACTGGCTTCTAGATTTATTAGGCCTCTTTTACTTGGCTGTCAAAGATTTCCCACCATGCCAGGTGGTGAAGACGGATGGCCAAGTTGGCAAGTTGAAAGTAACTCAGGTAAAGTGCTCTTTCCCCTTTACCATTTTCTAGAAGCAGTCTATCACTTGATTTAGTTTTTATTTCTAGCAACAGAGCAAGTGCAAGTTTGAGAAATTAGTAAGCCTCAGAAAACTGGGGAGAGATGAAGTCATTTGCATGTCTCAGCTTGGGTCAGTGAAGCTTCTCCATCCATCTCTTTTGGTTGTTAGGACCAATTTTTTTTTCCCCCTGGGAAATTGCTCTGAAGGCTGCTCGAAGACCTAGTGTACTGATTTGCAAAGCAGGAACTTCTTCCAGGACATGGCTGAGAGCACCCCTCCTCTAAGAAACTTGATCTGAAAATGTCACTCTATCCTCAGAACACCCTGACTCCCTGTGCCCTCAGCACATGGGACCCAAATTAATATCAATTATTGAATTTGGCTTGATTTGTTTTAAAGTAATTTCCTTCTGTGGGTATCTACATGTAGTCAACATCTTCCATTTTCCTTCCTCAGGGGCAATTAGTGAAGTGTCTTTCGAGGCAGTAGCTTTTATCACGCTGAATCAATTGGATGCCCTTATGACCCAAACTGGGGTTTTCGTCTCCGTGCATACTTATATTGCAGAATTATCAGCCTAAAGACAAGCAGATACATGGTTCAGTGTGCTTTTCCTTTGTCCAGAAGCTCATCCTGCTCATGGTTGACTTGTGCCTCTTTATAACCATCCAGTGTCGCAATGCCCTGCATTGACCATGATAAACTACAGGAGCTCAGGCCAGATAAATTTTTTTTTTTTTTTTTGCTTTTTGACACCAGACTCAAACATCTTTTTCACGTTCCTCTGCTTTCTTTCCTTACTAGAAATGAGAGTTTTCTCTCCATCTCAGGAACTTCTTCTAGACCCATGCATCTCTTTCCTCCCTTGTTCCTGCTCCTTTGACTCCCAATGAGTCTTGGTCGGTTTGTTACTTGCTGACATGAGCGGTGCATTTTTAATTATCTGAGCCTGTGGTTTTAATCAGATCCTCTTTCATTCAGTTTGTGCAAAGACATCTTTGCTTGCTCCAGGGCTCGATATACTTCTATGCTTCCTTCTAAAGACATCTTTCATTTGGATTAGCCGTCGTTCCAGAATTTATTTTTGTGTATGGTTTCAGGTTAGGCACAAGATTTATCTTTGCTATTTGAAGATGTAATAGATCAAGCCTCATGTATTAAAAAGTCCATGGGGCACCTGGGTGGCTCAGTCGTTAAGCATCTGCCTTCGGCTCAGGGTGTGATCCCAGGGTCCTGGGATCAAGCCCCACATCAGGCTCCATGCTCTGCTGGGAAGCCTGCTTCTTCCTCTCCCACTCCCCCTGCTTGTGTTCCCTCTCTCACTGGCTGTCTCTCTCTGTCAAATAAATAAATAAAATCTTAAAAAAAAAAAAATCCATTCTTTATCTACTGCTCTGAAATGTTACTTTGTCATGAATCCGGTGACCATATATGTCTAAGTATATTTCTGGATCTTTTCTGTTTTGTTGGTCAGCTTCTCTATGCATGTACTAATACATGCAGTTTTAAGTATTATTATAATAGGTCATAATATCTGGTAGTGTAAGTCCTTTATCTTCCTCATCTTCAAGATTACATTGGCTATTCTTAGCTTCTTGCATTTCTATATATATTTTAGAATCAGCTTGTAAATATCTACAAAATACCTGCTGGGATTTTGATTGATCTCAAATTGATTTGGAAGAAATTTATATCTTTATAACATTGAGTTTCCCAATCCATGAACATGGTATACACCTTTTTATTTAGGCCTTCTTTAATTTCTTTCATTAATATTTTAAAGTTTTCAGTGTAGAGGTCTTACCAATATTTAAAAAAATTATTTTGGGATGTCCAATTTTTTGAAATTCTTTTTTACCATTTTAAAATTGACTTTGTATGCAGGGATTTTAAGAAATTCATTTACTAATCCGAACAGTTTCTCCATAGAAGCTTTTGGATTTTCTGTATACGATCATGTATTCTGTGAATAATGAGAGTTTTATTTGTTCCTCTTCAATCATCTTTCTTTTTATTTCTCGTCTTGTTGCACTGGCTACCTGCTCCAGCTTTGTCATGCTCCAAATAGACACTTGTGCAAGAGTAACAAACATGTCTGTAAAACCTTAAGTTCTCTAGCTAAGTAGTGTTATATCCACCCAGAAAACCCTCCCTATTTTGATTTACTTAGGTAAAACTCATGTACCCTTCAGGTCTCAGCTCACTTTTCCTTCTTCAGGGAGACTTCATTGGTCCTTCTGAGACTGGGTGGAGGGAGTGGGCATTGCCCACCATCTGAGGTGATAGAGCACAGCCCTAGGACACTAGGCTGAAATTGCTGGCTTATGAGTTTGTCTCCTTTGCTGAACTATAGGCCCTTAAAGGGCAGAGACACTACACTGTTGCTATATCACCATCACTTAGCACACTGTGTGGCATATCATAAGCACTGCATATATGTTAGCTTATCGTCAGCCTTATATTCATCCAAATCTTTGTCTTCCTCCTCCTCCTCCTGGATACTGAAGTGTGGTCCTCATCAATATCAGGGTCTATGGAAGTTGTTGAGTTATCTCTCTTCTCCACCAAATCATGATGTCCTCAGGGCAAAAATCTTTTATGCATGTATCTCCAGTGTTTCACACAGTGTCTACCTCTCCTTAGACACCTAACAGAGGTGTAAGAAAGTGAATGAGTAAATTAATGAATTGGTGGATGAATGGCTCTCGCTACATGAAACCGAGGTCCATACAGAATGACTTGGGTAGCAATTTGTGTTACTCATACTGCAGAATTATAAGCCTAAAGGCAGACCTAATTAGTTCAGTGTGAATTCTCCTTTGCCCAGAAGCCCCTCTTGATGTCAGTTCTCCTCACAATTCTCCTCACCCACCCAGAATTGCAGTGTTCTGGGTGGCTTTCTTAAATCCTCGTCTTTTTTAAAAAAAGATTTTATTTATTTATTTGACATTATTTGACAGAGAGTGCAAAAGCAGACAGAGTGTCAGGCAGAGGGCGAGGGGAGAAGCAGGCTCCCCGCAGAGCAGGGAGAGGGACATGGGGCTCGATCCTAGGACCCTGGGATCATGACCAGAGCTAAAGGCAGACGCTTAACCAACTGAGCCACTCAGGCACCCCTTAAATCCTCATCTTAAACCACAGGAGCTCCAGAACACTCAGGCTAGATACTTTTCATGCTCCAAGAATCAATACTACTTATCTTAATTTTAAAAACTCTTTGGTACTCTTTGCTCCTCAGAATTAAAGTTGCTTTCTATCTTAGGACCTTTCCCTCGACCCATGCATCTCTTCCCTTCCTGGTTCTCCTTGTCTGCCCCTCTGTTCACCCTAGTCTTGTTGCTTTGCCATTTAAAAATTTGAGAGGTGAATTTTTAAGTTTTCAGACCCCATGGATTTAATCGTATGGGCAGGGACCTGGAAAGAGCTTGGGAAAAACCTATTTTTCATGATCTGTCATCAGGAACTGTGATAACTCAACCATGAGCTCACAACCCAGAGACCTCCATTGCATGCATTTGAAAAACAGAATGAAGCTCTGTAGGGTGCTTCTCCAGAATTGCTTCATCTCCTACAGGGCAGGTGACTTTCCTTCCTTCAGTCTCACCTGGAGCCCCGCCCCTTCTTTGGTGTTACTTTCAACTCGCATGCCTTTCTAGAAGGCATCATTGCACATTGCCTTCTCGTCTAAAAACTCAGTTCCGCCCCACTGAGATGAGCCAGGCAGCAGGATAGCTCCTGACAGCGGCCTGTGCTTTATTGGAGAGAGTAAGGCCTGAGATGTGTTAATACCAGCTGAGTAGAGAATTGCAGAGAAGGGGGCAGGGCCATTTAACGGGGAGATGGGGGGTGGGGCTCGGAGATAGGAAATCTTGCTCCAGACTTGCTAAGCCACTAATTATAACCATAGTCACCCACCTGTCCTCTCACCCTTACATAAGCATGTCTATCCAGGCAGGGCTTCTCCCTGAAGCAGTCTCACTGTTTAACTCAAGCCCCGCTGCTGAGAAGTTCATTTAGAAGCCACTGTTTTGACCTGGATCAGGACTAGGGGAAGACAAGCTAGGCACCCCGTATGGAAAATTTAAGGAGACACTCACTCCCAGGTGCTGACTCTGCACTTGAACTGACCTGAGAGCAGCATGCCTCCTTAATTTTTCTCCCCAGGCACCATTCTTACCTCACCCCATTTCTAGCCCTGGTTTGGACCCAAATGTTTTAAGCAGGTGTTCCTTCAATACAGATTAAGTAATCATGGTGAGGCTGACAGGAATGCAGAAAACCTTCCCTGTAATCCTTCCACTGAAACCTGGATGGTTTCCTGAGTCCTTATCTGCTCTGCCTCCCCCCGTAGATGAGAGCTATTCGTTGAGAGTTTGGAATGTGCTGGATTCTGGGCAAGGTCCTCTCTTGATGATGATTTATTGTTCCCTCAACAGCCCTGTGAGGTCGGTTGTGTTACCCAGTTTTGTGTATGAGAAATTGAGCTAGAAGAGGTTGTTCTTTGCCTATGGAGGAAGAAGAGGAGTCAGAATTTGGCCCAGGTTTGTTGGACACCCTAGCATTCATGCCCACGATGGCATCTGCGACCACATGAGGTAAAGCCGTTGAGTTTTTCAGTGGCAGGCATTTGAGTGTAGGGGGAGGCAAGGGGCCCAAGAAAGAAGTGTAGAGAGGAGATTCTGGAGGTGAGCAAAGGGAAGGTCAGAGCAGCCCCACTCTGCAATTTGGATTGTTGACAGCAGGCTTCAAGCGTGGGCCATAGCCGGTGATGGTGGGCCGAGCTGAGCTTCCATGGACCCCTTCGGCAAGGGGGGCAACCTTCTCTCTGCTCAGCCCATCTGTCAGTATCCCCTCTGCTCGGCAGCAGCCCTGCCTTCATTAGGGCTGACTTAACTCAGCTATTTTTAGCCCAGGTCTAGACCAAAGAATGAGCAGTCCCTTTGGCTTTGCTCAGTGAAATGTCACAGGACATTCTCTCAGTGCCTTGCTGTGTCCTCCCCTCCTGGACACCTTTTTCTTCCTTTTCAACCAGCAAAATCCTCCTTCGGCCTCAAGGCCCTTTGTGAGCATCACCTCTCTAAGAAACTCTCTTCAGCCTTTCACTTTCCCCCTTACCTTCTACAGAATGCGGTCGTTCTCTCTTGCCATGGGTCTTCTTTCGGTTTTGTGGGCTCTCCTGTGGTAGAGTTGTTTGTCTCTGAATACAAGTCCACTTCTGACCCACTAGGAGCTCCTTGCAGGCAGAGAGAGGGCTTGCTTTAGTGCTTCTCTGCCGTGTGCTGGTGGTACCAGGTATAAACTTTGGGCTGCTTTTACCACCTTCCTGGAGAATGTTCTGTTTGTCTCAATAAAGTGGTTTTAAAGAATCAAAGCACACTGAAGTATACAAAGCAGAAATTGAAACTCCCTTTTCCTCTTCAGATTCTGCTGCTCAGTGGTGTCCACTGTGGAGCCTGATGCCCCTTCTTCCAGAGGTTTCCATACACAAACACAAATGCACAGATACACATCTATCCATGGACTCATTTCTCTGATTTTTTCCAATAGCACGAACGATGCATATGTTTTGTGGATTCTCTTTTTCTGTTAATGGAACCATTAACAGCATAATGGGATCTTGGTCTATTGCCATGCATACAGAGTTGGCTCAACAGCTACGTGTAGATGGACCATAATTATTAAGTATCCCCTGTTGCTGGATATTTGGGTTGTAATATTTTCTGGCAGTGAACTTCCTCATACTAAAATACTTGCACATTTGAGAAATTATTTTTCTGGCTTGGAGTCTTAGAGATGAAGTTCTTGGGGAAACTAGTATGTGCTTTTGGATTTTGGAGGCTACTACAAAGTTGCCTCCAAGGGGGCTAAGCAGATTTTCTTTTTAAACAGTGAATAAGAATGCCCCCTCCCTATTCATTACCTGAAGTTAACACTGTATTACCAATCTTTAAAACCTTTGTGAAAGGTGCAGATGAGACTTAACTGCTGCTTTGATTTACATTTCTTTCATATATTGGTAAAGTTAACTATTTTTTGGTATGTTTATTGCCGTTGGCATGGCTTATTCACAGCCTTTGTCTATTTTTCTTTTGTGCTATTCGTCTGCCCCTATTGATTTCTAAGAGCTCTTTTTATATTGGGTAAATTAGGCATCTCTTTGCCATAGGTATAGGAAATATTTTCCCCAGTTTATCTTTTAATTTGTTCTCTGAGTTATTACTATTTTTAACGAAAGTCTTTTTATACTTAAATACTTCTTAAAGAGTCAGATTTTCTTCACTGTAAAAGAAGAGCATAAACTCTTAACTTCTGTCAGAGTTCACACACAGGCCCCACAGCTTTCTCTGGGGCCTTGCACAAATCTTTTAACCTCTCTGAGCCTCAGGGCGCCCCTCTGTTACGTAGGAGTAATGCTGGAAATAAATCAGGTGTAGAGTAAGCATTGAGCAAAATGAACGGAATTAGTGGAGAACCACCTCTAGGCGGAGAAAGCAGGCTCTCTCTGGCTCAGGGCTGCCTGCCCTCTCTCTACTCCCCTGCTGTGGTTCTTCTCTAAAACTCTGCTCCTTGGTTTAGGGGGTTGCTTCCCCCCAGATGTGCCCCTCCTTTCCCCACCCTGAGAAAGGCCAGATGAGAAGATTCTGGCTGTCTCCTCCCTGATGAATAGTGCACGAATGCCTTCTTTTTTTCCACATGCCCTAAGTTAAGTGTCTGCTCCACCAACCCGGCCATCTGGCCACCTGGCAAAGGTCACCCCAGCATTCTCACACTGACATCACTGGAACTTAGTGAACCTCATCATTTCAGCCTCAGATCAATTTGCTAGATTTTCATTTAGTTTTCGAGTTGTTCATCCCCTCTTTCATTCAGACTAGTAATTTCAGGGGCTGTATTATACTTTCGAGATATTGCTTTAGAAGCATTAGAAAACATGAAAGTACATTTAGCCTTGAATTGTCACTTAAGATTATTGCAGGAAATGAGGGCTTTCTGGATCATAAATGTGGCAATAGATTGAGAACACAGCTTCTATTATGACTAAATGGGGACAAAGAGTAAAGAAGTGCTAAGTACATAGCAACTGCTTGTGTGGGTGCCAAGGAACCCAGGGGAATCAAGGCCGATGGACGATGGGGGCTGGCCTGGGCTGGGGCACCTGGGAGGGGCGTGGACCATCCTGGAGCAGGGGGCTCACGGAGCCCCCTCCCTACTTGAGAAGCATACCGAGTGGGTTGTGGGGCGTCAGGGCACAGACCGGGCTTACTGTTCACCTCCCACCCTGCTCCACTCCGGTCCTCCTCTATCTTGAGCATCGCCTGTGTCAAGACTCACGATGCCTTCAGTGGCCAGTTTCACTTAGTGTCAGGCTGTTGGCCAGTGGCCACTGAGCTCCCTTGGAACCAGGGGCCTTTAGAAGGTGGGAAGGTGGCCAGGGGCACCAATAGCCTCTGGAACCTACCAGGTGGGACCTTAGGGCCCCCCGCCATTGTGTGTGTCCTTGGTTTGGGGCAGACACCTGCCCAGAGCCTGCGGTGCTCCCTGGGAGTCTCGGTACAGCCAGAGGCACACAGCCCAGGGGCACAGCACCTGCAAGTGGTGGCCACGACCTCAACGGGCTGGCCTAGGGCATAGGCTCCCAGCCCTCAGGCCGCGGCCAGTTGAGATGCTGGCTGCTGGGGCCCACCAGGTGCTTTTCCAGGGTGCCAGGTTCCTGATGCAGGTCCTGCTGCCCAGTATACTTTCTTCTGGACTTGCGGTCAATGTGGCCCGGCTTGGGGTCACGGCCAGGCACACAAAGCCCATCTTGTGTGCAGGGCTCAACGTCTCCTTGCAGCAGGATTGGGACACCTGTGTCCTCAGTGGCCAGCCAGCAGTGTGGGCAGCATCCCAGGCCCTGGGCAGGATGACCAAGGAAGCCAGTGGAAGGTCTGACAGTAGTGACTAGTGTCCCTGTCGCAGGCTTCTTATGCTGTTGGCTGGAGTGAGGTAGTGCAGGTCTCCAGGCCACAGCGCTGACACAAGTCCCAGCAGTAAGGTGGAACTAACTTCCTTGCCCTCAGGCTCCAAGAACCCAACTCTTACGGCAAGCAACAGTAGCCCCGTGCAAAGAGGTCAAGGAAGCAGCCAGACAGTACACACAGGCCAGAGGGAGAAGAGCTCCTTGTGGCCCCCAGAAATCAGTTGCTTTAGGAGTCCTGGGTACTCTGTCACCTCTGTGCTGAGCCTGTCTTGCTGCAGACTCTAGCAGCCTTCAGTACTCGTCCCTTGCCCAAGCGAGACCAGGAGTTCCTGAGAACCCATGTGCGTCCTATGTCTTTCCTCGTGGTCAGGGAAGGAAGGGGCAAACCCCTCTCCCTCTAGGACTCCCTTGCCATCACACAATTCCCATGGCCTTCTTGCCCTCCGGTCCTTCCCCTGGCTGTTCACAAGATGCCCTTCTCCCTCCCTAACCTCTACGTGGGCACAGTCCCATGGCCTTGGGTGCGGCCAGGGCAGGGGCGGGGCAAGCAGTGCCAGGCACTGATGTGTCTTGGATGGATGCATGATGGGAGCACACCTGGTCATCTCAGCCCTTGTTCAGGTTTGATGGAGCTTTGCCCTTGTCATCTGCTGACTGTGTCCTGCTGTCGACTTGAGTTCACGCTTTTAGGACAGGGACAAGTTCTGTTCATCCTGGACTCTGCCAGCTAAGTACGGCTGTGAGCTTGGAGAGGACATCAGGGGCCTGGGGGCCTCCTCTCCTGAGTCAGCCACAACCTTGTTCTGGGTCCTTAGAAGTGCTGGAGCACTTGGTGCTCAGGGGCCCGTTGCCCAGCTGGACATTTCACAACAAAGTTGCCCAGATGCAGGGCGTAAGTAGCCTGCTGTCCCGTGCGTACCCATTCCCTCCAACACAGGTCCCTCCTGACACAGGAGGCCCCCCCCCCCCGCCCCGCTCCCTATACACTTGGTCACAAGATGCCCGCTTAGGGCCTCAGATGAGTAGGCCCTTTGCATGGGTGGTTTTCCCAGGATGCTCTGTGCCAGGGCTTCTCAACACCATTTAGTCTGTGACGTAGTCATGCAAGGGACACCCTGGGGAGGGAAGAGGGCCTCTAACAACCCACTCAAGCATCTCCCCCCACTGTTCCCATGTCCCTTTCTCCATTGCAGTTTCCTGGGACTGTGGAGGTTAGAGGCCGTGCTGTCCCCAGGCTCACTGCAAACACTGCCCCATAGCACCCATGCCTCACCACTTGGGGGACCTGTGTAGCTCAGAGCCCCCCTTATTTTCCCCCAGTTACTCTACATCAGACAGGGAAGGTCTAGAAGGGGGATTCCTGCTTCTGCAGTAAGTCTTCCCCACCCACCCTGCAGTGTCTCTTGGAGCCAAGTTTGCTTTGTTGGCTTGTGCCAAGACACTTGCCATCACCCCATTTTTTCCTCTTTATTTCTCTGTCACCAGTGGGTCCTATTTAACTCATCAAACCACAGCCTTTGCATTTTTGATATGTCCACTCTCCAGAGAAATCTGGAAAAGCCTACTATGCATCTCTTCTGCTTCAGCGGTTTTCCTTTGGCCGCAGCTGTTACCTGGCCTCGCCCCAGCCCCGAGAGCCCCTCTCTGAGCTGCCACTGGAAGATTTCCAAGTTCCTGCTGCATGTCCAGAGCTGGCCAGCTGAAAGCTGGTCCCTGAGCTCGGGTGAATTCCCTTAGCTCATTACCGAAGTGTCTCTCAAAGAGCACATTAGCAGGGAAAGAAGAGTGTCATTGGCTTGCCGCAGATGTCCGTGACTTAGAGCTCACAGCTCGCTGTGCTGGTGTCTAGAGCTGCCAGTGCCCAAGGTCTGAGCAGGACAGGCGGAGCGGGTCAGCAGCACATTCTGATTTGTGATAAGTACTGCCTTGTTATCCAATTGATTCATCCAAAGGAGGCCGTTTTGTCGTCACTACTGCCAGACCTTTGTGGGACAAGCAGGGCCTGAGCGCTCTCTTACCACCTATAGTCCTGGGCACATGGCTCATCTATACTAATCCTTGCCAAGTTGCCATTTTGAGGTGCAAATCAGGGATTAGGGCAGTTGGGGTACAGGAGATTATGTGAGTGTGGTGGAGGCAGGATTAAACCCTGGTCCCAGCCCATCTAGCTGGCGTTTTTGGACAAGTCTATGTTGTCTCTCAAGTGGGTTGAATGATGCCCAGCCTCCAAGGTTTATTGTGATGATTGAATTTATAAAGCCCCTGATCTGGGCCTTGGACAAGTCAATCCATTGTGGCCTTTTAGTTCCCTCATCCTAAATAAGAGGCTGCTTGTCTGTTTCCAGCCCCTTCTAGGAGTGCCAGTATTGGAGAAGCCTGGTCCCAGAGCTCAGGCTGGAGGTGAAAGGGATATGCATTGAAAGGATCACTCTACCCAACTCTGTGCTCACTGACCCCCTAGTCCCTGGTGGGGGAGAGTTTTCGGGGAGACTTGTCCAGCCACCCAGAGGGTAGCAGGTGCCCACTGGGCAGATGAAGAACCCTCCACACAGCATTTCAGTGATGTGCCTGAAGCCATACAGATGGAAGAACCCAGAACCTTGGACTCTAGATTTCAGACTCTTCCAGGAAATCCTGAACGGGGACTGAGGGAGGAGTGAAGAGGGGATGTGAGAGATGATAAGCTTGTATAGGTGCAGCTTTAAAAGGCAGGGACAAAGTTAAAGCATAGGAAGGAAGCTAAATCTACCCCCCCTCCCCCCACCGCTCATCCTACCCTTCAAAGATAGGAAGGCAAAATGATTCTGTGCATAAGCCCTGGTCTTGAACTCGGAGTGTGGGAGGAGACTTAGCCCTGGCTCTACCATTAACTAGCTGTGTGACTTTGGGCAAGCTTCCTAGCTTCTCTGGACCTTTGTTTGCTCATTTCCTCATTCATTCTCATCCAGAAAGCTGGATGGGAGCACCTGTTGTCTCTTCTAGCCATAAAAATTTCTGCGACCATTCAAACAAAAATCCTGGAGCTCTGACTATTGTGACTGCTGTGAGATGGGAAGCCAGCAAAGTTACCTTAGGAAGTGGCTTGCTCCCTTTTTCTTCAGCCAGAGAGTGTTCTGGAATGATGGAAAAGCCAGGAGCAGCCTGCAGCTGATGCTGGGGGAGAGGAGCAGTCTCCCACCTCCGATCCACCACTTCCCTGTCACCCGTGCAGCTCAAGCCTCTCTTACCTCCCATGGAAGTGCTTAGATCTCAGTACCCTGTATAAGAGGAGGCCACAAATAACCAAGGTGGTTGTCCCAGTCAGCTCAAGTGGCCAAACAAAAGACCACAGACTGGGGTGGCTTAAACAACAGAAATTTATTTCCGTTCTTATTCTAGAGGCTAGAAGTCCAAGATCAAGAGGTCACCAGGTTTGGTTTCTCCTGAGGCCTCTCTCTTTGGCCTGCAGATGGCCACCATCTCACTGTGTCCTCCCATGCTTGTCCCTCTGTTTAGTTGTCTGTGTCCTGTAAGGATACGTGGTCATAGGGGATGAGGGCCCACTGTAATGGCCCCATTTTAACCTAATTACATCTTTAAAGACTCTGTCCCCAAATGCACTCTCATTCTGAGGTACTGGGGGGTAAGACTTCAACACAGGAATTTGTGAGGGAGTCACAATTCAGCCTAAAACAATGTATCTGTGACATTTATTGTTCATGCTGGAGTACTTCAAAAAAATATTTGAGTTTTCCACTGAAGTATAACATGCATACCAAAAGGTACATATATTACAAGTTTACCCCTTGAACACATTGACATAACCAGCCTTAGAAATAGAGCATTACCCTTGCCCTGAGACCTCCCTTGTCCCCTTGCACTTATCCCCCCAAAGGTAACCATTATCCTGACTTCTAATATCATAGGTTAGCTTTTCCTATTCTTGTACTTTGTATATACAAAACCCTATATTATGTCATCTTTTGCGTCTGCTTCGCTCAACATTGTCTGTGGGATTCATTCGTACTGTGGGGTGCGTTTGTATCCTGCTGATCCTCAGTGCTGTCTGTAGTGTGACTATTCCACAGTTTATCTGTATGTTCTACCACTGATGAGCTGTTGCGTTGTTTCCAGTTTGGGACCATCATAGACAAATTGCTATGACCATTCTTGTACATGTCTTCAGCTGTTGGCATATCATGCATTTCTCTTGCTGTAGACCTAAGGCACGGGGTCCCTAGGTATAGGGACTGCATACATGCAACCTTAGGAGAGACCGTCAAATAGCTTTCCGCAGCAGTTCCAAGTTTCAGTCCTACCAGCAGTGTATGAATGTTACAGCTGTGCCATAGCCTTGCCTATACGTGTTTTTTTTATTCTGTGTATTTTCATTTTAGCCATTCTGTTGACTGTGTGGTAATATCACACTGTTGTTTTAATTGGCATTTCTCTGATGATTCATAATATGGTACACCTTTGCATTTGTATATTGGCCATTTGGACGGTTCTGGCTGTGAAGTGCCTGTTCAAGTCTTTTGCCCTTTTTCTTTTCCTACTGGATCTGCATTTTTCTTGGTGTTTTATAGGAGTGTTTTATACATTCTCTCTGAGTCCCCTCCTGATTTGGGGACAATTGTGAGAGGAAAAGCGGGGAGCTAATGATAACCTCCAATGATCAACCCAATGTATTGGAGTTCTAAAAAGATTTTAAAAGGCAAATAGGAAGGCACCAAGGGCTTCATGTAAGAAAAAAGAAGAAAAAAGTTATGTTTGTAGTACATGATTTTTCAGGACTCTCGGTTCCCTCTTTTCCTGCATCTTCCTGAAGGTGCTCACGTTCAGAATACAGTATTGGAATGCCTTTTTATTCCCATGTGGTGCTGACTCAGCACTCAGCTTTCTCTCTGCCCACAATCTGCTTTAGGGTCATTAAACTTGTGACATTTTACGATCCTTTTAGTCCAGCCTCTGATTTTATTAATGAAGAAACAAATCTGGAGTGATTTAAGTCTCAATATTTAAATCAGCCCATAAATACCTTTGCGTGCAAGGTCCTTGCAAGGAATTGACATCTGTTGAAATATTAGGGGATAGAGGGAGGGCACAGACCTGGAAGTGAGAGACTCAGACACTGATGGTGTCAGGTTTACCATTTACTCTCTCTTTTCTTGTTGATCAAACATGCAAATGGTAAACTTTCCAACTCTAAGTTCTACATCCAAAAATATCTTGCATGAGGGAAGAAGAAGCGATATTCAAGAGAAAGTTTTTGTAGCAAGAAACAAGTAAATAAGTATAGATTTCCTTTGAAAGGAAAGGATTGGGTTGCTTTAGTCACTAAAGAAAAAAGCGAGAAATCAGACTTCAAGTAGATAAAGTCCCAGTGGTGAGGGGTGGAGAGCAGCCACTGCTGTCTCTCACTCTCCCTTTTCGTTCAAATGGGCAGAAGAAAATGTTTGCTTGTAAGAGGGGAGGGTTTAGATTATACCTGAGGACTTAGGAGGTTGCAGAATCTCTGTAGTTCACTAAATTAAAGACATTTATATAATTGGGATTGTCATGGTTGGAAATAAGAGGAAACTATATCTAAAGTGGCTTAAGCAAAATTGTGTGTGTGTGTGTGTGTGCGTGTAATTTTGATTAGTTTACGTCATTGAAACGTCCAGGGGTAGACCCTCGTTTCAGGCCTGGCGGAATCCAGGCTCAAATAGCGTCAGAAACCCGCGCCTCTCTCTCTTGCGGTATCTCCACTTTGCGTCCCTTTGCCTTGGCACCCATTTCAGGGAAGGCTCTCCCACGTTAGGGCGGTCATGCCACATGCTTCCAGGCTTACGTTGTTCCGGCTTAGCAACTCTAGCGGAGCATTTCTTTCCTAGCGGTTCCAGCAAATGTCCTAAGGTGGGCTCCGGTTGGCCTGATCTGGGTCCCCTGCTCATCGCTGAACCAGCTACTGTGACTGATGGTCCACTCTTGCGTTGTCTCTCTACCTCTGGGGTGGAGAGCGGAGTCCGCTCCGAGCCTGAACTTCAGGGATGGAGTCAGGGATAGTTGTTCCCCAAAGGACTATCAGGGTTCTCTTACTGGAAGGAGGGAAGAATAATTCTAGGCAGACACAAAAACTGATATGTACTTTACCATCTGTGATGCTGTGATTTATAAGAAATATATGTGGTCTTTGGAATTTATCAAGTGAGGAGAGCAATCAAGGTATCTTTTGTCATGTTTATGAGGTGAATTTGGAAAGCACCTCTGGATGGGGGCTGGTTGCCCGTAGTAGACCCAACTTTGTGATTAAAGGGTTGGAGCTGCTGTCCCACCCTCACCTCTGGGAAGGGGGAAGAAGGAGCAAGAGGCTGCTGCAGATTGAATCAATCACCAGTGATCAATAATTTAGCCAATCATGCCTATGTAATGAAGCCTGCATAAAATCCCGAAAGGGTGGGGTTTAGAGAACCTCCAGGTTGGTGAACACATGGAAATGTAGGGAGAGTGGTGCCCCAGAGAGAACATGGAGGGTCCATGTCTTTTTCCCCCACCTTGCCCTCCGCATCTCTTCTATCTGGCTGTTCCTGAGTCACATCTTTTTATAATCAGCTGGCAATCGAGTAAGTGAAAAGTTTCTCTGAGTTTGGTTAGCTGCCCTAGCAGATTAATTGAACCCAAGGGTGGGGGTCTTTGGAACCACCAATCTATAGCCAGTTGGTCAGAAGCACAGGAGACTGGGGCTTCAGTGCCTAGAGATGTGAGGGTCCTACATATCAGAGTTAAAAGACAGGGCCTTGGCTGCAGGAAAGAAGAAAGGGGTCTGGCTTAGGTCCTGTTCCTTTCCCAGCAGCTAGCCAGCCCAATGACCTAGGGTGAGTCTGTTGCTTGCTCTGGACTCCCCGTCCTCATCTCTAGTATGGCGGGGTTGCACAAATGTGTAAGGCTCTGCAAAGCCAGGTGTGACCAGTCTGCGAGGAGGCTGAAGAGGGGTGCCTGGCTGTGCTGGCCCTGGCCTGGGCAGACACATCCTAAGGAGGCTCTGGAGTTAGACTTTGGGTTTCTGAGCATGAGTAGAGCCTTGCGCTGGGAAGTGCTTGCTTATTCTCAGAGGCGTTCCAGAGCCCATGCCCAGAGCCTCTGCCCCCTCCTGCATTCCAGCCTGCCTTTCCTGGGTTGGGCTTGTGTGTGTTCGGGGCTGTTTGGTCTCCTGCATCTTTCTTCCTCCTCTCCCAGACTCCGCTCAGGATGCCCATAGACTCCTTGCCCCTTAAGGCCTGAAAGACCTGCCCATTCTAACGTGGCCCCAAGCAGGGCACTGGCAAGAGAGCGGAAAGAGTCTTGTTCCTTATCCACCCAGCACCAGCAGCTGGTCTTCCGGGGGAAGAATGAGGCTGTCTCACTGCCTTTCTGCCTGGTCTCTCCAGGTTCTAGAACAACCTGAAGCCAGCCTATTCTAAGTGTATCTTCTCGGGTTGGAAAAGGTGGCATCTGAGTTTTCTCCTGTAATTTCAAAATCGTTTTTCTAAGTACCATTACCCTAAGCAATAAAGTGGGGTGTGTGTGTGTGTGTGTGTGTGTGTGTGTGTGTGAGTGTGAGTGTGTGTGTAAAATCAGTGCAGTAGGCTTCCAGTTTAGTCAGAAATTCAGGCTGGGAGCTTGGCACATATTGTAATGGGATTAAATCCTTCCCTACTTTCAGTGAACACGTGTTGAGGGCTTCCCGTGCTATGCTGGGCATGAGTCGATGGCTGGGGTATGTGTGGCCTTTGCTCTCCGGGTGATCACAGTAGGCCAGGCATGGAAATGTATCATGAGTGTGGTCTCACTGTCAAGGAAGCAGGGACAAGGTCAGGAGCGATTCCTTTTCTTTGAACAGGGAGCCCTTCCCAGAGGAGGGAATACTTGGGTAGATGGGAGTTTTCTGGAATCCATCTTAGGCAAAGACCTGGTATGTCTTAGAAATTTGGAAAGGCATGGGGTTCAGCAGGGGAGAGGTAACAAGGCTCAGAGGACAGGCAGCAGAAAAGTGGGGAAAGATTGGGATGCTAAGTGATGCTATGAAACTTGCACGCTAGAGCACAGGCCACACGTCACCCGTCAGGATGACGTCAGGATGCAGATTCTGATCAGCACGTCTGTGCTGGGGCCTGCTAGTCTGCATTCTTAGTAAGCCTTCAGGGGATGCCACGGACCACAATCTGAGTGGCAAGAGGGGCTTGTGTGGGGAGTGTCTTGGGCAGGAGTGATTTTGAACAGGACCAGTTAGGGGGCTAGTCTAGGCAGGAGAAAATGGCAGCCCCTGCTAGGGGTCTCACAGTGGGATGGGGAGAAGGGGACAGATCGTGGAGGTATAACTGACAGGCTTAGGAATTTATCGAGTATGGGAATGAGGAGGAGGAAGTAGAACAGGGTGCCTTGCATGCTTCCAGCTGGAAAAACTCAGTGAGTGGTTCTAGAGTGGATTGAGGTTGGGAGCCATGGAGGAAGGCCGGGTTTGGATGGCTGGCTGGTCATTAAGTCAGTTTGGCCATGTCCCATTATAGGTGCAGCTCAGCTCTCCAAGCCCTGGTGTTGAGTCGGCATTTGGCTGGAGGGATCTGGCTGTGGATGTCTCCTGAGGCTGGCAGCATTGGCTTGGGATTGCCTATCCTTAGAGATGGTATTTCAGAGCAGAGGCGTGGACGAGGTGCCCAGGGAGAGGGAGTGAGAAGGTGGGAGAGAGCTGGGGACAGGGCCTGGAGATGCTCTGCCATTGGGTGGTCAGGCGGAGCAGGCAAGTGAGAAAACAGATAAGGACGAACTTTAAACATGACAGCAGGGTGTCGTCATTGTTGGGCTGCACTGGATTTAGGGTGTATAATGTGCATCTTAGATGCGGCTCCTCTCGGATGGGAGAGCTCATGCTTCATGTCCCCCAGTCCGCAAGGCTATTTCCTCAAAGTGTTTTTGGCCCTGTGAAAAGAAAAAAAAATCTACCAGGAGGGATTTATTCTTATCCTGTCATGCAACAGTAATTTCATTTTCAAATCATTAACAGGAAGGCATCCTTATCTGATCATTCTGATACAAAACCCTATCGTAGACGCCTGATACCATCTCCTCAACTTCCCCAAGAGCTGTACTGATTTCAGCTGAGAACCCTCAGCTCTAAATAGAACACGGGATGAGCCTGGCTCCTTCCTGAACCTCTTTTGGTATCTCTCCCATCAGCTGATTCCTTTTTTTTTTTTTTTACCTCCTGTCCTGGCATTTTGCTGTAGATTGTTCCCTGAATTTCATTGCTAACTTACATGATAGGAGCCGATAATGGGGAGCTGAACTTATTTTCTAATTTACTTTGAAAGCAAATTTTAGATTGTATTTTTGAGGAGGGGAAGAGCCAGCTTCTGATGGGTGAGAGTAGTCTTTAACTCCGCATTTAAATGAATTTTTGTAGGAAATTATCCTTCTCGAGAACTTTTTGTGTGCCTAGGAGTGGGGATGGGGCGGAGGTGCTTGCGGCCCATAACATTAATGTAATCAAAAACAGACCTTCTCTAGTCTCACCTGCCAGACTCCTATTCAAAGCTAGTTGGTTTCTTTAAATTCCACTAAGCTTTTCTCTTCATAACAGGAAACTTCATTGTGTTCACCTTAAAGGTAAAAAGGCCCTTTCAGGATGATACCTTGCCTTACAAGAGAGATGGGTTGGGGGAGGTGTTTACTTTTTGCCAGCTAAGATTCTGAGACACCCATAGAAACGAGTTTATTTCTGAATTTGTGACCATTTGAATTGAAATACCTCCATTTGAATTTGGGACTTAGAACGCATTTGATCTCTGATCCCCCTGAGGGGCTCCGCCACCGAGGGCAGCCTGGCGGGGCAGTGTGGTCAAGAGCACCAACTCCGGACCAGGCTGCCTGGGTCTCACTTCTGGCGTGTCTTGGCCAGTGGGAGTCTGGGCGGGAGATGTAACCTAGCCATACCTCAGCTTTCTTGTCTGTATAACAGCACCAAAGTCAAGTCGTGACCATCTTGTGGGGCTTACTGTAAGGTTTAAACAAGCAAGTGTAGGTTCAGTGTCCAGGAGAGTGTCTGAAATATACAGGCATTACGTTAATTGCAGCTGGTATTATCTCCAGCCTGGAGCGGCTGATGGGATGGGGTAATAAGCAGTCTGAGCTGCCATCCACGCACCGCTCCTGTGCTCAGTCCTCCACGTGCGTGTATGTCCGTGAGCTTTTCTCACAGTCACTCCATGAGGCAGGTACATTATTTTAGCCACTTTAAGGCTGACATTTAAACCCAGGTGAGTCTGATGACAAATCCTAGGGCTCACCCCCTCCAGTGTAGTGGAGCTCAGCCCGAGGTTACATGGCCTTGGGGCACTGGGTGTGGGTGGGGATGTGTGCTGGAGGGTGGAGGAGAGGATGGAGGAAGGAAGCAAAGAGTCTTAGCCTAAGTGACCAGATGATCTGTTAGTCGTGGAGCCTCCCTGCCTCTTGTCATTCCTCCTGGAGAGGAATTGTGTGGGGAGGAGTGGGGAGGAACGACATTCCTCCTTGTCGTTCTGGAATTTGGAATTTGGCTTCCTTGCAATCCCGCCTTCCATCAGTTGTTTATTTTATTACAGGCTCTACTCCTTGCTTCTCTTCTTGAAACCCTAAGTACCTCTACGTGTGTATTGGGGAAGGGACAAAGAGTTCAGAGCCTTCGAGCAGAGTAGCAGAAGCTCTAAACCCAGGTAGTGGAAAGAACTCTGACCTGGAAATGAGGAGACTTAAGTCCTGGTCATCTCTCTGCTAACGGTGAGCAGGGTAACCCTGCTAACCTCACAGAATCATTCTGGGCTTTGTTTGTGAGTTTAGGATTAGAAGGCATCTGATTTCTGGTGGTGCTAGTCAGCCTTCCTTTGGATCTCTGACCTCTGGGAGCTATGTTGGTGGCAGTGAGGATGGGTGGCAATAGAGGAGGTGATGGAGATGGTGATGATGGTGGAACTGGTGGCAGAGAGGGTGATGGGGTGGGGGTGATGGTGATGGTGGTAGAGAAGGTGATGGTGATGGTGGTAGAGGGGGTGATGGTGATGGTGGTAGAGGAGGTGATGGTGATGGTGGTGTCAGGGTGGTGGGGTGGAGGTGATGGTGGTAGAGGGGGTGATGGTGATGGTGGTAGAGCAGGTGATGGCGATGGTGGTGTCAGGGTGGTGGGGTGGAGGTGACGGTGGTGGAGGTGATGATGAAGGTACTAAAGATCGTAACTACAAAGAGCCCTTGGCTGGCAGCAAGCACTGTACTGAGCACTTTATTACCACGTTTCATCATCCGAGAAGCTCTTGTTAGGTCCATTTTGTAGATAAGCTTGGAAGAGTAAAGCTGAGCATCCCTTGGTGGGTGGAGTTGCCTAGGTCAGATGGAGGCAAAGGCAGAGGGGCCAGGAGATATGCTGTCAGAACACCTGTGGGCATAGAGCAGGAGGGGAGGTAATCTGGCCTCCCTCATGTTTTCTCACCACATCCTCTACCTCTATGACCAAGTTGTGCCCAGATGGAAACTGGGGATTATAATTGCAGGATTGCATTCTCCTGGGGTCACCCAGAAGGTAACCTAGAATCAGCACCCCCCTTCACCAAATGCTCTTCTAGGTACTTCCTCTTCATCTCTAAGTCACCACTTTGGCTGCTGACCTCAACCCTTATGCTTTGAGTCTTGGCCTGCAGCTTCTCTGACAAACACTTATGGCATCTTCATGGGGGCCATTATTTATCACATTACTCGGGGCCAAATGACTGTCCTCCAGCTTGTCTCTCTGGTAAATGTGGCTCTTACATATCCTGTTTTACCTGCTGACCCTCACTGTATGCTGCTTCTGTCCATCAGGCCATCTTGCAGAGAAACAGGGTAAGAAACATGGTTTTAGTGTCCATAATCCGGGGGTGGGCTAGTAGCACAGCAGGGTGGGATGCTAAAACGGTAGTCCCCTGAAGGCACTCATCAGAATCCAGACTTTTCAACCCCTCTCTGGACCTCTTTCTTGGAATCAGGGGTTCTTGTCTTGCTTGAAAGAAAGGGTGATTCTTTCTTGAAATTCCTGCTATCCCTTTCCCTTCCCCTCAGGATAAGGGATGGAAATCATGCAGGTGCTAGGCTCCATGTCAGGAGGGTTAGTATGGAACCCTCTAGACAGGGAAGCTAGCTTCAGATTGATTCTATGTACATTAGAGGAATTCAAGTTTTAAAGATTGCATGTATGTATGTATGTATGTATTTATTTATTTGACAGAGAGACAGCCAGCGAGAGAGAGAACACAAGCCGGGGGAGTGAGAGAGGAAGAAGCAGGCTCCCAGCGGAGGAGCCTGATGTGGGGCTCAATTCCAGGACTCTGGAATCACGCCCTGAGCTGAAGGCAGACGCTTAACGACTGAGCCACCTAGGCGCCCCTAAAATTTATTTAACAGAGAGTGCAAGTGTGCACAAGCAGGGGAGCAGCAGGCAGAGGGAGAGGGATAAGCAGAGAGCCTGCCGCCGCTGCTGAGGGGCTCAATCCCAGGGTCCTGGGACCATAACCTAAGCTGAAGGCAAACAACCAACTGAGCCACCCTGATGCCTAGATGAATTCAAGTTTTAAATGCCCTCTTGCTCAGCCGTCACCTGGAAACTCCAGCAGCCTCCCTACCTCCCACAAGTGTTGACAGAACAATGAGTATGTAATGGATACTGAATCCATGCCGAGGATGCAGCAGTGAATATGGAACATCTTGCTCCCGTGGAATTTATGGTCTAGTTGATGCTGCAGTATTACGATGACAGGGACAGGAGTAAAAGGTGCTAGTGAACTTGTAGTAGGAAACTTGATATATAGCCTTGTGGAGTCAGGAAGGCTTCCTGGAGGCAGTGACAGCAGAAACTTGTAGAATAAGAGCTGGACAAAGCATGGGCAGTTGGGGAGCGGGGGTGGGAGGAAGGGACCAAAGAGAAGGAAGGACGGAGGGGAGAAAGATGTGGTCTGGGTCCAGGCATGTGCAGAATCTTGGGAGTTCGGGAGGACAGACTGAGGAGTACTCACGCCACCTGGGCTTGACCTGCCTCAGTCATAGGCATTCAGCATCGGTTCCCCCAGGTCTCTGTCTTGCTGCACAGAGGTGGTACAGGCAGGGACCTCGGAAAGAGAGAGTCGGGCTGGGGGTATCTGCAGGCACATCTGCTTGTCTGCACACTCCCAGAATGCCCAGGACGCCTCTGCTGAGCACTTGGCTGAGTGTGGCTTCACCCAAGATTTGCGTGGTTTCCCTGGGTTCTGAGGGAGCTCATGGCCAGTGCAGACTCCACCAGACTGGGAGGCCCTGTGTTTAGACTCTTGGGCTGTGTGAATTTGGGCTCCTCATCCCACTTCTCTGGGGAGTCTCCTGGTTTACCAGTAGACTCAGCTCTTCTGGGTTTTTTTTCAGTGCTGGTGTTCTGAGGCTTTGATTCTCTACCATTTGCAAGAAACTAAACTCCATTAAAACAGCAGGCTTTCAGCCATAAAAAGGGATGAGTGTTTGTATGTGGCATGGCCGGTGGGGGGGTGGGGTGGCATGAGTTGGTCCCCTGGACCGGGGCCTGGCCATCCCACAGTCAGCGGCTTCCCCTGGCAGGCTTAGAGGGCATCATGGCCCTTGCTACCTGTGCTGGGTGTTTCGAGGGAGGACATGTTTCTTGCTGAGGAACAGCTTTGGGCTTTTGTAGCCGCACCACACAGGGGGACCTAACTATCCGTGCATTCAGAATAGAGTATTTGCATAGAAAGCCACACAGCTGCATACAGTTGAGATCCACATAGAAAAATATTTATTCAATGGATTGCAGTCGATCACTTAGCATGCATGCGTAAAGGAACAGAGGCACCAAACCATAGCGCTGACCCTAAATGCTGCTTACTTTGAGTGCACGTGACCGTCCTACAGCTCCCAGACAGGAGGGCTTGTTTTAGAAATATACATTCGCAATTGTAGCGATTTATAGTCGGTCGTCTTGTCCCAAAGCTTGTAGAGCAGCACGAGATGGATGTAACGCTTAGCAAATTGCTGGCCGTTTTGGAATCGGGGTCTCTGGCCTCAACACGGTGGATGGAGCCACCCCGGGGGCAGAGTCCTTTCCTAGGCTCCATCAAATAGCTGGGGCAAGGACGGGACATCAAACCATCCGTCTTCGTGGACAGAGGCAGCCATGTGTGGCCTTCACATCATTTTAAAGTTGTGGCCTGTGTCCTGCTCTGAGAACAAATTCCCCCTGCTCTTCCGTCTTCTCCTAAACATTTCTCAATAGCAAAGAGGGCGAGAAGGCAGATGGGTTTATATCAAAGTCACTAAGCCCATGGGTTACTAGAAAAGTGACTTCAAGGTATCCAGGTACGTCCTGGCAGGGTCAGAACACAGAACGTGGAGTGGGATCTCAGTGGGGGTGTGTCCAGTGCTCGGCTAACACCTGGGTCCCTCACATCCCATCTGCGTTGCTTCCAAAGCCTCTCAGCTTTCCTTGGGCAAAGCTAGCAGTGCGTGGTGACCACCCTTCCAGGAAACCACCCGTTAGCTGTAAGGAGCTTGCCTGCTCCTGACTCAGTCACCTTCTCAAAGGCAGCCAAGAAAGTCACAGAGAGGGAGAAGGTGTGTGTGGGGGCAGTGTAAGCAAAGGCTGTCTATGGCCTTTTCTGGTGACTTTGGGAAGAGATGCTGGGGAGAAAGGAAGAAAGAGCAGAGAGAGAAGAACGGGAGGACAGAGGACCAAGGCAAGGGTGGTGCTCAGGAATGAGGGAGGGGTTCTCAGTTACTGTCGGCTCAGTCTGCAGACACTCAGGAAAATGGGACACTTCAAAATGTGACCAATGTGACAGTGACAGGGCCACAAATGCCTGATGACCCAGGCTCCCCCTCAACTTGTGCTTGTCTTAGACTAGTTCTCAAATTTGAGTAAGCATCAGAATCAATGGGTGGGCTTGTTAATTCCAGACTGCTGGGCTCTGCTGCCAGTGTCTCTGACTCAGTAGGTCTGGGTTGGAGCCTAAGATGGGTATTTCTAACAAGTTCCCAAGAGGTGCTGGTGCCGCTGTTCCAGGAACCCTGCTTTGAGAACCACTGTCTCAGAGATTAGAGACCAAGCCAAAGTTAGTGCTGATTTGGGCTCCTTGGATGGGACAAAGTCAGGGAGATCAGTGTCTCAACTGGCTGCCAGAAGCAGATTGGCAAACACAGATAGAAATTGAGAAAGTGCTAAAACCTTCTATTGGATGTATTTGTCTTTTCCTGGCTTTTCATTCAACTAACCATATGCTTACTTTCCACTGACAATTGCTATTTAAATGTCACTCGACAAGCAGCTGCTCCTCAGCCTACTATATGCTGGGTAATTTATTGTCCACAAAACCTGATGGAGTGGTATCTGATGGGCCTCATTTCCCACTGTCTCCACCCACCCTGCGTTCTGGTTCTGGCCCAGGCCATACAGAGGCTGGCAGCTCGTAGAGTGAGCTGCTGTTGGATTGCCCCATCCCCTGCTCATGCTGTGTCTTTGCCTGGGTGCCCTTTTCCAGGCGAACTCTCGCTCTTCTTTAATTTTCTGAGTGTTCACCCCTGATGGGAGGGTCAACCCGCTCTTGGCTGCCATAAAACTGTGGCCAGATGGCTCTAATGGCCCTTTGTTAGCAGTCACCAGGCTGTTTCTGCCTCGTCCTCCTCAGCTTTTTATCATTAGTGCCTAGGACAGGTCGGGGGGACGGGAGTGGAAGGGGAGATAGCTACTACTCACTGAGGTCGGGTTAGAGAGAATTTGACCCTCTGGGCAGGAAGAGGATAGAAAAGCTATGCTAAGCACAGAAAATCTAAATCATTGTCACCATCCCCCTGTTGCCCCGAGGCTTCAGTGAGTCAGTGAAATGGCATTCCCAACACCAGGTGGAAAAGCAAATCTTTGGGATTCCTTTAAATCACACAACCTACCTTTGCTGGAGAAAGATGGAATTTCCAGATCTTTTCGGCTTAGTACAGACTAAGTATTACTTTCCAGCAGGTCCTTGTGTTATCTGGACAGACTGATGGATAGATGGAGTCCTTATCAGCTGGGTCACCGGGTCATGACCTGGATTCATACCTTGTTTTCCAAACATGCTCCAGCTCCCGTGGCTGTATTTCACCTTCCTTTGGTGGGGAAGGAGCATGTGCCCCAGGACTTCGCTGTGTGCCTGTCTTTTTCAGGAGTCTGGTTCTGAAACTGAATCCAGACTGTACAGGACAGGTGTGCTGACCTGAGCTGGGATCTGAGACTGACCTGCCTCGCCCTGCATTCCATGCGGTGTGGCTGGTCAGCATTTGAGCCTAAAGCTGGAGCACAGAAAACTACACTTGACTAGCGTGATGGGCTCGCTTGTCGATCTAGGGTCGAATCCCATGTTCTGAGCAGTAAGGCAAGGTACAGGGAGTCCTGCCCCCCCCCCCCCCCCCCCCGCCGTTGGAGATCTTGGGTCAATCACTTAGCCTCCATTCCCTCATGTGTAAGACAACAGGGTTCTGCGCCTGGTCTCCAAAGGGAGACCCGCTCTGCCGTTCTCTGAGGACTCTAAGATGAATTCTGGGGAGCCCATGAAGAGCTACCTTCACTTGAAAGGCTAGAGGGGAGGAAAGAGGGCCCAGAGTCAGACACACGAATGTCGCCATGTCCCAAGTAGCATAGCTTCACGTCTTCCACAGATTAAGCCAGGCAGGCTGGCTTAGCTCTGTTGAAATGCCAGGCTTTAGTGTGAGATGTTGCTGGACATCGGTATTACTTCTGTTTTTTAAACAACATTACTCCACCGGGAATAAATCTGTGTCATCGCCTAATGGCACCTGTCATTTTAGTGTAGTACTTTATGTGGAAAAACAGATAAGCTATGAAGGTATTTCTTAACCCAGAGCACGAGGCTGTCTGGAATATAATACAAATCTATCAGTAATGTAGTTAAAACAGTTTACCTTCTTAACAGGACGGGGTTCAGTTCACTGATCTTCATTCAAGTTCACTGTAAAGTTATTTAACTGTGGGCTACACATTGTACCATACAGACCAAAGCATTATAGATTTTTCCAGATGTAAGTCCAAACTGATTGCAGCCACACATAAATTTAGTCAAATCTTTAGTATACTCTGTTAAGGCCTGAATAAGATTTTAGACATTTGTCTCAGCTAGAGTATCTAGGATGGGAGCTGGGACAGTTGCAAACAGCCCAATAAAGTTACCTTTGGACATGATAGTTATTCTCAGTGTCATCTAAAATAATGCAATTTATGTTTCAAATGTAAAAATGACCAATTACCCATTGTTGTAAAAGGACAGATTGTACAAGGGGGCTGGTTTGGTTCCCCCCAGCTTCCCACCAGAGGCCAGCCTCTATTGCATGGCCCACGGATGCACACTTCGCATCCGGCGATGGTAAGTGCTTGTATGCCTAATGCTCCATTTTCCTTGAACAGAATTATGTTTCAAAGCACAGGAGGAAAGCCAGCAGCCATCTTTCCCCACCTCTAGTTGCGGTGGGGGAAGTATATTCCAACGGCCCTGCCGGGTATTTGGCACGGTCTGTTATTCCAAAATGACGAGGCACGGTTTAGAATGAGACATGCAAACTACCATTTTGGGCCTTGAGAATTATTTCGGCTGTAGCGAACTGGCAGTCCCCTCACATGGAAGGTTTTTCGTGGGAAAAGACTGGCTAGACCTGCTCTACCCTGGGCTGAGAAGGCACACTCAGGTGATCAGGGTCCGCTCGGCTGCATCAGAATCTTTTTTTTTTTTATTTTTTATTTTTTTATTATGTTCAGTTAGCCACTGTATAGTACATAGTTTTTGATGCGGTGTTCAGTGATTCATCAGTTGCGTACAACACCCTGTGCTCATCCCAACACGTGCCCTCCTTACTACCCATCACCCAGTCATCCCATCCCCCCACGCCCCTCCCCTCTGGAACCCTCAGCGTGTTTCCCGGAGTCCAGAGTCTCTCATGGGTTGTCTCCCTCTCGGATTGCTTTCCACTCAGCTTTCCCTCCCTTCTCCTGTGGTCCTCTGCTCTATTCCTTATATTCCGCATATGAGCGAAGCCATATGATAATCGCATCAGAATCTTAGGAAGAAAAACACAGGTGGGGTGGGGATTCGTTGCTTTGACAGGACTCTCCAGGTATGTGGCTAGGAAGGGGGCAGGTGGGAGAATGGGAGGAGGAGACAATAAAGAGTCCTTCTGTGGGGAGGGGTACTTGCACGTGTGCGACACTCTAGCCAGGTGTGGCTGGTGACCGACTGAAACGTATTGTAAGAAAAAAAGCCACACTGGGTCTCAAAGTCTGAAAATAAAGAATGTTAGAGCTCTCACTTTTAGGTTAATTGCGTGTTGACATTGCATGTGAAATAATATTGGGGTCGATTCAGTTACAAAACATTAAAATGGACACCTTGCTTTTCTACTTTTGGAATGTGACTATTCAGAATTTTAAGTGTAAAGCCGCCTGGGTAGCTTCTATTTCTAGTGGTCAGTGCTGCTTTATATCCATTTCATAGGGTGCAATTATGGCTCATGTTTACGTGTGTTTCCTGTATTTTTCAAACAGAAGGAAACGAGAAACAATCAGGTGTCCTTCAGAAAAAATAATAAATGTATAAAGGATTTTGGAGTCTGGCAAGCAGGTGTCCTCGTTTGCAGGATGTGGGCAACTAACCTGAGACACAACTTCCTCCTCTGTAAAATGAAGATCGTAACAGCTTTGATCTCACCGGGTTATTGTCAGAAATGACAAATGCGTAGGAAGGCAGCACAGAGTGCTCAGCACAGAGCCTGACACAGGGAAGGCTCAATACCTTACAGTATTCTTGGTTAGATGTCAAGATTTTTCTGATGACTAATCGTTTTGTTTTTTGGTTTTTGTTTTTTAAGATTCTAGCAGCAGGAGCAGGGGGAGGGGCAGAGGGAGAGGAAGATGCAGACAACCTTCTGAGCAGGGAGCCCGACTTGGGGCTCGATCCCAGAACCCCAGGATCATGACCTGAGCTTAACTGACTGAGACACCCGGGCGCCCCTCTGATGCCTCATCTTTATTTAATCCTTGTGGATTTCTAACTCGGCTCCTTGTCTCTCTCGTTCTCCAAGTTCGTATTTACTATCCTACCTTGCTACTGTATACCCAGAAAGCCAAGATTTCCCCTTTCCTTACCGCTGGAAAATCTTGGGTCTGGTTCTCTATTTTTGGCAACTTGTTCAGAACAAGGCACCTCCCGCTTATTGACTCTAGCTCGCTTGGATTTCAGAGCAGAAATTTTCTCCTGGCTAAAACTGCAAATCAGGCCACAACTTTTCAATTGCTCCTGTCCCGTGCCTCATCCCTAAGATACGTGGTCTTGCTTTTTAGCGAACTGCTTCTTTTGATGGGAAGGTCAGTCGAGGGCAATGGATACTAGCAAAGGGGTTGAAGGTAACAAGAAGGGACATGCAAACAGGAGCTCAGCAGAACAGGGCCAAAGCTGGGACAAAAGCACAACAGCTTTGTAACTTGCCCCCCAAACCCACCCCCTTTTCTCACTGCTTTTCATCCAGGGGCTTGCAAAGCTGTACTATGTTCAACCCCAGTAAGTACAAGTGGGTTCTCTCGCCTTCCTAGATCCTTTCTGCCTGAAGTACAACCTTCACAGTGTGGCAGAGCGCACATCTGAAGCCCTGTGCTCGATTTCCATGTTCTGGGAACTAAGTCTTCAGATGAAGACGGTTGTACTTGTCTGAAATGCAGTGGCAGAGCAGGGAAAAGAACTTAAGCCTCGATGAAGACATGTAGCTTCTCTTGGTATGAGAAGCTTCCTAGTTCTTTCAGTTAATGAGATGAGCCTGTCAGTCAGAACTGCTTCTGAAACAAACGAGGAGAAATCACTTACAGACCCACTAGGAACAGCACACATGGCTGGAAGTGTCCGTGCTTCTGGAAACAGTGGGAAAAAGGCTCCTGATTTCCTCTGCAAGGTGTTTTTTTTTTTTTAACATAGAAAAATGTTGATTTTTGTTTCCATCCAGCAGCTTTAACTAGGTGATTCAGACGATAGTCTTAAGGTGATTTTTTTTTTTTTTTTGGCCTTTTCATCAGATCTATGTTACTTTGCTCATTTTATTTTTAGATCCACTGAGTGTTATCAGGGCAGCAAACTCAAAGGAAAGAAGTAAGCAAACTGGTTTGTGTTTTAAGCTTGGGCTAAGGTTTGACAAGAGGAACCCTTGGAAATTATCAGGGGAGCAGAGCTTTCAGGGCCACCTTTGCTGACAGTTGGGTTTGTTGAGGGAACTGGGTTATTGCAGTGGTAGAGAACATACCTAGGGCCACATGGCCACCAGGTAAGTCATGCTCAGGTGAGTGCGAGTGAGAGGGCCAACCCCGGAGGCGCAAACATGGCTGCGTTTCCTGGAGCATTTATTAACGAAATGTTTACCATGGCTCAGAGGCAGAAGGGATTATTGCCAACCGTCGCTTCTGTGTGGTTTCCTAGAAAGAACAAAGGTTCGAAATGTGAATGAATCCTCCTTATTATGATAATCAGATTCAGAAGAGGGAGGAAGCATTTCTAAAAATTCAAAACACAGCATTAAGATACCAGCTCTCCACACGGGACCTTACATTCTGGGGTCTTGGCTCCAGAGCAGAGAAAGCAAATGCTGTGTAGATTCCTGATTTTCCTTTTTGGGGATGTGTTTTGTTTATTTTTTGGTCACTGTCAATAAGTGTTTTCTCTGTCAGAGGTCAGAGAAACAGAGATGAGTGTGTTAGTTGAAATACAAATGCAGGGCCATGCAAACAGTCAACTTAAGTTCTGCTTATGGGTCAGAGTGGGGTCCCTGTGGGGCCTGATCGTTTTGGAGGCTGCAGCTCAGTCCCGCAAAGCCGATGAGTGTGCTACTGGCCAAACTTGAAGTTTTGTATTTTCCAGTATTTGAGGATAACTGTCTTTTTCCCTCATGCATGTGGAAGAGATGGTACAACTAAAAATATTTGAAAAAGAACAGACGTGCTGTTGCAGAAACAGGCATTAGAATTATAGGTGTACCCACCTAGTAAATACATGTTCCAAAAACATTCTTCGTGACAGGCTCTTCCCGATTTTGTGTCCCTTGAAATTGAATGCACAATCATCAGCGTGACTAAATATGCTTCTTTGTGACAAGGGACACCGTTTCCATTTGTCTTGAAAATATCACTGGGTCTTTATGTGGACATTAAAATACAAATATTGTTTCACCTGATTTTACAGAGTGTGTACATCTATTGCCTTAAAAAGACAAAACCAGATTACTAGACTCCATAATCTGCTTTCTGGATACCCAACAATGAAAACTTTTTTTTTTTTTAATTAAGAGCTATCAACAGGTACAAACAATTGTCTAAAGCATTGAATGGTCTTTAACACAGTCAACTCCCCCGGCCTTGAAACACTGTGAAATTCCTTTCCGCTGGTGGCAAGCAAAGCGGTCAAGCGCAACGTTGAAAAATTGGCACCATTTCCTGGCCAGTAAGCACAGGACTGGGGCGCTCAGTATTTTGTTTCTTGCATTACTGCGCTCATGCTGCTCCTGTCTGTCTGTCCTCTCGCCTGCTCAGGGCTGATCGTCGTGACCTTGGCTGTCTGCTGGATGCCTAACCAGGTGCGGAGGATTATGGCGGCGGCCAAACCCAAGCACGACTGGACCAAAACCTACTTCCGGGCCTACATGATCCTCCTGCCCTTCTCCGACACCTTCTTCTACCTGAGCTCCGTCGTCAACCCGCTGCTGTACAACGTGTCCTCGCAGCAGTTCCGCAGGGTGTTCGGCCAGGTGCTCCGCTGCCGCCTGACGCTGCCCCACGCCAACCACAGCAAGCACCTGCGCGCCCACGCCACCTCCACGGCCGCCAGCGCCCGCTCGGCGCGCCGCCCCCTCCTCTTCGTGGCTTCGCGTTCCGGTTCCTCCGCAAGAACTCACAAGGTTTTCCTGAGCACTTTCCAGAGCGAGGCCAAGCCTGAGTCTCCGCCCCAGCAACGGAGTCTCGAGTCACCAGAGGCCAGCTCGGAGGTGAAACCACCCACTTCTGCCGCAGGGAATGGTGTGCAGGAGCAGGAAGTGTGAATGTCAAGGATGGAAGCCTCGAGGGCTACCCGGCGGCCCACCCCCAGCCCCCCTACGAAAGCGACGTTATCCTGACCCAGACTGGGCCCCTGGGAGGGACGAGAGTGGCAGCTCGGGGCCTGGGAAAAATGGATACTCACGGAAGTACCTTCTAAGGGCGGATTCTGGCAGCCGGACCTTGACTCCCGGGGAGAGGTGGGGGCAGACTGTCGCTCGCCCCTGCCCTTCCTTCAAGTACACACTGAAAATTCAGACTGAATTTATTCAGAGCTTACAAAAAAAAGTTTTACACCGAGCTCTTTTCGCGGGCGAAGAACTGAAAGAGAACACACGCCCCTCCCCACCCAGAACAACAGGACACCCAGGAGAAGCTTGGGGAGCAGAGGGAGCGTGGGGCCCAAAGAACGATGCAGGAGGGGGGAGCATCCCCTTCACCTTCAGCAGTGAGCCAGGAGGAGCGCTAACTGCAGGAGCAGGACGGTGGTGGGGAGCCCTGGCCGCAGGGCCAAGGCAGAGCTGCTCCGTTTCTTGGGCCGGGGCCCGTTGCAAAGAGGGGTGTTGCAGCAGCTGATGCACACGGAGTTCAGTTTCCCAGGGGAGCAGAAGGACTGGTACCCGGCCGAGGCGATGAGGCAGGCTGCCGACGACGCGCACGACTTGCGGTACATGATGCCTGCAACACAGACCCCAGGAGCTCGGTGCCCTGCTGAGGGCTGGAGGCGCGCTCCTGCTTTCTCCTCTCCCAGCCCAGGTTCTTGGTGGGGCCAGGCAAGTACTTCGGGTTGTTTCATTGAGCACCTACCCCTCCCGCGCCAACATCTATAAGGAAGAGGACTTGTTCCCCAGAGAGCTCCATTGTTTTTGACCAATTGTTGCAAAGAGCTATTAAAATCAAATTCACTTAAAAAAAAAATTTATACGGAACTTTTTCTTTGCTTCTTATTGCTGTAGCTATCTCCTGCCATGGAGAATGCTACTATAATGATCGCTCTCACCCAGGGGGTATTAAGTCCTAGGATTCCCTGAAGAACTAATCCCCATGAGAATAAGATCCCTACTGAAGGGGCCATGATTTGTCTGAGGTTTCAAGGTTCCCTACATCTTAGTGAGGGGGTGGCCTGATGTGGACCGTGTACCCAGGAGAGCCTTATTCCAGGAAACAAGCTCTGCCCTCAGAATGGATGGCCATCTGCCTACTTAGCATCACACGGCCTCCATTGATTCACATACCGTGAAGCCACGGAAAGGAGCACGTAGAACACGTGGGACTTACCGCTCAGTCCTCAAAGGAGGTTATCTTGAATAATCCTTTCCATTCTTAAAGGTGGAACCTTATTCAATTTGAATAATAGCTACCGTCATTTAAGTGCTTACCTGTAGGCCCCTCTACAGAGGGCTGTAGCGTATCAGTTCAACCCTACAAGGGAGGTCCCCATTTCACAGATGGGGAGCATGAAGGGCAAGATAGGTTAGGAACTTACCCAAGGTCACACTCCTGGGAAATAGAGGAGCTGGGATTTGAACCTAAATTCTGGCTCCATTCTGTCAAATCCTTGCTAGTATATATGCCAAAGCAGCCAGCCAGTAAACCACAAAAACAGTGGTTTTGTGTGTGTGTGTGTGTGTGTGTGTGTGAAGATAAATAACATGTCCTCTAAAGCTGGACCCGGATGTGAATGGCTTCAGCTTGTGTGCTTGCCTGCACAGCCGAGGGCTCCAACATCCCTCACTCCCTAAGTACCTGCAGAGCTGTGTGTTTGCAGGCATTGCTGTGGTTTGCGCCTTCCTCCCCCTTAGGAGTGGTGGCTTGGGGTTATGGAGAAATAGTAAAGAATTGAGCAACCTAAAACTTCCAAGTGGGAGATAAAGAAAAACTTTAAAACGTACAATTTTAAATCATTTTGGTTCTATAGCTACACGTTTAAAAGGATGGATTTTCTGTTTTGAACACTGTAGACAGATGCTCTGGTAAGATTGATTAAGGTCTGTGGACAGGACGTGTGTCTATGCGTGAGAGGCACAGTTTGATTTGTAAGAAACCTGCCACCAGGCATTGCCCATTTATAGATTTCTCATAGTCCCTACATTTTCTACCCATTGCCATTTTAGGAACTTTTACAGTCATCTGCTAGTTCAACCTCAATAAACTTTCATCCTTTAAGTGAATTTTAAAAATTAAGGTGAAAATGCCCCCTGACTAGGTCCCCCTTAAAGGTTAGCACTCTTACCAGTTTGGTAGGCCTGTTTCTAAACATTTACATATGTGCCCATGGAAAAATAAAATGTGTGCACACAGATTTGTCAGTGGTAAAACATCCTATATGCTGTTCTACAGTTTGCATTTTTACTTAGTGACATGGCTGAGGATTTATTTTAAGCCTAACTCTGTAGGGCTAAGGAGTGGTGACAGGGGGGGTTACATAATTAAAGCACAAAGGGGGCCCTGATTTTTGTGACTGATGCCCAGGGGACACATCCAGATCACCTATTCTGGGGCAAGTGGATCTTAACACTTGTGGTCCCACAGGACTATATATATGTCCATTCTTTAAAGCTGGTGCCTCCAGATCTGGCTTCCACTGAATCTAGGTGCTGAGATCCTCCCCCTGGGGACACTGACCTGTCTCATCCTCGACTACTGGGAACTATTCAAATGAAAATAGGCTGCTTGTAGAAACACAAAGAAGAGTGAAGCAAACAAAACAGGAATACATTCCAAATGAAAGACCAAGATAACACTTCAGAAAGAACCTTACAGAAATAGACCGAAGTAATTTACCTCAGAGTTATAATGGTCATGAAGATGCTCCCCAAACTGGGAGAAGAATGGATAAACATTCTGTGAAGTAGAAGTCACAGAGCTGAAGCATGAAGTAACCGAACAGAAAATAACACCAGAAGAGCTCAGCAGAAGAAAGGATCAGAGAAACTTACCCCCCTTAATGCAGCCAAAAGAAAAATGAGAAGTGTAGGTAGTTTAACGGACCTAAGAGACCACATCTAGTGACTAACATTCTCATTTATAGGAGACCCAGAAGGACAAGACAGGGACAGAAAACTTTCTTGAAAAAATAATGTCCAAAAACTTCCCTAACCTGGGGAAGGAAAGTGATATCCGGGAAGCCCAGAAAGTTCCAAATAAAGTGACCCCGAAGAGACACATTATTATAATTAAAATGTCAATGTTAAACAAAAGAGAGGCTGAAAAGAAAGGGTGTTAATTAGTGACAAAACATATACAAGCTGTAAATCTCACTGGTAAATATATAGGAGAGGTAGTAAATTACTTATAAAGCTAGTATAAAGGCTAAAAGAGATAGGTCATAAAATAACTACCATACTTAGTTAAGGGTTACACAAGGTACAAAAAAAAAAAAGATGTACAATGTGACATGAAAAACAAAATGGAGGCGAGAGAGTAAGAATGTAGAGCTTTTGCCATATGCACCCCAATGTTCATAGCAGCAATGTCCACAATAGCTAAATCGTGGAAGGAGCTGAGATGCCCTGCAACAGATGACTGGATTAAGAAGTTGTGGTCCATATATACAATGGAATATTACTCAGCTATCAGAAAGAACGAGTTCTCAACATTTGCTACAACATGGACAGCACTGGAGGAGATAATGCTAAGTGAAATAAGTCAAGCAGAGAAAGACAACTATCATATGATTTCTCTCATCTATGGAACATAAGAACTAGGGTGATCGGTAGGGGAAGAAAGGGATAAAGAAAGGGGGGGTAATCAGAAGGGGGAATGAAACATGAGAGACTATGGACTATGAGAAACAAACTGAGGACTTCAGAGGGGAGGGGGGTGGGGGAATGGGATAGACCGGTGATGGGTAGTAAGGAGGGCACGTATTGCATGGTGCACTGGGTGTTATACACAACTAATGAATCATCGAGCCTTACATCGGAAACCGGGGATGTACTGTATGGTGACTAACATAATATAATAAAAAATCATTTAAAATTGTAAAAAAAAAAAAAAATAACTAAAAAAAAAAAGAATGTAGAGCTTTTGAATGCATTCAAGCTTATTAACTTACAATACACTTTGTAGATATAAGTTGTTATACAAAAGAAGAGGAAGGAATCTAAGCATACCAAAGTCATCAAATCACAAAGGACAAGAGCCAAAGGGACAGAGAAACTACCAAACAGCCAGAAAACAATTAAAAAAATAGCTGTTAAGTATACAGCCCTAATTACTTTAAATATAAATACTAAATTCTCCAAAAGAGTGGCTGGATTAAACAGCACCACTACCAACAACAAAACAAGACCCATCAATACACTGCCTATAAAAACTAATTGTAGATATTCCATGCAAATGGAAACCAAAAGAAAGCTGGGAGAGCGATACTTGGCCAAAATAGGTTTTAAAACAAAGAATGTAATAAGAGACAAGTAGGGCATTACACAAAGGGGTCAATCCAGCAAGAGGAGAGAACATTTTTAAATATTTATGTACCAGCATAGAAGCACCTAAATATATAAAGCAAATATTAATAGACCTAAGGGAGAAATAGACTACTCAGGGACCTTAATATTCCGTTTAGATTAGATCATCCAGACAGAAAACCCACAAGACAGCCTTCACCTTCAGTAACACTGAACGAGATGGAATATTCTGTAGATGGTAAGCTCATCAGAAAGCAACAGGGCCGCTAGAGAAGATGGCACAGGAGGAGGATCCTGAGCTTACCTTGTTGCACAGCCACACCCAGGCAATCCCGCCACTTTCTTTTCAAGTACACATAGAACATTCTCCTAGATGGATCATATATTAGGCCACAAAGCCAGGTCTCCATACATTGAAAAAAACAAATAATATCAAGTATCTTTTCCAACCACAACAGTATGAAACTAGAAATCAATTACCAGGAAAAAAGGAAAAAAAAAAGAAAAAAAACCAAACACATGAAGGCTAAATCGCAAGCTACTAAATAACCAATGGATCAACAAATCCCAGAGGAAATACAAAATAAATACATGGAGACAAATGAAAATGAAAACACAATGGTCTAAAATCTCTGAGACATGGCAAAAACTGCATTCTAAGAGGCAAGTTTACATTCATATAGGGATATCTCAAGAAACAAAAATCTTAATCTTACCTTATACCTAAAGGAACTAGAAAGAGAAAAACAAAGCCCAGTTAGAAGAAA
The DNA here is from genome assembly GCF_024610735.1 of Ursus americanus. NCBI lineage: Eukaryota > Metazoa > Chordata > Mammalia > Carnivora > Ursidae > Ursus > Ursus americanus. Next base: position 15,316,238 of record NC_142127.1, read on the forward strand.
GGAAATAGGAAAGAGACCAAAAATGTAGAAAAGATCAATAAAATCAAGAGCTGATTCTTTGAAAAGATAAACCAAATTGAGAAACATTTAGGCAGACTCATCGAGAGAAAAAGAACACTCAAAATCAGAAAAGAACGAATGCCATCACAGAAATACAAAGAATGGTAAGAGAATACTATGAAAAGTTACATGCCAACAAATTAAACAACCTAGATAAATTCCTAGAAAAATACAATCTTCCCAAACTGATTCAGGAAGAAATAGAAAATCTGAACAGACAAGATACTAGTAACAAAACTGAATCAGGAACCAAAAAGCTCCAAATTAACAAAAGTTCAGGACCAGATGCTTCACAGGTGAATTCTACCAAACATTTAAAATGAATTAATATCTATTCTTATTAAACTATCCCAAAAAATAGAAGAGGGGAAAAAAAACTTACAAATTCATTCTTTGAGGCCAGCATTACCATGAGACCAAAACCAGACAAAAACGCTACCAAAATGGGGCGCCTGGGTGGCACAGTGGTTAAGCGTCTGCCTTCGGCTCAGGGTGTGATCCTGGCGTTACGGGATCGAGCCCCACATCAGGCTCCTCCGCTATGAGCCTGCTTCTTCCTCTCCCACTCCCCCTGCTTGTGTTCCCTCTCTCACTGGCTGTCTCTCTCTGTCAAATAAATAAATAAAATCTTAAAAAAAAAAACAACAAAACGCTACCAAAAAATAAACAAACGAACACAACAAAAACAAGACAACTACAAGGCCAATATCCCTGATGAACATAAATAAATAAACGTTAGCAAAGCAAACTCAACAATATGTTAAGTGCTTCACCACAATCAAGTGGGATTTATTCCAGGAACGCAAGGTTGGTTCAGTATTCACAAATCGATATGATACATCACATTAACAAGAGGAAGGATAAAAACCATATGACCATCTCAAGAGATAACAGAAAAAGCATTTGACAAAATACAACAATGTTCATGAAAGTGAGTTTAGAGAGAACACACCTCAACATAATAAAAGCCATATATGAAAAACCCACACTTAACATCATACTCGATAGGGAAATACTGAAAGCTTTTCTTCTAAGAGCAGGAACATGACAAGGATTTCCACTCTCACTTTTATTAAACATAATAGTGGAAGTCCTGACGACAGCAATCAAGAAAGAAAGAAAAGGCATCTGAATTGATAAGAAGTAAAACTGTAGCTATTTGCAGAATACATGACACCTCGTATAGAAAGCCTTAAGGCTCCACCAAAGAGCTATCAGAATAAATGAATTCCATAAAGTTGCAGGGTTCAAAGTTAATATACAGAAATATGTTGCATTTCTGTACACTAATAACAAAGCAGAAAGAGAAACTAAGAAAACAGTCCCATTTATAACTGCACAAAGATATAAAATTCCTAGGAATAAACTGAATGAAGGAGGTGAAAGGCCTATACTCTGAAAATTATAAGTCATTGATGGAAGAAACTGATGATACAAACAAATTGGAAGATATTCCATGATCATGGACCGGAAGAATAATGTTAAGATGTCCATACTACCCAAAGCAATCTACAGATTCAGTGCTGTCCCCATCAAAACACCAACAGCATTTTTCATAGAATTAGAACAAATAATCCTAACATTTGTATGGTACCACAGAAGCCCTTGAACAGCCAAAGCAGTCTCCAGAAAGAACGAAACTGGAGGTATCACCAATCCCAGATTTCAAGATACACTACAAAGCTACGGCAATCAAAACGGTATGGTACTGGCACGGAAACAGATACATAGATCAAAAGAATAGGATAGTCAGCCCAGAAATAAACCCACACTTATATGGTCAATTAATCCATGACAAAGGAGGTAAGAACATTCAGTGGGGGAAATGACAGTCTTTTCAGTAAATGATGGGGAAACTAGACAACAAATGGAAAAGAATAAAGCTGTACCACTTTCTTATACAACACACAAAAATAAACTCAAAATGGATTAAAGACCTAAATATGAGACCTGAAACCATAAAACTCCTCAAAGAAAATATAGGCAGTAGTCTCTTGGAGGACATTAGTCTTAGCAACATACACATAGTTTTGTCTCCCCAGGCAAGGAAAACAAAAGCAAAAATAAACTATTAGGACTACACCAAAATAAAAAAAGCTTTTGCACAGCAAAGACAACCATCAATAAAACAAAAGGCAGCCCACTGAATAGGAGAAAATATTTGCAAATGATATATCTGATAAGGGGTTAATATCCAAAATACATAAAGAACTTACACAACTGAACATCAAAATAATAATTAAAAAATGGACAGAGGACCTGAATAGACATTGTTTCGAAAAAGACACAGATGGCCAACAGACACATGAAAAGACCCTCAACATCCCTTTGTCATCAGGGAAATGCAAATCAAAATCACAGTCAGATAGGACCTCACGCTAGGCAGAGTGGCCAGTATCAAAAACACGAGATGTAATGAATTTTGGCAGGGATGTTACGGGAACCTTCCCTCATGTACTGTCAGTAGGAACGTAAATTGGTAAAACTATTGCGGAAAACAGTATGGAGCTCCCTCAAAAAATTAAAACCAGAAATATCATATGATCCAGTAATTCCACTACTGGGTATTTACCCAAATAAAACACTAAGATATATGCAACCTTATGTTTATTGCAGCCTTATTTACAATAGCTAAGGTATGGAAGGGACCCACGTGTCCATATGTGTTATTTATATACAATGGAATATTACTCAGCAATAAAAAAAATGAAATCTTATTTTGACAACATGGATGGACCTAGAGGGTATCATGCTAAGTGAGATATACTAAACGATCTCACTTATACTGTGAAATCCAAAAAACAAAACAGGGTGCCTGGGTGGCTCAGTCACTCTTGGTTTCGGTTCAGGTCATGATCTCAGGGTCATGAGATCAAGCCCTGCCCTGGGCTCTATGTTGGGTATGGAGCCTGCTTAAGATTCTCCCTCTCCCTCTGCTCTTCCACCCCCCACTCACACACTCACACTCTCTCTCTTCCTTTAAAAAACAAAACCAAAATGAAACCAACACACTTAAATATAGAGAACAAACTTGTGGCTGCTAGAGGAGTGGTGGGCGGGAGATAGGTGAAACAGATGAAGAGGGTTAAGAGTTACAAACTTCCAGTTATAAAATAAGTCACCAAAATGAAAAATCACAGCACAGAGAATATCATCAGAAATATTGTAATAATGTGAGGAGGGGAAAGCAACAGAATATACATTCTTCTCAAGTGCACATGGAACATTCTTCAGGATAGATCATATGTTTAGACACAAAACAAGTCTTAACAAATTTGAGAAGAGTGAAATATATCAAGCATTTTTTCAGACTGTACTGGTATGAAATTAGAGATCATTTAGAAGAAAACTAGAAAATTCACAAATATGTGGAGATTAAACAACAAGCTACTGAACCACCAGTGGGTCAACAAAGAAATCAAGACAAATTAAAAAATACCTTAAGACAAATGATAATGGAAATATATCATAACAAAACTTATGGAACACAGCTAAAGCAATTCTAAGATGGAAGTTCATAGTGATAAATGCCTACCTCAAGAAATAAGGAAAGTCTCAAACAACCTAACTTTACACTTCAAGGAACTCAAAAAAGAAGTGTTCAAAGTTAGCAGAAGGAAGGAAATAATAAAGATTAAAGCAGAAATAAATGAAAGAGAGAGAACAGAAAAACAACAGGAAATAACCAAACTAGGAGTTGGTTCATTGAAACGATAAAATTGGCAAACTTGTAGCTATACAGACCAAGAAAAATGAGAGGATTCAAATAAATAAAATCAGAAATGGAAGCGGAGACATTATAACTGATACCACAGAAACGCAAAGGATAGTAAGAGACTAGTATGAATAATTATAGGACAAAAAGGAGCCAAAAATACACAATGGGGGAAAGAGGAGTCTCTTCAATAAATGGTGTTGGGAAAACTGGATCCATATCTAACACCAAAGACAAACATTAACTCAAAATGGATTAAAGACTTGAATGTAAGACCTGAAATCATAAAGCTCCTAGAAGAAACCATGAGAGATAAGCAACTTGACACTGGTCTTGGTGATGATTTTTTGTGTTTGACACTAAAAGCAAAGGCTACAATAGCAAAACTGAATAAGTGTGAGTGCATCGGGAAGCTTCTGCCCAACAAAGGAAACCATCAGCAAAATGAAACGGCAGCCTACTGAATGGGGAAAACCTTTTGTAAATCATATATCTGATAAGGGATTATTATCCACAATATATAAAGAACGCCTACAACTCAAGAGCAAAAAACAAACATTCCAACTAAACAATACACAAAGGATCTGAATGGACATTTTTCCAAAGACATATGATACGGCCAATAGGTACATGAAAAGATGTTCAAAATCACTGATAATGGGGGCACCTGAGTGGCTCAGTCAATTGAGTGTCTGACTTCGGCTCAGATCATGATCTTGGGGTCCTGGGATTGAGCCCCATGTTGGGCTCCTTGCTCAGTGGGGAGTCTGCTTGTCCCTCTGCCTCTGCTGTTCCCCCGGCTTGTACTCTGTCACTCTCAAATAAAAAATAAAATCTTAAAAAAAAAAATCACTGATTATCAGGGAAATGCAAATCAAACCATAATGAAATATCACCTCATACCTGTTAGGTTTGTTATTACTAATAATAAATAACAAGTGTTTGTGAAAATTTGGGGAAAGGGAATCCTTGTGCACTGTTGGCGGGAATGTGAACAGGTGCAGCCATTATAGAAAATAAAATGGAGTTTCCTCAAAAAATTAACAATATAAGTACCATATGATTCAGCAATTCTACTTCTAGGTATTTTTCTGAAGAAAACAAAAACACTACTTCAGATGGATACATGCATCCCTATGTTAATTACAGGGTTATTTACAATAACGAAGATATGGAAGCAACCTCAATGTCCATCACTCGAATTAACGATAAAGAAAATGTGACATACAATAGAGCGTTATTCAGCCATAAAACAGAACAAAGTCTTGCCATTTGTGACAGTATGGCTGGACCTTCAGGGCGTTATGCTAAGTGAAAGAAGTCACACAGAGAAAGGTAAATACCATATGATCTTACTTGTATGTGGAATCTAAAAACAAAAACAAAAGAAAACCGAAATCATAGATCCAGGGAACAGGTTAGTGGTTGCCAGAGATGGGATGTGGTAGATGCGTGAAATGGGTGAAGGGAGTCAAAGGTATAAACTTCCAGTTACAAAAGAAGTAAGTCAAGAGGAATTAATGTACGGCATGGCAACTAGTTAATAATACTGTATTGTCTATTTGATAGTTGCTGAGAGACTGCATCTGAAAAGTTCTCATCGCAAGAAGAGAAATTCCATAACTATGTATGGAGACACATGTTAACTAGACTTACTACTGTGGTGATCATTTTATAACAAATATCGAATCTTTATGTTGTCTACCGAAACTAATAATGTTATATGTAAATTATACCTTAATACAAAATAAAAATGATTTAAAAAATAATTTTAATTTTTAAAAACCCTGAAAAAAAATGCCTGGTTACAAAGAGATGTGCCAACAGAGCCACAGTCTGCCCTTTTGCTGATACCCTCACATCCTTAACCTCTTTAGTCAGAAACAATTTATCCTTGTAAGGAAAGTGTGTGTGTGTGTGTGTGTGTGTGTGTGTGTGTGTGTGTAAGGAGGAGGGTTGTGCAGATCTGTGGTCAGGTGCAAGCCCTTAAGAAAGTGGTTCATGAATAGACACCACAAAAAAGACTTTGTGAAGGGAAAAGTTGTAAACTATACCCCTAAAATAAGGGTATTCACTGTACTAAGGGGAGTGGGGAGAGAATTTGTCTCATGCTAGAGAGATGTGTCAGGTGATGGGCTGGCTACGCCAGGCCAGGGCACCATGAGGAAGTCCAGGAGTAATGAGCGCACCAGAATGATCCCCGCGTGAGCCATGAGGTTCAAGGCAGCTGCCCTGCTCATGGACCACTGTGAGCCTCCCCAGGGGGAGTCTAAGTCCTGGAGACTAGAGCTACAGATACTGTGAGTGAGATCAGAGGTGATTAAAAAGATTTCTAACCAGTTGAAAGGACATTTGGACCTAACACAGACATCAAACGAAGTGATGGGCAACCAGCTGGTGTTGGGGTATGAAGGCCCTGACTTTGGAGATATTCAAGAAGAACAAAGAAAAAATGCTCTAATATTCAACTGTTGGCGGAGGCAAAGGAAGAATGCAGGTGTTATACTAGTGGGAATGGGCAAAGTCAAGATTAAAAAGGACTTTGAGAAAACAGAACGGCATTTTACTTATATGTTTGAAATCAAAGTGGTAGAAATGTCCAGGTAAAACTGCCTTTGAGAGCCAGGTGATAGGGTTGAGGGTTGAGGCTGGGACAGAAACTTGATAGTTTATAATCTGTAAAGAAGCGAAAATAAACCTCAGAGCCTCAGATAGAGAAAGAGGCTTCCAGTTCCATTCTAGGCTCTACAGTGGGAAAGACGGGAATGGGGAGGAGGGCCAGGGACAAACAGGAAGTGGTCATAGGGAATGCTGAGAATTTCCCTGCAAGGAAATTGCCCCTGAGTTTAGACATTAGGAAGGCAGGGTGGCATGGGATGGTAGAACTGGTTAAGAAAACCACAGGAGAAATTCTGAAGAAGCAAGGGGTGGGCACACACAGAATAAGACTCAGGCTGAAAGGAAATAGGTAGGTTCTAATGTGGAATACCAGATCAGAGCTTAGAACTATTTACCAGTTACATCACTCACAGCTGGATAAATTCCAAGTGGATCTAACATTAAAATGTTGAACAAAATCATAAAAGTACTAAAAAACAGTGTGGGACCTGGGAGATTTATCATTTAAGAATAGTGAAGGTTATTCTATGATGCACACTCAGAAGCCATTAAGGAGAAGACTAATAATTAGACTTTACGACATTTTAAAAAATTCACAGAGTTAGAACAATCCTAAAATTTGTATGGAACCACAAAAGACCCCCAAATAGCCAAAGCAACCTTGAAAAAGAAAAGCAAAACGAGGCATCACAATTTCAGACTTTAGGTTGTATTACAAAGCTGTAGTGATCAAAACAGTATGGTACTGGCACAAAAATAGACACTAAAGATCAATGGAACAGAATAGAAAACTCAGAAATGAACCCACAACTATATGGTCAATTCATCTTTGATAAAGCAGGAAGGAACATCCAATGGGAAAAAGACAGTCTCTTCAACGAATGGTGTTGGGAAAACTGGATAGGAACATGCAAAAGAATGAAACTGGACCACTTTCTTACACTGTACACAAAAATGAGTTCAAAATGGATGAAAGACCTAAACATGAGACCTGGAAAACCATAAAAATTCTAGAGGAGAACACATGCAGTAGCCTCTTTGACATTTGTCATAACAGCTTCTTTCTGTATATGTCTCTAGATGCAAGGGAAACAAAAGCAAAAATAAACTATTGGGACTTCATCCAAATCAAAAGCTTTTACACAATGGGATGCCTGGGTGGCTCAGTTGGTTAAGTGTCTGATTTCAGGTCAGGTCATGAACACAGGGTCCTGGTATTGAGCCCTTCATTGGGCTCCCCACTGAGCAGGGAATCTGCCTGTCCCTCTGCCCCTCCCCTCACTCATGTTCTCTCTCTCTCTCTCTCAAATAAATAAAATCTTAAAAAAAAAAAAAAGCTTTTGCACAGTGAAGGAAATAATCAACAAAACTAAAAGGCAGCCTACAGAATGGGAGAAGATATTTGCAAATGACATATCTGATAAAGGGTTAGTATTTAAAAAATATGAAGAACTCATAAAACTCAATGCCCAAAAAACAAATAATTGAATTAAAAAGTGGGCAGAAGACATGAATAGACATTTTTCCACAGAAGAAATGGCCAACAGACACATGGAAAGATGCTTAACATCACTGATCATTAAGGAAATAGCAAACAAAATTACAACACAATACCACCTCCCACCTATCAAAATGGCTAAAACTAACAATACAAGAAACAACAGGTGCTGGCAAGGATGCAGAGAAAGGGGAACTCTCTTACACTGTTGGTGAGAATGTAAAGGGATGCAGCCACTCTGGAAAACAGTATGGAGGTCCCTCAAAAAGATAAAAAAGTAGGACTACTCTATGATCCAGCAACTGTACTACTACCAAAGGATACAAAAATACTGTTTTGAAGGGATACATGAACCCTGATGTTTATAGCAGCATTATCAATAATAGCCAAATTATGGAGAGAGCCCAAGTGTCCATCAACTGATGGATGGATGAAGAAGATGTGATACATATATGTACAAGAGAATATTCCTCAGCCATAAAAAAGAATGAAATCTTGCCGTTTGCAATGATGTGGATGGAGCTAGAGAATATTATGCTAAGGGAAGTCAGTCAGATAAAGATAAATACCATATGATTTCACACATTTGGAATTTAAGAAACAAATGAGCAATGGGGAAAAAAAGGAAGGCAAACCAAGAAACAGACTTTTAACTATAGAGAACTGGTGGTTACCAGAGGGCAGGTGGGTGGGGGGATGGGTTAAATAGGAGATGGAGATTAAGGGGTACACTTGTTGTGATGAACACAGGGTGATGTATGGAAGTGCTGAATCACTATATTGTACACCTGAAACTAATACTACATTGTATGTACCTGAGTGGAATTTAAATAAAAACTTAAAAAATAATTCAAAAATAAAAAACACACAAAAAATTAAAAGCAAATCATTAAAAAAAATTTTTAAAAAGAAAATAGCATCAGTGAGCAAGCCCCTGAAGTAAAATAATCTGAAATCCATGAGAGCAAAGATAACAGGTTTCTGTCATCAATAAATGTGTAACAAAAGTATGGGAAGATAAACTGATAGCAGCAGAGGTAAACCACGGAAAAATTTTTTTTTTAAAGATTTTATTTATTTATTTAAAGAGAGAGAGCGTGCGCACAAACAGGGGGAGAGGGAGAAGCAGGCTCCCCACTGAGCAGGGAGCCTGATGTGGGACTCAATCCCAGGACGCTGGGATCATGACCTGAGCCAAAGGCAGACATTTAATTGACTGAGCCATCCAGGCGCCCAGGAAAATTTGTTTTTATAGGACATTTAACATTATATCATTTTACAAAGAGCATGATTCAAAGTGATCATATTTCATGTTCTAGAAAAGTCCATAAGACACTACATTTGTCTCTTAAAATATACAGTTAAATAAGTTGTTTCTTTGTTATTATTTTTATTTCTGTCTATAAACAGAATGCTTGTATCCAAAAGAGTGCTATCAATACAGAATAGGGAAAATGAAACTCTTGCTTTGAAAAAAAAAAAAATCTCTAATAAAATCACTAAGTAAAAAGACAAGTCAAATATTGGGGAAATACTTGTAACTCAAATCAGAAAGAGCAAATGTCCTTAATATGTAAAAAGGTCCTAGAAATCAGTAAGGAACAAATAACAACCCAGTAGAACAGTGTGAAAAGCAAATCAACAGTTTACAGAAAAGGAAATAAGATGAATTTTGAGACAATGAAGAGAAATTCACTGTCATTCAATAGAAAGAAATACAAATTAAAGCTGCATTGAGATACAATTATCATTTATCACTTGGGCAAGGATCAAAAGTTATTCAGCACTGTATTTGTTAGTCTCGGGAAACAGGCCCTTTCCCACATTGTCAATTAAGAGGTATAAACACCAGGAAAGCAATATTGCAATATCTGTCAATATCGTGACATCTGACCCGGCAATTCCACTGTTATGAATTTAAGTTACATACATAGTCACACACGTGCGAAATGACTGTATACAAGGTTATTAATCTCTGAGGGGTTTGCAGCAGCAAAAAGATGGAGACTCACACTGTCCACCACCAGGGGACTGGTAAACACCCAGTGGCTCATCCACACAATGGAACGCTATGCAGCTGAAAAAGAGCGGGGAATTAGCTTCAAGGTATTTTGTTAAGAAAATGAAACAATAAAACACGATAAAAGAGTAAATAGTAAGAGTTCTCACCCCGAGAAAAAATCGTAACTATGTGTGGTGATGGATGTTAACTAGACTTACTGTGGTGCTCCTTTTGTAATACATACAAATATCGAATAAGGTGGTATTTCTGAAATTAACATAATGTTAATGTCAATTATATTGCAATAATAAAAAAAAGTAGTCGTCAACAAAATATTAGCAAACCGAATTCAATACATTAAAGGATCGTACAGCATGATCAAGTGGGATTTACTCCAGGGATGCAAGGATGGTTCAACAGCCACACATCAGTCAGTGTGATACAGCACGAGAACAAAATGAAGGATAAGAATCATATGATCATTTTAGTGGATGCAGAAAAATCTTTTTTTTTTTTAAAGATTTTTAAATTTATTTGACAGAGAGAGAGACAGCCAGTGAGAGAGGGAATACAAGCAGGGGGAGTGGGAGAGGAAGAAGCAGGCTCCCAGTGGAGCAGGGAGCCTGATGTGGGGCTCGATCCCAGGACCCTGGGATCATGCCCTGAGCTAAAGGCAGACACTTAACAACTGAGCCACCCAGGCACCCCAAGAAAAATCTTTTGACAAAATTCAATAACCGTTTATGATAAAAACTCTCAATAAAGTGGGTATAGAGGGTAAAGTGGGTATAGAGGGAAACTTAACATAACAAAAGCCGTATACGACAAGCTCACAGCTCACATCATACTCGATGGTGAAAAGCTGAAAGGTTTTCCTTTAAGATCAGGGAAAGTCAAAGATGCCCACTCTCACCATTTTTATTTAACAAAGTATTGAATTACTTCTCGGCCTTTTGGCTAAGATCAAGTGTAACACAGTATTGAAAACCCTAACCAGAGTAATGAGGCAAGAAAAATAAATAAAAGGCAACTAAACTGGAAAAAAAACCCTGCAAAAAACCTTTGCAGATGACATGGTATTATATATAGCAAACCCTAAAGACTGTACCAAGAATCTGTTAGGACTAATAAATGAATTCAGACAGGCTGCAGGATACAAAATCAATGTACAAAAATCTGTTGCATTTCTGTACACTAATAACAACCTAGCAGAAAGAGAAATTAAGAAATCAATCCCACTTACAAGTGCACCAAGAAGAATAAAATACCTAGGAATAAATTTAACAAAAAAGGTAGAAGACCTGTGCACAGAAAGCCTTAAGATATTGAAAGAAATTGAAGAAACAAATGAATAGAAAGATATTTCATGCTCGTAGATTAGGAAAATATAGTTGATGTTCATACTACCTAAAACAATCTACAGATTCAGTGTGACCCCTATCAAAATTCCCGTGGTATTGATCACAGCAATAGAACAAACCCTAAAATCTGTATGGAATCACAAAAGAGTCTGAAAAAGCCAAAGGAATCTTGAGAAAGAACAAAGCTGGAAGCAGAAGCCTTCCAAATTCAAATTATATTACAAAGGTATAAGAATCAAAACTGTAGGGTACTGGCATAAACACACACACACAGATCAAAAGAACAGAGTAGACAGCCCAGAAATAAACCCACATATATATGGTCAATTAATTTCTGACAAAGGAACCAAAAATTACCATGGGGAAAGGACAGTCTCTTAAGTAAGTGGTGTTGGGAAAACTGGATAGCCACATGCAAAAGAATAAAACCAGACCCTTATTTTACATCATCCAGAAATATTCAAATGTGTTAAAGACTTGAATGTAACACTCAAATGACAAAATTCCTAGAAGGAAACATAGACAGTAAGCTCCTTGACATCAATCTTGGTAATGGTTTTTTAGATCTGACTCCCAAAGCAAACACAGCAAATGCAAAAACAGACAAGTGGGACTACATCAAACTAGAAACTTCTGTACACAAGGGAAACCATCAGCAAAATGAAAAGACGACCTAAAGAATGGGAGAAAATATTTGCAAATCATATATCTGATAAGGAATTAATATCCAAAATATATAAAGAACTCATAACTCAAAGGCAAAAACAAAACAAAACAAAACAAAACAAAACAAAACAAAAGCAATTCTATTTAAAAAGGGCAGATGACCTGCATAGTCTTACAAGAAGATATACAGATGGCCAACAGGTACATGAAAAGATGCCCAACATCACTGACCATCAGGGAAATGCAAATCAAAATCACAATGAGGTATCCCCTCCTACCCATGAGGATGGTTATTACTAAAAAGACAAGAGGTAACAAGTGTTGGTGAGGACGTGGAGAAAAGGGAACCCTGTGCACTGTGGGCGGGAATGCAAACTGGTGCAGCCGCTATGGAAAACAGTATGGAGGGTCCTCAAAAAATTAAAAATAGAACTACCAGATAATCCAGCAATTCCACTTCTGGGTATTTATCAAAGAGAATGAAAGCATTAATTTGAAAAGATAACACCTATCTCCACGTTCACTGCGGCACTATTTAAAACAGACATGAAAACAACCTAAGTGTCTACTGATGAATGAGTAAGGAAGATACGGTACACACACACTAGAATACTATTCCCTCATAAAAACAATGAAATCTTGCCGTTTGTAACAACATAGATGGACCTTGAGGCAATTATGCTAAACGAAGTAAGTCAGAAAAAGACAAAATACCATATGATCGTACTTATATGTGGGATTTTAAAACAGCAACAAACTGAGCTCACAGATACAGAGAACAGATTGGTGGTTGCCAGAGGTGGGGTGTGGGGGTGGGCAGAATGAGTGAAGGGAGTCAAATGCTACAAACTTCTAGTTACAAACTAATTAAGTCCTGGGGCTATAATGTACAGCATGGGGACTATAATAATACTGTATTACATATTTGAAAGTTGCTAAGGGAGTAGATCTTAAAATTCTTCATCGTAAGGAAAACATTGTAACAGTATGATGATGGATGTTAACTAGGCATTGTGATGATCATTTCATAATATATACAAATATCAAGGAAGGAAACATAGCATAGGCAGGTTTTTTTTTAAAACAATTAACAAATGAGTCCATGGTTCTTACTGTGTTCCAGATAGAGTTTTAAGAGCTCTACAGATATTATGTCAATTAATCTTTGTTAAAACACTAGCAATAATCCTCATTTGGCAGATGGGGAAACTGAGGCAGGAGAGGTTAAGTAATTTGCTCAGGGGCCATGGAGGGCATTAGAAGGTAGAGCTGGGATTAGAACTCAGGAAGCTTGGCTTTAGATCTCTGCTCTTAAGCACTGTGTGGCATTGCTTACCAAGGAGCACAAATGACAAAAATTACACACACGTATATACATTTTGCATACATACTCATGACTCTGGTGCCTGCTTTGGCAGCACATACGCTAATATTGGTTGTCTCTGGGGAGGGGTACTGGGTGGCCACGAGGACAGGGGTGAAAAAAATGCCCTGGAGAGCTGTTTTTTATCATTTGAAATTAGAACACTGCAAACGAAGTGTGTGTGTGTGTGTGTGTGTGTGTGTGTGTGTGTGTGTGTATACATATATATGTATTTTTAACCTAAAATAAACAACATCCCCAAAGAGTCGTTTCATTAGATGCCTTCTCTTTCTGAGGCCGGCACAAATCCCTTCCTGGCTGCGTCCAGCAGAGGGCCCCCGAGAACAAACACACCCTCAACAAGAGGCTCATGAAGACTCAGCTCCAAACCCAGATCTCAGGGTCACTGGGCAGGGGTACTCATGTCTATCCTTCTTTTCACTTTCTCTTGAACCCACTGCCCAGGAGCTCGGATCTGGGCCCAAGAAAGGAGAGGCTGCGGGCAAACTGGAACGCGCCCTCTCGTGGCTGCTGGGGGAGCAGAAATTGGCAGAACGACCACGTGGAAGGATCTATACTAATTCGAAATGTACAAATCCACCAGTTCCACTTCTCAGCGTCTACCCTTCTAAACAAAACACATTTTCTCACCCTTAACAGGAAAAGGGTGCGTTTATACTACGGGACGTTAAGCAGCAGTTGAAAGGCTCTTGCACGGGACACCTGGGTGGCTCAGTCAGTTAAGCATCGGCCTCCGGCTCAGGTCATGGTCCCGGGGTCGTGGGATGGAGTCCCGCATCGGGCTCCCTGCTCAGTGGGGAGCCTGCTTCTCCCTCTCCCTCTGCCCCTTCCCCCACTCATGCTCTCTTTCTCAAATAAATAAAACCCGGAAGGAAGGAAGGAAGGAAGGAAGGAAGGAAGGAAGGAAGGAAGGAAGGCACGTGTAGAGCTCTCTACTCATCTGGCTCAATATACCGATTCAATCACTCCATATACCGATGTGGTTCTCAGTAAGTAGAAAAATGAATTTCCAAATTTTATCCATAGACCATTTCTGTGAGAAAAAAGCCACAAAGCAATACAACATGTGCTCTTGCAGTGTGTCTGCAGGTGTGTGTGTGTGTACAAAACTGAGTGTGTGAGTCTCTGTTTGAGAGACAGAGGTCTAGAAGGCCGCCACTGAGCAGCGATTGTCCCTTTAGGAATGGGCCCCAGTCAGGAGGCACCTGTGATATATTCATATTTGAATGCTGTACAGTAGGAATAGTTTTGTGGATTGCATCTGTCATGACAAATTAATAGAAATGAAAAGTATAAACTGCATAGGCTGCTTCACTGACCTGAGACCTGAAGCACGCAGCAGCACGTGGCACCCGGGGGGCAGGCGAGGGTCCAGGCCACCGCAGCCACCAGACAGCCCCCACAGCCTCGGGGCTTCCCCGGAACCTCAGGCAGGTCCTGTCAACGCAGCCCCGTGGGCAGGGTTTGGTTTCCCTGCACCTTTGTGGCTGCCCTCCAGCCCTCGGCAGGCAGCCACCCACTGCAGGAGAAGGCAGTGTCCCAGAGCAGCGGTGAGACACCTTCTGGAGACTTCCCCAAATAGCTGACGGATGCCCCTTCCCTACAGGACTTCTCTTTTAATCACTTCCAATGCCCGACGTATTTTTACCATTCTATCTTTATTAATAGGCAGTAGCTCCAGCAATTAGAGCAGTGCCTGACACAGAAAGGCTCAAAAAATATTGAATGAATGAAAAAGGGGATGAAGAGAGACGGAGAAGGGAGAACGCAGAAGGAGAAAGGACCATTTAAAGGGGGCCCGGAGGTCCCGTGACAGTGGGTGCGTTTCTGACTAGTAGCAACCCAAAGTTTATTCCTAGGCTGCTGGAGCCCGGGGAACAGAGGTTGCAGGAAGCTGCAGGCCTTGGTTCAAGCAGGCAGGGCTGTGAAAGGCAATGCCTTGGTAATGGGGATTCAGACCCAGAGCTGGCAGGCTCGGCAGGTGCGGACACGCTGTCCATCACGCCGGGCTGGGCCAGCTCCCAGCCATTCCGCCCTGCAGGGCCAAGGAGACCTGTGCTGCCGGTGCCGAGGCATTTCCCACGGCTCTCCGCCGCGGACCACACCACCCACTATCACCAAATCAATCCCGACACCCAGCATTTAACACTTTAATCCTCTTTAAGTCTGTAGAGGGGTGGGATGGCCTCCTGGGGGACTCTTGGATTTAGATGGGTGGCTCTGTTGGCTTTAAAAATATCACAAAGTGTTCTCCGGGAGGAAGACATTCGTATTAATCCGCCTTATTTAGGGTGTGAATGATAGGCATGCAGAGGAATGAAGGACAGGTGAAATAAACACTCAGGTTACTTCCAGGGGAATTCAGTCCCCCGGAGCCATGCCCTGGGACCAGTGACGTTACACTTTGAAGGGAACTATGCTTGCGAAAGTTATGCTGAAGACGTAAAACATGAAAACAGGGCAAAAGGAGTTCGATCATCTGTGCCCTACACACTGGAATTAAATGTAGAGTGGGATTGAAATGCACCCAGATAGATGGTATGGAAACAGTTCAGTGCCGTCATGTGTCCTCCCTGTTTTACAGACACCAGAAATGATCTTCCCAAGTTAAGGCACTTGGAAAAAGCACCTGGCACAAAGTGGGTGCTACCTGAGGGTTTGCTGTTGCTATTATTTCTACTATTATCTGTCCGTGGGGCATTGTCTAATTCAGCAGTAGCTACTTACTGAACTCACGCACGCCGTGGTACAGCGCTCACAGGGGACGGTGACTTTAGTCATTACTGATTTGCTGTGACATTTAAAATGACTGGTTCCTCCCCCCTCCCCTACTTTTTCCCATTCTGTCTCCATTCCTTCTGGACTGTATATGGGTCACATTTAAGCCGACACGTTCAGTTTGCATTCAGATGAAGAGAAAGCAAACGCAGACCAGGCGCTGGGGCAGGAGGGGGAGAGAGAGAAAGAAAGTGCTAGAAGTTGGTGTGGATGCTGGATGGCCCCTGTCTTCTTCTTTGCAGCAAGCACTCCATCAGGCATCGGGCTTGCTTTACAGGGTTGAATTATTGATTACACAGCGGGAAGAAGAAAGATGGTGTTTTCTCTTTGAGGGAGTCCGGCTCTTTCTGCCTGCCCCGAACGCAGCTGGGTCGCCACAGACTGAGACGGCAGAATAAAAGGCACCTGGAACCACCTGGCTTGACGTCAGCGCAGAAGCGGTCTGGGCTTTGGAATGCATCGCCACCGAGCGTTACACCATGGCTCCCAGGCTGGCATTCTGACCCGAAGTCTAGGCTGACCTGGCCGGTGGCGCACACATTCCAAGAGTTTTCGTGTGCGGATTCGCTGGTGTGGGGCTACCCCTTCGGCCCAAACTCTCCAGCAAGGTTCTTTCCTGCTTACTTCCCTAAGGGGCCTATTGTTGACATGCACCCGCTCCCCAGGGGGGAACAGTTCTGGAGCTCCAGGAGGTGAAAACTGCTCAAGCAGTCGTTCTCACACGTCAGGGTGTAGAAGATTCTGACACCGGTGGTCTCAACTTCCAAGTCATCACTTTGGGCAGGGAGAGGGCACATGGAGGCTCTAAACACACACAGCAATTTATCCAGGGAGAAGGCTTTCTCCACCTGCGAAGATTTCGTTGAGCTTTACAACACGGCCCCCCCCTCTGCCCTGCACAGCCAAGGCTGTGACACCCCAGATGGTCCACGGTCCTAGAGAAGGAGAAGAGCCAGTTTCTTCTTCACTGCTTTCCGCACTTCTTGACCACATCTGGTCCATTGCTACCTCCCTGTCACGGCTGATCTGTCCTGTCGCCTCGTTAGAGGGCAGGCTCCCCTCTGTGCCTGCCCTCCAAGGATCTCAACTACTGATGGCAGGACTGTTCACTGTCAACCCCTTAGCTCATGTGTGAAATGACCATCTTAGAAGACCAAGACCCTGCCGGAGGTGATCGGGCCAGCGCTCGTCTGAGCGCTGCCCACTAGGGTGGTTTTCTCCCTTTGGCCCTATCATATTCCATTGGGTTGGCCTTTTCCGTTTAAAACCTGCAGTGTGTGTGGTAAGTTTCAACGCAGGTGTTGGCCTACTTCTTCTTTGGTCTTTGAGGCCAAATAGTCTCCATCAAAACGACTGGATTCTGATATTTGATCATAGAGGCTGCCAAGATAATACATGACATATGGGTGTGGCTGTGTTCCTATAGAATTTCCTTTATAGAAATAGGCCAGATTAGTCCACTTAGGCTATAACGATAAAATACCCAGATTGCATGGCCCACACAACAGAGATCTTCTCACAGTTTTGGAAGCTAGAAGGCTGAGATCAAGGTGCTGGTAAATTTTCTGAGAAGAACACTTTCTTGGCTTATAGGCAGCTGTGTCCTAACGGGGCCCTTCCTGTGTGCGCACAGATGAGGCCAATCCCATTGGAAGCCTTACCCTCAGACCTCGTCTAACCCCAATTATTCTCAAAGGCCCCACCTCCAACTATAACCACATTGAGGGTCAGGGTTTCAATTATAAACTGGGTGGGGGGCACAGTTCAGTTCATAACATAAGTATCGGGCCAGATTTGGCCCAGCGGCCATAGTTTGCTCACCTCTATTCTATTCTATTCTATTCTATCAAAATCCAATCACCTTTACATAACGAAACCTATCCTTCCCACCCAGTCTTTCCTCTCCAGTTATATCGGAGACGTCACACACAGTTCGGAACACGGGCTTTTTGAAGAATGTCAGAAAGGAACTCTCTGGGTCCTGAGTAATGCCAAGGCTACTCTACCAAAGGCCTTGGCTAGTTTTAGACTCTTTGTAGAATCTCACGTCTATATTCTAAAATGTTGTTTAACCGAACGGTCTCTGCAGAAAGTCCGTTCTTCCTCCCGCGGCAGGAGTGGCGGACAGGAGCTCCGTCCTAACCGAAGACAGGCGCAGCTTGAAGGCGAGAAAGAGGGACAGAGGGCAAAGTTGGAGCTACTCCAAGAACGCTGTTTCCAGTCTGGCAGGAGGCAGGTTGTTTACAACTAGCATTTAGGTGTCTTGCAAGCTCTGTTCTGTTGAAAGCCCAAATGCTGCCGGTAAAGCGGAGCAGACTCCGCCCCAGACGTGGAACACCTGTGCAGCCGTCTCTCGGAGTCAACTCCACTTGCTCTCTTGCAAGTCTTGTCCTCAGCGGCTGTGATAAAACCAGAAACCACCTCATCCGTGTAAGAAGGCTAGTTCGTTTCAGCGGGTCTTGTTTTGGGTGATGTCCTTCATCGAACCACGGTAGACCCAGGGTTACTACTTGGGCCCCATCGTTCCCCCTTATTTTCTGCTTTGAAGAAGCAGCAGTACCTCTTATGGCACAGGATAAATATTGATGCGGGAACTGGCTTCCCCTCTGAGCTTAATTATGCTTTTCTAGATGTACTTTCAGGAATTTAATGATTTTCTAAGTCCTCTGAAAAAATCATACTTGGAAAGAAAAAAAAAACCCAACTAATGGTTTTGTTCCTTTCCAAAAACACCATTTTCGTGTGAATTTATATTGCCGAAGGGGTACTTTGGAAGTTAGAGGGGCAGCAGGACTTACTAAGAAGGCATTCAGGAGCAGGAGGGGCTCCCGCGCGGGGTTTTGGTTGCTGTTGTTTGTGTTTTGATGCACTATTTCTTGACCAATCCACAATGATCACTGAGGCTCAAAAATGAATGGGAACTCACAGTTGCTGGCGAACCCAATGGGAAATTGTATTTGTTTTTTTATTTTTGAAAACTTTTTTCCCCAGTGGGAAATTGCATTGGATCATAAAGCAAGGAAAGGTAGTTTCAATAACGAACTGAAATTGTTAGTCGTTTTACCAATGAAAGTCACCTGAGAAGAATTACTCAGTGTTCGAGTAAAGAAATACCGGCCTTGGTGCGAGGCCAGGGGCTACCACTGATTCCTTCCATTAAGTGCTGGGTCTTGAAGAAATCTTGATCTTCTCACCTCAGGCCAGGTGGAGCAAGCTGAAGTAGATAATATCCACCTTTCATTTTGCTTCTGAATAATTCTTTATTTCGTGGAAAAAACATTGACCCTGGAGTCCAACAGACCTAGACTAGAACTACCACTGAGGTCATGCACTGAACTTCTCTAAGCCTCTTTATGCTCCTGAAGAGGGACAAAGGCAGACCTATCCAACAGACTAAAATGCAAAGATCAAGAGGACAACGCCTGCGAAGCACCTGGGACTGTGCCGGCCCATGACGTGCGCCTACGAAACATCAGCTTCCTTGACTTGAGGCGTTTTGTTTTTAATTTAAAAAACACAACTACTACGGGGGAGTGATAAACAGGGCTGAGGGAGGGAAAATCTAAGATGAGCTGGAGCGTCTTATCTTGTGGTGCCAAATAGAAGGAAGTGTTCAAAAAAGGATGGGGCACTTTCCAAGGACACAGAGGTCCGGCTGGAACAATCTGAACAACAGAATAAATAGTACTGGATTAGAACTCATAGAACGAAGTAAATACCTGTCAGGTCACCTATCTACAACTAAGTAAATGAGGAAATAAATACCTGGAGGAGAAGGGACAGCTCTACCGTACAGAAGGATTCCAAGTAATAACTGCAGAAGGAATGAGGGAAATAGAAATTCAGACTAGAACACCACAGGAGTGACTGGTGAGGGAGAGATACACTGACCGGTGCTGAAATTATTGAGCAAAGTCTGAGGATAAACAGGGTATTGGTATAGTTTCAAAGAATTTTCTTCAAGTAATCTATTAATTCCAAAGGGAAAAACAGTCACTGTACTATGGAGAAGCCCAGTGGGCACCATATTAATTGAATGATCAAAATTAACATCACCAGTAATAAGACATGCTGACATCACACATCTCGTGATATAATTCACTGAAGAGTGATACCACGTCACTTCTCAATATTCTCGTTACCACCACCTGACCATGAGAACACATCAGACCAGCCCAAATTGAGAGACAGTGTACAAAAAGCTGACCAGTCCTCCTCAAAAGTGTCAGCATCACAAAAGACAAAGAAAGGATGAGGAATTGCCAGAGATTAGCAGAGACTAAGGAGGCATGACAATGAAACACAATGTGTGATTCCAGATAGAATCTTGGAACAGAAAACGGAGAAACTGGTGAAATCCACATACAAACCATTGTTTAGTTAAGAGTATTGCACCAATGTTAATTTCTTAGTTTTGGTCACGGTACTATGGTTATGCAAGTTATTAACATGAGCAAAAGCTGGCTGCAGGATATATAGAAAGTCTGCACCATTTTGCAGCTTTTCTGTTAAGTCTCAAATTATTTCAAAATAAAAAGTTTTAATAAAAGACATTAGTATGATTGAGGGATAAGTCTGTATCATTTTGTTTCTTTTATGTACTATCCAAACACACGCTTCAGTGAAACACACCTGGCCATTGCCCATGCTGATGACCAAAATGTATGGGACAGATGCAGCCCCAAACTATGTCACTCTTGCCTCAAAGACCTTGGAGAATCCTGACATGACCATTTCTCAGGGGAAGGGGGTGGGCTTGAAGGAAGATTACTAGGGGAAAGTTTTTGCCAATCTGTTTCCTTCCATACTTAGAGAACTCAGTGTAACTCCTGGCGTCTCTCGACCTCTATTCCCTCATCCTCAAGGGAGTGACACACCTGATGGGTAAATGTGGGAAGAATAAAGCTGACGCACATTGATCACCTGCTTTCTTTCTCTGGGTTAAAGCAAATAGATGTTCTGCCATGCTCCTAAGGACAAGAACATTCCCCTCTTTGGCCTTTACAGACTGGACAGACCAGCTCCTTTGGAAGACCATTTGATACTCCCTCCCGAGATATCCCTTCAACTTATCTTTCTCAGTTACAGTGGCATATTTTTGCCCCGTTCCTTGTTTTATTTCTCAATTTGTTCAGAACCTGGGTAAGTAAGAAGACAGACTGATGACCATTGGGCATACTCTAGACCCCACCAGGTTTCATGTGCCCTGGTATGTACGGTGTCCTAGAACTGAATTCTATGGCTACGATTCTCTCTGGAGTTGGGAGGCATTTTCTACCTAATCTCTATTCCAAATAGTCTCTGGACTTTGAGCATCATAAACAATAACCATTTAACATTGTTTTTGCTGCATGAGTTGAGCTGTCCTGGGACAAAAAGAGGATCTAGACCACCGGCTCCAGTCCACCTCCAGAGAGACAGACAGACAGATACACCTGCGAATGTGAGCCGTCCCAAAGAGTATGGGACTCCACTTCTGTTATGACCTACTGGTCTTAAGTATATTTTAAAAAGAAGCTATTTTCCTAGTTTTCTCATTTTAGCCTCTGCCCCAACAGCAATTCAATGGAGGCATAAAGCATGTGTTCCCTCTTCTTTACGGACCGCCGTGCATTGATCTTTTCCAACAGTTTCCTTTGCATCTGTTTTCGCTGGTACAAAGATGGAAATTTCTAAGTAGAGCCTTTAATAGTCCATTACTTTCACCCCACGGTGTACAATGTAGTTTTAAAGTCAACCTCTATGGCAAACTGCTACTTGTATGAATGCCCGTCTGGGAGTGAGACTAATCTTCCTGTACTGGAAAAATAACCAACACTTACTGCACCAGAGTTATGATTACACCACAATAAATATTCTATGCAGAACTAGGAACAACTCCTCAAAGAAAAATGCTTGGAAACGGGTAATTGGAATGAACTATATGCATTTTCACTGAGCTTTGAAAGAAACTGAGAAAAAAAGATCTTCGATCTGTTCCCAAGTATATCTTTTTTTTTTCCCTTAAAGGACACCATGTGAGGAATTTTGACAGTGTCTGCATTCTAATGGGAACATCTCAGGAAGAAGAGGCTTATCTATCTTGTGCCTTGTTACTGCCATGATGGGCACCGTTTATCAGGCATGAAGAAAGGAGAAAATCCAGAAGGTAGTTCTTTTCTGGACAATTTTGTGTTCTGGCTCTTAAGTACTTTCCCTGTGCCATGGATGTGCATATTTTAAAAGCCAAAGAAACCCCTCCCTTTGAGCTACAGATGGCCACAGAAACCAAACAAGAATGCTAAACAACCCATTTCAAAAGGCCAAAAAAACAAAACAAAACAAAAAAACCCAAAAAAACAAAAACAAGGCAAGCGCCAAGTTCTGCATGGCACCCGCGTGCTGACGCCACATCCATCTCAACCGTGCTGGTAGGACCGGAAAGTGACAGTCACGGGAAGGAGCTGCAGTGACCCCGAGGGCGAGAATCAACGTGTCTGTTAGAACCACCACCACCACCACAAAGTAGACATGAAACAAGATGCCGCAAGAACATTCTTTTTCCTTATAACAGGGATGTGTTGACTTCATTATTCAGAAGCCTTTGATTACCCTTTTCAAAAGTTTTTTTGTGGAGTTTAATTTTCGAGGCTGTTAACCACCGATGCCAACTTCATTATAGCAAGCAAGCAACCAACCCATAATGCACGATGCCAATTGTTAGTTTTACGTCAGCTTCGCATTCGATTTGGACTTGTCTGCTCGTTTATAACTTTCCGAGCCAGGAAGGTTTCTGCACAGTCACTGACTTTTCCTCAGCTCGTGTCTTTGTTCCCCCGCTTGCCATGGGGGATTGAGGGAATAGATATTTATGACTTATTATCTCAGTATTAACAGTGCCCTTCAATAATTTATGAAACTGTGCTCCTGCATTTTTAACCTTGAAGTCCTTCCGATGATGATTCGGAAAGGGTAAGATTAACATAGAGGGGCTCAAACTTGAATCATCAGTTTCTTACACAAAAATTCACCCAAATGAAGGAAAAAATAGAGTCGCTGGTGGCATAATGGCTCCGGGTGGGATGAGCCAAGAACGTCTAAGTCTTTACCCCAAACCGCCTTTGTGCCTATTGCCAGAACATGACATTCTCTTCTGTAGAAAATATCCTCACGCTAAAATATAGTGATATTATCACATCTCAGCATTCAGTGAACCCAAATTCTGGAATGTCACAGACATCCTGAGTTAAACTTCAGGACATCACTTGCTCGTGTACGTGTTCCTTTCCCCTTCCAAGATGTAACAGTGATTTAGGATGAAGCTCCTTTGACAGTGTATTTCACTGTTCAGTTTACGCAAAAGAGAGGGTGACGTTCAGGAGAGGGAATTATCCCCGTTCTTTCTCCAGCGGCTCCTAGAGGCACTGTGCTCAAATTTCCCGATTTTGTGCATGGATTTCTCAAAAGGTGATTTGGCAGACACTACAACTGGCCACCTAAAAGCCACCCTGCCATTTTCCTCACAGCAAGTAGTGGCCCTGAGACCCCATTCTGACCAATGGGAAATGAGCAGAATTCTCTTGGGGACCTTTGGGAGAGCTTTCTTTTTCTTATTAAAAGGAAAAGCTGAAGATCAAAGCTCCCGATGCTACACTTTCCCTTTAACTTGAATACAGCAGCCACCTTGTGACCAAGAGGCAACAAGCCTTAGAGCAGAAAGCCAACACGCTTAGGAAGTGAGAAAGCAAATGGAGAGAAGCTGGCTTTTGATGGCGTCACTGAACTGTAGGGACCACCACAGACCACCTACAACTGGGCTACCCTGTTTGATAAGCAGTAATTGTCTTTATGGCTCCAGTCCCTGTTACTTGCTGCCAAAAGCATTATTAAGGGATCCAGAAGGTGAGGTCTGGAGTGCAGGCAAGAGTACACGGGAATCCATGGGCAGCGATGGCTGGTTTGCTCCGTGTTGAAGCTGGGCCCCACAGACGAACGGGGGTGGGGGGCGGGGAGCACAATACTTCTTGAGGCCTGGGACCTGTTCCAGCCAGAGCTTGAGAACGGCACTCAGGTTTCATGACAAGGGTATTCGTGATAGTCAATAAACGGGGCAGCAATACAACCAGCTGGCTTGTAGAGCTCAGTGAAACCGTGTCAGTGCAAGACAGCAGGAGGGCAAAAATATGGACTTTTTTCCATGTCCCTGCTTTCCTCTGTTGTTTAGTTTTCCCAAACTAACTCATTTAGAAGTACATCCCCCAGCTCAAAGTCCGATGGCTTCTCTCTGGGGGAGCATACCCATTTGTATTTCAAGCTTGCATCACCTGTGTGCGAGAGGCCTGCGGGTGGGGGGCAGAGGTCTGCTTGGGGAGTACAAGTATGTGACTATGAGTGGGGGTGGGGGGGCTACTTTCTCCCTTAGGAAGTTTAGAACCAAGACAGATCTCTGGGGTACACCAGGGCTCCAGATAACATAAAGCTCCCGCTGACCGGATTGGCTGGGTGGTGACCTGTCCCCCGCCAGCTTGACTACGAAGCCAGCTGGGTGTTGCAGAGGGAGATGTATGTGTGTGTTTCCAGAAAACACTCCTATGCAGGGCACAGCTAGATGGGCCTTGAAAGCGAGCTGACAAACTAGAAAAACGGGTGGATTACACTTCAGAGCTGTTCCTTAAATGACAACTGTGACGAATAGGCATCAGTCGGCTTTTTCTAGTTTAACTGGAAAGCAAACGGTGTATTAAACCTACCTTGGCTCTAGTTTTCTTCTTATGCTAGAGATTTGAGCTCCCTCCTTTCTGGTCTAACATTTCTTAAATACCAATCAATCTGGTTTTGCTTGAAACTTGATTTCTTCAAGGACACCCATTCAGCAAATATTTATTGGGTGTCTGCATACCCGTGAGCAAGTCTGTGTGTGTGTGTGTGTGTGCACACGCATGTGCAAGAGAGACAGACAGGAGCAGGAAGGTGGGGGGAAGTAAGGGAGGGAGATGAGCACAGCGTCCTTTCAGGAGCCCCATATCCAGAAAAGAAAACCATGAATGGGCTCTAGTGCATAAAGTTGTAGTTCAACGGGATTAGGAAAAGATACTCGAACACACTGGAAGGTTCTGGCACCAGGCAAAGTGCTGGCTGGAGACGCGGAACAAAGATACAACTGTCAGAACGTCCTTGTGTCATCTCCTGTCGTCACCTACACGAGGAAGGTCAAGTCTCAAATGCTTCTCCACAGGCACGGGCTAGCAGGAGCCCTGGCTGGCTTTCCCACGCAGAGCCGGTTTTTACAGGGCTTGGTTGAGTCTCTCTAGATCTTAATCCACTTATGTAAAACGTCTGCTTCTGCCTCGCTTTATTCTTCCCTCCCTTCCAACAGCAAGTGACAGGCTGAGTAGAAAGTTGTTTGCCCTTTCAGAGGAAGTTAGCGAAGTCTTCACTCTCCAGGTGCGGGTCTGCCCCCCGCTGCCGTTCCCTCTGAAGGCCCTGGAAATTCTCCCAAGAATCTGGGTTGGCTTTGAAGCCCCGATCTCTCTGCCCTCCCAGTTTGGATGTCTTCACTGGGTGGAAAACTAGTCAACCTGCCCAGCCTCTTGTTATTTCTGAGCAGATTCTCTGAAGTTACGGGAGCCCCAAGTGGTTTGCTAGATTTTGCATAAGCAATAAAACAGTGCATAAAACCCACGGCCCGGCGTCACTTAATACACCTGCTTCCGCAGATGCTCTCTGAAGAAGCCTCAGCGGACGGCACTGTAAACTGCTCTGCACATTCGTATGCGTGCCGAGCGGAGCACGCATGGACTACAGCGGCCCGAGCGCCGGCGCCTGGCGCCACCCACCTCCGGCACGGTCTCCGGTCGTGCCTCCGCTCCCGCCGACAAGTCCAAGAGATAGAAAAACATAAAAAGCTATTGTCCATGTCCAGTGAGAAATGAAATGCACTGGACCAAGTATCACAGCTTCCTTAAAATAATACAACAGTTCATCACTTTCGCATCTGGATCCCTCTCATGGTCTGCAAAGTCATAAGGCTCGAAATCAACGTCGTGAACCATCCCTGCTTTGTTCTATTTAAATGCATTCCTTTAAAAAAGCAATTTATTAGAGGCTCTCTATGGTTTCACCTTATCTGAAGCACTTAATTCAGTTCATCTCCTGCTTTGCTTTGTACTGTTGGAGGCAATTGGAAGACTGGGAGCAAAGTATTAATAAGAGAATGTGCCTTGGGGCTCTGGCCTGTGAAAACAGCTCCTGAATCACAATGTGGCCACAACCCAAAGCTTACCACAGATGGAAAGAATTCATGGCATCTGTCATCATTCTTTGGTTTATTTGCAGGCTGATTCATCACAGATTTGGTTGAAGCTCCTACATTACAGACAAGGCCTTTTGTAGAATGCCCAGGGGAGGAAAGATCTCGTCGTTCTACCAGTGATTCTCCTCTCCCCAAAATACCATCACTTCCACCACCATGAAAACTGTGGGTAAGGAAGAACCCAGCTTCATTTTTAAGGAGGGAATAACAGAGAGAGAGAGAGAAAAAAAAGATTTCCCACTTTTAAAGGCGTACATAATTCTGCCTCCACGCAAGCTATAATGCGTGATTTGTTTGGGGACAAAAAGGCCAGACTTGCCCATGTTCCCCGAGTTCGGTTGTGGATGACCTAATCATGCCAAAATCCCATCTCCTTCATCAAAACCTCTCCCCAGAATAAGTCTCGACTGGCTCTACCCTCAAGCCTCCTCAAGGGAAGAAAGAGAAATGGACGGCTCAAGAAGTTTAAGGTCTCGGGAAAGAAAACTCCTTTCTCCTCCTCTGTGAAATGATGAATTAAGATCTCTTCTAGCCCACGAGGCGCACGATTCCTGAGACCCCTGGCCTGTCAGGGATGCCAGGTATTGGGATGGGCAGCTGGGATCCCAGTAAGAGCTTCGGGCAGTAGGAATAGCCCAGCCAGGTGCCTGAGGATTCTTGTGGTTAATAGCAACCAATTGAAGATCCCCTCCTGGAGAAGCAGATGAAGCCTTTAACAGATGGCAGTGGATGGAAAGCCCCGTGCTTGGCACATTGATGCTTGATGAACGGGCTCTCCTTTGCCCTACCACTCGCTGGAATGACTTGCTCTTGGCATAGGTTTTTATTCGGCGCAGCAAATCGGCCAATCAGTCCGTGGAGTTTCAAGTTCACAAGCGCACCCCATCCCACCCCTCTGTAATTGAGGCATTTTCCAAACCTGAGCTTTCCCTTCAGTCCCCGTTACAAGCAGGAGGGAAGACATCTCAAAAGGAGATGTGAAATGGATGAATTTTAAAAATATGACCCTAAGCAAAAGAAGCCAGTCATAAAAGGCCACATATTCTATGGTTTCTTTTATGTGAAATGTCCAGAATAGGCAAATCCGTAGAGACAGAAAGTAGATTAGTGGTTCCCAGATTAGGGATTGCTAAAGGGTACAGGGTTTCTTTCTGGGGTGATGAAAATGTTCTGGAATTAAATATCTGGGGTTAGACTATACTTACAACTCTGAATATCCTAAAAACCACTGAACTGTATACTTTAAAAGGCTGAATTTTGTGGAACCTAGGTTATATCTCAAAAATTGTTATTAAACAATGCAAAAAATGTTATTATAATGATGGAAAGAATCCTAGGGAAGGGGAAAAGGACATGGATTTCAGTCCCACCGGCTGTGTGGTCTTAAGCAAACTGCTCCACTTCTCTGCATCTCAGATTTACCAACTATCAAGTTCGGATGTTATCTCACTGTGAACCTTTTAGGCTAATTATGAGAATCCTACTGTAGGGAATTCAAGGTTACATGCGAGGACTCTCTCAGTCTGAGAATGGAGGAAATCGTGTGCAAAGTAACTTAGCTTAAGATACCAGGGCCGGTCTTCAGAGGCAGGTAAGGAGAGTAGATGAAGCAACTCCTGGTGAACATTCTAGCAGGTTTCTCCTTTTAGGATTGATTCCTAAAGGTGGTTATACAGACAACATTTCTCCCCGACTTGTGTCTCACAAGACAACAGGTGGCCTGTTTCTACATTTTGCAGGGGAGGAAGCTCAGCCCGTGGGATACTAAGTAACCTTTAAAGTTACCAATCACCGGGGAGCCAGGAACATGGGTGTTCTCTGTTCCAGTGGAGCCGAGTGCCCTTCCCACTCAAGTACTAAAAACGGGGGATGGGGTATTGACTCCTGCATAGCGTGCTAATAAACCTTTGCCAGATTTGGGCATTAGAACCAAAGTCATTCAATCATTCTAGAAGTTTGAAAGAAAAAAAGGGAGAAAGCGTAGGGATGGAAGGACAGAGGTGGAGGAGGAGAGAGAAAGAGGGCGGAAGGTAGGCAAGAAGGAAAGAAGAAAGCAAGGGTGGAGAGCGAGAGGGAGAAAGGGGGGAAGCAGAAAAGATTCAGATCTTTTTTGTTTCAGGACTATGTAAGGGAAGCAGATTTCCTTTCCAAAGTTCAAAGGAAACGGTGTGTTTTGTTTTCGTACTCCGTTCCATTTTTCACTTGGGAAAACCCCCCAGCTTTGAAGCCTCTCTGTTTAAACTCATTAGGAAAACCATCGATGATGGAAGCTTTCATGAAATTGCAGTGGGAGGAATTAGCGTTAGGGGAGAGCTGGATCAATCTTCAAACATTTTATCTGTGGAGCTGGGAGGTCCGCACTGGCTGCACTGTAAACACATGCTTCGCTGACTGGAGAGTCCAAGGGACTGATGACACTTGATATTTACTCTCCGAATACTTCCTCAGCAGCCAGCTCTGCCTGCCACCTGAAAAAGATGGCTGCTTCTTGAGGACTAACTGAACAAACTGACTGGGGAAATGTCTCGCCCCAAAAAGAGAGGTGTTCTTTTAATGTCCTGCTGGAAAGGAGGTAGTGATATTGACATGCACTGCACAGAACCTTTTCCCGTGTAATGCATACCTTGAGCGAGTTTGACATGGAAACCTTTATATCAGGGCTGTGTTCACTTTTGAGGATATCTTTCTTGGCATCTGAATCTTTTTTTATTTTAAAGTTTTACAACCTGTTGGAGTCTCCTTAGCAAAATTAAAATAGGGTGATGTCGTTTTGGACAAAATTGTGATTGATTCAAAATGGATTTGAGGGTGAGAAAGTAACGACTGCAGGTGGGATCCAGGAGATCACAGGAGAGAAGAGGTAGGAGAAGAAAAGATCTGGGGCTGACAGGGGACATTGGAAGACGATCAGATACTACTGATGCTCTTAACAAAATTGCTTTTGGAAAAAATGTTAAAAGATATCTTTGTGTATACGGTATAAGATTAAAGTAATTTATGATTTGAATGTCTGCAAAGGAGGAAGACTAAATTTTTTTTTTTAAAGATTTTATTTATATTATTTATTTGACACAGACAGCCAGCGAGAGAGGGAACACAAGCAGGGGGAGTGGGAGAGGAAGAAGCAGGCTCACAGCGGAGGAGCCTGATGTGGGGCTCGATCCCACAACGCTGGGATCACGCCCTGAACAGAAGGCAGATGCTTAATGACTGTGCTACCCAGGTGCCCTGGAAGACTTAATATTTTTATTTTTCTGACACAAATTATATTGGTGTGCTTGCAAATGTATATAGGCAAAAATGTAAAAAGACACACACACACGTGGATATGCCGTTGTATGTGTATCTGGGTGCACAGACATGCACAGGTGCACCTTAAATAAATGAATCCATGGATAAAGGGACTGTGATATAATAATATTGATTAGCAGAACTAACCCTTTTTCCTGTCAAGTCTACCCCAAGGACAAACGAGCGCCTATTATTTTAAATTGTGGTGAAATTAAGCAGTGCATAGACACAAGAAAAGATAGTGGAGATGGGAAGCTAACCGTAGCCTACCAGTGGATGACTGACTGTTCTAGGGACATCAGGTCGTCACTTGCTATCCCTTATTTCGCTCATGAGAAAATAAAGCATAAAATTAACCTATCCAAGGTATGGAATCATCCCTGCCCAACTTAATGGGCACTAACTAATCCAAAAGGAAAACAGCCATTACTTATACAGCCATAGCATGGATGCAACATGACATATAGAGCAGTAACTCTTGTATTGCAAAACAGACAAATAGATTAATGCATGTTGCAAAGGATGGGTGAAGAGATCGATCAGGTTACTGATTCAGACCATGAACTTTCTCTCAATATACTACATTTAACTTTTAAATAAGGTTTAGGAGAACCTGTAACATTTTGCTCACTGACAGAGCCATATTTTACTTAGGGAAGAAATTGGCTAGTCTATAAAAATTAAATTATGCCCCTTTCACTGTATCTAGTCAAGGGGAAAAACTCTAATTACAAGATTGCACTGTCAAACAAATGCAAATTCACATTCTTTATATCCTGGTTTAAAAATTCATATGGGGGGAGTTTCTATTCTGAAATGAGAATCAATATTTGAAATATTTTTCGGAGTGCAGTGATAAGAGCAGAAGAAATGTCATTATCAAGGGTGCTGGTAAGTAGAGGCTAACTCATTAAGAGCAGAACTTGTGAGAACAAGTCATTCGTTATGCAAACATTTAAATATCAATTAGTAAGGACAATGAAAGAAGGCTTTCCTTCCCCACAGCCCAGTGCCTTATTACTCCAGAAATGACCAAGGGGAGAGAGAGCAGTGGGAAATAATCTCCACACCTAATAGGAATGCCACTCTGGGGAACAGGTAAAGGTTAATTTTACATGTACTTCCCAACTGAAAATTAAATGTACCTGCCTCAAAATTCATAAGAGCTGAGTTAGCAGACTTAATCCAGAAAGGACTAACTAAAGGCCTGAGCATATTGCCTCGTTGGTAGTTTTTTGGAAAGAGAATGCCTTTCATCACTGCTTAATGTCAAACTTGCTTGGTTCATTAAAATCTCTTAGTCTGTTAAAACCGTGCTTTTCCTAGACCTATGGAAAATGCCAGTCCACATAGCACTTGGCTTTAAATATCCTACCGGTTGGTGCTCCTATTCATTTAATATCCGTTTCGTGCCCTGTCCAGTCACCCAGTTCACTAAGCCTGTAAGGTGAATACGGTGGACGTGCAGACCATCTAAATCTTTAGCACTTTGCCTGAATTCTTTTCAGGCAAACCTGGGTGGCAGGTTTTACTATATAAGGTGCTGGCTCCGGAAAGCAGGTGCCTCTGGGTAATAGCTGGTGGATGTGGACCAGGTATATAACTTTTCTGGCCCAGGTTTCCCTCCTCTAGAACGCAGAAACAGTCCAGACTTAGGGCACCCCCGAGTCACTTGGGGAGCTTTGAAAGGAGCCACGGCTGGGTATTTCACAGACTTAGTGAACTGGCTTACTTCTTCAAGGGTGATGGGGGGGAGGGGCAAGTGGATCTCAACAAAACTCCCAGGACGATTCTGATCTGCACCCTTCACTCAGAGTCACTGGCCCATTTCAGCTCTCATGCACTAAGATTCTCAGAACCCTCGGTTACTGATCCAGTGAAAGTAATTCTGACTTTGGTTCCTAATGGTAGCACATAACAGGTGTGACTTGCTCTCCCCAGAGTGGAAACACTAACCCTGCAGAATTAAATGCCGGCGGGTTGGGGCCTGGGGGAAGCCGGGCTGCACAAGAGGACTACAGATTTCATCAGCTGCTGCACGGAGAGCACCCGGGAAGGACCCGCAGCGAGGGGCGTGCAGGCTTTCAGGACTGCGATGACAGCGCTCCCTGTGGTCACTTCACGGCCAAACCTTAGTTCGGCTCTCCTTCCCTGCCAGCACCAGCAGGGCTAAGAGTCACTTACATTGACTGGTCTGACCACTGCATGGGGAGGAAAATGGAAGTGCGTTGAGAGTATCACTCCCCCAGACATCGCTCTTGTGACGCAGGGACGTGCATTCTCCTCCTATGAATTCAGGCTTAGAACGTGCACCCCTCCCCTTCGAACAGGATTCTCCTCGGAGTCTGTCGACTGTTCCTGTTTTTCCGCCTTCACTACTGGCGTGGGCTTATTATCTCACTCTGGCCTCTGACATAGAGGAACCTAGTTTGGAGAGAAGGTACCCATCTTGATCCAAAGAAGAGCAACTTCAGGCCTGGCACGTAGAGACCGGGTGCTAAGGGTTCCCCTGGATAAGATGGGCATTTTAATGCCTGCTCTGCCTTTTTTACAGCATTATTTGGGGGAGAGAATAAAGAGGAAAAACAGCACATTGAAAGCGGAGTGTGTGGTATTTATCTCACATAAACTTCTGTAGAGGAAGAACTATCTGAAAAAGGACACCTCACCCAGCTGTAGTTTGGTTCATATCTTTTTCTCTCCGTGTCTCAACCATATCCCAGCTGATAGAACATGATACCCAGATAAGCAGTGGCCTAGAAAATCCCGAGGAAGTTCCTAATGCGTCCACAGTTTATCCCTATTTTTTTTCTGGCTCTAAACGACCACCTGGAAGAAAGCTGCAAATATTTGAAAAAACAGAAACACTAAAGCGTTCAGAGTGATTCCAACTGACATCACAGCAGTTCCTCTGGTAGGAGGGCAGACTTTTGCGCAGGTAAAATGTTCAGGAATGAAACACAAGGAAAACCGAAACAACCTGTCAAAATCACAGCTATCAATCTTAGCTACAGAATCTTCACTAAATTTTGTTTTGCTTTTGTAACAGCCCAAATCCCAGGACAAATCACAAACAACGCGTGATGCTTTTCTTGGGACAAGTTTTTCTTGAGAGCAATTAGGTCTCAGACTTCCCCAAAGGGGCGATTTTGGTGGAAAGAAACCGCAGCTAATGACCTACAAGGAACAGCTTTTAAAACCGCGCGCGCACTGCATCGTGGCACAGTCATGAGCCAGCCCTCTGCTCCTCGCATATCCCTGTGCTTGGCCACGGGGCCTTTCCAGGCCCTTCTCTGACAAGAAACTACTTTTCCAAGGTGCTGCCTTGAAAACTGGAGCCCTTGCACGGAGTTGCCAGTGCGGTAAGAGAATCACTTCGCAGATTTAATCCCTTCCACCAAAAGCACTGTGGGCCCACAGTTCAGCACACCAAAGGGGAGCGGCACTTTGGTTTGAGCCACCTCAGTCACCACGTGATGCTATTTCCCCTATTTTTATTATCCTGAGAACTGCAAGGTCTCCTTTGATGGGTCTGACCTTGGAACTGAAGCAAGAGTTCCACCCATTTCCCCCAAGTTTCACTAGTAGGGGACTCTAATTTCTGGTAAGACTACTGGGAAGGGCTGGGGAGGGCCAGGTCAGGAAGAAAACTCTGGTCAGCTGGAGTAAGTGAGGTTTGCTCTCACAGGACCCCCTCTCTGCCGAAAGCCGGGCACCTCTTATCAGCCCGCCAAGCGGCTAAGCTTGTGGGGCTGGGAACAACATTCCTTTGAACAATCTTGGCAATTTGTGCCTGGAATTTGATGCAGTGGCTCTAAAATTAAATAAAGATCCTGTAGTGTTCTTCTAAGAAATACGGCATGGCTCTATGACAAAACAGTTTTCAAGCTCTGACCTCTGGGAACTTCAACTAGCTTCATATTTCAGGCTGACGTTGCTCACAGGCTACTGTCTAGTTGCCCAAGCGGAGCTGGTTACCCATGTATTTTCCAGCCTCCAGATCAGCTGTTAGCAGAGGGAGGTGAGGGAGTAAATAAAAAGAGAGCCACTAATTTAAATGCACTTCGCCTCCTGAGTCCCTTGGGGGAGAAGCCCTGGTAATTAACTCTAATGAGATTAAAGTAACTTGGAACTCTTCATTTTGCCAGCACTGTAAATCTGTGATAACCAGTGTGTGCGCTTTAAATCAAGTCAGTCCCTTTTCCTGTAATGTAATCCCCGTCCCCCAATCCCCCAACTCCTAGCGCTGGCCAAGGCTGGAGAGCGGTGGCGGCTCCTGGGGTCTTACCCGCACTTTGCTCCATCACTTCTTTCTGACACATGTCTTGAACGTTGACCGTGCAATTCACGATGAACTCGGGGGAGGAGCAGTCGTTGTTCAGCTGGAATTCTTCACACTGGTAACACTGGATTTGCAGCGCAAAGCCTGTGGGGACAGACGCAGTCGGGTTCAGATCCAGCCCCCACAGCGACCACACCGGAAACCTCGACCCTCCTCTGCCCCGGCCAGATCCCCATCCCTGGGGCGCTTGGGCTCGGGTACCCCTGGGTCTCCACGTAAGGCGGCTGTGGCAGAAGCCGGCAGGGGGCGGCGCGGACACCGAGGGTCCCCCAGGATTCAGCTGAATTCTGCCTGCGACCCCTGGACCAATGCTCCAGAAACAAAGAGCCCTTCCTACACCACAGCTGGCCTTAACCCCATGGAAGTTGAAAGGACGGTTACACAAGCCGAGAGTGAAGCAGCTGCAGAGACACGCTTCAGCTCCAATCCACAGCAAAGGATTTACCTAATTGTTAATTGGTTACAAATTACTTAATTCCTATTTTGGCACCATTCGCGATTGCGTCCGCAGACGCCTTTTTAGTTTTAATTTTTGTCGTCAGCGTTCCTGTGCTGCGGCTCTGAGGCTCCCCAAGCGACCACCCAGGAACCCAGGAGGCAGTGCCGGATGCCAAGTGCTGCTGCACTGCGAGTCCCCGGCCTGTCTTCGGGACAGTCCCCGCAGCAGCAGGGGGACCACAGCGTGTACAAGGGGCGTGTGTGTCTGTGTGCGCGCGCGCACCCCGAGCCGCGACACAACCACCATTCCTTCCTGGCTTTCTGGGCAACCGTTTGGCTAGGGTCCCCGGTCGGAGTCCCAGCTCTGCAGCGCTCGTTCGAAAGCCGTTCTCTTAACTGGGAGACGTTTTTGCACATCTCATCGCCCCAGCCTGACTGCTTTGCTCGGATCTAGGAGCTCCTGTCTAGACCTAACTCCCCCTGCTCCCGGACAGACAAGCCCCGGAACCCCGCGCTTCCTCCCATCTCCACGTCGGTTGCGCTCTGAGCGCAGCAGCCCAGCTCCGGAGCGCCCGGGCCACAGGCTGCCCAGCGCGCCGCTCACCTGTCGGCGGCGCCACTCCCACGGGTTGCCGGAGACGCCCAGTAACTTGCGGGGTCAGGGGTTTCATCGCCCCCTCTCCCTCCGCG
The DNA here is from genome assembly GCF_024610735.1 of Ursus americanus. Classification (NCBI taxonomy): domain Eukaryota; kingdom Metazoa; phylum Chordata; class Mammalia; order Carnivora; family Ursidae; genus Ursus; species Ursus americanus. Next base: position 15,351,373 of record NC_142127.1, read on the forward strand.
AAGCCCCAGCACCGCTCAGACCCTCCCTCCTCCCCAGCTCTGCTTCCTCTCCTGACCACGCAGCCCGAGCATCTGCAGCTCGAGTCCCGCAAATCCGCCGCTCCCGCCTCTCGTCCTGCAGCGCGGGACTTGGAGACTTTCCCATCTACAGCCTCTGGGCACCAGCACCAGTCGCCGCCGCCAAACTCCCGTTGGGCAGCCCCTGCACAGCGCGGGCCGGGAGGTGGGTGCCCGTGGGGGCGAAGAGGCGGGCGGGTAGATGGGGTGTGAGCGCCTGGCGGGGCTGCTGGCCTTTTCGTTTTCTTACCTTGAAGCAAGAACAATCCGCAAAAAGTTGCTGCGATGCCGAGGACCCACATCCTCCCGGAGCCGCGGAGCCGGGAGAGGGCAGGCGCATCAGAGGCGGCGACCGCGGCGGAGGCTGCCCGGGCCGCAGCGGCTGTGGCTGCCGAGGCTGCTGGGGCCCGCGCTCCTGCCGCCGAGGCCACCGCCGCCGCCAAGAGGAGCCGCAGGTGCCGCCGGCGGCGCCAGCATCGCCCGTGCCCGGGCTCCCGGCTGCGGGTCGCCGCTCCTACCGCTGGCGCTCCCAGGCAGAGCGCGACGTCTCCGGAGTTAGCAGCTGAGACTGGAGGAACTACTGGAGAGCCGAAGCACCCAAAAAAGTCTCGTCTCTTCTCCCCACCTCCCACTCCAGGCACCACGTGACGGCTGCCGAGTTGGGGTGGGGGTGGCGGGCGAGGCAGGCTGGGACCTTCTTTTCACGTCCCCACCCCCTTCCTATCGACCTCCTCTCCCGCCTCCGCACGTCCCCAGGACAGGGACGTCAGGGGGAGAGGGAGAGTGTAGTTTTCCAAGGTTGGGAGGCTGGGGATTGGGAAAGCGTGAGGAGGGCGCAGCAGGTGCCGCGGGGACCGGCCGGGCGCTGACTGCGGGACCTGAGAGGTGGGGCCGAAAGACTGCGTGCTCAGCTGGGCCCTGCACGCCCCGGGGCTGCCCACTCAGCTGAGGTTGCCGCTAGGCCGGCCGCGGGAGCCCCGCGCCGGGGGCGGCTGGCTGGAGGGGGACGTGCTCCCGTGCGCCTGGCAAAGTTGCACACCTGCAGGCTCCCTGGGGTGGCCGGTGCAGCTGCGCCCTTTTTACCCCCCTCCGAGAGGCCCCTCGTTCCCGACCAGGCTTGGCTTCAGCTGCGCAGGGTGGGCGGGGTGTGGTGAGGACCCCGCCCCGGCCGGCGCGTTCGCCCCGGGCAACCCTCCTTCCGCTGCCAGCGCGCACAGCTGGAGGGTGCAGTGACACCGCGACGGCAGCCTAGCCGAGGACAGGGCGGTCCCCGGGGACAACTGTCGCGAGTTCCTACCAGAAAGCAAATCGGGGTGAAGAAGGCAATTGCTCTCCTCTATCCCCTTTTTCCAAAAGGCGGGCATCTTCATCCCGCTCGCCTCAAAGTCACGGGTGATGAGTACATACTCCCGTGCCCTCTCCTGTACCGCGCCTGCACAGCCCAGGAGTCAGCCTCAGGCTGCCCGGGTCCCCTCTTTTAAGCCCCCGCTCCATTGCCCCCCAGTCAAGCGACCCACCTTGAGTACTCCCGGACGCCACGGTGCTAAGTTCGCCTTCCTTGGAGCCCAGCCTTGCAGCGGGTGGTGCCGAGCCTCGGCGCCCCCCTCAATCCCGCACGTCGCCACCCCGATCCCCTCAGTCCCTGGGGAGAATCCTTCTGTGGAAATAGCTTCATAAGCTTTGCCCCTCTTCACCCTCTTACGCTTGGGCCACCCCCCTGGAGGAATCTCTTTCGGGCCAGGACGCTGATTATATCCCCATCCTGCCCGGCGGAGCAGGTCTGGAAATGGGCTTAAATGACTTTCTTGTAATTTCTCTGCAGAGATCGTTCCATAGCTGCCTCAGGCTCCTTCTCTCCCTTTGCCCCCCTCTTCCTCTCATTTCTAGTTGGTTAACCCCTCGGGGAGACTGAATGCTTTGACCATTACCCGCTTGTCTGCAGACTCTGATCTTACCATTGTCTGAATTACTATCTCTGGAGCAAAGGGGCCAGTTTATTTATTCCTTCCCGGAACTGATTGTTGTAGCACGTGTGAGATTCAAATAACTAGGCCAAAGGGTTCTTGAACAAGTTCTTTTAAGATTTCAGAGGGTGCACGTGTGATATGACTTTTATTCAGAAATGAAACAGAAGAATTTTTAAAAGTCTGAAAGACAATGATACTTTACATAATTTTCATTTAAGATAACAAAATTCAATATAACGAATTGCACAAATTAACCAAATAACACTGATTATACAATGCTCTTTTAACAAACAAGTGTGTACGGAAGTAACCATATAGATCCTAAAAATATTTCTATTAGGCCTAGTTTACAAGCTCCTGTACAAAGCAATTATAAATAGTTCACATCTAGAAAAAATACAAATAACCTTTAAAATAGAATTTATCCTCACATATAAACAGACTTTGTAGAAAAAAAAAGATCTTAAAAAGTAAGAATTTTTTTTTGTAGCACCAACCATTTTATTTTTTTAAAAAAGTGAATGTTACAGATAGGAATTTGCTTTCATTTCTAGATTGCCCAGATTTTAATCGAAAGAGCAGGAAGATAAAAATCAACAAATACTGTTGAGAGTCATAGAGAAGCAGTAAGCGGGAGAGGATGTAAAGAAATGTTTGGAGGGAAAACCTGCTATTGAGTTAGGTCACTTCTGATCCACTTCCCTTCCCATCACTGTTACCCTTTGAGTACCTGTTACATTTTTCAGTGGAAGCAGAATTACACTTACTACCCAAACCTGAATCTCTCTGGCAACAATTTTGAAATTGCACTGGAATTAACGTTCCTATCACATTGAGATTATGAGTCGGAGATGACCACGAGCCCTCTGATTGTTGGCGGGCCCTGTTTTAGCTTTACGGAGTATACCCGCAATCAACTTGAGTCCTAGGACAGTGAAGTCAACAAACACCTTAGCTGGAATTTTTCAAAAAATATATTATCAACTTCTAACACTTAGTACGTCATTTCAAGAGCATGGCACGGATTCAATTTATTGCTATCTTTTTTTTTTTTTTTGCTACAAATATAATTTCTTTTCCAAAAATTTACAACTTCTGTACAAGTATTCAAAAAAAGTGCAAAATTAAGACTTCTGTATTGTGGGTGTGTTTACATTTGAGCCTCGTGACACACCACAAATGGAGCCTCTCTTTATTGCCGTGTCAGAGAAGGAAGCTCCCATGGGTTGCTTGCTGTGAATCTGACAATGCAGTCTCTAGTGTTGCCGGTTTATTGTTGCTGTCTCTATTCCCCTCCGCACACCCCCCTGTTGCTTAAGTGCTCCATTTCAGCTCACTAAGGGAAAAAAAAAAGAGTCCTTTATACATCATTTGAACCCTGACTTGCACAGGAAGAGAAGCTATCATATAAAGAATCACTCAGTGATTCCAAATTGTCTACCCCAGGCCTATCTGAGCTACTCAAAGATGCCTCTTCATTTTTTTCTTTTTCTTCCTTTTGTCCTTCAACCTTGTTCAGAGAGTTCTTCTCTCGTTCTAACAAAATCATAGTTTTGCTGTTATATTTATTGAATGACTCCAGGGAAATTTTAGATAATCTATTCTCAGGATCTTCTTTTGTTTCTTCAACTTGTTTCAATTTCTGCAATAAAAAGACGAAAATATTAGAGACATATTTCTTTGGAAAATCAAGTTATTCTATCCAATATTCAATTATCGTCTGCATAACGTGCAGTTTAAAGGGATAGAGAGAAACTACAAGTCTTTAACAACCTTCTAGTATAATTAAAGGTAATAATAAAGCCAATTTCAGGGATAAATCAAGATTGTAATCATTTTAGTGAGATAAATAGGTCCCGATTTGCAAACCGATAAAGTGCCACTTAATTTCATTTTAAATGGATCTACTTGAAATTTGTTCAAGTAAAGTGCCTTATATATCTTCATCAAAGTTTCAAACTCGCCTCTTTTCTTACTAAGTATTATTAGTTGTCTTGTTTCTAAATATGGAGAGGGATTGAATTTCAGCCAGAAATTGGGGTTGTATGGGGGGGGGGAAGCATACAATCCCTTGAATTGCCATGAAACTTCAATACCTGTTAGACTTGTCAGAAGCATTGTCATCTTTCTGTTTTGTCCCTTTACAAACTTAAGATATTTGCAAGCGATCTCCAGGTCTGTGGGTGTAGATTCCAGAAAGCCCAAGGGCTTAAAAAAAACACAGTAACACTTCTGCCCATTAGCAACCTCTCCCCTCCAGGAGGTTCCAGCAAGACCAATTACTGGATATCTCTAGGACCTTCTAGAACACTGCAGTCATATTCAATTATTCAATTATTGTAGGTAAACTGTAAACCAATGCATTTCCCATCTTCTTTTCCTCTTTTGGACAAAAATTCTGTCCAAACACCAGGAGGAAGTAGGGACAGGGGCTTAGAGGTAATAATAGCTACCTTTTATTAAGCATCCACCATGTAAAACTCACTGAATACATTTTCTCTAGAAGCATTTTCACAGGGGACTTGCAAGTTACACATCCTCATTTTAAAGACGAAAAACAAGGCTCAGAGTGACAGAGTTATTTGCCCAAGGTCACTCAGCAAGTTATGGAGAACAGGATTTGAATCCCCGGCTGGCTGCCTTCCATGCTCTTGTTCCTACTAAACCGTGCTCTTATGTAATAAAAGACAAGATGTCTTTTTTTTTCTCATTTTGCCACCCAAATATTCCACTTAAATAACTTTCCAAACCGTCTCTATTGCTACTGCCCCAGACTCTGGCAAATGCAATTCTGTTCCTCAACCCACCCCCACATTGTTATGCTGGATGCACAAAGATACGATGAGGAAACTGTGTTTTGATCCAGGGAACAACACACGTAGCCCAAGCCTCTGATTCTCATATGCTAAATATTTAATAGAGAAAAGAAAGAGATATGGCAGTGGATGGCTTTGGTGTCCCAAGAGTAGACCGAGACACAGTTTCTCTTTCCGTTATGGAAACGGCATAATTCTACAGGAATACTTGAAAATCATCCTTGAAGTGGTGCTTCTTTTATGATACTATGAACGTAGAGGAGCGTTACTCACAGAGCTCATTTTCACTCTCAGATGGCTGCCTTGACACCAGACACAAGCTGGTTTCAAGGTGCTTCCAGAAAAGTGGCTCCATAATTAGGAATAATACCATGCAAAAGCCCCTTTCATACCATGCCAAGTTTTAGATTTTTCTTTTTTTTAAAGATTTATTTATTTGACAGAAAAAGAGCGAGCACAAGCAGCAGTGGCGGGGAGAGGGAAAGTCAGCAGATTCCACACTGAGTGTGGAGCCCGACTCGGGGCTTGATTTCACAACCCTGAGATCACAACCTGAGCCGAAACCAAGAGTCTGACACTCAACCGAGTGCACCACCCAGACGCTGCTCCTGGGCATTTTAAATCAAGAATGATATATCGTACACTACTAAAAATACACGGAGAGCGGAGAAAGCTTTGATATACCAAATGTTGTAAATAAATGATGTTTATTGCAATTTTCTCCTCGCCTGAATATCTCCTCCCTTTTCCTTTATTCAAGAACCATGAGCATTTTCCTTGCCTATTTCTGGTCATGAATGGATCTCAAATTCATTTAATAAACACTAGAGAAGCTAGCATGATGCAGGTGGAAGGTGCTGGTGTCGAGGATAGACAGCGGAATAAAATCGCCAGGTGTGGCCAGGGGAGACATTGAGCCCCGGAGGCAGACATACCTGAGCTTTGCCCTTTAATTGGCCGTGTGAGTGCCCTTGAGCGCCCTTCCGCAGGTGTAAAACTGGTAAGACACATCTTTATTTCAGGGTTGTTGCGAGTAGTCGACAAAGAACACCTTGCCCCCAACACAGAGTAATAGGTGCTCAATAATGGTACAATAAATAAATAAGAGCGAAGCAGGATTCTTGTTCTGGAAAGTGTTTTTGAAACTGTCCCCAGGCCAGCAGCATCAGCATTACGGGGTGGGGGGAGCTTGTTAGGAATGCAAATTCTTGAGCCCCACCCGGACTTACTACAACAGAAATGCTGAGGCCCAGCGAATGTTTTTAACAAGCTTCCCAGGTGATTCTGATACACGCGAAAAGTTGACAATCACCTCGTCGAGAAGAACTGGTGGTCCGGGAGGGAAGACAGACAGATGATAAGTGTAATTCAGTGTGCCGAGGTAGAGAGGACGAAGGAGTTTTACCATTAAGAGACCCACTGTGTCAGACAGAAAGAGTGTGCCATGTTTTCCCAGTGTTTCGTGCTTGTTGGTTTGTTTCTTCAGTTGATTATAACAAAGCCCTACAGAGGTGATGAAAAGGAAGGAATGGCCCAGTAAGAAAAGTCACAATGCCTTCTCAGTCTTGCTTTTATTTTCACAGTTTTTAATGAGAGGTGGGCACAGAGATACTTCTTGACTCTAAGAAAAACATCAGTGCAGGAGGGACCAATACAGCCACCTGGCGTTCCGCCTCCATGTTGGGGAGCGATAGGGAGTGGTGAGGACTGGGATCAGCTCAAGAGCGTGTGTGGGTTCTAGAGACAGGAGCAGCTCATTGCCGCCACGCAGAAACGTGGGCCCAGAGCTTTTGATTTTGAAGAGGAGGCCATCGATCTAGGACAATGTTTCCTTACGTTCCGTATCCTCAGATGTTTAATTAATTTGTTTATATTAAGAAAAAACCAAAAACAACAGCCCCAGAACCCCCCTATATATGTCAAATCACAGTCTTTGCATTTTTTGAACGTCTGAGGTAGAGATCACGTTTTATCCATGAATGTCCTGCCTGACCTCCTCATCCTCTTCCCCCACCAGCTTTCTCCCTAAAGTCCTCGCCCCTTGCTCAGTCATCAGCAGATTCTCTGTGGAGACTTGGTAGGTTCAACCCTCTCTAGCATCAGGGGGGTCCCAACTGTTGGCTTCACCGGGGGTCCTGACAGCTAAGAATAAAAGCAGTAAAGCCCTGCCTCCCATTAGAAGCACAGCAAGCTGGCTCTCCACATTGTCTTGTCAGATCTCGGGCGTTTCAAAAATTTTGAAGTCCTATACCGTTTACATGTAAGATACAAGGAGGGCTTGAGGTCGCGCAGTAGCGTGTTATGATGTATCTGTCGAGTGGTAACAAAACAGGGCGCATTAGTTTGCAGCCAGTGTATGTGAGGGTGCTTTGCAAACTAATCATGGTAATAACAGTTAGCATTTAATTGAGAGCCTGTTCCGTGCAGACACTCTGCTAAGCGCGACGCGCAGATTATCTGTTTTCAGCCTCACGTCAGTTCTGTGCGGGTGGGTGTCGTTAGTAGCTCCATTTGGAGCCAATCGGGGTGCGAGGAGGTGAAGTCACCTGTTTTAAGGGCATGGCGTGGTACGTGCTGGAGTCTGGGGTTGGCCCCGGGGGAGTCCGCCCACCTGCAGGGGCCACCCTCTTCCCCTCTATCCTGGAGCAGAGCTTTACGAATACCAGCCTGTTAAAGCTTTCAGAGGAGCACCTGAAGTAAGGATCACAGAACAACAGTAGTCAAAACGCCCAGTAAAGATTAGCGTTTGACAAGGACTGTGTTGGTTCCCTAGGATGTCCTCATGTCCCTTCTGTACTGGGCCTCCTCCGAATGACGATAAAACTAACAGACTGCCTTTGTCGCCTGTAGGTGGCAACATAGGTGCAGTTCACTTTTCGGTGGGGCTTTCGAGTGCACGTGGGAACAAGGGAGGGCTGAACAGGGCAGGCGACGAGACGTTGTCCTGTTTCAAGTACGTAAGGTTGCCATAGTCTTAAAAATATTCTCCTGCCTTTCGTGTAACCACGGCATCCTGAGTGATCATTCAAGCAAGGAGATAGTGACGTAGTTTGCAGAAATCCCCTGGAATGAATGATACCTCAATTAATTTAATTCCTTGTCCTCAAACATTAATCGATCAATCAAACCAATCTACCATGTGACTGGCCTTGTGCGAATAACCGTGTGGTCTTGATTCTCAGAGGGAGCTCCATAGAGTGGGCTCCCGGAATGATTCTGACAGGGGAACAGGATGGACATACACAGTAAGTGAGGGGGAGGGCATTCCGTGGAGTTCCTGTTGCATCTGTATACTGTTCTGTGGCCCCTCCAGGTCCCGTAGCTGCTCAGATTGTCTGTATCTCTTGCCCTTTCGGATTCTGTAATGGACAGAATCACTGTAAAGACAGAAACACACATCAAGCTGTACCTGTCATAAGGGGTTCTAAGAACCCCAATCAGACTCATTAAGTATCACTCAGCACCTGAGTTATCAATCACACATAGCTTTTATTTCCAGAGAGCTTTCCCACCCGAGATTTCACTTCAGTCTTATATCAGTCTGGAAGGTGAAGGAGGCTGGAGTGGGCTGTCCTCTCCATGGGGTATTTATGGACTCTGTCGTTCGCACAAATTCAAATTCAGGGGAAATTAGACCTGGAAACTCAGTTTCCTGATTTTCAACACAGAAATGCATACCGTTTTCTTTCCCCCTGCAGTCAACAATGATCATGGAGTAGAGATTCTGTCTAGGCCAATATCATGAACACTAGGAAGGATAAAATTGAAGCTGATATGGGCCCTTGCCATAAGGAAAAGGTGGGGAGAATGATGTAAGGTGATAGAGAAAAACTGAAGTGATAAACCAAAAAAAAAAAAAATATGCTTGATGATATCAGCTTCAAAGAGATACATGTTATACATGGATAGCCAAACACTCTTGCCCACAGGGGAGAAACAAGTACAAAATTCATGGAATTGTGTAATGGATCAGTGTTTCATGATGAAAGCTATTCTTTCATTCTTTCAAACAAGTTTCCATCTGTGGATTATATCTTGAAAATACTGGTGAGTATGTCTACTGTAAGACGTCAGAATCAAATCTTGTGAAGTTCAAGTGCAGAATCGTTCCCCGGCTGGGCATTAAGACTTACAAAGAGGATGGCATTTTGAGCACAAATTAACGTAAACAGTACCTTCATCAACACAGTCTTGTTTCTCTATTGCTATAGAGATTCACTGCCAATCAGTTCAAGAAGACACGTGGTAGGAAACTATATTTAAAAGTGCTCTTACTACGTGTCATGTGCCGGGTTGACTGCATTGAAGGAATTATCTCAGTCTATCCTTATCATCCCCACTCTGTGTATAAATGGGAAATACAGAGGGGAGCGGTGTCAGGACTAGGCACACACCTGGTGAGTAAGTTAGGGAGTCAGGATTTAAGCAGAAGTAGTCTGACTACAGAATTTGGGATTTAGGGGCGCCTGGGTGGCACAGCGGTTAAGCGTCTGCCTTCAGCTCAGGGCATGATCCCGGTGTTCTGGGATCGAGCCCCACATCAGGCTCCTCCGCTATGAGCCTGCTTCTTCCTCTCCCACTCCCCCTGCTTGTGTTCCCTCTTTCGCTGGCTGTCTCTGTCTCTGTCGAATAAATAAATAAAATCTTAAAAAAAAAAAAAAGAATTTGGGATTTAATCACTCTGCACTAGACCCGGTATTTGGAAACCCGTGTTTAGTTCCCTGGAATTGTGTTAATTGGCTGTCTGACCCCTCTATACCTCAGTTTCTTTACATTAAAGTTTTTAGTATCTTCCTGCTCTCGAAAGCTCCGTGACTCTGAAATATTCTTAATTGGGTGTCTTCTCTGCATCTATTATTGGCACAATAAATAGCTCTCTTCCCCTTCCTCGTTCTGAACAAACTGAAGAATAAGATAAAAGGAAGAGGCTGGTGGAAGAATAAAATATTGGCTTTATTAATGAGAAAGCTTACATTGGAGGATGAGGTTTCTAACTACAGAGAAGTGAGCTTCCTAGTACCCATCCTAGAAATAGGCCCGGTAACTGGCAGCCGTGGGCTGGGGGCACAGGACAGAATATGTGCTTCTCACAGCCAGCCTGACTCCAGAGACAGGGTGGAAAGAGCTGGAGGTGGGTTTAACATTCCTTGTTCTCCTTCTAGACTCGCTAATTAAATAAGCCACCCCTCCTTCTTCCGAGGAGAAGTGAATGGGGGGGGGTGCCAGAGACGCTAGGAGTGTTACCCTAGGGAGTTCCCCCCAACCCGAAAAGAAGCACCTGAAATTGGGAAGAAGTGTCCCCACCATGCCCCCTACCGCCACCCAACCTTTTCCATTATGTATGATGATGCGGATTTTAACTAGTCAAACGCACTAAGGCCAAAAAGAGGCAGGAAGTAACCCTTGGGGGGCAAATCAAGTTTATGAATGCTCTGCCACTTAGTTGTCATGAAAAATCATTTTTAAAAAGATGCAGAAGACCTCATAGATGGCAGTGAGTGGGGTTGGGCAGAGGCAAAGAAATAGGAGAGGGGTGATTTAGTAGATGTGAAAGACAGAGGAGGTGCCAGGTGGATGCAGATAAATCTAAAAGAGGAGCCAGTCTGGCTAGTCCTGGATGTTGGGTCCAAGTTGAGGGTGCGACTCCCCTCATCCCTTCCCTGAGGAGCCAATCTCGGGCACTGGAAGGATGGGTTCGGGGCAGAGTTTTGTGTTAGGCCCTTATTGTGGGAATGGGGAAGAGGTATTTTAATCCTGGGTTTCTTAGCTGAAGGTCTGTGCACTTTGCAAAGTCTACGTTAAATGATATTTGCTGGGGGAAGGCCAATCTCAAGGGAAAAGATGCAGCTGAGGTCATTTCTCTTTCCTCAGAGGCACTAATCTCTTCTTTAATGCCACCTCTTACTGTATTCCTGGAGGAGCTACTTTCTGAGTGAGACATAAAAGTAGATAGAATGACCTTTGGTGAACACTAGAGACCCTCCAGACTTTTCTCGAGAGTTGTGGTGTTAACCCTGTTAACCTGGTCAAATTCCAACCCGGATAATTACTTTCTCTCGGTGCTCAGTTCCTTTTATTACCTCAACTGGACACATTACTCTTCAGCTGCCCTTCTGAAAAATTAATGTGACGGATCAGTAATAGAGAACCACTCTCTCCATCCAACCACTGGTCGGGAGATGCGATTCAGCACTTGAGGGCACTCGCTGTTTCCTTACTGGGGTCCTGAAGGTTCTTCAGTATCTCCAGGGCAAACTGGTTTTATTGGGTGAAAGAGTAATTTTCAGTTGAGATGTGTTTTTATGACTATATTATTAACTATATTGCTGTCTTTTACCAGGATCAATGACTTTTAGTGACCTCCGCTGGAACCCCTGAACCCAGAGGGAAAAAAGTGAGCTTACTTTTGGTGGGAAAAAAAAAAGGCAAGCAGCGAGGTCAGTAAAGAAGGAAACAGGGTGGCAAGAAAATAATACACCCTGTAGAGAGGAAAAGAACTCAGCTCAGAGATAAACAACGGTCCAAGGACATTTAGAAACTAGATTCAAAAGGCAGTAGGAAAGAGAAGTCATTTTATCACAGGGATTGGAAATACTCCCGTATATGGCAAGTGGAGGAAGATGTGGGACCAGGTGTGTCAGTGGGAAGAGAAAAAAAGGATCACAAAGAAAATCACCAATGTAGCTCGTGGCAGATGGAGGCATTTGGGAAGAGGAAAGGCATGTAATTCTAAGTTTGGGTAAAACTGTTACAAGAACATGCAAAGGGCAAACGCTAACATGAGTGCCATCGCTTGAAATGTCCATTTGAAAACATATTTTTTGAGTTTTGTTTTCCAGGTTGTGGATGGATCTACAAATCTAATTTAAAATGTAGGTTGGTCACCTGAAGTAATGCCTCAGATGCGGTCGATATCGTTCAATTTCTCCAAAAGTAAAACCTGCACTGTTTGAAAGCCACCTAGCATCGGGAAAGCAAGCCCGCTCATTGATACTGGCTCGTGTAATTGGCTTAACTAAATGGAACACGCTTATCTGTGTTCTTAGATTCCTTCTTTCTTCTTCCAGCACAATAACATTAACTAAAATTTTTATTCAAGAATGAGAATTGAGCAGGTGCTGGGCTGGAAACTTCTAAATCTGCTCATTTGAGTGTCAGGGTTAATCATTCCAGCTGACGAGAGTGGAGGCATCAAGCCTTTCTGCCTTTAATGTATAGGCACTATTATGAATAAAAATAAATATATATGCTACTCACTTGACTTAAAAAGATTGATCAGACTTTTTTCTTTGACTAAGTCTTCCATCATTTCATGTCTTACATCTGATACCCATCTGTCCAGCAAGCTGGGCCACGTCTGGCTTAGATGTCAGTGTGTGTCCAGCATGAAGAGCCCATGAACTTTGTCAGAGGAAAATACAGCATGAAGGGACCATCTGTGTCTTCTGGTGCCATACAGCTGGTTTTTTTTTTTTCCCCACTTTGGAGTGATAGATTTGGGGCTCCTTTTACAAGAACAAAAATACACTTATTTGGAGGATGAGATGACTGGAAAAAGGTGATACTATTTTTCCCCCCCATGGAAGTTCTCCTTCCAAAGAAAGCTCTTCAATACCATCATAATGCTGGTCATCATAAAAGTGTGTCTGGAAGCGCTACGTTTTTATAATGATGTATGCTTTGAGTGCCAAAGCCAGGGAGAAACATTTCATGTTATTCATTAACCTATAAAGAGGCAACCTGAAATTACTTCTAAGAGAACTCGGTAGACCATTTATGGGTCCCACTACACTACGGCATCCAATCTATTAGGCACTTTACAACAACCACAGAGTCCAATGGGACTGCAAGGTAAGGCTCATCCAGGAACACACGGAGATTTGTGGGTGTTAGAATGTTCACTCTCATCGTGTTTAAACTATTCATCTCCTAATGCAATCCATGTGTCCGTTTTAGGGGTAGGCAGCCTTCACTCTGGAATTAGTTATTCCCCAAGGACATGTGACATAGTGAGTCCTGGAGCCGGGGCAAAAAGAACCAGCACTGATTTATTGATCCTTGTTCTAGAGAGAAGAATCCTCGGTGGGAATTGTTCTAAAGATTTAGGAACACTGAGTTTTCCATTCTGTGTGGTATTCTAGTTTATTGTGACAATTGTAAAGATGATCTTATTCCTCATTATCCAGTAAGCACGGGGGGTTCTAGGATGGAAGGATGTGCTAGTTGGGAGAATGCCAGTGGGAATCTGCTTTCATTCAGGATTCTATCCCTTGCTCTGCCACAGTGTGACCGTGCCACTCATTACTTCAACTCCGTACCCAGATCTTAATGAATATTTAAGTAGAGAGTACGCTGCTCTCGCCACATCATTTATTTATTTACCTATTTATTCAGCAGGTATTTATTGAGCATCTACTAGGTTCTAGATGGTAATCTAGACACCAGGGATAGAGCAGTATATGAGACAAAAGCTACTGCTCACATGGAATGTACATTTAAAAAATTCTTTAATATGATATCAATATAGAACAGAGCTTCAGGTATTTTAGGGGATGAATCCCTGAGAAATGAGTTGGAATCATCTATCCAGCCTGCTCTTTGGTTCTAATAATGGCACTCAGAACACAAATATCTTATCAATCTCAAAGTTGTGGATATGCCCCTTTGCCCCAATTCTGTTTTTGAATTAATGCCCTCGACTTGCTTGGCTTCTTTAGGTCCTCTTCCATGCTTCATCTGTAACAGCATTTGGGCAAATGTTTTTCATAGGTTAACTAATTACTATTTCCATTCACCTTTCTTAACCTCTCTGCCTAGTTATCTCCTAAATTCAACATGCTTAAATGAGAATTTCTTCTCTTTCCTCTAATTCCATGTTGTTGCCAATAATAACCAAGTGTTAGAACTGGATCCATTTTTTTTAGTAATTCAGAGCTGCTTGCTCTGTTTCTATAATAACTCACCCACAGGATCTTTGTCTCTATGAATTCCTGGCCTAAATAGCCAAACTGTCCATGTGACTCTGAACTTATATCTATTTTATGATATAGGCTGTTTTCATACCAATGTCCCACTTCTCAATTAGATTACACACTTCTGGAAGCCATGGATGAAATTTTATCCTGCTTTCTTTCTCAGATTCTTGACACTATGTCTTACGTCTCTTGGAGCTGATAGTCCCTGCATATCAATAAAGGTGGTCCCTATTAGGTCTGCTTTTACTGCATCATTTCCTCTGGAGCTCAGAGACTTGACCGAATTTTCTGTCATGTCTGCTTTCCCATAATGAAGGGATTTATTTTAATGAGATGATTTCAGACTTTCACCTGACTTGTGATAGCACAGTCCCCAGACTGGCAGCAGTGGCACGGCCTCTCGGATCCCAGGTGAGCATCAAGAACCAGGGCGACCCTGGCATTAACAGATGCCTGACTATGGTCTACTTTGGCAAAAGCAATTTCCTATCGATGTCAAGAGCAGAGACAGGTGCCCTCACATACTAGGGCCATCCCGGTGGGCAGGCAGCTCTGCTCTGAGTCACCGCCTTTCTTCCGCACCCACCGGTGGGCGTGGCCAGCAATTGAGGGAGGCGGCAGCTGCCATCACTTCCTGGAAATCTAGACGCAATAGCCAAGACAATAAGGCTTCTCTGGGGAGAAATGTTATTCAAAAGAGCAGGCCCATGATAGATGGCACAGACGTTGGCTCTGTCCTTTTCTTAAATGCTTCCTTCAGCCAGCGAGTGCTGCCTCACCTCATCTAAGCCCCGTGGCAGGCATGAGCTCAAATTCAGATTCTTATCTCCTTAAGATGGGGGTGGGGGAGGTTGGTGATGTGAGTGACAGCATAAACATGACAGGGATGACATTCTTAGGGACAGCAACAAGGCTGACTGTGCAGATGATAAACCCACCGATATTACTGGGTATATATCAAATCATGCAATTAAACCGTAGGGAGATTAAATTACAGGTGCCTGAGTACAAAATCCTAGTACCAGGCAGCATGCGATGCTTTTTTGTTCTCTCTCTGCCACCTGTAATATATTCATGTGGCAAACTGACTCCCGCATTATAAAAGGTATTCTCTTCATAAACCACCCAGGCTGGCTCAATGCTACTTTATGAAGTTTAATTCAGCTATCCACTACAATAAAAAATAAATTTTATTTTTGTCTCGCATGCACAGAACAATTTAATTTTTAAAGTAATGTGAAAGCGCAAGGCGCCTTGCTCCACACGAAGCCTGTGTGGCCACACAGCTGCGTAAACACAACTCGATCGCTATGAGAATTAAATGCAGATCAACAAAATCAATAGTTAATTGTGTGACTCAGGGTCTTTCGTTTCAGATGTAATCTGTAAAGGAGGTCCGGGGGATGTTTGCTTTGGATTTTCTTAAGCTATTATTTAAAACCTTTCTGTCAGGCGGAAGAGTTCAGCAGGTCATCACATCATTTCCCCAACTCATTTGGCTTGTGGGCACTCAAGGGCGTACTGACCGTTCGGCCTCCCCAGTCTTCACCTTCAAGTTCAGTGTCTTTCTCAGCCCAAGCTGCCTCATTTGGGGTATCTGGCTGCCACTAACGCCAGACAAACGTTATTGCAGAAAATAACCCACCATAATAGGTGTCTCAGTACCAGACGTGGCTGCATTAGTTGTATCGTGAACTACGTTTTGGTCTATTTCCCTACACTATCTGTAGCGTATAGCGGGTAGGCGGCCACCTCCCCTCCCCACCCCCCGCAACAGTAAAATATTTTGTGCTGTAAAGATGCATGATTTTGTGACATGGCAAAAACATGTGAGCTGAGCCCGTATAGACAAATATGCTATCAGTTCCAACAATCTGCTTGAATACAACCTATAAAAAGTCATCCAATCTCATTAGCCCAAATGGATGAGAAGGGAAGGAGGGCAGGCAGGCCTCCTTTGCAAAGGGAATAGTACAATACCATCCAGAAGACCACGGGGGTAACAGATGGACCGCCTTGACCCTCGTTATATTACGGCAGAGCTAAAAATGTAATGTTTGAACTTCTTTTCCCTTTAAAGTGTAACCTTTCATTTAATAAGTTAAGCCTTGCTCTCTCTTACATATTGTTAGAAGCCTTCATCCATTTTGGGGACTGAAGGCAAAATAATTCTTGAAATAATGAATCATTTTTCTTTCTCCAGCTTGTCCAGAAATCCCATGATTATTTTGCTGTTGCAGACAATGACCTTCTCAAAGGAGGCCTATCAAACGTTCAAGATAAATAATGAGAGGGTCTCTTTTTCCTGCCTCAAGGAAAAAAATTGCATGGAGGGAAGATGTTTGTGAAAGGCTCGATATGTTCATCCCAGGAAGGGCAGCAGCAAGCTCCAAGTGAAACCGAGCCGCGCGCGTACTTCCGTGTGACCAGTGGCCCCATTCGGCAGGCCTCCCGGCAGCGTCCTTCGAGGGACCTTGGGGGAGACACCTAAGCTCTTCACCCAGTTACGCCGGAATCAAGTGTTTCGCTGGTGACAGGCAGAGAGCATTTTAAGCCTCTTGACTTCTGAGCAAGTTAACTAAAGGAAGGGAAGCTCTGATTAATGCCTCTTTCCAACGATATAGAAAAACATGGTTCAGACTTAGTAGGTCTAGGAGCTGAGCTTGATCGTAATGAATCCCCCCCCCCCTTCCTCCCAGATCCCCACCTTCCCACCAAGCAGCAGAAACTCAAAGGGTGAAAAGAGCCTTTCTTTTGCTCTCCCCGTGGAAGCAAGGTCTTACAAACTAGTTGAAATAGCAACTTTCCTTTCATTCGAGCACTTCAGGGAGGCATGGGAGGACAGGCCTGCTTCCCGGGGCGAGAGTCATCTGTCCACCCTTTTGTGGCTCTTGTACTTAAGTCTCTGTGGACAGCTGGAGACCCAGACCTTAACTTCGGGAGTAGGTACAAGACCTTCCCACATATGATCCCAGGCTCCTTCATCTCTCTGTTGAAATGCCTCCCTTTCCCCGTAGATGGCTGAGGCATAGCCTGGTTCTAGACCAGGGGAAGAAAATTCATTGCCGAAGGGGAGGACCTGACCTAAGCACAAATGCATGAATGGTGTGAGTGGGTAGTGGGGACTGTGCTGAACTCCAGAGCACCCACCCCAGTTAGCGTGGCCCCTACTGCTATTTAACGAACATCTATGCAGCACTCATTACTGCCCTGAAGATGGGAGAACTCTATATAAAGAAGAACTCTAGAAGGCAGGTATCATCTGTTCCACTATCTGTTACATAAAGAAAAGGAGGCACAGGAGCTAAGTATCTTGCCCAAGGTGGCTGTGAGGAGCTAAGCAGAGCGGGATCCACATCCCAGAGGCCAGCTGTAGGGCTCTGGTTCTCAATCACTACTCCCCCTGGGGGAATGTGGGCTCGGGGCTGCCAGAACATCGGATTTCTCAAGAGAAATGGAAATCTGGAATTCATATAGGAAATCTCCCAATGTTTATTTAAAATAAAACAAGTGTGTGGCTCAAATGAAACCTGTTTGTAATTAATTTGTGATTCCCCCATATTATAACCTATCAGCATCTTAGGGATATTAAAGGGGTGGGGGCCGCCTGAAGCTATCAGCAGAATGGTAATGATGAGATATGCCCCCCATCCGGGGGCAAGTGCATTTTAAACAGACGCTAAATACCCTCATGATGCTTTTATGTTCCTTGCCCTTCCCTTCAAAAACAAACAAACAAACAAACAAACAAAAACACAAATTCAAAAGCCACTCTTCAAGCATTAGGAATAGCAAGAGACAGAGCTTTCTGGTATCTGTAAACTCATGCCCGACACAGGGACCATGGCCTGGTCTGTCACCTCACAAGTGGAAGATGTTTTATTCTAAATCTTAATGGACTTTCTGCTCTTTCCTTGGCTGCAATGGGTGGGGAAGGCCATGTCTCCTGCCTTTTGACCCATCATCAGCAGACCACACACTTAGGGTATTTTTCCAGACTGGGGAGCTCAAGTTACCAAAGTCAGTTTTAATGAAATGGGGCCTTTCTTCAATAGAAGCTTCCGAACTTATTCACACAGAGGGTAAGGAATAATCAAAGGGGTGCCTGGGTGACACAGTGGGTTAAGTGTCAGACTCGGTTTCAGCTCAGGGTCATGAGATCAAGCCCTGCATGGGGCTCTGTGCCCCGTGTCAGGCTCCACACTCAGTGAGGAATCTGCTTGGGATTCTCTCTCCCTGTCCCTCTGACTCCCTCTCAAATACATAAATCTTTACAAAAGAAATGCACACAGTTTCACAATGAATATCCTCTGAATTTCCATAGGCTTGCACCGTACCACCTGTCACTGCCTGGCATTCCACCTCCTTCTATCGTTTTTTGCTTTTGGGTTTTTTTTGTTTGTTTGTTTGTTTTGTTTTGTTTTTAATGTATAGGATTTAGGTCAATATCTAGGAATATGGCAGGTCCAGTAGTCTGTGTTTTTTCCGTGTCAAAATGAAAAGCCAGTGATGAAATAGGAAGACATTTCAAAGATATAGGTTTCCCTATAGAAAGGGGAAGGAGAATAGGGAGGAGAGAAAGAAAGTTCTCTACTCCCAGGCGAGCTCAGGAATCAATGTGCTCAACCAGGCAGTTTCCAGTGGCAATGTAGGGGCAAGGGTAAAAAAGCAATCTCAAAAGTAATCAGGATACAAATGATCCAGGGCTTTAAAGATAAAATTGAAACCGCTCAGCAACACCTTGAAAACAAGCCAGTAAGCATGCAGATAAGTATCCAGCACGTTATTTAGCTGGCCAGCTGAGGATGGCAACCGGCTGAATTTTGAGCCCAGGCAGTTAGTATTTCTGTGTTCTGGCTCACACCTCTTCCTCTCTCCAGAATGTCCTCCCCACCTTTCACGCCGGCCAATACCCACTCATCTCTGGAGACTTGGACGGAGGAAAATATCCCACAAATTCTTCTCTGGCCAGAGCCTTGACCACTGTCCCTTTCGTTCTCCCTTCTTTCCCTGTGCAGGCGGTATGGTATCATTAAGCCTTGGTCATGTATGGTGGTGGCCGTGGCTCCGTCTCCCGTGGAAGCTATAATCCTCTTTACCTTTTCATTGTGTCCAGAACACCCTGGACATAGGCAGTCCAGAAACGTTAGTGGAATAAAGGGAGGATGCTAATTATATTTCTTATTTACTGGTCATCTTTCTTTCTTTTCTATAGCGTTTCCTCATCTTTTACCTAATGCCCTTCATTGCCTTTGAAAGTGATTGAGCCCCAAGGATAAGATGCTGTACTGTCTGGTAGGGAACAGTCATTTATTTCCCGAGGGGTAGGTGATGGTCTAATCACCCAGAAGATACTTACATTTCCTTTATTTAGAAAGTGAAGACAGTAACTTCCCCAGTAAGTAAATAGGAAAATAGATTTTGACTTTCGAAAAAATTTAATTAACGTACAGTTTTCAAGGAGCATTTCTATGGCCACAAACCAAGCTCCTTGCAATAACCAGCAGCACTCAGGGCCTCAAGGTTACAGATGAACATACATGGAATGAGTGAGGATTATATCATGTAGCAACGGGAAGACTGAATATGTCAGTGAGGCTTTTTAAATATCCAAGTAGTTTAATGTGACAGGAAAACCAAAAGTCCTCATTGTGCACAAAATGAGGGAATTGCCTCAGAATGAAATTTTGAGAATACTGTGATGAATTTCAAGAATACCGCTGTCCTTAAAGAATGCAAGAGATTTTGCAGAGCCCTGGAGTGACCGCATCCCCTAGACGCGGGACAGAGTGACACCCTAGGGCACCTCAGGAGCCGCTTGGCCTGGGCTGTGCCCCTAGGCACACAGTGAGCTGCAGGGTGGCAGAAGCAGACCAATGTCGCGGAGAGCAGTTTCTCACACGGCAGAACCGGCGTGGATGACAGTAGTGTGGGTAGGGGACAATTCGCTTCCTCAACTCTGTGAAAGCCCAGACTTGAGGGAGTTAAATGCGAGTGGGCTGGTGTTTCTCTTTGCTGGATTCAGTGCAGACGGTTTCTCTGTCATGTGTATCTACAGTTCTCTGAAGTGACTGGAAAAAATACTTTTCCTTCAAGCACTGTTCAAGAAGTTTCCGGCAAACTGTCCCTTAAATATTTCTGTCGGGAGCTAGCAAAGGATTACTTCAAGGCTATTCCCAAGGCTAGCCCCTATTGGGAAACAGCTAGGAACAATATTTAAGTCGAGGCCTGCTATGCATGGATACCTACACACACACACACACACACACACACACACACACACAAGCACACACACATGCCCTTCTGATTTTTTTTTTTTTAAAGATTTTATTTATTTATTTGACAGAGATAGAGACAGCCAGCGAGAGAGGGAACACAAGCAGGGGGAGTGGGAGAGGAAGAAGCAGGCTCATAGCGGAGGAGCCTGATGTGGGGCTCGATCCCATAACGCCGGGATCACGCCCTGAGCCAAAGGCAGACACTTAACCGCTGTGCCACCCAGGCGCCCCAGCCCTTCTGATGTTTTTAGGGGATGGCTACAGAAATGTCAACTGAAGCAAGTGGAAAAAAAAATCACTCCGCACAAAAACGTTTAAATGCATTTTCGTATCTTGGTCAGGGCCAATAAAGATCTCTCGCTGTGAGCCAGCTCAAATGGAAATGTGGTGAAGGATGTTACACTTTATGTGGTCTGAATGTGATTAGTGATTAGTGCGGGGAGCCTCAGTCAGCTGGGAACAGCAATCAGGGTTTGTCTCCCGCAACCCCGAAGGGCTACGAGCGCACTGGCTGCCGTCCCATACGATGATGGGATATTAACTGAAAACCTAATTAATCTGTGAATGAATTATGGCCTAAGAAATACACTGTTTTATAATCAATTTTAAGTGAGTCCCTAACAGAAGATAAGAGGAAGAAAAAGCTGTAAAATTATAAGAGGTTGGTACATTTTGTTCACTATGACTGATGATTTTGAGGGAGATAATTTTACAATCCATCACATTTTTGTCATTTCAAAAATCATGCCTCCCAATGTATGCTGTAAATTAATTTTAAAATTTACATATTCATTAAAAATCGTATTGAAAACAGCCGGAAGTGAGTCCCATTTGAATAATAAAATAACTTGTTATTCCACTGGAGATAAAAAACAAAAAAAAATTAAAAGATTTTTATTTGGTGGTAATAATAACATAAATTGCTATCTGAATTAGTTAAACCAAGAGTTCATATTCACCAGAGGCATCGATAGAGTATTACAGATAATCCCCCAAATTCTCATTTTGGGTGGATGCAGCCCGTCTTCATCCACATAAAAGCCCTGGGAAGAAAACCAGGGAGGTGAAGACCATGGCTCTTCGCCTGCTCGGTGCGCCTGTCTGAGGCAGCTGTGCAATCACCCAGGGTGGGGGAGGTGGTTTGCAGACGGGAAAACCCACTGCCTGCCTTGGGTAGAAGAACCCTGGACTTATTAAAAACAAAACCAAAAACAAATACAAAAACAACTCTTTCTTTTACTTTGCGAAGTCTATTTGGCCGAATTTCCTATAAAAAATGGCAGGCTTGCCTGTGGTATGGAACATCCCAGATGTCTGCGTTAGCCTCGACTGCCGAGGGGCTGGTCACCAGCAGGGGTTGACTCCAGAGCACCAGGGCCATAATTGGAAGGGCACAGAATTGTAATTAGAGAGCGAAGCCAGGCCACATCTGAGTGAACACAACCATTCGCTCTAGATTAACCTCATGATAGACCGTCAGCTCGAAGATCTGGCCCACGATGTGAACAGCCTGGATTCATCTACAGGACGAGGAAAGGGTCAAAGGGAACAGAGGGGGTGTGCGGCACCATGGGGCCTCGCTAGTAGAATGCATAATCCACCGGTCAGAGCAGACACCGGGGATGTTCTCTTCAAATTCCAGGGAAAGGAGAGGGGTGAGTATACCTATCTTCCACGAACTTTGGTTTATCCTTGGCTCTTTCCTTCCACAGGGGATTCATTACAGGCCGCTACCACTATCTTTGAGAAAACAAGAGGTCCCTTTATGAAGTTGTATAGGTGAGGTGCGTGGCTCGCACTTCCTCTGCTCTTCAGACTTCGGTGAGTCAGATCGGGGCACCTGGGGGGGCTCAGTCAGTTAAGTAGCTGACTCTTGATTTCGGCTCAGGTCATGATCTCAGGATTGTGAGACGGAGCCCCGAGTGGGGCTCCCTGCTCAGTGCCAAGTCTGCCAGAGATTCTTTGCCCCGCCCTCTCCCTCCCCCCTGCTTGCTTGTGCTCTCTCTCTAAAATAATAAATAAAATCTTTAAGAAAAAAAAAAAAAGTCAGACGCTTAACCGACTGAGCCACCCAGGCACCCCAGCATATGGAAACTTTAAGTTATCTTTGACTCCCCTCTTTCTCTCATACCCCACATCCACCAGTTTTCTGATAAATTGCCTGTTTGTTCTCAGATGCACTCCTCTCCTTTTCCTCGCTTTGCTCTGTGCCCTAGGGAACTATATTTTCCAGGCTCCCTCTTTCCCTGGCTTCTGGAGAGATTCAGCCAATGGCAAGCAGTGGCAGAAGACTGGATGGCAGAAGGGTGGGTAGAAACCAAGGCGTTTTTTCCCTTCCCTGTGACCCGTGGCGTTCCTGGCAGCAGCTGCTTCTCTGAGGCTCTATCTCCTGTCACATAGCCCCTCCCACCCATGGTTCTATTTCCATCTGATGGCCCAGCTGCTGGGCTTTAATGACACCTTCTGCTATTGTCCCTCCATCCCTGGGGAATGACTGCCACTTGCTGCTTCCACTAATCTCTGGATCACCTGCCTGACTGTCCCCTGGAGAGCTCAGTTATTCCATTATTTAAGCAAGTGATTCCCTGTATTCAAGTTGGCCTGTAGAAAGACTTAGAAAGGCTCCTGTTCCATGCTAGTCTCTGGCCAGTACAATCATCTAATTCTGTTTGCTCTGCTTTTAAACCATATCCTTAATTCAATCATTTTCCACCATTTATTTTCTGCTACCATGCAGCAGCAGGACACCATCATCTCCTGCTTGGATGACCACAGGGGTTTCTAAGTGTTCTGAGCACTTCCACTCTCACCTCTCAGTAGCCAAGTCTCCACATAGCAGCCACAGCATTCCTTAACAACTGTTAATCAGATCACACCACTTCCCTGTTCAAAATCCTCCAAAGGATTCCCTTTGCTGAGACTGAAACCTAAGGTTACTGCCACATCTACAGGGTCCCAGGTAATTGGCTCCTGGATTCTTGTCCACCCTAATTTCCTTCCTCTCCTCTCTGCTCCAGCCATAGTGGTCTGGGGACACATGAAGCATGTTCCTACCTCAGGGCCTTTGCACTTACTGCATCTCTGCTGATATGCTCCTCCTTCAGAGTCACATTTCAATGTTTCACTTCATTCAACCCTCTTCAAATGTTCCCTGTTCAGATAGATTTATCCAATCACTCTCTGAAGCAGTACCCTCCTTATTTCCTATCTGGTCATCCTGCTGCATTTTTTAATAACATAAATCATTACTTGACATTATATTACATTTTGTTTGGTTATTATCTGTCTTCTCTTTAAAACATAAAATCTATACAGGCAGGGACTTTGCCTTTTGTATTTTTAATTTGCTTTATTTTCCGTGCCTAGAACATTACCTATTAAATAGTATGAACTTTATAAATTTTCTTGAATCAATGAATATAAATGATAAGCCTATATCAGACTGTGAAAAACAAGTTAACACAAAGGAATAAGTAGTTGTATTATTTAGAACATGAAGAAACATATAAACACTTTTCTAATTAAATCATCTGCATGGAAACTCACTACAAACCAGGGAATTGCTTGGTAGTTATGACACAAGCTAAGTTAGTGAGTGGACTGTAGCCAGGGACAAAGTCTTCAGATTTCATTCTTTACCATGGTCACAAGCCTGCATCGGTCCTTGTTGGGCACCTTTCCTCGGGACCTACGTTTAGTGCACTTGCAGAGGATGTGGAAATACTATGAAATTCACATGTGTGAAAGGGAACCAGAGAGTTTGTAGATAAAGTCCTTTGGTTCGCTTGTTTCAATTAGTAAGATAGAAAATATCTGAGATGTCTAGGGTTATTGTCCTACCAACAACTACTTTTGGCCAGGAATTACAGCTAGGAATGACCTCTCCTGTATGGGATATGATATTGACAAATCCTAAGAACTCAGTAGATCAAAGCTGATTTCCTCCGACTGAAGTCAAAAGTCTTAGTAATTACTCTACCCTATCAACTCTGGGCCTTTTTTGGGCCTTGAGTATCCTCACGGGTTGATGTGTCCCCTAAAAGACAAGCTAGCCTCCGAGCCCTGTGAATGTGACTTTATTTTGAAATATGGTCTTTGCAGATGTAATTCAGATGAAAGTTAAGAGGGGTCATGTTGGAATAAGATGAGTCCTCCATCCAGTAGGACTAGTGTCCTTATAAGAAGAGGAGGAGAGGTACAGAGGCAGAAATACTCAGAGGGAAGAAGATGTGAAGAGATACAGGGAGACAGACATGCAGAGGGAAATGCCATGTGAAGATACAGACACACGCAGAGGGACGGCATTGATGACAGAAGACCAAGTGAGTGCTGTGCACCTGCAAGAGAAGGAATGCTAAGGACTATTGGCAAACACCAGAAGCTGGGAGAGCACACACGGCTCTTCTGACATCCTGACTTCAGACTTCCGGCCTCCAGGACTGTGAAAGAATGCATTTCTGTTGTGTTAAGCCCCTCAGTTTGTGGCACTTTATTACACTGCAGCAGTCCTAGGAGACGAATACAGGTACTCTCTAGAATACCTATTATCATCAACAGAAGCCATTTGAAGGCATTTAAATTCCATTCCAGGTTTTATAAATACATAGTTATTAGTTTCTTTCTTTTTTTTTTTTTAACTGATGAGAAGATGGAAAGCAAGCTTTTTTGGTCTTTTTTTTTTCTTTATTGGACTTATAAATGTGATGCTGAAGATGAAAAAAACCCTTTTGTTTAACTGTGCCATGTAAAATTGTGAAATTATGATTGCATTAATTTTGTAAAATATTAAAAAATACTTCATTTGAAAGGAAAATAATCAGCCAGGAAGTTATATTTAGAGTATCAGGAGATGACGGAATGCAACATTTGTGGGAAGCTTCTTTTGATGCTAAGCTGCACTAATGTGTGTTACCCTGCTTCCCTTGTTGGCTCACTCCATGGGTGCTAGAAAATTGTAATCGACATTTTCTTGCAAATGTGTACTTGGCTCAAAACTCCTAGAGTTCCAAGGTTCTTTTTCTTTCAAAATAAATTTAAATTCAATTCTCTCTTAAAATCGGAAAATGCCGGAATTAGGTACAGAATTCTACTCCTACCTTGAATTTCTCCCCACAGTATGCTAGCAGAATATACCTGGTAGGCTGTGAATATAAAAGGCTTAACTTCCTTCACTCACTTATGGACGATAAGCAAATGAGGGAGTTATAGACTAAGTTAAACTCATGCCAACTGGAGGACCATCTGACATAATGATCAGAGTACGACCAACTCATTTGAAAGTTAAAAAAAAAAATCAAGTAAAATATGAACCAGCTTTTCACATAGGCCCTGTATGTCATGAAAGTTAGGTTGGTCCAAAATTTTGAGTCAAAGATGAACTCAGGTACCATCCCCCCATCTCAAGCATGGTCCTCAATAAAGTTTTGGACCCACTTCAGTCATGTCTATGCTTCTAATGAAGGAAGTAGTCTCTTCTTGGCATGGAAAAGGCCATTTGCTATTTTCTTGGTAAAGAGCAAAAAGCTTTAGAATGAACATTATTTCTGCCCTAGAAGGCGTGTCGAGAGATACCTGGTTCAGTGATGGGAAAAACAATCTAGAAAGATATAAATGTCCGAGCCTACCATGTCTTTAAGAGAGGAGTGACCTTTTGATCCCGGAGCTTCCTTTTATTCTTTGCTTGATTCCTGCCCATAGCTCCCACCTTACGCCTCATAATCCCTAAATAAATGATAGGTCATGACATATTTTCAATGGAACTGCCTCTATCAAGAGGAAATGTGTCAGTCTTAATTCTACTGGTTTCATATTATGACCTTTGGTGCATAAGGTGGGAATGAATTCAAAGAAAAGGAAGCCATAGAGATTTGGGGCCTTGTAATATAAAATTGTGCCTGTATTTAAAACAGGACATAGGATACCTTTTGCCATTCCTATTATCTTTAGCTTAGGTACCTTTATATTTCCCTCATTCGGCTCTCAACCTTTGACATAGCATACAATCTTACATCTTCCCTCATGATCTATTATTTTTCATTGCTTTTAACTCTAAAAACCTTTAAAATAATCTCATTTCAGAAATGTATACCCATCTTCCTCGATTTGTTGAGCTTCTTTCTCTACCAAATATTAAATATGTTTTCACATGCCATCTATACCAGCGGTTAACTTTCATGTGAGTATTTTGGCTTCACACCCAACCCAAAGCTAATAAATCACAGTTTTGTTTGCTTCTTTGTTACATTAAACACTCGGAGAAATCACTTTGCAACAAATGTGATGGTGCATGTATTTATTTTAAAGTTGCAAATATTTATTTACAGGGACATAGTATGAACAAATAAAATGCATTGTATTTGTATGTAAAAATGAGGCCATCATGACCTCACAGAGGGAAGATTGTATGGCTTCTATTTTTCAGTAGTGAGTATAGATTTCTGTTGGTCGATTCATTCTGTAGAGTCTAGTCTTCCTTATGATCAGGAGCTTACACTAACAAAAGGCTTACTAGCATGGGATGTTCCAATTTTTGTGAGCAGTTAATGCTATTATTTTTATTAAAAGCTAATTGGCCCATTATACTAACACCTATTAAATACTCCCTGTGTTCAAGGTACTGTGATAAAGGCCGCATATACATCATCCCCTTTTAATTCCCACAACTTATTGGAAGTAGATTCTCTTGTGCCCATTACAGAGGTGAGAAAACTGAAATTCAGCAAAGTTAAGGAGTTTATGTAAGGGCAGAATGGACTGATTCCAGCCCTCATAGTCTTTTTATTGGGATCATTAGCAGAAAGTTTAACTGTCTATATTCACTGGCCATAAATGTGGACAGATTTTAGAAATTATCAGAATTGAAGGAGAGGAAGTCAAAACCAAGGGAGAATTCTCCTAGCCTGAGAGTTGGCAACTCCTTAAATGATACATTAACAATCTATAAGCAGGACACACTAGAATAATTAAAAGAGGGCAAGATAAGATAGATCTCAGGATGGTGGATGGTCTCACGGCCCTATGCTTCTAACAATGGTCCCTAAAAGAGGAGTCTCCCTGGAGGAGCTGTCCTTGGGTTGCCTGCAAGGCTGTGTTCCAAGGATGTAGGCAGGTCAGTATAAACCAAGCACCATGATTAGTGCCACTTAAATTTATATTTTACTTTGGATATTTTGTGCATTTAAATTGCAGAGTTGTAAACTGCAAACCATCCAAATCATTTTTGTCATTCTTAATTATTAAAAGTACTGAATCCCCTGAGAGGATGTCATATTAGGTCATTTTCCTGTTCTGAAACTCGTAGGTTTCTCAAGAAATGAGAACAACACAGGAAACGCTAACAAAAGTAGAAAGAAAAATGGCATCATTGTTTTCTTTTGAGCCTTTGTGATCTTTCTAGAGGCCTCCACAGGTCAGCTTAAGGTACCTTTTTTCCCCCCATATCGTGAAGAAAGCTAAGTGTATATATGATGATATTTTTCTTTTTAATATAGTTGATCTATTTTCCAGACCTTAGAAAACTGGGAAATGACTTTTCATTTAAATATAAGTTGAAACCCTTTGGGAAGTAAAAGAATTCAAGAAATATGGAGAAATGGCTGTTTCCAAGCCAACAGGAGAAAGGGAGAGTCTTTTTGGTTTTCAAATTAGTTGTTAGGGAAAACGTTTTTCTTCCCATCAAACTTTCACTTTTCCTTCTTTAAAATAGATTAATCATAGCTGTGTAGGTTTGGTTTTCTGCCTGCTTGTTAAAATGTGGAAAATATGAACAGTGGCTTCAAACTTTCTTGAGTAAATTGTCATTTTGTGCCTTTTATTAGCCTATATTTTAAGCCTCACATTGTGGGAGCTCACTCCTTACTTCTGAGCCTTTCACTGGTAAGAATATGTTAATGGGTTATGCAGACCATGTCTTTATGAACTGACAGTACAATTCCAGAGGACAAAACAGCTTCCAACCATAATTCAGTAGCATGGAAGTATTTTGTCAACCAATTTGATGGGTTTTTGGAGTTCACACATTTTAGGACCTAATAATACACAGACACCTGTGTATCCTTCCCTGCTTTAAAAAGACCAAACCGATTCTGTGTCTTTTTATCTATCTTTTAAAATTTGTATTTATCTTTTTAAAAATCAAAAAAGCACCACTGTAAAATTATACACCCTGATTTAGCCTTCAAAATAACTCTTTAGAGTACAAAAGGCAGCCATATTTGGCAGAACAGGGTATGAATATGGCTATGTGACTTTGGACAAGTCACTGACCTTTTTCTAAGGTTCAGAGTTTTTATATTTAGGATGAGGAATAATACAGAGTAGCCAGAAAGTGGTATTTCTCAAGGTGTGATCCCCGGACCAGCAATATCAGCAGTACCTGGGAACTAGTTAGAAATGCAAATTCTGGGGTCCTAGTTCAGACCCACAGAACCAGAAACTGTGGGAGTATATTAACTGTGTGTTAATCTGTGTATTAACAAACCTCCATGGGATTCTGATGCTCACTCAAATTTGAGAACCACTGCCATAAAGATTAGTCATTATACATACATTATAGAGAGAGAGAGGGAGAGAGAAAGACAGAGAGAGGCAGAGAGTAAACCTTCGATCTACCAAGTCTTTTTTCAGATGAGGAAACTTAAAGGCTAGAGGAGGCAGATCTTAGCTAAAATTTCATAGTTAATCAATTGCAAAACCAAAAGGACCCCCTTCCTTTTTCTGAGCTATATAATTCAGGAATAGGAGGTGTGATGACCCTTATGTAACATGCTGGACAGTCACTTAGCAAGTCCCTAAAGTTATGCCCAACACTGCACAACGTGCTGGGCAAAGGGATTAAGAGGCAGTTTCAGCTTTTAAGGAGATGATACAGGAAATACAACACAAATAGTGTTGCGGTCTTTAGAAAAAGAAAAAAGCCACTTATTTTTATGGCTTGCTTCTTCCATAATTTGACTATTCAAAGCATTTTTCTTTGATCCCAAAGATAAAAATGGTGAGATTAGAAGACCACGCTGGGTTTCCCAGGGGCGACTAGAGGGAACCTGGAATCTAACCTAACTTTCCATTTTGAAAGTTAAAGGAATGGAGAATATATGATGACAAATGACATGGGGATGATTGTACTGTGCTGTGGTGTGATTCACAATGGCTACATCTGTCAGGCTTTTTGACAAATGGCCTCAAATGTTCTCCAATTAAGTGAACCGCATAGAATTTAACAGTTGCAGGGAATAAAAGAATGTGTCCTTCCATTTTGGGGAATAAATTTACTCCCATTCATACAAGGATGGATGATCATTAACAGTGTCTCTGTGGCATAGGAAAAATAAAATACAAGCAGGCATTGGATGGAGTGCAGGTAATACATCCTCCAAGGACCTCCCAGCCAGTGTCAATTTGGCAGAGTTTGTGATGGGCAATGAGGAAGGACAGCTGCTCCCTGGTGCCACTCTTGGATGCTAAGGGCCCAGATATTAAAGGAAACTCCAGCTTCTTCTCCCCAACTCCCAAGCAATGGGAAGACATTTTGGGTGATTAGTTGGCCTCGGGGAAAGAAGTGGAAGAAGCAAGACTAACAAGCTGTAAACAGGTCAGCCTGAGGGACAAGAGAGCTCCCGAGATACAATTATCTTCCCCTGAGAGTTTGGACTCGAAACAGTCCCCAGGCCTCACACAATGTGGGGGAATGGCAGTCTGTTCACTCCACTTACAGGACACTTATCAATTTCTAGTTCTTGGTATTTTCTGTTTTTCATCATTGTATCTCTGCCTACCACCATCACCAGCAACCCCATTGTCTCCTCCAGGCCTTCGAGTTTCCTTATGGAGGTTACCTTTAGCGGTGATTCCCAAGCATCGCCCTTCCTTCCTTTCAGGATCACTATAGGTCTAGGAACCTCAGAGTAGGAATCTCTAAGTTACAGAGTGATTTCTAGGATTTCTAATCTGAGTCTGTTGTCATTTGAAGATTTAAAAAATATATTTATTATTAGATTTCCCACAAAATTGTGAAGAATTTTCCAATAATTAACATACTCAGATGTATATATCCAAGCAAACACTATTCTTTTCAATGTAGTCACCTTGGACATATAAAAATTTATTCTAATAACTGATTTTGGAATTTTTTCTTCTGAGGTTCTTTTCAGAATCAGTTTATCAGACTCATTACTTCATAGTCACATTTTGGTTTTGACCAAAAATGGTATTATTGCCTGGAGTCACCAGATTTGCATCTGAATGATGCTGTGTTGATTCCAAAAGCCAAATTCACCTCCAGTGGATGAAGATATGCTCCCCCTGAAGGGAATAGGGACATCGTATTAATCGATGGGCTGGATTTTCCTTCTTAGTCAATTGAAGTAGTCGACTTAAATTGAGTCACTCATTCATTCATTCACTCAATAAACATTTTTTCAGCACTTGTTTTATGTAACCATTGTGATAAGTTTTAAGAATACTAAGCTAAATAAAATGTGAAGAAATAAGCTATGTGGTCCTTTCCAGTTATAAATTCTTATATTTCTGTATTTTTTAAAAAGTTCATAGTCTTTTCATCTCTAACAGTATTTTGAACAAATTCAGCATTACTGACATAAATGTCAGTATTCCCTGGCACTCATTCGGATGCCTAAGTTCTGGTTTGTTAGTTGAATATGCAATGATTCATATTTGAAGTCTTTCCTCATTCATCTGTGATCACAACTGTGACAAAGACAATTAACTGTCACCCAATATCTTATGCTATTTTTCCTTTTAATATTTGAAACTTCTGAGGTTTAATTGGGTTCCTTTTCTCCCCCCTGTAGACCACATTTTATAAGTTCCTTTGCATCTAGGTGTACCCGTATGACTAAGTTCCTTTGCATCTAGGTGTACCCGTATGACTAAGTTCTTTTGCATCTAGGTGTACCCGTATGACTAAGTTCCTTTGCATCTAGGTGTACCCGTATGACTAAGTTTTGACTAGTGGAACCATCAAATAGCTTTGTCCTCTATTTCTTCTTTCTCCCTTCCTGGGAACTGGAATATGCACGAGAGGCTGGAGAGTCAGCTTTGGCGGTGACGTTGAGGATAACACCCCAGCAGATGGCGAAGTAACAAAAGGAACAGAAGTACCTGCGTGACCTTATGGAACAATACCAGCAGGAATCATCTTCCCACCTCTGGACTGTGACTGAGTTGGGAGGAGACTTTTATCTTGATTGACTCATTGTGTTTTGGGGTCTAACCTAAGGCAGTCTATATTTCGAATGATATGTCAGGCAGACCCATTTCAAATCAACTCTGTTTTCCCTCTTTGAACACTCAGAAGAAAACAAATTAAATCCTTTCATTCATCTCTCCTCTGTACCGGGTCATCCAGAAACAGCCTATGCCTACTTTTTCAAGAACTTTTCCACCATGAATGATAAGACTATCCTTCCTTTGGTCTCTACATCTCCTTCAGGAGCTCTGAATGCACCTAGCAGGACCACTCCTCCACTTACCTCTGTACCACCACTGTCAGGAGAGGCTTAGTGCAAAAAGTCCTTCAGATAAGAATCCACCATTCTTGAACTCCACATCATCACTGGTAAAACTGATTCTTGAAAGATCATCCCCATCCTCTTGGCTACATTCTAATATCCACAGTCTTGCCACTCTCATTTTCTTTGGATCTCATGATTAATCTTATTGAACCCCATATATGTGTTTTTATCATAACCACAAGATACTTAAGGCTCTGGGGTCATTCATAATTCCCCAGACTGTCACCTTCATGAGTCTATATGCCCCCTTTTAGAATCCATTTCCCACCTCTCCTATGCTCCTGTGCTCTTGAACCTCAAGGCCAATTAATAGAAAAATGTCCCATGTAATCTCAAACTCTTTTCTAAATATTCACTTAATCTTCTTGTTCTAACAGAAATCTGCCCTCTGGGGAAATGGCTTTCCATGGAACCCTCTCAAGTGGTGGCTACCCCTCTATATTACTGGACTTGGAAGTAGAGTAGGCATCTTCTTCTCCTTCCTTTTTGCCCCAGAATTGATTTTCATATTATCTGACTGCCACCTACTTCCTGTCCTTGTTATAATCATCTATAGATTTCCTTGTCATTTCTTCTAATTTACTGAAGACTTTATATGTGGTTTACTATCACACTCTCCAATACAACTCTACTTAACAAATCTTGGTGATTTCAATGTCCATGCAGATGATCCTTTGAATACCCTGGTGTCCTCTCTTTCCTATAGATCTTGTCCTCCACGCACTTCCACCACACCAACTGAACCCCTTCAGAATCCCAATTTCAAATTTTCCACTCTCCCAGTTTCCTTGTTTACCAGCTTACTTCCTCTAATACTTCAGCTTAACAATCATTTGATTGGAATGTAACATCCATTGATTCTACTAATTTTTTATAGTTTCTCACATCCTTTATGTTCACATTTCATTCTTACTCAGCTTAGTCTCCAAGGGTCATTGTTGTAATCACTTCCCTTCAAACACCCTCAATTTTATTGCTCCTTTCTTTGTTGTACCAGCTGAAAAAATCCAACTTTACTAACTCCAACGTTCTGCCTATTTCATTATTGCTGCTGGATAAGCAAATAGAAAAACACAAAACCCTAATCATTGGTCTCATTTAATTCACAATTACTAGCTTCAGGTTGACAATCCTGTCAAATTTCTCTAGTCTCCCCCTTCTAGACTATATCTTCTCTATCTTCAATATTTCAACACCTCCTTAACAAGAGTCTTGGCTGATGACCTTGCTTTTTATTTTTCTGAGAAAACAGAAGCAATCAGAAGAGAATTTTTACAAGATCCCATCCATATCTCATAGCATCTGCCCATAAATTCTCCTACCCTCTCGTCACCACGGATAAGCATCATGTTCCTTCAGAAGAACAACCCCTCCACTTGCACACATCTCCTACGGTGTGACTTTTTCTCCCATTTTCTGGAATTATTTTATCAGCACACAATGTGTGGCAATTCCTCCTAGCTTAAAACAATTCCTCTCCAGTGCCCCATTTATCTATGCCCTGTTATTGCAAAAATCCTTAAAAGATTTATATATACCACTGTTTCCAATTCCTCTCATCCCACTCTTTCTTGAGTCCTCCCTAATCAGACCACCAACTTATCATTCTCCTGCTATTTCTCCTGTCAAGATCTTCAGTGTCCTCCAGATTACTCCAAAGGTTAATTTTTAGTTCTTATATAACTTGACCCTATCAGTATCATTTGACATATTTAATCTCTTTTCCACCTTGAGAACTCTTTCATAATCATGAACTTCATGATTAGACTAGACTTCATTGAAAAGTCTAGTCAGGTTTAATGTAAGTTGCTATGCAAAGTCCCAGTGGTATCAAATTTTGAATTAGGAGGTATTCACCTCTACATGGAAAATACTGGAAGGAAATGAAATAATGAAGAAGGAAGACCCAAAAGCTTGTCTTTAAAATTGATGATGCCCACATTTTAGCACAGAGGTCTGAAAGTTAGAAAAAAAAGTTTAGCATTCAGGTAGTGCAAAACTCCTGTTTTACAATGAGGAGGACACTGAGGTCCAGGGAATAGTAGTGATTCCTCCGTTATTACAGAGTGGCAGAGGTGGGACTAGCACCTCGGTCTTCTGTCCTGAAATGCTTATTCCAGTATCCAGTGTACACTGCTTTACTTCTGATATACATATGAATATATGTGTGTATGTGTGTGTGTATTAATAGATACTTTAGAAGCATATATATGTAGATACATATATAACTACATATGCACACAATATATAAATACAATATAGATATACACACATAGAAATATTGCACATATATACATAAATACACATATATGTATACATAAAACATCTATGTATGTATGCTTTTTTCCAATTATTTTTCCTGAATGAAAGAATTATTGTGGAGAGGTCATGCCCTTCCTCTATGCCTGCTGCTCTCCACTGACATAGTCAGGTGTCCCTAATTGTCTTCCCTGGAATGAAGCCTACTGCCCATGGAGACAGGGCTGATACTTAAGCAAAAGACTATAGGAAGCCCTTGTTTTAGCAGACCACCGGCTGAATATAAAACTCACTGCCCTGTACCATCTCCTCTATTCTGCTGATAAAAAGAATCTGGATATGGGGATTAGGGAGACTTAGCTTTGGTGTTGGCTAACTCACTGGGTGACCTTGGATCTTATTCTAACAAATGAGAGGCTGTATTAGGTAAAGTCTTAATTCCTCCCTTCTACCCTGCAGTGCCCCCGAGGTACCTATAAACCTCTTCTCCTAGTCTCTGCTCCCTCTCCATGACCGACTACCACCTTATGTCTGAGCTTCTTGCCTGCCTAAATGTGTGCTATCTGCTTGTCTGTCTTGGTCATCTGAGCTGACCTCTCTAGGTGGGATTACCGCTCTATATTATCTGGGAATTTTGCCAACATCCTGCCTATCTAATTAGACTCTTGGTTCAGGCTACAGGTAGATAGCTACCTCTCAGCATCTGACATGACATGAAAGAAGGAATAAGCAATGGGGGAAATCTGGTCTTGTGAGGCAAGAGAAGCAGCACAGAAAAGCACAGGAGAAAAAGGAAAGATAAGAAGGGAAAAATTCACATCGTGATGTTGAAGCATAACACACTCTGATGCTGATTTTGGCCTAGAAGAACAGAAGAAGCCCATCGCAACATGTGACTTGTAACTAATAAGAGTAAGGCATTTAATACGGATTAAGAGTCCCTCTCATATCTAAGAAGGTAGCAAAGAGCAGAAATTGGAAGCAGATCATTTGTGTGTGTGTGTGTGTGTGTGTGTGTGCAACTCATAAAAATGGAGCATTTTAAAACTTCTAAGATTCTAGAAGTCTCAGATCATGCTACTCTTTAATGGGTGGTTTTCCTATAGTCATTTTAATATAAAATCGAGATTTAAAAAAACTTGGCTCTCAGATTCTCAGAATTGGATTAATCACAATCTCATATTCATAACACATTATCATTGGACTAAGCATGGTCCTTTTTCATTAGTGATACTCATTTATTACAATATAAGGAATGACCATGGAACCATTGCCCAATCCAAGGTCTCGAATACTGTAAAATTGCTTACATCTACCTACCTGTTCTTCCCTCATCGCATCCCCTGCCTTCCCTACAGCAGTAACTACCATGATCAATCCTGTTATTACCATTTCTTGCTTTCTTACTTTTTTAGTTTTATCATATACGTAGGTATGCTAAACAATATGTTGTTTAATCTGCTTGTTACTGAACTTTATAAACAGGGTATCATACTGCATTCATTCCTGTGAGACTTGCTTTACTCATTAGTTATGTTACTAAGATAATTCCATAGAATTGCTTTTAGATAAGGTTCTTTCCTTTTCACTGTCGGATAATATTTTACTGTGTGAATATGTCACAGTTTATTTTTTCACTAACCTGTCAATGAACATTCTGGAGCTTTCCAGATGTTTTTACACTTAAAAACTGCTGTGGATAGTCTGGTACAACTTTCCTGGTGCCCATGTTCTAGACGATCTCAAGGGCATGTTTCCAGGAGTGAAGTCAGTGGATAAAGGAACATAAAAACAATCATCTTTAAGAGACAATGCCAAATTCCTTTTCAAGGTGATTCTGATATTTACATCTTCAAAAGAAGTGTAAAGGAGATCCTGCAATCTATGTCCTTCTTCAGCACAATGTATTATCTGATTTAAAAATTTTTGTTAAATACATATACAATGGTATTTCAATGCAGTCTTCATAAAACTTTTCCTGATTACTAATCTAGTCAAGCATCTCTTCTTGTGTTTATTACATATATCTTTTTTTCTATTCTTTAAAATGCCTTTTCATGTTGTTGGAACTTTTATCTATTAAATTGTTATCTTTTTCTTAGTAATCTACAGGGCAATGCAAATCTCTTTTCTCAGTTTGTATTCCGGCTTTCATTTTTTTTTTTCTAAGATATGCACTGATGAATAGAAGTTCTTAATTTTCATGTACTTTTAACACTTTCTGCTTCTGGTTTAAGAAACCTTTCTCTCCACTCAAGTAAAAAATAATTTTTAAAGTTGTATTTCTAATTTATTGTCACTATTGTATAGAAATACAATAAGCATTTTAAAATATTGATCTTGTATCCAGTCACCTTGCAAACCTTTCTGTTATTTCTGATAGTTTTTCTATAAATTCTTTAGGGTTCTCTATGGACATATCCATAATATCTAAACTAAAAGACAGAAATAGTGGTATAAAAGAGGAAAGAAAATGTAAAAAAAAAGAAAAAAAGTAAAGAAAAAAACCCTCCCCAAACCAAAAATACTTGTTCACAAAAAAGGAGAGGAGATTAAAAAACAAAAAACAAAAAACACATAGAAACACAAAAAATAAATAAGCTATGTGTTCTTGTGAAATAATTAGAAGGATAAGATAATGTAACCAAAGATGAAAACAGGAGATGATAAAAAATAAGAGTAGAAATCAATAAAATAGGAATTAAAAATCTTAGGTTTAACAAGGTTAAAATTAGTTCTTGGATAAGACTTACAAGAATGATAAACCACTGGTAAGCTTGATTTAAACAAGAACAGTTAAATACCTAATATTATTAATAAAAAGGGGTATATAACTACTTATATAGTAGGAATTAAATAGATAATAAGCAAAATCAATCAACTGGTATATGCCAATAAACATGGAAACTTAGACTAAAGGTCCATAGTCCCATAAAAATTTATATTATTTATCAGAACTGACAGAAGATGAAATAGAAAGCCTGAAAAGTTTTATAATTTCTAATGAAATTGAAGCAATCATTAATAATCTTTCCACAAAGACAATATCAGGTCCAGATATATTTATAAGTAAGTTTTTTCGCACTCATTAAAAGATTAGATCATTCTAATTTATACAACTTCTTAAAAACAAACAAACAAACAAACAAACAGGAAAAGGGATTATCCCCACTCATTTTATGAAACCAGTATTACTTTAGTAGTAAAGTACAAGAAAATACAAAATAAAGAAAGCATAAAGAAATAACACCACTGAGCCATTTTAACCCATTTAATAAAATGAGTTAATAATAAATAAAATAACAATAAGTATATAAAATGGGCTAATACATATAGATTATAGAAATCTTTAGCAAAATATTAGCTAACTAAATTTATCAATATATATAAAATATACTATATTATAGCTAGATTAAGTTTATCCTAAGGATGTAAGTCTGGTTTAATTTTTTAAATACAGCAGTATCTTTTACGTAATTAAGAGATTAGTGATAAAAACCATATGGTCATCCAAATAAATGCAGATATACTTTCTGATAAAAAATCAACATGAATGCATGATTAAATAAAAAAAACCTTCTTAGTTAACTAGTATTAAAAGAAAATGTCTCTAACCTGATGAAGTTAATCTACTAAAAAATAAAAACAACAAAAATTTACAATGAACACCATCATCCTAAATGGTGAAACTTTGGAATTAACTCCTTTAAAAACCAGCAACAAGACAAGAATGGCTATCATTACCACTTCAATTCAACACTGACTGGAGATTCTTTCTTCTAGAAGCATACATGCTTTTCAGAGAATCTCATATCAACCTTCCTTTTAAATGTAACTCTAGAAACAGGTGTCCTTAGACTCAAGGGATAGTGTTCTGAAAAGGTAGAACACTCCTCCCTCCCCCTAAATCATTATCAAGTTTCTTTTCAAAGATAATGCTCAGCATCATGGCACATTTTAGCAGTCGATTTAAAGAATGGGGGAAAAAAAAAGGAAAAGTATAATTTAACATAGTTAGTTGTAAATCCAGGAGCATTATCCAGGCTAAATATCATCTTGCTCTGGGACCAAGGAATTAAACTCGTTTTGCTTTTTCTTCTTCAACAAATGCAGAGCTTAAGGAGCTGTTTTAGCCCATAATTTCATTCATCTTATGATCCAACTGGTATTATACTGAATAACATTTGTAATTTAACTGTATTATGTGTGTGAACTTTGCACTCCAAGGAGAACTAAAGAGACATTTTATGGCACTGAAATGATAATTTTTCAAAGATTTTTTTTTTCCTTTTGAGAAAGGTACCGGAAAATTTGTTCATTTATGCTTTGGGTTTTTAGTGAAGAGAATGACTTATTTCAGGGCCAATGCCTTTCATACATTTGACTAATATTTACCAACTGTTTCCTGTGTACCAGGCACTATTCTAGGCACTGGTGATGTAACACTAAACAAAACAAAATATTCAGTCCTTGTGTTGCTTTAATGTCCAGAAACACATGAGTGCTGTTCAATAATAAAGGGGTGAGTCCAGGAGGTCCTAGAATAAGGATCCCCCGTTCCACTATGTGCTTTCCTTCTCTCTCTGAAAACCTTCCATTACTATATTTTAGGTACTAGGAAAGTATCTGGGTTGATCACCTTTCAGGTTTCTCTCACTGCTCCACACCAGAGCTACACCTCACTGAGTCTTCCTTGGTAAATTAATTTATAATAATAACAATAGCCTCCATTGAAAGGGTACCTTTCAGAAAGGTATGTTGCATATACTGTCTCATTAAAATCCTGCAATTAGGTATTATTATTATTTGATGGATGAGAAACTGAAGCTCAGAGAAACTCAGTGATACCACACATTATGAACAGTAATTCAAAATTTTCTGACTCAAAAGAATCCATGAATATTTTTCTAGTATATCTGATTGACCTATTCCTTCCTCCCTCCCTTCCTTCTTTATTTCCTTCCTTCCTTCTTCCCTCCCTCCCTCCCTCCCTTCCTTCCTTCCTCTTTCCTTTCTCTTCCCCTTCCCCTTTCCCTTCCCGTCCCCTTCCCCTTCCTCCCTTCCTTCCTTCCTTCCTTCCTTCCTTCCTTCCTTCCTTCCTTCCTTCCTTCTTTCCTTCCTTCCTCCCTTCCCTATCTCAGAAAATGCTAAGTTATATACCAAAGAGAATTTTGGATTTCATGTTGTTCTCCTGAATGCTGAGCATAGTCTTTATTCACAATCCATCAATGGATGGATTTTCCCCACTTATGTAATACTGTACAACCCAAATGGTAGACAGAGTCTCCTTTCCTCTTCCCTCACCAGTGTATGGTATAGAAAAACTCAATTAAAAAAAAGAGTTTTAACAATTAGAGGTTTTTCCCAATAGAATAATCTCATTTGTAAAATGGTGCATACCCAGATTACCCACCAATGCGGGAATCCAAGCAGAGGCTGAATAAGGATAGGATGAGGAAGGTTCATTCACTCACTCACTCACTCATTCATCAAATAAATATCCATTGAATGCCAGGAATTATGAGCCTATGGCACAAAACAATACTCTCTGCCCTAATGGAACTCACATTCCAGTGAGAAGGAAGACAGACAAGAGAATTTAGAAGTTCTCTTCCAACACAAAATCTCCAGGTTATTAGAAATGGGAAGAAGAAGTAGAAAGAGAGGGAGGCAAGTTTTTTGTTTGTTGTTTTCAGCAAAGGCTGTAGGACAGATTCAAATTTAAGGGCAGATTCTGGGAAGAGCCATGGCAAATCCAAGCCTGTTCATCATCCGTGTTATGTGCTGGTCTTCTGCTCACCTTTCAGACTCACTGGCATACACAGATCACAACCATTGCCAGTTGGCACTACCTTTATATTATAATTTACACTCATAAAACCATATGTCCTTCTGTTCTGCTAACTGCCGAGGGGGAAGGCTGGCAGTCACTGCAAGTCACTGCCCTCTTCTGACCGTCCCTTCATTTCCCAATTCACTCACTTTTCCATAGGAGAAATTCTCTTCTCCTTTATGCCGCTCAAACTTGATTCTTCAAGGCTCACCCTAGAAGATACATTGACTACTTTATTTCTTTTGCTGGTAACCCTGTTGGCACTCAATCTCAAACACATAGACCATTCAGTTACCCAGCCCTTCAATAAACATTCAGTAAGCTCTTGCATGTGCTAGAGATTCAGTATAAAAGGTCACAATTCCCACCATTAAGAAACAAGCAGGGGAGACAGACGAGGATAATAGCAATTTGATGGTCATGGTAGACTAAAGTACCATGGAATCACAGAGGAGGGATATAAGCCTAAATCTAGAGTTCTGACTTTGAAATGATCTACTCCACTTGAAATGGCAGCAGAAGTCTTCATTTGACATAGAGAAATAAGACCCAATGACAGCTCATGATGTAAGGTCACAGAGAAAGAGTTATGAGAGGGGACAGGCGGGCATGGATAGGGGTAGGGGTCTCTGTACCATTCTTTTGGGAACTTATTTCAATGAAGATGGTCTTATCAGTGGATTTTTAAAAAAAATCAAAGTATAATTTTCATACAATATCCTATAAGTTTCAGGTGTACAACATACTGATTCAGTATTTTTACACATTACTAA
Source organism: Ursus americanus (assembly GCF_024610735.1). Lineage (NCBI taxonomy): Eukaryota > Metazoa > Chordata > Mammalia > Carnivora > Ursidae > Ursus > Ursus americanus. The sequence continues at coordinate 15,391,862 of NC_142127.1, forward strand.
ATGATTCCCATGATAAGTGTTGTTACACCCCCATGACTTATTTTATAACTGGTAGTTTGCATATTTACTTCCCTTCACCTATCTCACCTACCTTCCAACCCCTAGCCATTCTGGTAACCGACAGTTTGCTTCCCGTATCTGTGAGTCCATTTTGTTTTGTTTGTTTTGTTTTTTAGATTCCACCTGCAAGTGAAGTCCTTTGGTATTTGTTTTTCTTGGACTTATTTCACTTAGCATGATACCCTATAGGTCCATCTATGTTGTCACAAATGGAAAGATCCATTCTTTTTTATGGCTGAGCCATATTCCACTGTGTATCTATACCACATCTTCTTACTCATTTATCTACTGATGGACATTTGGTTGTTTCCATATGTTGGCTATTGTAAATAATGCTTCTATGAACATAGGGGTTCATATATAGCAAGTTTCTAACTTCTCTCTACAAGTAGATTTGAAGCTCCGTGTGGGGAGGACCACGTCTCATGCTTCTTCTCTATTACCCACAGCACTTAACTTAGTGATGATTCATGGTGAGTTTCTAACAAGTACTGAGTCTACGTATAATCATAACCAAAGGAGATATTTCACTGTCTAATTGGCCTAAGATCCTTCTCTTGCATATTTAACTTCCTTCTCTTACACATGTTCGGGCCTACAACATAAGTACTTCAAAGATCTTCCGGTAATGGAAAGACAGTGCACTCTATGAATCACCCAGAAGGCTCTTGAAAACAAACATTCCTTTTTCTGGACATGGGGTCCCATGATCCTTTCTCACTAATTAGGCCTGATGGTGAAATGACTAACACAGCAAACTCCAGAATATGGGGATGAAAGGCTCAGGCTGGCTAGTTAAATCATTATAGTGGAAGAAACTGAGATCTTTCTGTTTTACCTAGTTATCAAATTGTTCCCCTCACAGATGGTCATAAAAGAAACCGATCAATTTTTCCTTTGCTAAATTATTCCTTTAAAATAAAACTGACTTAGAACAACTGGATAGTCAAATTAAGAAGTTAGATCCATATGTGAGGACAAAATTCCAAATCATATGGGTATGAGAGGAAATAATGAGGATTATTCCTCCCCCCATAACTTTGGAGTGGGAAAGGTTTTGTCATAAAACAAAAACAAAACAAAAATAAAACAAAAGTCTGACCATATGAAAAGAAAATCTTCTACACTGCAAAGAACATCATATGTGATGTCACAAGCAAATGAAAAACCAAGAACGCTTAGTTTGTATTATAAACAAAGAATAATATCTCTAAACATTGAAAAGCTCTTTGGAATTGAGATGAAAAGAGACTTGCAACTCAATAGAAAATTGGGCAAAGGTCACAAGCAGATGATTTACAGAAATAGAAATACAAATGACATTTTAATAGTTTTAAACAAAATTTCTCAACCTTACTCTTAATAAGATACATCAAATTCAAATCACACTGGAAAATCATTTCTCCTGTGTAAGATTGACAGGACACAAAAATTTAACCTTGACTTTGTAGGTGATGCTTTGGGGGACCAGAAACGTCAATCACTGCAAGTAGATATGAAAACAGCACAACTCCCCTGAGGATACATCCACTCTTTCACTCAACAGTCCAGTCCAATTTGGGCATCTATTTCATGGAGGACTAGTTAAATTAATTACGGCACAGCCACACAAGATAGCTGTGCAAAAGAACATGGGAAGTCTTTCATGTACTGAACATAGAATGGTCTCCAGGAGATATTGTTAGGTGGAAGCAAACAACACCAAACAGGTTGCTGAACGGTGTAGATAGGTAACTTCCTTCTGAACATGAAATATTCACCTGCATTTGTTTGGCATGCACAAAGACTGGGAGGATAAATAAGAAACTAATAAAAATGGTTGCCCTGTATGGGGCTGGAGCCACAGAGATTGGGCAGGAACTTTTGTGATCAAAACAGTAAGATCAAATTTTGAAAAATGATAGCTGAGGGAAACTGCAAGAACTTCTGTAAATAGCAGAGACTTGACTTGAAGCGTGAAGCTTGACGACCAAGTGACTGCAGCATTTGTGCTCAGTGATAGAACATCAGGAGGGGGCGGGGGGGGGAGGGGGGAATTGAAAGATACCCTAGCTCAACACAGGCTGAGAGAGTGAAGGGGAGAGGCTTGCTCCAGATCAGTAAGTCAGTTATGGTCCAAGAAGACACCTGCTTGCTTTCAGTCGAGTATTTGAGACATTCCGCACCTCTCAAAGATTTCATGGGCATGTGGTGCAGTGAATGATGTCAGTGCAGCTTTGGGCTTTCCCTAAAAATATTGATTCTATAGATCAATATTTCCTTCTACCAAATCCTAGCTAAGCTCAGGAAGGTACATGACTGTTTCTGGGAGAAGGGACATCCCAAGATGAAAAGGGTCGAGATGACATATTATAGCACAGGATGGGCCAAACAAATCAAGATGAAGGAAAGATTAAGAAAAAAAAAAGTGAAAAAGAAAAGAGTGGAAGAAAACACCCTTTAAGGGAATCTGGGCACCAACCACCAGCTTTCTCTGCCCGCACAAGATGGAGAGAAGCTTGGCCAATACTATGGAATGGATGCTGCCTCCTTCTCTAATTAAATTCCTTAAAGAGTGGGCTGATTTATTCATTTATAATCAAATTCCTGGTCTAATTAAAAATGGGACTTTCTCCCACCTGATCTAGCCTCACCATGTTTCTGATTCCATGTAATTGAATCTGAAAACAATGGTGCTGAGTGATAGCTTGGGATATTGCTACTTACTGTGAAAATAAATCATAAGGAAGGAGAATGCTGCTTGGCTTGTTTCAGGGAAGTTTAAATCACTTCTTCCTCACTTCTACTGAATTTTAACAACAGATAAAGATAATATGATATTTCCCTTAATGCAACTGTATAATGTTGGCTAATTCACGAGAGAGGTTTACCTTGTGGAGGCTTTAGCTTCCCATTATTTTGGCCTGTGGTTTATAAGGTCTCTGTGCTCCCCACTCCCTCCTCCGATATCTTCAACCTTAAATTCCAGGAATTATTCTTTCTTTTAACCCATTTAACATAATACTGCTCATATTTATTTAGCACTCTGCATATTGGAAGCCTTGTGACATCTGATGTCCCATCTGAACTAGTCTGGGAGAGGAAGGCAAGGCGGGCATCATGTGGCATACAGAACCAAGGCTCAGAAAGGTCAACACTGCTCATCCAGGATCACCAAGTCTGTTTGCAGAGCCTGACCTAGAACCCAGGTGTCCTAAGTCCTGATTATGGGCATGCCCAACACTTCCAGCCAAATGACCACGGCTTTTGGTTTCTAGGTTCCAAGAGGTTCATAGAGCAGCCAGTTGTGTGATTCACTGCATGATGCTTGATATTTTTTCCTGGTTGCTGCTTGGGAAGGAACGCTGTTTGTTTCCGTTTTTGTTTTTCCTGAGCTCATCTGCTTGGTTGTACAGTATGTGTATGTTTCTAGGTTTTCGGCTGGTTGAGGAGGGGCAGTTAGGATGGAAGAACATGAGAAATGACCCCTTTCTTTATCCCTGAAGTTTGAGAACAAAACCCTCTAAATACTTAGAATATATTCATCTCCTTTCCCCTCATACCTCAAAGGTTTGCACACTGCATCCTTGTTTTGCACACTATAATAATTACTTCCAGAAAGAGTTACTTCTGAATACTAAGACCCTTCTTTTTCCTACTTACCCCATTTCTTTAACAGGGCTTCTTCTATTGACCCCAGCATTTTTAATCCTGAGATTTATGTTAATCTTCTGAGTCTTAACCATTCAGAGGGAAGAATTCTGGCAAGAGGCCCTTTCCAAATGTCACTATGTGCTTTTCAGCCAAAAATGAAACTCAAAGGTCCCCAAGGAAACTCAAACACCTGTTGACTATGTTTTTTTCTTCATTTTTCATCTAATTGCAATTTACCTAATTCACTAGAGCAGTGTGAGGATTAACTGTCCTCCGGTTACTTTCAAGTCTGTAAAGGATTTCCGCCTCCTCAGGGCACATGTTCTCTAAGAGAGACAGAAATGAAATACTAATAAGAGATTTAATGTGTAGCAGCCTCAAATAATCTATGCTCTGTGTTACCATTTTCTGCAGTCAGTGTCTCCCTAACACACTCCGACTAAGGTGCTGGGAACGGGATCAACAGCCAAGTGTGAAAGGCCCAGGCGGAAGCATGAACTTCCTTTTCAAACCCCTTGGAGGAAGGGCATTTTAACCACCCAATTAGGTGCTGGGCCAAGCCTGGGGTGCCTGCTGGGCAGGCAGAGGGATTTGGCTGCTGTCATATCTTGGCACAAATATTTGACAGCTTGTCCCTCTCAATGAACATTTCTGATGCCTAAAGGGTAATCTTCTCTTGGCTTCTTCTCGGTATTGTTGACATTTTGTGCGGGATAATGCTTTGTTATTGGGGGCTGCCCTGTGCGTTACAGAATGTTTAGCAATCTCCACGGGCTCCACATATCAGATAGGAGACTGCCCACCTCTGTGTATGAAAACCCCAGATGTTTCCAGAGATTGCCAAATGTCTCCTGGGGCCACAACCATCCTGCTTGAGAGCCACTGGGCCACATAGGACCTTGGGAACACACAAGCTATTACTTGGATTACGGGAAACTCTCTACAAAAGAGTCATCCTTAGACACACTCATGGGGCTGTCTTGGAGTACTAGCAAGCGACACTCCCTTCTGCTTCCCCGTGGGAGGCTGAGAGGACACACAGTTTCCCAAATGATGCATCATGCAATTTGCTGCTTATATATTTAGTTTCAGATCCTTTGCACTGTTTTCTTTTTGCCCTGGCAGCCAAAGACGGCTAATTTGCACAGCATTAAGTATTATTTGCTCCCCCTGCATATTCCACAACTACCAGGGATTTGGTTTTTACTTTGCAATTCTGCTTTGCATGCTGGGGTTTAAATGTTTCGGGCTACCACACATTCAAACTGGAGAGGTAGCACTGGGGGTGTTATCGTAATGATGGGGGGTGGAGAACGTCCATCAAAGAGTGACAAACTCCAGGGGGGCATCTCTTCCCTCCAAAATGTCTCATTAGGGTCCCAGACTTGGCCTCCCTCTCCTCCATATCCCGCAGTCCAATTTAATTGAGCGACGGCCTCGCCACGGCACACTGCTCTTTCGACAGGAGGGTAAACTCATTCTGTCCATCATGACATTTGCTTTCTTAAGGGCCTCCCAATATGCAGCTTCAATAATTAAATGCAGGTCACATCGCAGCCTCCAGTTTCAAGCCTGTCTGAAGGCACAGTGGGTTTTTTTGTTTTTGTTTTTTTCCCGATGGTTACCTTTTCACCACGTGATTTTCAGAAGCTAGTGGGGTTGTTTGTTTGTTTTGTTTTACTATTGTGCATGACACTTCTCCCCACTGAAACCCCCAAATCTCAGCATACTGCAAATCCCATCCAAACAGCTGAAAGGGCTGTGGGTTTTCTCATGGTGGACAGAAGGTGACAGAAAGAAACTCGAGACCCTGGTTACCGTAAGGGTCTCAGAGCGGCCAGCTTGTCATGGTCAGTACTTTTCATTTGTCACCTGGGACAGTTTATTGCTGGGAGATGAATCCCCTGTGTTTTATTGCCTGTGTCCATTTACCTTGAGTTGGGATGAGCTTGTCAAAAATAAAGCAAATCTTGAAAATGACCTAATAAGAGTGAAGTTCCAGGAAGGACTAAGGATAACTCTTACCTGGAGTGTCCATTTTAAACAAGAGATTTCTCTGGGGGAACTTGGGAGTGATTATAATGAGTTTGGATTTCGTTTAACCTAATGCTGATTTTGCACATTACAGAGATTTGTCATCTTTAAGTCATATGCCAGATGAATGCTTTAAAATAGATGCAACTTTGTGTGAATTTTCGATAAAATAGCAAAATCTGATTGCTCTATTAATAGCCAAAGTCCATGGCCCTGGGAAGGCCGGGTGGCAGCGTTTTTAAAATTCATCATCTCTGCATAATTAGTTGTGAATCTCTGAATATTCAAGCTGAGGAATTAACCAGGAGCTAGAGCTGTTACCCTTCAGGGTCCCTTTTACTATTGTCCCACAGTCATCATTTCCTTGTGTTTTCCTAATTACTGCAAAACCAATTGTTTTTAACTCACTGGCCCTCGCTCTTTGTAATTTGTTGAATGTAATCACCTTCAAAGGAAGAAAATGTACTTCTTGTTCGGGAAATTAGAGCTTGATTAGATGAGCGCCACCAGGTGGCTGCGGGACCCTGGTCCTGAAGCTTTACTTATTTGACCCTGCATTTTGAGGGTTTGGGGCTCAAGGAAGGAGGGGGTGCTCTTGAAAGTGAGTTCAAAAATGTGACCTTTGGACCCCAGTGGGCTTTGATTGGGAGAACGAGATTTATGAAAACTGAAAAGAAGTATCCATGTGGCTTCCTTACCCTGAGGAGCCCACCGTATGGCCTTGGGCAGCAGATCACACTGTGTGGGGTACCCGATTATCTTCTCGCCCAGGTGGAGCTTCAGGTGCAGGTCTGATTAGAAGCATCCAGGGAGCAGGGCTATGTCACTAACCTGGCCTCAACCCCCGGTGTCCAGTGCTGGCGTGGACACTGAGCGAGTGGTGAATAAACCAAAATGAACTCGTTTAGAGGTCAATTCTCTTCTTCGCTTTTTTTTTTTAAGATTTTATTTATTTATGTGACAGAGAGACAGCCAGCGAGAGAGGGAACACAGCAGAGGAGTGGGAGAGGAAGAAGAAGGCTCCCAGCGGAGGAGCCCGATGTGGGGCTCGATCCCGGAATGCCGGGATCACACCCTGAGCCGAAGGCAGACGCTTAACGACTGCGCCACCCAGGCACCCCTCTCTTCTTTGCTTTTATTCTTTTGCCAATCTCATTGTTCTACTGACCAGTCCAACGTGGACATTTTCAAAGAACAAATATGGTAAGAACAAAGATTCTTGCTCTTGATTTGTCTCTTTCAGATCTCAAGGGTATGATGCGTTTTCATCAATAAGAATAACTCTCTGTGACAAGAATTCCTAAACTGGGGCAGACATTATGAAAATCAAGCCAGGGTGCACAGAGCCATTGAAAAGAAAAAAAAAAATGTAAAAGATTTTTAACAGGCCTCCACAGCACCCATGAAGAATCATCACTGAAGAGTAAACTAAAAGTCTGCACCCTTGAGAAAAATGGGAAAATGGATTCGTTGCTTTCTCTAGCACAGCCTCTGCTCAAGGTAGCCGCTCTGGGTCTTTCTATCTCTGGACAAGGAAAGGTCCAAATGGATGAAGGATGTGTGTGTGAGGAGCTAAACAAGGCCTTAAGCAGCTCTGTGAGTTAGTTACAATTTTATTCCATATTTATGATGTTGTTTAACATTTATTAAACACATATGGTGTACCAGGCCCCGTGCTAAGTGCAGAACATGAACGAGGAGCAAACCTGGCTTTAGTGAGAGAGCTGAACATGCACAGAAATAAGTATAATCTCAAGTGACGAGTGGCAGAAATAAATTCAAGTATTATAGAAGAACAGACAAGGAAGAGTAATTTGGGCATGGCGGCTGGAGGAACATCTGCGGAGACTTCCACCACGGAGGAGGTGAAGTCTGAACTGAATCTTAAAGACTAAGTAGGAGCTACATGAACGTTCGAGAAGAAAGGTGTTGGTATGAAGGACATTCCAGGAAGTGAGACCACAAGAGCAAAGGTAGGGAAGACCCTAACAGCATCCTGTATTCAGGACAGAAGGGAGCATTCTGATGACACATAAAGTTTAAAATAGGAAACGGAAAAAGATAAAATCAGAAGGGCGAGGCCAAGATGGGCTCTGTGAACCTTGTAGAGGAGGAGATTGGGTTTTGTCTGTGGGTAATGGAATGGAGAGTCCTTGAAGAGTTTCCAGCAAAAGGTACAACATGATAGGACGCTGCACTTTGGTGGCAGTGGGGATGACGCATTTGGCGGGGGGGATGGGACTGGCAGTGGGCAAGGAGCAAAGAGAGGCAGTGGGCTGTGTAAACCCATGAAGGCAGTGCTGGACCACTGGTGGAGGGGCTAGAAAGAGGGAATGTTCAAGAAGTACACGGGAGGGAAGCCAGCAGGAGCTCAGGACTGCCAGAATGTGGAAGGTGAGAGAAGCAAGAGTTAAGGCAAACTAGCTTCACAGACTATATTCCTCAAAGAATGGAGAGACTGCCAGTTGAGACAGAGAACCTGGGAGGTAGAGACTTCTAGAGAGAAAGAGAGAGGAGTCTGTTTGGACTTTTGCCTTTGAGGTACCTGGTGGGGTTGGTGATAGTGGTGGGTAGCCTGGAAGATGAGTCAGAAGCTTGGGAGACATGCATTGGCTAAGGTGTGTTATTTGGCTTTTTACCGGTCAGGTCCAGCATGTTCAGCCAGGGGTGAAACTCCCCTGGCCTCCCTTCATCCAGAGATTGGAGCTCCACTATTCAACTCCCTGGGTCTTGACTCATCCAACATTCTGCCAATGGCTTGCTGCCTCTCCCCTTCCCCTTCCACCTCTGTCCCTTGCTCATGCCTTCTCCAAGGCCCTGCGTGTAGGAGAGAGGCGGGAATGTTTGTTATGCCCAGCTTGGCAAATCAGAGTGGGCAGCTCTGTGGAAACAAAGCCACAAAATTACTTTTGTTTGAAACCTCACCCGCTGGGCCACCTACCCAGCTCCTAAATCCTGCTCCTGCCACTTGGTGCTAACAACGTAGACTTTTCAAACATATTTCAAAGTTAAGCTAAAGAAACTAACCTTGAAAGAAAAGACATGTTTTTACTTTAGTGCTTTATGAGCCCGTAGGCAGGGTTTTGGAAAGTAGGTTTCGTTGGCTACATTCAGTGTGATTCAAAGGAGCAAGTGGGCAGAAGAAACCAGGGAATGTGGGGTCACAGGACACTCTGTTTGAAAGGAAAGCCACCCCCTCCCCTCCCCGGGCATGCTGTGGCTAATGACTGAGCAGTGGCCTGGGGAAGGGGGTGGCGGGGACAGCATGGGGTGACAGGCAGAGGTCCCTAACCGTGCATTTCCTATAAGCCATGGAGGGACAGATTGCCACCATCAACTGCCCTTCTCTACCTGCGGGAAATTTCAAGGAGCCAGGGAGAGAGGGCGTGTTTGAGAAAGGACAGCTACCTTGGAGAACATCCAGTAAGGTTTCCAGATCCACCAGCAACTCCATTCTGCAGGGTGGGGACCTCTATTACAAAATCGTGTTACTGGGTTGCGGGGGGAGGGGGAATCACTTTCACAGGTGCATGTGATGAAAGCCAGGCAAAATGGTGACTTCCCCGGGCAGGGAAGGACATCTCAACCACACACCCAGGACACGTACTCCTTGTAGTGTTTTTCTCTGAATCACTTCTATTTCTTTTCAGATCCATTTTGCCAGCATTTACAAAGTTCATGCTGCTGTGTCCACCCTACCTGCCCCTTCCTAGGGTTTGTTGGAAGCCAGCAGGCGCCCACAGCCATGCCGGCTGTCTGCACACGTTCTTTCTTCCTGGCAGGGCTGTCATCAGCCAGGGCTGAGCTGCTGCCGGCTCGGTCAGGGTGTGCGGATGACAGAGCTCTGGCAAAAAGTTCACTATTAAAAGCAGAGGGCAGGTGCCTGGCTGGAGGAAAAGCACCTTCTTGCTGGCGGTGCTGCTTCCAGAGTTAGTCTACCTAGCCCTCGGCTTCTTATCCAAAGAAGCACCATTCGCCCAGAGGCTGGGGCAACAGAATGGAAGGAGCCCCTCCTCTCAAACAGGGATTTGCTCTGGTTCGAGGGAACAGCATGAACAAAGTGAGTATATTGAGAAAACATCTCGGGCTAAGACTCACTGCCATTTGCAAAAAGAGCAAAAAGAAAAGTTAAAGGAACAAGTTCACTGTTCACCAGGTTCCCCGGCCATGCCCTAATGTTTATTCCTGATTGTTTTGCACGACTCATTTAAACAGAGCAATGTTAAAATGTGAACCCTAAAGTAAGTTCTTTCACATTCCAGCCCTTGTTCATTGACACAGTTTGGGTTGTTTCCTTTTTCAAGATGTTTTCAAATTGCCTTTGGACCATCCCTCCTCCCCTTTCCCACTTCCTTCTCTCCACCCCAGAGACCGGACCACGGAATACGAAGATTGTATCCCTCTTTTTAGTAACAAGCCACATATGGAATCATGGAATTCCCCCTTCGCTCCCAACATCCTTCTTCATCTAGCCCCTAAGACACCACGCTCCCCCCGCTCTCCTCCTCCCTTCCTGCTGGCTCCTGCTGAGTCTCCTTTGCCAGCTCTTTCTTTTCTCCCTGACCTGTAAACTCTGGAGGATGGGGTTATTTCTCTATCAACACTCCCACCTACGGCCTCCTTAACCACCCCACCTGCTCCACAGGTGGCTCGCACTGAGCATGTCCGAGATGCCGCCCCAGCTCCGACCCCAGCCTTCCCCACTTCAGTCAGCAGAACGCTGTCCCTTCCAGGACCCGAACCTTGGAGTCACCCTAGACTCGGCGATTTCCTTTGCCCCCACCCTCTAATCTATCAGTAAATTATGTTGTCTTTTTAATTAGATCTGGAATCAGACCATTCTCACTCCGTGTTGTATATGGCATGTGTGGCTATCGATATTTAAGTTGAACTTAACTAAGATAAAAAAATAATAAAATAGAGAAAAAAAGGAATGGACCAAGTGAGAATCTTAAGAAAACAGCAAAAATTAAATGTAAAAATTCTGTTCCTTGCTTGTACTAGCCACATTTCAAGTGTTTATGGGCCACATGTGGCTCGTGGCTCTGGTACTGGCCAGTGCTGCTCACTCCTCCTTTCACTGAGACCACCCTGCCCCAGCCACTAAACATCTCTTGCTTGGGTGACTCGAATAGCCTCTGAGCTGATCTGGCTCCTTCAGTCTTCACAACATGGTAGCCAGAGAGATCCTTTGGGAACATCTTCGGTTATGCCTCTTCTCTGCTCAAAGTCATCCAAAGGCTCCCATGCATGTCTAGCAAAGTCCTTGGAATGGCGAGCGAGCCCTGATGAGCTCTGGCTCCTTTTGCTTGTCTGACCTCCTCTGCCCTCCCCCTTCCAAAGTGCTCTGGCCACAACCACACTGGCCTCCTGCTGCTCCTGCCTCCAGGCTTCTGTTCCCTCTGCTGAGCATGCTCTCCCCCCAGATACCTTCCTGGTTCACTCCCTCTCCTCCTGCCAATCTCAAACACCACCTTCTCAGTGAGACTTGTTTAGACTGCTTTTTAAAATGTTAACCCCGCCCCCCACCAGCAGTCCTGCCCTCCCATCCCCTACCCTGCTTCACCTTGTCTTTTTCACAGCACTCATCTCTTTTCAACAAATGATAGACATTTACTAGTTAATCATATCTGTTGTTTACTCTCCAGCAGGGACATCTGTCCAGTTACTTACTGCTGGAAAGCTGGTCCAGAGGATGCTTGCCATAAATATTTGTTCAATAAATAAATGGAGTTTTAGAGCTGGAAGAAGCCCTGGAAATCGCTCTTGGATGAAGCAGCTGAAGGTCAACGAGGTGAAATTAGTCACCGCGGACCCACAGTAAGTTCAAAGGAAGAACTGGACCAACAACTGGCCTGGCCCTTGGTGTCTTCACTGGGCAGTCCTGTGACAATGACCCCCCCCCTTTCTTTGCCATAACCAGAGGGGTGCTGACAAACCACAGAGAGCCAATGGGGACACCAATCGAACTACAATGCCTGGGGGTATTTATCATTTTTTTCTTGGTAAGCCTTTGTATGATTTCACCCTTAGTCCTGCTTCTCTGATAACTTGCAGGAAGCAATTAACAAAGTGGAGGCTCCGGCTAATGGCTATTCTTACCCCCATAAGTCCCTGTGCCAAGACTCTTGGAAAACTGGAAACACGCATGGTTGCTACATTTTCCCTAAAGCAATAGATCAGTCTTGTTTTCAAAAACAGTCATGTTTTCATCATATAATTGCTAAATTAGTATTTGAAACAAAGTCGACTAGTATGAACAAAATGATTCTCCATTGCATCACTGAAATATTTCTGACAATCCAGTAGACTAGAAGGAAAGTAGACCCCAGATCCCGTTTTGTATCAGGGGTTCATCTGTCCTCCTGTAGCTGTAAGGGAAAGCCATCTGAATACACGCATTTTTAAATGCCTTGGGATGATGGTTTTTCTACTGCCAATTCTGATTCAAAAGGAACATACAGTGAGCGAGTCTGAACTTCATAAACAGACCTGTTCATAACGGCATGGCTCACAGGTGCAGAGCTACACAGCACGATATTTGCAAAAAGCCTGGAAGACTCCATCCATGGCTCACTGGACGATTTAACGTGCCAGAGGATGTAATTAAGAACAAAGTTATCTTTCTAGTCATTCCTTCATTACTGAGATAACTCAATTGGAGACTTTTTGGGAGATGCCAGATTTGGAAATAAAATCCTTACAGACTGCACTGAAATGTCATGAAGATTATACCAGAAAACAAATTGATGCGCATAGACAATCTTCTGTACATACCAGAAAATTAGATCTCAGGAGAGATGCGGGGCTAAGATGTAAAGGCAGGGGTGGGGTGGAGGCAGAGTACAGGGAAAGGCAAAATCAGCAGCTTGCCGCAGAGAGAGGAGCCCTGGATGTCCAGGTGCTCCCGTTAAGTTACCTTGGGTGGCGCTCTTCATTGCTTTCACTACCTTGCCCCTTCCAGCTCCAAAACCATTATTTCCATAGTCCAGGTCACTGTCACTATCACTGCCACCACTGGCAGAGTACGCACACATTCTGGGTCCCTTGTCCTAAATAAGTAATACGAGACCATTAAGATTATTCACGCAAGCCGAAATGGGGCAGAACATCCTGTGAGGCTGGGACACAGTTCATCGTGGGCTCTTACTGTGCGCGCAGAATCCCATTGCACCGCCCCACCCCCAAGAACAGCTCTGCTCTTCCTGTCTACCTATCTGCCGCACGCGGAGCTGGCACAGTCTACCAATTACCGGAGCTGCAGAAGCAGGGCTGCGATAATGAAGCCATTGACCACTCTGCCATTGTCCCAGGCGCAGGACAGTCCTCACAGCTACCCGCTCTGCATTTTGTACACTTCTTTATGGGGTCTTATTTTTCTCAAGTGCCTATTATGAGCTGCTGTTCGAAGCCTAATGGCTTATTTGTTTAACTGATCTAATCATTGGCTTTCAAGTATCAGAGGGTATGGAAAAAATCAACCTTGAGAACAAAAGAATAAATGCTTGCCTAATTTATGATTTCCTTCTATCCCTTGAAAGGACAGGAGCCTTTAGGAAAGTACGCAACTGCTAACCCTATATAATCCTCGAATCGACTGCAAGTTCATGGTTGAGGGACTCAGTCTCTCCTCTTGCTCACAGGCACACACAGCCTGAAACCTCGAGTCGTCACTGGTGTGGCGATAAGGCCCCGTCACGAATTGCTGAGTTGGTCGATGCTGTATAAACAGTTTCCCCCTTTGTGCACAGAATCAGAATACTAGATCAAGGATTGCAATTCTGTGTATAGAATTATAAAAGAATGTCTTTTAGGTTTGCAGGCTGCCCTTTAGAAGCTAGTATTCCCCACCCATCCTAGACAGTTTAGGTATAGATGTATAGGGGATGGGGCTCTAAACTCTGTTTGAGAGGGTGTCATTCAGTTGGAAATTATAAAAACACATTTTAGGATGTAAACCCCCTCATCTGGAGTTGTAAGTTCAAGCAGCTACTCATTCCTTTATTCATTGACTCATTCATTCCCCCACTCAACAAATGTTTATGGAGTGCCTATTCTCTGCTAGGAGGAGTGTGAGGCTCTGGGGGTACAGAATTCAGTAAGAGGGACCCTGCTAGTCCAGCAAGGGTGATGTCCGTGAAGGATGATGAGTCTCCAGGCTGGGGCGGTAGGGGGGTGCCATGTCTGGAGTTCTAGTACAGCCCCAGTAACACTTTCTGCGGTAGGAGGAGATGAATTTTTTCAACCCTCTGTTCAGCAAACACTAATGGAACCAGGCACTGTGCGGGGTGCTAGAAATGTAGGCTAACTCTTGCTTCCAACTTTCGCCCCCTGCAGTCAGCAAAGCAGGCTTCTAAGTTCCAAGCCATAGCAGTGACTCTTTCAAATCAGAGCAAGCTTTCCAGTGGGCAGAGCTGGGGCAGGATGATGAGGGAGAGAACCCCGGAGAGGTGTCTGTGCTGCTGGGCACGTACGCTGGGTGAGGACTATCCTGCCATCACATGTAGCGGGACAGCTCTCACCTGGCCAGCATTCAGTTACTGGGATTGTTGTTACTATTATTATTACTTTTACTTTCTTGGATTTGCCTCAACCCCTTTGCCATTGTTGCCACCTGTTGTTTTTGAACAATTTCCCCTCTGACTCTGGGTGTCTTTAGGGTTTTCTCAACTCTCCAGTTCCCAGAACAAGCACAGAGTCCTTGGAACAGTGCTTCTCAAAGTATTTTCTGTGGCCCAGAAGCATCGGCATCACCTGGAATTTGTCAGAAATGTTTGGACCTCAACTCATCAGTACCAAATCGGACATGGCTGCACGCATGTGTAGCCCTCCGGGTGGTTCCGATGGCCACTCACGTTTGGGAACCACTGTTCTGGAGGAGTCTTAACATTTTTCTGTCTAAGGCATGCTGGAGTACACTGGTTCGCTCTTTTGCCTCTTAGGCTCGTGCCTTAGAGAGCCGCCATTCCAAGGGTCAGACATGGAATTCAGCGGGCTGAGTTCTAGTCCCGACTCCCGAGTGTGGACCCTGAATAGGGTCCAGCATCTCCCCAGAGCTGTGTTCTCTGTTGTAAGTTGAGGCTGTGGGCCCTGAGAATTTCTTTCCCTACTTGTCTACGACCCCATACTGAGGTGCTGAAGGCTGAAAGAAGGTTCGGTCTCGCTGGCTGTGGGGGACCCCAGATGTGGGCTAATCTGGGTATCTTCTCATCGTAGTTGGTAGAAACTCTAGAAGACGTAGCCATGGGGGCTCCTAATGCCAGGACAGGAAGAGACAAGGGCAGCAGGAGTGAGAAGAGTTAAGGAAGGGCAGGGAAGCTCTGGGAACTGATCCATACGCTCTCCTTCCCACCCGTCTCACTGCCAGGTGCCAACAAAGAGCCTGAAGGGGGCCGGCCCCAGGACGAGCTGAGAAATAGTGGACAGGCTGAATATGGCCCAGGTAACTCGCTGGAAGGGGTAAACAGGAGAAAGCATAGGAAGGAATACCAAGTAACCCTGAGGAATGACAGAAATGTCCCTGTGCCCTGAGCAACTTCCTAGGTCCAATCGCACGTAAGGAGGCCTATGTGTGCCATGTCAAGGCGGACGAAGATCTCATAGCAAAAACCGTAGAGGATGAAGAGACGCATGTCTCACTGACACTGGCAAGGCATCTGGCTACTTTGGGGTACAGTTATACCTCCTTTACCTGTCTCCTAGGAACGAGGCAAAGGTTAAAGTAAGAATAACATGATGAACAAGTATTACTAAATCACTCTCAATGGTGCTCTGATGGCCTGGGAAAGTGAGTGCCCATTCTGTACCATCTAATCTGGGCAAAGCAGCCAGGCCTCAAGAATCTAGGGGCAGATCTGTGGAAGCATTTTAATTCCTCCCAACAACCCACGGTGTTCCTTCATAATGCAGGAAAAAAGCTGAGCCTTGGGCCTTAGTTCTTATTCACGGAGCCAAAGACAAATTTGATTCAAAAATTGAATCTGTCGTCAAAGTGTTTAAGGAGGTCAGTTTTCACCATCAGGAGCAACAGGTGGAGAGTGTCCGCCTCCTGTCAGCCTCCCCCTTACCTGGGTCTCAGCTGTGGGGTCTTCACCCCGCCAGTCTGGAAGCTGCTCACTTGCGATTGTGTTTTCAGGATATTCAAATGACGAGCAGGTCTGAGGCCTTGGTTCTGCTTCATTCTGCTTTTGGGAATTGATTTTTCCTAAACGAGAGAATGTAGAGGAAATCACAATCTGCTTCCTTCAACTCTTTACAAGCTTAGGGAGGGAAGGCAGGGAGGCATTCAGAAATAATAAAAAAGGTCCCAATACGATCAAAGCTGGGTATCCCAACATTCTGTCCCCTGTAAACATCACTGCATAGTCACGTGTATCTATCGAGGATGTCCATCTTGGAGAGCTGAAGGCAAACTTTTCCACAAAACGTTGACAGACTTTTCATGTTAGGAAGGGATCAGCGAGCAAACCCTTTGGGAAACATCGATTACTCTCAAATAGTGTTAACCATCAAATAATAAACAGGTTTCCTTTTGGGAGCACTTCTCAGAGCCTTCATTGCACTATTGAAAATTGTCAGAATGTCCAAAGAAAGGATTTGAATTGGAAGCCCTAAATAATACGCCCTATTCTGAAGACAATACTATAAATCTAGAGAGAAGTCTTTTCCAGGTCTTTTATGAGGATTCCTATTTAGAGAATAAGTATATTCTGAGAGTGTTGGGTTGCCTGATTTCAAAAGGAGAGACCTTTCCCCCATGTTTCTTTTGAGCTTAACTTGTGATAATAAAGTGAAAAATTAAAAAAAAAAAAAAGCCCTTCCCAAACATACTTGGGCAGGGAACCCTTATTTTCCTAGAATTCCCATTAAGGTCATTCCAGTGCACTCTGAATGTGCCCTGGGCAACTGTGCTCTTAAAGATCTTGCAGGGCAGCACTCGTGAGCTTTTATGTGCAGACGCATCAGCTCAGCTTTTGTTAAATTGCAGCGTCTGAATCAGGAGGTCTAGAGTGTGGGTCTGTGATTCTGCATTTCCGAAAAGCTCCAGGGCGATCCTGATGATGCTAGCCTATGGATCACACTTTGAGCAGTAAGGGTGTAATTAGCAGGGAACGATTAAAGAAAGTTCCCCCATCACCCTTAATAGTAGATTAACCTGCAGAGTGAATTCCTTCCTCATGCCAGAAAGGAGAATCGCTGTTATTTTCCTCCAGCCTCAGTGATTACCAACAGGACATGCTGTGAGAGCCTCTCAATAGCATTTTGCTTGTGAGCAGAAGCGAAGTCACTGTATTTTCATCAGCACTGTGAGACTTGTACAGTTACTTCTATTTTTGATTATGCGGATAAGTGAAAATCCAATTGAAATACACGCATGAAACAGGAAGGGACTCCTTGAAGTGGGAATAACCTCACTTTCCTTTTTGTTCCAGCCAGTCCTTCATTCCCTGATTTTTCAAGTGAGTCGCCAATGGCCACAGAGAAAAGAGCAGCCTTAGAAAGGCGGGCCTGCCTCTGGACCACAGCGACGCCATCATTTGGTAGACAAGAAGTTGCGGGGTGGGGGACACAAAAATACCCAGGGGTTCTGTTCTGTTGACCTCACTCTCTACCATATATTCCTTTTTTTTTTTTAATAACCCTTCATGACAATTTAATTAAGACACAAACCTCCAAAAACCAGCACGGTGAATATTAGCAGCAAGATCAGAACAATCTCCTTCCAATCCCCTTCTTATGAAGCAATTCAAGGCTTGTGGTTTCTATTCAATTTGTTATAATGACAGTGTTTAATCATGAAGTCTACTCGGCAGCCCGCCGCTGAATTGAGGTCACACATGTGACTATTCAAGCATGGAGCACATAATCTATAACTAAGATTTCGCCCCTGAATCTCTGGAGGCTGTGTCATTAATTAACAATGCATTTATTTAAAAAATAATATGCATTACAGCCTTCTAAAATGTAGCCTTGGCTTGGAATGAGCAGAAGTTTGTGATGAAACATTCATGGTAGTTAGCATTGTTGTATGAAGAACTCAGCCGTGGGAATAGCTTCATCACATTTATTCGAAGATATTTAATTAAAAGTCTTCTTTTCTAATTTCTCAAAAGCCGACAGTATAATTTCTACTTGTGGCTCCTTTCTCGTCATCAAATCATAAAAGAGAGTCTTTAGAGTTCTAGTTCAGATACTTACGCATGTCATAAATGCAGCATAAGCTGGTCAAGTAAAAATTATCTGGCGTCATCCTGCCCTGCAATAAATATTTTTAATCTTGAGAGAACAATGAAAAAACTCTGGCCCTTAGCCTGGTCCTGTCTTTAATCACAGAAGCTTGTTTTCAACTGACTGTGGCGAAGGGCGGTGCGTCTCAGTGAGGACGCTCATTCCACTCTGTTGCATTTGATGCACCATCTACCGCCGATATATCAAACTAAGTTTTTAATAGTTCAACACAAATATATTTGAGCAGGACAGCACTATGTCAGAAGACATACAGTTCTGGTTAGGGGGCAAACAATATGTCTCAGGCCTAAACTGGTCTATATTCAGAGTTAGGTTTTAAAAGACAAAATCCTATGTGTAGGTTGTGTGTGCGTTATTTTTTTTCTTCATCAGTTTGTATGTCCATACATAGACCTGGGCTTATGCGCTTATTTCCGTGTGTGTATGTCCCGTACCGTAATACTAAGAGCAGATGATGTTTAACACGTGTCTTTTTACTTTTTGTTTGAGGACATACAGGGATTTTCACTCCTCCACATTCCCATCAGGCAGAGGTCACTGACTGACCTCTTGGTGGAAATCTTTTCTGCTGCCTGTTTTCCATTTTTTTTTGGTCAGCAAATGCATTATTTTGGTGTGGAAACAATCTAATTTGGAAGGTCATAGGCATTTTACCTGAGGAGGCTGGTTTGGGGAGGCGGCTTTCAAGAGGTCGCATCCCGCGGGCCGTCATGATGGGGTCGGATGTGGAATGAACAATGGCGTTATCTGCAGAGGCTTGGCTGTCCGCAGAGGAAGGCACTTCTCGTTCAAGGGTCTGAGCTCTGATGGACGAAGCTGCACAAAGTGCTGGCTGGAGAGACAGGATGGGCTCCGTGTCTTCTGGGGAGTCTGGGTGGCATATGTACCGCCCTGTGGAGCGATTTCCCGAGTCTGGGAGTGGAAAGGTTCCAATCCCACTGTCCAGTGTCCTCATCAGGCAGTTGGATTCTAGACAAAATAACATAGTGAGGATTAGAGAAGGCTCACATAAAAGGATAAGAGGATCGTGAGCATTTGTATCTGATCTGGAGGAAGGGGGAGATCTAGAAGGAAGAAAGACTATTAATGGGGTAGTAAATTTCCAGTGAATGGTATCAAACAGACATTTAGTTGAACATAGAAATGTTCCCTTCACATAATATGAGGTAAGACAGCCAGCCATTACTGGCATTAAGAGTCACATGTACTTATACCCTGGATGGCTCTCTAGAGTTATCACAGAAAAAAAACCAGTCATTAGAGACCAGAAATTATTTTTGGTCACCTTTATTTCAATTGGGAATCATATGACTTCAACCAATTAGGTGAAATTTATTAACTGAAATACGATGAGTAATGAGCACACATAACCCATTGAAGTGATGTCCTAACAAAGGTAATTATGCATCTCTTACATGAATTATCATCCGCTTGACAGTTAACTAAGTCTCTGGCCTCTCAATTTAACTGCGAGGGCAAGTAATTCACACGCTGTAAGGGTCATCCCAAAAGGTACCTTACCCGTGACACTACCACTTTATCCTGTGGGCTTCATTTGACCCAACTGCCATTTGAAGTCAACTTATTGAGAAGACTACAGAGTCACTGCTTGTCTTTCCCTCTCACTTCACGCAGTGACACAACCCATCAGTACCTGTTGGACTTCTTGTCACTCCCAGAGATCCCTAAAACTATTATTCCCTAAAACAAATTGAGTTGATTTCACCACACATGTGTAACATATTCTGCTGTGTCTCATCTTTAAGAAGTTTTAGGTACAGACAAAAATACCATATCTCCAAAAAATTACTGCATATTTGATTTCTGAAACGGTGGTATGGTTTATCCAAGCCAATGAGACAACTTTCGAGATCTGCTTGTCACCCCCAAAGTCTCCTGTTTACATGATAATCCTAAAATAAAACATCCTTAGTAAAGTTAGTTCTAAGACTAAGTAAGACTTAGTACCTATCGGGCATGGTGGCCAATATAACAGAATACAGCATAACCTTTGCATCGAGAGGCTCAACAGCTAACATTTTAGTGGTGCTTTATGGAACAATGGCTTGGAAAGTGGGAGCTGCCAATAACTATTGTACGAACCCCGACACAGGATTCTTAACCTCTGGAGGTCTCAGGTTCCTTATGGGACAGCTGCGAGGATAAAAATATGTTTGCCATCCAATCTCTAGAATTTAGAACGCTACGGAGCATACTGTGAAAGATAGCTGAAAGAGTTAAATAATGAACAGTGACATATGCAGAATGTTTAGCGTATTTATCAGATATTAGCATGTGCCTGGTAGGTGGAGAGTTTATCCATCAGTGCCTTCCTTACACAATCTCATTTGATGCTGAGCCATGAGTATCAGAATTCCCGAACGTGTCCATTCCCTACCCTCTTCCTCAAAACCTCTTTGGGGCAAGTGAGTAGCAGGATTCTGGGGACTTCCTAACACTAAGGAAAGAAAAGGGGGGGTAGGGCTGCGGACAGACTTTGCTGTTACAGGTTCTAGTAGGTTTGGTGCTCGTTTTGGAGGCACTAGGGAGACCAAGTCCCTGTCAAAGAAGAAGCTTCCGTTTTCAAAGGGATTATTTAGTGGGAAGATGCAGATAGCCTCTCTCTCATTTGGTTGCTTCATACACCACGGGATCTCAGACACTGCTCAGGGACTGCCAGGGCCCTGATTCCTATGGTGATGGCCTGAGAGGGGCTTTTCTTTTTCAGGGTCACTAGGGCTAAGCCTTAGCCCCATTCATTTCAAGGCCTCCACCTGGCCAGCTTTACTCTCAACCAGCTTCAAAGACTGTTCATTATCTTCTCCCTTCATTTCCTCTTCAGTTAAGGGGACCTGATTGTTACAGAAGGGCCTTTTTGAGAAAGGAGCAGCTGTTTGCATGGGGAGGCGTGGCTAGAAGAGTTCCAAGGAAAGACCCTGCTATTCAGAATTCAAGGTCTTTTCTTCATTTTAGCCTAGAAATACCAAACCCCTCCGAGATAGCGTGTCCGTGTGTTGTATTGGGAGCAATTCTAAGAGGCCGAACCACTTCGGTCTCACACAGGAGCAAGTGGGTCTTCATCAGAACGTCCCAGTGCTTGGCAGCGGGAAGCGGACTCCCAGGCTGTAACCGCTGAGATGTGTCAGTCCCCACACGCCCCAGGCTGCCTCGTGACAACTTACTCCCAGCACCTTCAGAAATGCGTAGCCCTGACCTAAGCGTGCTCAGCAGGATGAGACGTGGGGAGCTCTTTTCCTTTTGCGGACACAAATCATCAAGTTTGGCTGCCTATTGCAGCCACTAGGACTTCACTCCTTTCTTGGCGTCCCGTCTTCACCTTAGCAAACTTATCACCCACCATCTACAAATGAGAAATCCGAGCTCGAAAGGGTTAAGTAACTTGCCCAAGGCCAAGCACTACAGATAAAGAGCTTGGATTTGAATCCAGTCAGGTGTAAACAACAAAGACCGGGCTTTTAACCATCAAGCTATCCTGAGCCTTCCCAAAAGTACAGATAAATCCAGAAGTGGGGTTCACTCAGTTAACAGCCATTGAGGCAGTGCTGTGAGCAGAAATCTCACAGAATGGCCCCCCTGTCCCGCTCCTAGGCAAGGCACTCAGCTTCTCCTCTGGAATTGGAGCAGGCACCTGAATTCTAGCTGGCTCCTACACTCCCCATCCTGAGGTGTGAGCCTACTGTTAACCTGTATTTACATGGTTGCTGCCCCCATGCGGGACGCCTGCACACCCTGATCTGCATGATTTCTGAGGACATTGATTGCTCAGTAACTCTTCTCTCTGCCTTCTTCAATTGCATCCATAGACTTCCATGCCAAGGTTTTTCTGGCATTAATCACAGCTCTCTGGACTAGACGATAGGCATTGCCTCCAAGGGCAGTTTTTCTGGCTTTGTCTAAGAACCCTCTCTCCTCCAAGTATTCGATGGCTCAGAGAGCACTGAATCCAGTCCCCTCAAATGAAGACTCAAAAAGCAAAATGAGATCCTTGGCTGCGTTTTCAGTGATTTTCTGGGGAAAAGCCCCAGCCACCAAGGCCCGTGTGTGCTCGCCTGGTCTAAAACACAAGGCAGGAAATGGGGCTAGGAGAGGTCTGGGGTAGGAAAAATGATGAAGGCAGGCTAAGTACAGTCTATGCTTCTGAAAACACCAACTGGTTTCTGTCCCCTTAAATTATTTTCCTTCTCCCTTTTTCCTTTTATAATATTCTTGTACCAGAATCTATAACACAGGACTTTTGGTATTCCTGAGTTCTCAGATTCCCTGAGAACCGTGTGCTCGGACGCTAAACTCACAAACCACCTGCTATTAAAGCCATTTTTCATTTCTATAAATTACAGGTACCAAATGTAGTGAATTTGAAGAACTCATTTGTAAGTACCTATGAAATGAGATGTAGACAGTCAGGGACTCAGGTGCCATATGCCAAGTTTCACCCTCAAGCAAATTTCTCCAGAATGCATAAACCTTTGGAAATGGAGTTTATATTGAAAATGCTGACACCTTCTTTATGTAGTTTCTTTAAGGTGCTGTAAGTTGCTCACAGTTCATAAAAATACTGTAACCTGAAAAAATGTTAGGTATTGTACTTCTGAAGCCAGTTTTTTCTTTCCTCAGAGAATTATAAGAACTCCCAAAGTAATTAAATGGCTGTGATAGGAACAAAGTTCAAAGTGGCAAGCTGACCTTGCATCTCGAATGAGTTGACAGTCTTGATCTCGACAAGTATAAGTTCACGTTTGTGGCCGTGTGAACAGCTGCCAACAGGGCCTTGTTAATGAGTTCAAGGGTTGGGTCTCTGGATGGACCAGCGCATTTCATTCTTCCAAGGTCACCATTCGCATCTCTGACCCTGGTCAGTCCTCCCACCTCCTTCTCATTGTCCCATTTGCCTTCTCGCTCTCTCTCAGTCTCTCAAGGTTACGTTCTCTCACTTATTGTCATCAGCAAGCTCTAGACGTTTCATAGGATGAGTCACAGTGGTGCTTCCCAGCCCTTTTAAAGTCATGGCACACAGAGCAAAGATGTAGCTCACTGAGGAAAACACCGGCTACTTGAGAGCCGAGGGCTCCGCCTCTCAGCACCCCCGGGATCCATTCTGGGCATCCTCAGCAGAATGGCAGGGAATTTCTTGCTTACAAGACAGACTCAGGATCTTTTTAACTCACACTTCAAATGTATCACTTTGCAGATCTCAGGCAGGCAAGGAGATGGATACCTTTATGGTCTCTTAGCACCTGATACAGAAATTTTTAGGCCCCCCTTTTTTGAGAAAAATCTCAGAGTGCTGGGATTAGGAATATTGTCTGGCATCGAAGCTTCAGTACAGAGGGAAGTTACTGTACCTGAGAGGGAGACGAACCGCCCAGAGTGGGTGAGTAGCCAAAAAAGGTGAGGTTCTGCATGGGATGGTGGCAGAGAAGAAGTTCTGGAGAAACATTTCCAATGGGGATTTATCAACTCTTAACTTAGGGTACACAGTATAAAAATCCCCACTCAGTTCGCCAACAAACATTAGCACTTATGCTCCCTGTACCAGGGGTCTTGGCAGGTGGTTTAAGTTTACTCCTCTGAAAATTAGGTCATACAGCCTTCATCATGGGGGTGCTTTGAGGACTAGACACATAGCCCCTAGTAAACAAAGCATGATGCCTGGAACAGGCACACAGCTATCATTCAGAAAATAGCACACTTCTCTAAACAAATATTATTAGACTGTAGGCATCCTGGAGGCAGACTGGATTTTATTTATCTCCTCAACATTCCCATATAAGTCCATTCCTGATTCTACATTGTCCTTTTTTCAACAACATGGTGATTAGGTGCCGACAGAGCTGATAATAACTCCAGGCTGATCGACTAACTGATTTACTCTCCATCACCAGTGCTCTGCACAGTGCCTGACACATAGTTCTTGCTGAGTGTAATGAAAAGAACAGGTGGAGAAAAAACAGCTCTAGTCTTTTGAAAATGCTTCTTGAAATTAAAGTGAATATGAAGCTTTCCTTTTGAAACCCCAATCTGCTGTCTTTTGTTCTGACTCTGTCAACAAAAGAAAATAGCTGACTTCCTTCTTCGGGTAGAGCTATTTTTCACATACGCTCAGACTTCATTAATTCAGATAGCCAGAGGGATAAGATCATTCAGAATTACTGAATATTTTAAAGACCAATTTCTTAATACTTCCAAGTCCTTAGAGCAAGGGTCTGTGACCAAGACGAAGGACAACTCGTGGAATGGTGTTTTGTTGCCTTTCTCAGTCTCCCTGCC
Source organism: Ursus americanus (assembly GCF_024610735.1). Lineage (NCBI taxonomy): Eukaryota > Metazoa > Chordata > Mammalia > Carnivora > Ursidae > Ursus > Ursus americanus. The sequence continues at coordinate 15,416,126 of NC_142127.1, forward strand.
CATCCCCTTCCCGCAAAGCATCGCTAGACCGGAAGGTCTCAGGTCTAGAAGCCAGAGTGGCACCATCACCCTGGCCCCAATCCTCAGGGATTCTTGATGCCGTGCTGAGTGCTGGTGTCCCAAGTGAACATCAGTGCCCATAGTAGTAGAAGAACTAAGCTCGTACAGAGTCCCGTTCCTGGGGATCATTTGTAGTGAGTAAATGAGATTATTCGGTAACATCTTAGAAGGATTTACGCAAAATAGTGAGGTTTCTCTCTTTTAAAACAACTTGTTCTCTCAAGTGGATTGTTCCAAACTTGTTTTATACTCTTTCTTCAGACAGTACTGTTATCTTTAAAAATAGCTGCAGGGGGGAAAGTTTATTTCCAGCGCTGTTTCGGTTAATATAAATTTCCAAGTTGGTGGAATCTGAATTAGCAAGGAATTTTTGAGTGTTTGGAAAGTGCTGCTAATTTTCCCCTAGGCCTTCTCTTCCATGGATTAAAACGCCTCAAACTTTTTCTCACAGATCCTACCACACAAATCCGTGATCGCTTGAGTCTGTAAACCCAAACTCCTGGTAGTGTTAATGTATTTGTTCAAAGAGATTATTGGATAGGAGAGGCTTGAGAAAACCTGACTTGAGTTCTCAGAAGGAAGTGAAAAAAGAACAGGTGTCAGAGTTGGAAAGACAAGGCTTGAAGACTCGCGTGGTTACCTGCTGGCTGTGTGACAACGGGGTTTGAAAACTATTCTAAGCATGTACAATGACAGCTCATTTGTAATAAGCCTGGCACAGTGCTCGTGACAAAGCAGGGGCTCAATAAGTTTCCACACGTGGTTGTCAGGGAAAGGTGGGGGCTGCTAACATACACTGTCATGGAACCCACGGTAAACCAAACGTCCGTCTGGTTAGTATTCTACTGCAGCACCTGGGTCTATTTTACTGAACAACTACCTTGCGGTTATTTCCTAACCAATTACCTTTTGGCAACCCTTTCTTCGGGGGGTTAGCTGATTGTCATCATCAATAAGCAATTGTGAATACAGAGCAAAGTACTTGGAGTTGGTGGCAAGCTGCCTCATGCAGAGAAAAGATGGAGTCCATTCTCTCAAGAAATCCATTTTGGAGTTGGCACCCTGAAAAGCTTTTTAAAAAGCCTAAATGAATGATGTTTACTGATGTTCCTTCGCTCACAGACTTATTGCATTCTCAGGGGACATTTGCAAATTAGTAAGTCATCATTTTCAGTTAGCAAAGGTACAGCTCATCTACCCTAAAAAGTTGTACTTGCTCCTGTGCAATGATCTGCCCTGTCTTAGAGGTTCAAACAAACTACCTCAGTAACCATGGATTTTTTTTTTCCCTCTTCAACACTAATAAATCCTAGGAAAAGAGAAAATTTTAAAATCCAAATGGTTTTTTTACTTCAGTCATTTTCATCACATCTACAAGTTTCAGCCAATAAATGCAACGAGGACCCAATAGGATGCACCAGCCAGAAAGGGTGTTTGTATGGGTGTTAAAGATCCATGCCATATTACTAATTGGCATGCCTTCTTCTAATGCAAGTGGTCATGTAAATAAGTCTTTGTATGACTTCTCTCCAGGTTCCTAAACATCTTTAAGCTACGTGTGGTATTGGCACCAGAAACTTAAACCACAGATGGGAGAACAGATCTCTTTATTTGCACATCCTTCTCTTCATCTGTACGGCTGAAACAAGCTAAAAAAAATAAGCCTGTTGCCAAAGTCACATCAATTACATGTAGGTTATACATTCTAAGTTTACTCCGTGGCTTTCTCAAAGTAGTAAAAAACGACTATATTGGCTATTTATTCACAACCACTGGGTACCTTTGGCTGTGGCATTAAGATGACCTTCTGGAAGAGTAAATTCAATTTGATGGCTTTGGAATGCATGAGGATACTCAGCCTTTGAATTCCAAGTGGATTTAAGCTTTCTGAGACTTGAAAAGTGTATAGAAGAATGTAAATTTGTTTTCCGGTCCCCTGTGCTCCCTTTGATAGAAAGGAAGACCTGGATATTGGGGGTCTGGGACACTGCTACACAGAGAGTGAATATGAGAAAATCACAGGGAATTAACATGACAAAAAATTAAAGGGAAAAACCAGACCATGAAATGCCTTTGTAAAGATGAAGGACAGGTTATTTAAACCAATATAAAAAATATGCCACCTTAGGCTGGGTTGGTATCTGGTAAATAAATACTCCACATCTGATAGTAGCATCACATAAAATATTGTGCTGGGATGTGATTTAAGGATATCAGCTGGAAAAGGTGAGAAATGCGTGTCAAATGCCCATGTAGACCATGAATTCATAGAAACACTTCTTGTTTTTATTTACACATCCAGCTGGTAAAATCCGAGGGGGTAAAAAGCCCTCAAGTTTGCTGTACGATGTGTTTCTTCCTGTCAATGATGCTGAAACAACCTCTTCTAAGGTTTTGAGGGTGGCTTTTGGTCTAGTATTTTGGGATTCGTTATGCAAGTTTCTGAACCCTTTTTGATTCTACAAATGTTAATAATTATCTCTCTTCTCTTACCCCTCCAGACTGAAAAATCTTGAGATCCTCACATAACTCCTTCGTGTCATGCTTTGCTACTATGCTTGTCATGTGAGACAATGCCCAGCCTTGCATGCAATCTTTACTGTGATACAGAAGAGTAGTCTAACGTGACTAGTGTAGTTTAATAGCCAGCACTCGTTCAAACTGGTCAGCTGACCTAGGAACAGACCTGGATCCCAGACTTGGATCCCAAACATCCTATTTTGGGAGCTGTCGCTTTAGGTCAAAGAGTCCTTGATGATGAACACGCACACAGATCCCTCCCAACCCCCCACAAAGCAATGACTACCCTTTGACTACTTTCCTATCCATATGTCAAGTCTTCTTTTTTACTTTGATATTTTTCTAACTTAAACAACAAGACAAAACACAACACTGTACTCTCATTAGCAAAACTTGCTAGACTCCCATAAAAATGCAGAATCACAATGGCTCCAGCCCTGATCTATGATCACCATTTTTCTATGTGAAGAAATGTCAACTTATCTCTCCGTCTTGTTTCCTGTTATCCTTGTTCATTTTCTATCCATGACAAAATTACTCTATCCTCAACTTTTTTCCTCCCAATCTAATTATAATTTAGCTATTTGTTTGTATCTTCTTTCCAAATACTTTGGGCTGGTGCTTATGAAAGACATGTTAAAGATCTAAACAAATGATGTTTACTGATTCTCCTCTGTTCACAGACTTACAGCATTCTGAGATTACATTCCCAAATTAGTAAGTCATGATTTCCCCTTAGAGAAAGTACAGCATGTCTGTTCCAAAAGGTTATCCGTGTATCTGTTCAATGATCTACCTTCTCTCATGCATCCACTCCATCTCTATCTGTCCTGCCAAAAGGAAGTTAAACAATTATCTAGTGAATCTGATAGACATAGATGGCTATTACGAGTAATTTTGTCCCTCTAAATCTTTTTTACTCTATATCAGGTTTTCTGAATTGTATGGACTACTGCATCTTCTCTCCATTTCACCTGCCTGGATAACGTCTGCTTTGATAAAGCAACCGAGGGAGGGAGGAAAGAAAATAAATTGAGGGTAAGGTGCTGCAGGAAGAGATTCAAAACAGCTTGATTTGGCAAGAAGTGTATAAAAACAGAGAAGCAGGGGGAGCTTCAGATGTATCCACTTAGCAACAGATAAAAATTTATTAGGATGTTTACAATACGTCCTACGTATTATTATCCTAACTTTTTTATATTAAATTTTTACATGCTCTAAAATTTCAAATTATTTTTGTTTGTTCATATTACGGAAGTTATAGATATTTAATGAAAGTCTCCAGAAAGATAAAAATTTAAAGTTCATAGGTGTTCTTCTCCATTTGTCTTTATATTTAATCAGTCTCAATGATTTTTTTAAATTACATGCAATAAACCAGAAAGCCCCAGTCTTCATACCCCTAAACTTCTTCTTCTTTTTTTTTCTTCCAATATTCACTCTAACATGCCTTACTTGCTTGGTTCAGGATTTTAATTATTATAAGGTAATCTATTTTAAGTGAATATTTAAGGATCATATATTTTTCTTTTATGTGACTGCCGCTGAAATGTGGGTGAAGAGGAGGCTGAAGTTGATGTGAGCCTATCTTTCCATTTCAGCTGCTACTCTCCACTCACCAATATTCCATGGTTGTCTCTACAGGGAGATAATAAAGAAGTAATGAAATCCAGCAGACCAGTGGATATGGTTATAGGTAAAAATACAGAGAGATTTTTGCTTCTGTCCATTAAGGATTAACTGCAACAGGAATACACCTACTCTGTTAAACACTGTTTTCAGATATTGGACAGTAGGCAGCATAGAACTTGACCTCAGAGTCATGGGAAACAAATGAGGTGAGCCCTACAGTCTCCCCAGCCACCTTCTGATGACAGTTTCCAGACTGAAACACAGCGAGAAGGAACACGGAGCCTGCGGATCCTGTTGAACTGAAGAGATAAACAGATGCGTGTGTTCGTGGGGTAGGGTGGGGTGGGTATCAAGGTTGCTAGAATTGGCAGGGCTGTATATTGGAAAGAAAAGATAATAGCAGAGGTGTGCCTATAGTTTTTGGCTACATACTAATCTGAACATGCATGAGGTAAAATTCACGATATCAGAGAAACAATTACTATGAAGCACTAAATTAAATAATTTCTTGAGCTCACGTAGGCTGAAAGTAGTTTTTTCCCACCATTCAGGGAGGTTAGGCTTTCTAATATGTGGACTATAGGGTAGAGTTCTAAGAAGGGTCAAACCTTAGTAAGGAGGCTAAATTACAACTAGAATAAGGCTTCCCTGAACTTGTCAGAACAAAACTTAAGAGTAAGCCTCGAAAAAATAAAACTAATCTGCAAATACTTTAAAAGCACCCTAGAACAAAGTCCAAAATTTTGTATAGGAACACTGAAATCTAGCACTCAACAACATGAAATTTATAATCTCTGACATCCAGTCAGAAAGCACTAGGCATGCAAAAAACAGGAAAATATGATTCATCTTCAGGAGCAAAATCAGTCAAGAGAAACAGAAGTAACGAGAAATAATAAAATTATAACAAAGAACCTTAAAATACAGTAGATATTGGGGCATCTGGGTGACTCAGTTGGTTAAGTGACTGCTTTTGGCTCAGGTCATGATCTCAGGGTCCTGGGATCGAGTCCCACATCTGGCTCCCTGCTCAACGGGGAGTCTGCTTCTCCCTCTGTGTCTCATCCCCGGCTTGTGCTATCTCTCTCGGTCATTCTCTCTCAAATAAATAAATAAAATCTTTTAAAAAATATTGTAGATATTATAAATATGTACAAAGATAGAAAGTAAGACTTGAACTTAATTACGAGATATTAGAATAACAAAAATACCCAAATGAATATCATAGACAGGAAAAGAGCCTATTTAAATGGAAAAAAAACACACTGTATAGGATTAATAATGGATTGGCAGGGATATCAGATAATAGGTCAGCAGAAATATCAGATATAGCAGGAAAAACCAGGGACTTGGAGACATAAGGATATAACTGATTCAAAATAAAGTATATAGAGAAAAAAGACTTACAGGAATAAACAGAGCATCAGTGACCTTCGAGTCAATATGAAATAGTTTAAATATGTGTAATTGGAGTTCCAGAAGAAAAAAAAAAAGAGAAGAAAAATTATGTGACAGAATAACCAAAAATGTACCATATTTGATAAAAACTATAACCCCAAATCTAAGAGACTCATTGAATTCCAACCAGAACCAACATGGAGAAAACGCATTCAGGCACATCATAATTAAGTTGCTAAATATCAATGATAAAGACAAATCTTAAAAGCAACTGACAATAGGACGCCTGGGTGGCTCAGTCAGTTAAGCGGCTACCTTCAGCTCAGGTCATGATCCCAGGGTCCTGGGATCAAGTCCCACATTGGGCTCCTTGCTCAGCAGGGAGCATGCATCTCCCTCTGCCTGCAGCTTCCCCCTGCTTGTACTCTCTCTCTGTATCAGATAAATAAAATAAAATCTTAAAAAAAAAAAAAAGCAACTGAGAATAAAGATACTTTACAGAAGAATAATGACGAAACTGACATCAGACTTCATGTCAGGCACTACATAATCCAGAAGAGAGTAGATAAACATCTTTAAAGTGCTGAGTGGAAAATAAAAACCAAAACCTATTAACCTTATAAAATTAACTCCAATTAAGCAACTTTTCAATTATTTTAAAAATCAAAGAAAAAAAATACTTTTAAAAACAAACAAGAACTGAGGGGTGCCTTAATGGCTCAGTTAAGTGGCTGACTCTTGATTTTGGCTTATGTCATGATCTCAGGGTTCTGAGATCGAGCTCCGCATAAGGCTCCTCACTCAGTGGGGAGTCTGCTGGAGGATTCTCTCTCTCTCTCTCTCCCTCTGCCCCTCCCTCTGCTCATGCTCTCTCTCTCTCCCTCAAATAAACAAACCTTAAAAAAAAAAAAAAGAGCTGAGAGAACTTATTGCCAGAGGAGTTTTAATGTAAGAAATATTAAGTGTATTTTCACAGGCCGATAGAAAATGGGTATCAGGTAGAAATATAGATGTGAAGTAAAGAGCACCAGAAATGGTAAATACAGGTTATAATATAAAATATATTTTTATTTTTTAATCTTTTTAAAAAATCAGTAACTAAAGCAAATGCAAGAGTATACTGCAAGGTTTCTCACATAGGCAGACATAAAATATAACAATAGTATAAAGGATGGGAGAGGTTATATGAAAGTAATCTCTTACATTATCTAAGATAGATAGCGCTAAAGTAAAGAGGTAATTAGACTACATTTAAACATTAGATCAATCACTAAGGGGTACAGCTAATACTCTGCAAGTGGAGATAAAGGGGAATCATAAAAAAATAATTCAAAATGCAGAAAAAAAGGCAAAAATATGAAATAGAGAGGGGATAAGTAGAAAGTTACATATCGGGATGGGAGTTTAAGCCCAACCATTTAGATAATCACATTAAATGTAAATGGCTTAAACATGTCATTAGAAGGCTGAATTTGTCAGATTTGATTACAAAAAAAAAAAGCAATTACATGCTGTTTATGAGAAACCCATTTTAAATATGTCCATGGATCAGAAGATTCAATATTATTCAATTCTCTCCAAGTTGATTTATAACCCAGGCGATCCTAATCAAAACACTACCAGTCTTTCTTATAGACATTGACAAACTGATTCTACGAGTATTTGGGAAATACAAACATTTTTTTAAAAAGTGAAACAATGTCAGGACTGATGTTACTTAAATTGTACTGGGTTATATACTAATCAAGAGAATGTGGTTTGGATGAGGATTTGCATATAGTTCAGTGGAAAAGAACAGACATTCCAGAAATAGACTCACACATATACTGTCACTTGTCAAAGTTGACAAGATAATTTAATGGGGGAAAGATAATGTTTGGACAAAATGTACTAGAAACATTGAATATTCTTATGGAGAATAATGAACCTCACCTCTTTCTTCAAACTGTATACAAAAACTAATGCACAGACTAAAACATAAGAGCTAAAATTGTAAAAATTCTAGAAGAAAACAGAGATTATCTCTGCCTTTGATCAGGTAACAGTTTCTTAAATAGAGCTCAAAAGCAAAAATCACAAAAGAAAAAAAATGACACATTAGATGATAAAAAAAACCTTCCTCTTCAAAGACACTACAAAGAAAATTAAAAGGCAAACGACAAGCTGCAAGAAAACAGCAGAAAGTATATCTAATAAAGGGTTTGGATCCAGAATAAAAATAACTCTTATAACTCAATAATAACAGAAAAAGCAGTTCAGTACAAAATTGAGCAAAAGTTTGAAAGCCTGTGTCACCAAAGAAGGCACGTGGATGTCAAATAAACATAGGAAAGGATGTCCAACATCATCAGTCATTAGGGGGATGCAAATTAAATCACAGTGAGATACCCCTCCACTCCCATAAAAATGGCGAAAACTAATAAATGTTGATGAGAATGTGGAGCAAGAAGAACTCTCCTACATTGGTCATAGGATCACAGAATGGTAAAACCACTCCGGAAAACAGTTTGATAGTTTCTTGTAAAGTTAAACATACACTCATCATGTGACCCAGAAATAACACACTTGCCCAAGAGAAAAGAATATATACGTCCACCCAAAGACTCCTACACAAATGTTAAGAGCAGCTTTGTGCATCATAGGTCAAACTAGAAATGAGCAAAAATGTTCATTGGCTAGTGACTAGATAAACAGATTATGGTATATTCAGACAATGAAATACCAATTGGTAATGAACAGAAACAAAAACACAACTGTGAATACATATAATGTGGATGTTTCTCAAAAGCATTTGCACTAATTAAAAGAGGCAAACCCCAAATACTATATGATTGGTTCCATTTACATTAAATTCTAGCAAAGGTAAACCTGTAGTGATAGAAACAAATTGGTGGTTGTCTGGGACTAGTGGTCTTGAGAGTGGATCTCATGCAAAGGAGCATAAGAGAATATTTTGGGGTGATGAAAATGGTATAGATCTTTTTTAAGAAAACATATCTATTTATGTAAGTAAGTAATCACTACACTCAACATGGGGCTCGAACTCATGACCCTGAGATCAAGAGTCTCATGGTCTTCTGACTGAGCCAGCCAGGCACCCAGAAAATGATCTATGTCTTGACTGTGGTGGTGGTTACACAGTTTGATACATTAATCAAAACTCATGGAACAGTATATTTAGAAAGGGTATATTTTGTTGTATGTAAGTTATACTTCAATATACCTGGTCCTAAATACCATATGCCCAGTTGGCTAATAGAATCCAAATGAAACCCACTGAAATCCAAAAGTGCAATCCTGACTGAACATGGCTGAACAGAGGAACTGGGCTTTCCCCAGGTATAACCTCGAATTCTCCTTAGAGGAATCTGAATGTGATTCTGGGAAGGAAGTGTCTTCAGGGGTCCCCAGGGAGCACAACTGGGGCTATTCCTTAATCCCAGATCAGGCAGCACACAAGGGGCTTCGTTTACTCCTTTATCGGTTCAACTATCCCAGCTAGTAGCTACTATTAGCCCCATTTGACAGAGGAGGAAAGCAAAGCTCGGAGAAGAAAAGGGTCACCTGACAGTGCCAGTCCGACTCCAAAGTTCAGGCTCATTCTATTCATTAACCTGACTCCTAGTCGGGGTGGAGATCCCCAGTACCAGCCAGCCTGCCAGGGACTCTATAGGCCAGTACTTCTCTCGCTTGGGCGTACACAGACCCCTGGATTCTCTGGCTATGTGCCCGACTCTCCTCTGCAAAGAGGGTCTTAAATAGGAACCAGAGCCTCTAAACGGACATGCCCTGTGGAAATGCATTTGACCTTCATCATACCTCATCTTTCTGCAGCTTAACAACAGTTGCGGTTTGCTTACTACAGGGTAAAAGCTTTACTTGCATCAGATCATGATAAAATATGGGGGCGCCTGGGTGGCTCAGTCGTTAAGCGTCTGCCTTCGGCTCAGGGCGTGATCCCAGCGTTCTGGGATCGAGCCCCACGTCAGGCTCTTCCGCTGGGAGCTTGCTTCTTTCTCTCCCACTCCCCCTGCTTGTGTTCCCTCTCTCGCTGGCTGTCTCTCTCTCTGTTAAATAAATAAATAAAATCTTTAAAAAAAAAATATGCAGTGGACACATTTTACATACAAGGAAATGGAGATTTAAGAAGGTAAATAAAGTTGCCCCTGGTCATAGAGCTACAAGTAGGAGAGCTAGGATTTGGAGCAAGTCCTATACAAACTGCAAAGCTCACAGGGCTGACGGCTACATGCTTCTAGTATTGCCTTCTGTCCTGTGTTTGCCGAGCACTCTGAATCAGTAAGGATGTTTCGGGTGGAAAGTCACACATTAAACAGTAAGGCTGCATCAGCTCATGGTCTAGAAGCAGAGCAAGCTTCAGGGCTGCCTTAATCTAGGGCCTCCGTCCCATGCGTCAGCGCTGGCTCCATGTCAGTAGGAGCTGGTGCTAGCAGCTTCATATCCGTCAGCTGTATACTCCCAAGTCTGGAGGGAAAGAGAAGCTGGCTCTTCTTGTGATTTCTCTCTGCATCTCCCACCACCCTGTCCCCTGAAAATTAGCCAAATGAGGTCACAAGTTTATTCCTGGACCAACCCATGTCGCTTGGGGGCAGCCATTCATTGACTGGCACAGGGCCTAGCTTCCCAGACTAATTGCTTGCAGGGAAAATTACCATAAGTGTCCTAATAACATTGTACCCTTGACGTGGAAACGAATATTGGGAAGTCAACCATAATGTCTGCTATATTCTTTCTTAGTCGTTATTTCAACTGAATCTTATAGCAACACTATGCCTCAGTGGTAATCTCCATTTTAGAGATGAGAACACAAACAGGCGGCCTGTATCTCTCAGGAAACAAGTACACATGCGGCAGCCAGGATTCAAAGTCAGGTCTTCTCACTCCAAGTCAACAGCTCTTTCTACTACTTGGACAACTACTGTGATCATCCCCCACTTTTCCTCTTCAGACCAAATTCCAAGATGTTGCTGAGAAGATACTCATCTTTGAGCTTTGGTCTTCTGATATTTATCTTCTTTTTTTCTAATTCAATAACTACCCCATTATGGACTCCAATAAGGTATTTATAACCAAGTGGGGAGGCTTTTTTTTTTCCAGGACTTTCTTTTCAATGAGGCTTTGTAGGTATCATTTAAAATAAATACATAGTCTGATAAACCTTAAAACCTATTTAGTGTGATGCAGACTTTCTTCTCTTTTCTCTCTTCAATCTCAATTTCTAAATAACCTCATGTTCAAAAAGACTGTCCTTTTCAAATTATTTTTCCACATCTACCATCAACACACTATCAAACCATACCCCCAGGCCTCTGGCTGTCACCAGCTGTATACATTCTCCATAAGAGACCCAAAGAGAAGGTTCTGGCCTTTGGGCTTTTAATATAAGAGTTTCATAAAGATAGTCTCTTTTTCCTTAAAAAGATGAATGAGAGAAATAGGATGTGGGAAAAAAAAAACCAAAACCCAAATATCTGCTTAGCTACATAGGGCATTGTTTCAACTAGAGTTCCGTCGGAAATGGGGAAAGAGAACTGGCTGCTGGATGATTGTGGCTTCAGTATCTAGTAGAGCCCCTGGTAAAAGGAATCCCTTGTACCTCGGGCCCATCTTACATCTAAGATGTGCTGCCATGAACTTGATCCTTTGACTTTCCTGACAATCATGTGCTGAGTTGGGGAAGGCAGCAGCCAGTATATCCAATTTATAGATAGAGACACCCAGGCAACAATCTGCTTAATTAATAAGGGACAAAACTGTAACGGAAATTTAGGTATACTGCTTCCAGGTTCAGTGCTGCTCATGCTACATTATTTGGATTTCTGCAAAGTTAGGGAAGTGGTATGAAAGATATGAAGGCTCAGGAATTAGGTTAGCACCTCTGACTCTGGATTTTAAGTTTGAATCTTACATATTTTTGGCCCTTCTTTGGTGTTCAGGAAAAGTAAACAAGACTTGACAGAAAATATGATGAGAAGCTGCAATCATCTTGGGTCATATATTTTTTGACCCAAGGCCAATATATAAAAATTCAAAAGATGTTATCAAGAATATATGTTGGTACCATCTAGGGCAACTGTCATAACATGGCCTTCCAACAGACATATATTATCATCGCACGTTGAATCATATTGAATGTGCTACTGATTCTTTAGACCACGTGTCTCTCTCTCTCTGCAAGACCAGAGGAAAGAGAGAAAAGAGGCATCAAGGAAGACTCTTGTTTTTCTAAATGTGAAGAATTGGGAGTAATGGGGGAAGGCCTTTCAAATACAGAGCCGAGTTAGAGCATGGGTAAAAGATCATAATGGGGAAGCGACAATGGTGAGGAGGAGGAGACGATGAGGTTGAATGGAATCATGATGTTGGAGGCCATACTGAGACATCCGGAGCCAAGCTTGAGATTTTTTTGTAAACGGAGTCGCTGGAGGAGCAGAAAGAAAAGCCACAACAGGAGTGTTATCGAAGGTGGGGTTACAGAGGGAGCCGAGGACAGCTGAAAGAACATTAGGAAATAAAGGCTGGAAATGTCTCTGGCAAACTCAAACAAGTCATAGGACACTTAGTTGGTCCTCAGGCCCTCCCTCTCCCCAGCAAATTGGGAAAAGGTCAGGGATGGAGCAGAGTAAGGAGAATAAGGCAGCAGCTGAGTGACTCTTTCTGTGGGATCCTGAGGACTGTGGCAGAGTAGAATGTGCTAGTGATAGCTAAGTCTGCTTAAGCGTGCAGGGGAAGGAGCAGCTTTACTCTGGATGACACAGCTCACCCCATTTGTTTCTGAAGAACCCCTCTCAGCTTCTATTCCACATGCCTGCAGAACATCACCCTATAGGCAGAGTTTATTATCCTTGTAAATACAGACTCACTAGTGGGGTAGGGCTTATTGTGAAGCAAGGCACGTGCCCCACGCCTGTGTCTGATCCTTCTCCTAGACCCATCATGCCGGGACACTGCACTCAACTTGGCAGGGCTCACATGCTTGATGCAAAATCTGGCTGCATTCAAGGACCCCTGTGCGATTCAGGAAGCAGGAGCACATACGTGGATGTGACTAAGGTGTCGCTGTCTTGTTAAGAGGTCGGTGAACAATAGGGATTTCTCACTCCATGGGCTGCGGATTGCTCTTCTGTCTGGCAGGTTCATTACAACACTCTATACAAGTTATATCTATAAAGGCAGACCTAGCGCAAAGTCAGCACAGCCCCTCACCCACCATGGAATACTGGACATGCTGGCTGGAGGGGAGGAAGGCCACTTAACCCTGCTCCCTGGCAGCCCAGTGTTCTTGTAGAGCAGAGCAACATGCAAATTGCATGGTGGACTAATTGCATCCACGACCCTGGTGAGTCAGCATGATTATTCACATGGAAAGCAGCTCCCACTGGTTTCAGCAGGAGCATCTCATGAACACCTGAAATCATCATTTTTGTCTTCAGAGGAGCTTTGCTCTAAAACACAAATTCTGTCTACTAGGGATCTATTACGGTGTAATGAATAAATGTCATGCACGTGCATGCAGATTTCCAGGGGCCTTCGGCCCTTTGCTCGTGCACGGGCCTCTTGAGTCTTTGCTCCCGTTAGGGTGAGGGGAGCTCCTCGGCAGAGGGTTCACACCTCTATGAGGAAGTTCACATCTTACAGACATCTGAATGAGTCCTGAGTCCAGATTCAGTTGAAGAAAAAATGTCTAGCTTTGTTTGCTCCTGTAAAACTGGACTGCTAACCTGAAGGGCTCTCAAAAACTGGGGGCCACTAGGGCCACCTGCTCTACTGTTTTACATAAATGGTGATGATATAGGCTGTCTGATATTTGACGCCTGGCATCTGCAGTCTCCTCAACCCCTACCCCATTTATAGGATAAGTTCACCTGCTCATTCTTCCTTGGCCTGGGTGAAGCAAATTGAAATCTGTAGTCATCTGCACAGATGACAGCCATTCAACTCCCTCTAACTAGCAGATATTCTAATCATTCTGTTAAAATCTAATTACATGTAATTGTATTAGGTTTCTATAGAGAAACAGAACCCGTAGTGTGCGTGTGTGTGTTATAAGGAATTGGCTGGCAAGTCCCAAAGTCTGCAGGGAGAGTAGGCAGGCTGGAGACCCAGGAGAGCTAATGGTTTAGTTCCACTCTACGTCCTAAGGCCTGAGAACCAGGACAGCTGTCAGTGGGGTTCCAGTGCGAAGACCAGCAAGCTTGAGACCCAGGAAGAGTTATTATTTCAGTCATTTCTAGTCAGAAAGCAGGGAAAACCTCACATCCCAGCTCTGAGGCAGTTAGGTTAGAAGGAGAATTCTCTCTTACTTTGGGCAGGGCCAGTCTCTTTTTTCTGTTTGAGTCTTCAGCTAATGGATGAAGCCCACTACATTGAGAAGGGCAATCTGCTTTACTCAGCCTGCCAATTTAAATGTTAATCTTATCCAAAAACATCCTCACACAAACATCCAGAATATGTATGTCTGGGCACCCTGTGGCCCAGTGAAGTTGACATACAAAATTCACCATCACCGTTATTAAGGAGCTGTTGTTTGTGGCACACAGTAACGATTAGAAAGCCAAATGCGTGTGGGGGGGCATTTTCTAATTAAAAAATAATTTTTATACCCCCTTCAAATGAACACATGCAAGATGGCCTACATAAGATGAGCTCAATGGAAGCTATCCTGCTAATACCCCCACCCCCCACTCCAAACTTTGAGAGACATCGCTGTTACTTAGGAAAGAAATTATTGTTTTAAAACTGCCTTCCCAACATTTTCCTGATGTAGACTTCTCAAACCTTATGGAAATAGAGAATAATTCTAAGACCTCTTCCCGGTTGATGTAAATGAGGCACGTGGGGGAAGAAATGGCTTGTCTAGCATCATCATGTTTGGAAAATGAATGTGTCTGGATTTTAAGAATGCAGGATCGCAAATCCCCCCATCCCCTTTTAAAAGGAGTATAGTGGAACTTTCATATGCAGAAAATGATGGCTACCTTGGTGATTAAAGAAATGACTAAAAAGCAGGTAGAAAGCAAAGGGTTTAGGGGATATTACTTTTAAAGAGGGGGGTCTTCAGTAGCTGTGCCTTCAACAAAGCAGCTCACTTTCCGAGACACCTGGTGCTGGCCTGGGGGTACCAGGAGATCCCCCGGTGTCTGCCCAGCGTGCTGGCAGTTGCTGGCCCATCCACCTCCTGGAGACTTACTACTTGAGTGTGCCCCCGCTGAACTTCCAATTTGCCGGTAGCTGCATCTCTTTGCCTCAAGGTAACAGCCCCAGAATCAGCCCTTGACTACTCAGTGATGGGAGGTGGTGATGAACACCCAGCTCCCTCACTTCTCAGGTGGGGAAACTCTGAGACTTGGGTGCTACACCCTTGAGTTTTTCTGAGGTTAAGCTTCTGCCACCCATAGTGGTAACCAGGTAACCAGCATGTGTGTGTGTGACCTGTGTAGTGTGACCTGTGCCCTACAGTCGCCATTTTGGAATGCGTAACAACTTTTGGACAAGGGGCCCTGCATTTTATTTTACACCGGGCTATGGGAATTCTGTGGCCAGTCCTCGTGGGAGCTGGCATGAGAACCCGCTTTTCATTGGCTGGTCTACCTCCCCTATCTGACTTCTCCTACTAGTTGTTCCTGGACTTCCTGATAATTGACTTGTCCTTAAATCCTTTTTCACAGGGCCTCCTTCTGGGAGACCCCCAAACTAAACTGTTGCAAATGTTATTGGAATCCTGAAAAACACTATAAAGAAATAACAACAGCCATCTTACTAGTTTTTAAAAATAAAACAATAATGCACATGGGCTTAAAACTGACTAAAAATAGTGTAGCGATTATATAAGCGGTCATTACCACCCCATATTGAAATAGCTGCGGAGGTTTTGTAAGGAAGTAAGACCCCTCTAAGCTTCCTGACTTCTCTGCAGCACAGACCAAGTGCCCAGGTGAATCCAGCATGCAAATATCTCACTGAAGAAGTAGGCCAATAACTAGCAGCAGAGCTGGCATTTAAACAGTGGCTGTGCACGCCATCTGTTTTAAAGAAATTATTTGTCTTTGCCAGCATGTCACGAAGAATAAGTTCACATAATTTAGGAACTACTAAGGCATATAAATTCTTGATTATTTACAATGACAGGATTATCTACAGCCATCAAGTTTCTTTTGGTAATGTCCAAAATAATTTCTTTAAAAAGGGTCAGGGAACTTGACCTACGGAGGAACATATTGGAAGATTCCATCCGCAACTAAAGTTTAAGAAAGAGATGTGAATCAGATCGACTGAGCTCACCAAATCCAGAGCTGCACAGTGTCTGTGTTTATCCAGCACAGTGTCTGGAATGGAGTCAGTGTCTCATAAATCATTAGGAACTGATGGAACTTGGTTCATGGCTGTGCCTTGAGGTTTGGGTACCAGAAAATGAAATTGCTTCACCCTTCCCAGTGAAGAAGCTCTAGGTTTGCCCATTAGCCCTTTCTAACAAAATGGAATTTATCAAATGGATGTAAAACCAGTGCATGAGGACTCAGGGAGAGAAAGAGGCTTGGGTGGGACACTGCCCGTGACTGGTGTTTGTGGGTTAGGTCCGTCGGCAGCGTGTAGGGGATGCAATGCTTGAGAAATGGCTGGAGAAAGAGAAAGCTGTCTTAGACCTTTCTCTCCATGTGTGAGATGTACATCCGGGAACTTCTACGACCAAATCCAATCACTCTTAAGTCCCTTTAGTTTTCAGTAAGAATCCTGTCACCACCTTGCGGTGAATTATAGACAGGAAACCTCACTGTGACTCATTTTCCTCATTGTTCAGAAACAGGATATCCAGATTACTCGTTTTGCAACAATGGACAGATACCTGACTACTTTTCTCACCTTTCTCTTGGTACACAAGCTTTAGTGCAGTTTGATGGTTAAATGCAGCTGTCCCCAGAAAGGCTAGGCTTTTTAGGCTGCTCACTGGATAAATAATCAGGACAAAGGGGGTAAGAGGTTATATAAACCCATTTTGAAAATATTTTAAAATTCAAGAGTTTGTCCTGACCAGTTTCTGAACATGGTGCATCTTTCTGATTAAGTTGTATAAAAACATTTTTTGGTGAAAATTCTTTTGTCCCTCTTACATACAACAAGTCTAGACAAAAAATCTCAGTAAGAATTTCTGGATGAAAAAAAGGTAAAGTTTCGATTACTAACTGGAACACACTGATTTTGTACCAATGGGGAAAAACAAAGCCCCAGTGTCTGGGGGAGATGTGGGGGTGAGGTGGGAAGGGAATTATCTTTTTTTCAGAAGCTTTCCCTCTTTCCTGAATGAAAACTCCCCATGCTACCTTTCCAAGCTGCTGCGAGGACCTTGAATTCAAACTGACTGCTGAGCCTATGATCACACCTGACAGCATCAATCACAAGACAGCGAAGGTGGCCCAGCTCCTGTATTTTCCACATAGGACACTTATGAATGTCATCTACACTCATGACATTGACGATGATGCTGATGCCATGGACAAGTAGAGCTGTTTGGAGTTGAATGCCGTATCCCTGAAACCAAGGACTAACCTGAATTATTTCTGACTAGATTGGGAGTCATAGGGTTAGAAGCTCCATGGTGGGCAGCCATATTGGGGGCCCATTAACCCATACATCTGGACTAATGTTTGTCCTGTCTGGAGTACCTTAACGATTGTAAAGTCTTTGTGTGTGTCCACAAGTACCATGGACTGTCCATGGGAATGACACTGTCAGTGATTACCATGACACGATCTCAGGCCTAGATGGAAGCATTCAGGTCAGCTTCAAATGAATCAAGAACCTCTGAATTACTGAAGTCAACAGTTTAGTCTCATACTGCTGTATGGAGTCCTACTGATAGTAATTTTGCTGTAAAGATGTTCTGGACAAGAGCCAAGGTGACAGATTGTGAAGAAAAGAGTCATCATAGCAGGTCTGCAAAGGCTTACCTTTAGCAAGGCCTGACTGCAAGCCTGGCCCTTCCCTAGCACCTGGGAACATGGATTTCAAGAGGGTTCCCACCACGCCGATAAGAGTGGCCCAATGTGCCTAAATTGTTCATATAAACAATGTGGTTTTTGCTGAACACATGCTTTCCTTTGGGGAATATGGGATTTTAATATGTGCTAGGCAAGATGGTACCTGTGAGACCATCCCCCAGTAAAACCCTGGGCTCTGAGTCTCTAGTGAGCTTCTCAGGTAGATAACATTTCGCATGTGTTGTCCTAACTTGGTGGTGGGGGAACCTAGCATGTCCTATGTGACTCCACTGGATGAGGACCCTTCGAAGCCTGTGCCTCATTACCTCCTGATGCTGCCCCATGTGACGTTTCCCTTTGCTGATTTTGCTTTGCATCCTTCACTGTAATAAATCATTGCCATGAGTACAACTTAAAAAAAAAAGCAAGAAAGATGATATCCATAGCTACCTACACCTTACCCATACCCATCTTAATAATAACTGCGCTAACAATGAAGACCAACAAGTGAGTTCTTGCTAGTCCCTGGCATAGCTGTCAAGCACGCATCTGCAAAAAAGCTCATTTCATGCTCATAACAATACTTCAAGGTAAGTCCTTCTGTTATCTCCATTTGGCAGATGAGGGAATGGAGGCTTAGAGAGATTCAGGAGCTTGCTCAAGATCACAGCATCTGTTAGGTGGCAACGTGGAATGGTGGAATCAGGAGCAAAGGTCTGTGCAACTGCAAACCCCTGGCTGGGAGGTTGTTGAGGGGATCCGTGGAAGCAGTCTAAAAAAATGTGAAACTTTAGGTAAATGCATGATGATGACTAAGTCTGGCCCAGAAATCGTTGAATACGTTTTGCCAATTTCTACTTGACTCAGATCCTGTGACTGAAACCCCGTCTTCCCGCAGATTCATGAGAAGTGGGAACTTGACGTGGTCAGGCATCTTGAAATTCAGGGATACCTCCACTCCCTCAAACAGTATTAGAAGTTGGGCCAGGAACAACAACAACAACAAAAACCCCAAAACATGAGAGAATATCTAAACTGAGCCCTTTATCTGATGACTGAGGAAACAGAGACGCAGCATTTTGCACTAAGTCATAAAATCCCAAACTGAGCTTTGGACCCTGATTCCATTCATTCCTCAGGACACTGCCTCCTCCTTGCCACTTTTCTTGTTTTAAAATCGGAGTCAATTGTAACCCAGAATCTGAGAAGTGCTTTCATTTTTTAAAATTATGAGTTACATAGGAAAGAGACTGTCTTGAAGCCAAATCAAACACAAATACTTTTGACATCAGGGAAACATTCCGAAGACTGGGTCAGTGGTGAGGAGAAATAACACCCTTGGAAATGCAATCCCCTCATGCAGAAGCAGGACAGCCAATGCCCACTCCAAATGTGTTCTTATACACATAGGATTCCTTCCAAATGGGCTCCGAAGGCAGAACACAGGGCCGAGTTTCAAATGGGCAGAAAGTCACCTTAAAGCATATTTCCCCTCCGTTTGGGAGTTGACACAATCGAGTTACAGACAGAGACTGTTTATCAAGGTGGCATGAAAGTCTCTCTTCAAATTCCTCCTGCTTTTATAATCAAACAATAACATCTCCAGAGTATAGGTTTTAGCTAGAGCAGAAACATATTGGAAATTGATTCAATGCTGCTGGCTTGGCTGTGACAATGGTTCATAACCTGGTAACCTCTCAGTTTGTTCTTCTCCCTTCCTGAAAAGCTTTTAGCTGTGCCAGGGCGGCAAACCGAAGATAAAGCAAACATCATCCTTTTATCTGCTTGTGTGCTTGCTAAATGACTCTTCTCAAATTCTATCAATGGGCTGATGGAAGAAATTAACACTGACATTGATAAGTTCTTTTCTCAGGCACCACCGTTTTCACAAATGAGGGCTTTTCTTTCAAACAGTTAAGCCCTACTTGCATATGTATGACTCATTAAAAAGTGCTCCAAAAGGCTCCAAGTTGTAACAGATTCACGGAGATGCTTTCCATTCTCTACATCCTATTCTCTTCTCTAGGATGTCTCCTGAGTATGGATTTGTTCAAGTCAAGAGCACCCTGTTCCCAAGATCACGTTTCCTCCTTTCTTCCTTAGTTGCGTATTTTAACACACAGCTCAATTTTCATCTCTACAGTATGCCATAGCCCTCACCCGATCTATCATTCTGGCACTCTATAGCTCCTTTGCTCTAAGGTATTTGCTCCAATGTGCCAGACTTAATGAACATATCACTGGGATTCCCGGTGGACGGAGTGTGCAGATAACCTTAATTGAGGTGGTTTTTCATTAGGTATATAAGGTTGAGTTCTTACTGGAGGGACAGTGCCTTCCAAGCTTCTGAAAAGCTATAAATTCCTCCCTGGAAAGCTTTTTTCTTTCTTTCTTTCTCCTTTCTTCCTTTCTTTCTTTCTTCCTTTCTTTCTTTCTTTCTTTCTTTCTTTCTTTCTTTCTTTCTTTCTTTCTTTCTTTCTCTCTCCTTCCTTCCTTCTTTCCTTCCTTTTTCCTTCCTCCCTTCCTTCCTTCCTTCCTTCCTTCCTTCCTTCCTTCCTTCCTTCCTTCCTTCCTTCCTTCCTCTCTCCTTCCTTCCCTCCCTCCCTCCCTCCCCTCCTTCCTTCTTCCTTCCTCTCAAATCACTGTTACTCCTCAGTCACTAGTTTTTCATTCCCTTCATGGGAATAGTTTAGAAACGCTGGCTTTAACAACACTTAGGGCATGAACAGTTGAGTCGATTCATAATGTGTGGTCAACTCAGAATTATCTGTGGTAACATGGAAGAGAAAAAGATAAAACTTTAAGAGTTGCCCACAATCTCTGTTTCTAACTTCTGACACCTGATGGGCTTCAGAATTGATGATGGGTAACTCTCTATGGGTGGTCGGGGCTGCCTTTCCTTCCTCCCCTCTCCTTCTTCTCCTGGCCAGTCTCTCCTCTGAAGATGGCAATGGGCCAGCCAAATGGTAGGTGGGAATGGAGCGGGGTGAGGAATGTGTGGCACAGATCAGAAGGATAAACGGATGGCCCATTCAGCCCACAGACACCCTTGCCAAAATATATTTGTGTTTTGCTTTGGAGGGTACTTTAACTTTTATCTTTTTTTAAAAAAATTGTGAAACATACTATAAATACAGGAGTGTATACAACAAATAAATTCATTTAAATAATCACCATGAAAGAACACCCATAACCCCCCTTAATAACATAAACAGTGTTTTTAAGTCACTCTTGTGCTCCTCTTTGGTCTCCTTCTCTGGGTACTACCATAGGGCAACCACATTGTTGTTGAATTTCATGTTACTCGTCAACTTTCTATGTTATTTTTGTTTCTGCTTATGATGTAAACATTTATTACTGTGGATACTAGTCAAAAAAGTTGAAAAGACATGGCCCTTCAAAACCTCTTGGCAAGTATATCAGGGACTATATGCCACAGTGACCATAGCAGCATTGTCGTAATAGCAAAAAATAGAAACCAACTCAAATGTTCATCAACAGTAGAAAGGATACATTTTGTTACATCTATGCTATGGAATACTGTACAGCAGTGAAAATTAAAGAACAGCAGCTGCATGCACCATCATAGGTTCCTCGCAGAAATAATGTTGATTAAAAATGCCAAATGCATACTAAAAGACTATATACATACATACGTATGTACGTATATGTGTGTGTATGCACACACGCACACATACGTGATTTCTCTATACATTCATCTGTTGATAGGCACTTAGATTATTTCCATATCTTGGCTATTGGGAAGAATGTGGCAATGAATGTGGATGTGCAGATATCTCTTTGAGATAGTGATTTTATTTTCAAATAGAGGTATCCTACAATCCAGCAATCCCACCTCTGGGTATATATCCAAAGGAAATAAAATCACAATCCTAATGTATAGATTTCCTTTTATTTATCTTGCTTGCAACAATTTGGTGCTGAAATTGAGGACTGGTAACTTTCCTTAATTCTGCAAATTCTTAGTCATTAATTCTTTGAATATTATGTTTACCCTGTTCATTCCATTCCCTTCCTCAGGAGCTACAATTAGATACATGTGGATTTTATCACCTCCTACTTAATTATTTTTCCCTCTCTTTCATTTATCCACCCCCTTGATTCTCTGTGACACATTTTCTGTAATTGTTCAACTCTTTCAGTTGAGTAATGCTCTCATCAGTGGTAATCAATACTAACAGCTTTTAATTTTTTGAAGTTCTATTGTATTCTTTTTTGATATCGGACTGTTCATTTGTTCCTTTGTTAACGTTCATTTCCACTTGTGTTTACTTTAAATACATTAATTATTTTTATTTTATATTCTCTCTTGGATAATTTCCAATTCTGTAGTCTTTGCAGGACTTATTCTATAGCTTGCCTTTTTCTTTTCTTTTTTTTTTCCTGCCACTTGCTAATGAAGTCATTTCCTCTTTTTAGTCATTTTGTATTGTGAGTTAATCTTCCTTGGAACTTTATCTGTGTGTAAAGTTCAGAGTGGTCGCATCAAGAGAGGTTTTGAGTTGGGTTCTGCTGTATTCCTGCAAGCACTATCAACTTGAGTCTGAATATTTTAAAACTTTTCATTATGATAAATTTCAAATATTCTCAAACAGAGAGATTGCCCAGCTCGAAAGATGTTTATATTCTGCCATTCATGTTTCAACTATTCCCCCTTCCAGTTTCTTCTCTGGAGTATTTAAAAGCACAACTCAGAACACTTTTTTTAAAAAATTCAAGCTTGGGGGATTTAAGGAGCACAGAGACTGAATTAGTGCCTTGATCCACAGGAGTGTGAGCTAAAGATTTAGTATCTTCAGAGGAGACTTTTTTCTTTTTCTTTTCTTTCCCCCCCTTTCTTCGGCTAGAGTTAAGACTGAGTTGAGGTTGAGTTAGGAGTTTATGCTTGCAGTCTTCCTCTGGGTTTTTTTGTCACTGCTCTTGGGAATCCAGCTTGATGCTGGTGGGGAAGGGATGTGTTTGATCTAACATCTCACCCTGCTGAGGCTCTAGGCTTTCATTATGTCAACAGTTTAGCTCCTTATCACCAGGCTCCAGGGAGGGTGAAACTGTTCCAGGTCATCCAGGTCTGAGGGACTTTCAGTGCTAACACCAAGAAAGTCTAGGCAAACTAGGACAGCTGGTCACCCTAGCCCTAGGTCATCAGAGCCTAGTACATACCCCGTGGGCAATTGCTGGTTATTGTGCAACCCCCCCCCCCGCCCCCCCACAAGGATTCAAGCTCTCTTGCTGTCCATGCCTCTGACACATTCCTTGTAGGCAGCTCAACCATGCATTTAAGAAAAATATGTATGTATTTTTATATTATATTCTATACTTTTAGATGTGAAATTCTGGGCAAGAACTTTGAAATTCTAATTTGAAATATTGCCAGATAAAGGAAAGCCTCAGAAGATTTGCTTTTTACAATTGAGCCCACATTTTAAAATGTATCATATGTCACAAAATAATCTATATTTGTTGGCTTCTGGTGAAAAATGGAAAGACTTGGTTACATAGGGCCAGCCTTCTACAGTGACAACTGGAATTGACAAGTAGCTGCTCCCCTGCGGTGGGTCATATTCTCTCCATTCCTCAAAACTCCTATCACTCATGCAATATGTGCTTGTGTATGTCAAGGCTGGGCCTGTCTCACTCTTTGACCCAGGGGCTTATTTGAGTTTGCAACCCCTGGCCAAGCAATCTGCTAAAAGGATTCTTGAACTGTGGTGCCTGCAAGGCGACCAAGGAAGTACCCAGCCATCATTTAGCATTCTCGGGGGTTTATTTACTTCGCAGCTATGGACTAGGCTGGGTTTGGATGCTGGCTCCACTCTATACCGGCCACATTGCCGGGCAAAGTATGTAACTTTTCAGGACATCGGTTTCCCTAGCTGCAGAGGATGACCTTAGTACGTAACTTGTGGGGTTGATGTGAGGATAAAACAAGGCAATATACATAAAATGCTTTGGCCAGTGCCCAGCCTTTAGAAAGCTTTTAATAAATAGTAGATATTAAAGTAATATATATCATCATCTTACTTCTTTCAGAATTTTCCGTCACATTGGGCAGCTTTCTGAGGCTGAGACACTCTGTTCTTTGACTTTGTTTTGACCCCTACCTATTCGTTACTATGCCGTAAGTTACACACATGTTCTTAGGTTTACTTTAAGTGAATTAGCTGCCTTTTAAGAAATCGAGGGAACTGTACAAAAAGGAGTCACTGTACAGCTATTTCAGATTCTCCAAGTCTGTGCTATAGAGCAAGAAGCCTTCAAAAAATGTGGGGAAAAAGGCATAAATTATTTAATGTGTCCACCACTCCCCTTCAGTGGACCCTGTCTGCTTCCAGTACCTGGGTTAATTCATGCCAGCCCCTGGGGCTTCATGTCTGCCTCTGCCCCCAGCAGCTGAGCTTCCCCATCTGAGGAATACCACCCTTACCTTTCCTAAGTGTCAAACCACTCCTTCTTCTGCTTTTCGGTTCCCTGGAAGGAGAACGTACTAGCTTGATGACTCATCCCTTTAGGGTCTTGCTGGTACCAAGGTGAGGAACGCACTGCTGCTATCAGTCAGTGATATTCAACGTCTGCCCTTCCCGGAGACCAGGTGCAGCATAACAAGTAACTTGAGCACCTCTACCCAAAGGAATTACCAATAGGTAAGAAATTCCGATACATTCGAATAGGCTACCAGGAGAGATCTTTTGTGGTAGAGTCCTTTGGCAACCCTTAAGTATTCCTAGATGTCTAGCCTTTCACGTAAGTAAATACATGATTCAATTCATCACAGCACACCACACAGGAGAAAACAATACGGTGCATCTGACTATAGTGCATTTGGTTGGTCCAAGGTTAAATGAGAGAAAATAAAAATGTGTTTTGATTTGAAGAGTTGGGATGTGAGCGTCACAGTGACTGGATGGCCACTTTTCATCGTGTTAGTCTTCCTTTAAAGATCTGCACAGTCTGGGTATTGTTCTGCAGGCTAAACTTCAGACATCCACACCTAGCTTTCTTTCTTTCTTTTTTTTTTTTTTTAAAGATTTTATTTATTTATTCGACAGAGATAGAGACAGCCAGCGAGAGAGGGAACACAAGCTGGGGGAGTGGGAGAGGAAGAAGCAGGCTCATAGCGGAAGAGCCTGATGTGGGGCTCGATCCCAGAATGCCGGGATCACACCCTGAGCCGAAGGCAGACGCTTAACCGCCGTGCCACCCAGGCGCCCCTCACACCTAGCTTTCATGGTCTCCACAAAACCAACTCTATCTGTACCTCATCCTCAAAAATTACTCTCTACTCTAGCCAAGCTGGTCTTCTGCTGACTCCTCTCCCTTGTGGTATGCCACATTGCTGTCCCCAGGCCTTTGCTTATGCTCTTGCCCTGGAGCTGAAAGACATCTCCCTGTCCCCTTGTTGAAATCTTAACACTTAGGACAGGGGTTCCCAGACTTTACTGCCCACTAGAATCACCTGGGGAGCTTTAAAAAGACACTGATGTGTGGCTCCTATCCCTAGAGCTTGTGATCTCTTATGGGGTGTGACCTGAGCATCGGCGTACTGAAAGGTTTCCCTACGCAAACAATGAAGCATGGAACACTACATCAAAAGCTAATGGAGTACTGCATGCTGACTCACATAACAGAGTTTAAAGAAAAATAAAATAAATAAAGGCTTCCCGGGGGATTCTGATGTGTAGCACAGTTTGGGAACCATTGGTATAAATGGAAGATTCTCTCTAACTTCAGTGTCTTATTCTCTCACTCTTGTCTTTTCCTTACAAATGGAAACCAATATTCCTGGCTTTACCAAAGCTGGACTCCACACCTACTCCATACACTCAGATGGAGGCAGAGTGTGCCTCTAGCTTATCTGTAATCACACTGTACCAGAATTATCTGTTTGCTTTTCTATCCTCCCACTAGACTGCAGTTCACAGAGTACACGTACTTATTCACCCCATATCTCCAGCATTTAACACAGGTCGTGGCGTAAGATGTACAATATAGGCTTGGTCACCTAAATAGAACTCAGCTCCCTGGTGCAAACTGTGGGAGCAAATACTTTATACGAGTAAAAAAAAACCAAAACCAAAACCAAAGCCGTATTTTCATCTCTCCAAGTCTACAATTCTCTATCTCTAAGGAAAACAAAACAAAACTAAAACAGAGGAAGGGAATCATAGACTAGGCTTTAGCATGCCCACAAACAGAAGTCTCGTCCAAAGACTTATTTGCTGACTATCTCTGGTAGTTAGAGGAAAGTATGTATAAGGAGCAAGCTGATAGATGACAAAAACAGAGAACCAGCCACAAAGGAACGAACAAACAAACAAACAAACAAACAAATAAGGAGGACGACATGTATGACATGTGATGTTCCAAGCACAGGGCCTAGTACATAATGGATATTCAGGGGATGAAAATTAATATTACTATTTCCAGTCCTTGGTCAGAAGAAACCGCATGGTCCTATTTGCATGGATCTACCTTTGCGACAGGTGGAATTTATATTTCAGGCTGCCAGATGCAAAGCTTCCCCTTTGGAGTTTGTCACTTGCAGTTATAAATGGGAGAACTCCGTGTAGTCACGTGAAGTTTCCTTTCCCAGGCTAGTACTTTATAGTACCTCTTTGATGTCATTTTGTATGTTTGGAAGTGTGGAAATAACATCATCCTCGGAAGTATTAATATGAAATCCAAATTATGTAAACTACTCCATCCTATTCTCTATCCATAGGCATTATTATCTAAGTAGTTTTCCATTCAGGGGCAGTCTATTAGTAGTCAACAGAACATTATTTAGTCCCACTCTCATTTTGTTTTCATCAATAGCTCACCCTTTCTACAATTAAGCCTAAGCATGTCAGTACACTATTCAAAATATGACATTTGACTTAAATAGCCTTCTACTCAGAAAGCTGTAAAAGTCTGATCAAGTTTCTGAGCTATGTTTTAATTTTATTTTTAATATGAATGTCATTCCATATACATTAAATTTCTAATTTTTTTTCAAATTTTCTCAGGGGGGGAAATTGATGATATTCTTGAAATAAGACAGATAATTATCAAGAAACTTAATGTATGGTGACTAACATAATAAAAAATAAAAATTAAAAATAAAGAACTTTAATTGATTGGCAGCTACAGTAGTAGAAGCCCTGGTACCCTCTGGGTTTTCATTCTAGAGAAAGGAAAATTCTAGATGCATTATATTCCACAGAAGATTTATTTGAAATTGTATATACTTTGTGGGTGACCAAGTATACATTACTCATAAATATGGTGGTGGTAAACTAATTCAAGTTCAGTACAGTTTCTCAAAAAGTTACTCAAGGTAAACTGCACTAATAGGAAGTGGTCATTCAGGTCATGCAAGACAAAAACTAGGCATCAAACATTAGAATTAATTCTATCTTTTCCAAAAATGATTCTGATTTATTTTCTGTGGTTTTCTTAAATGATGGTGAAAATTTGTGTGTGTTTATACCAAGGAGGTAGCCTTGGTAAGGGGTGGGCTGCTGGCTAACATTGATACATGTCCTCTAAAAGCCATTCTCCTTCTCTTCCAGAGAACCTCCTGGCGGTGTTGTTTCTGTTTTTGTTTTTTTCTGGACACATGGCCTCCTGCCTGGCATGTTTCCCATCCAATGTACTAAGTACTGGCCAATAGCAGAAGGGATAGGTCAACTGCTATGAAGTGTTCATAAAGGGATGAACCATATCCTACCTCATCACCTCTTCCTGCCGGTTAGAAAGTGGATGGTTTTTCAATAGCCATCTTGAACAATGAAGTGACTTTGGTAATGGAAAACATATGAACCAGAGGGACAAGATAAGGAAGAGCCTGGTCCTGTCCTATCAGCCTGGATCACCTTCCTCTGGACTGACCTGTGTGACCATAAGAAATTTCTGTTCTTATTTAAACCTCTGTACTCTGGGGTTTCATTCACTTCCATTTGAACTTAACCCTATTGTTACTAATAACTACGGAAATCCTGTCTTGGATTTAAAATAATCATAGTCTGGATAATTCAAACTGTATAGTCTATGCATGGATAACAATTGTTGACCATATTGTATTAGGTCATTAATATTAATACAATAAAGTAGGTTTCAGAGCCCCTTGCATTCAGATGAGATAAATATCTAGGTCCTGGTTCATACCCTCCATGTAACTGAGGTTCTTGAATCAAGAGTCTGTGAGACCTTCTCTTTCTGTCCTAAGAACCACAGCCAGAGACATTTGACATCAGGCTAAGACATCTCCCCTCTGTTGGGTGAAGAAGCTGCTGTATTCGTTGACCTCCACTGGAATCTGATATATAGATTCTGTGACAATAGGAATTATGTGGCATGTGACTCTTTTATGCCTTCTACCTCTATCAAACTCCAGCCTGGGCACAATGCTATTAGGATTCGATGCTTTCTGGTTGGGTACAAAAAGGTCAGGAGACCGAGGTCTATGTATTACACTGACCTGAAACGGCGATTGTACCTGGTTCTGTGAATCTCCTCTATTTGGCTCAACACAGCTCTGTCCCACTTCTTCGCTTTCAGGCAGGCTATCTCTCAAAAGCAGGGTTATATGACAAAATAACTTCTCCTCCCTGGCACTGTTTCTGTGCTATTCAGTGTCTGAAGTCAGGTTGATTCTGTCCTTTCTTCTTCACCCTGTAATTTGCTCAAACCAGTGATGTGAGTGTCTGAAACTTGAATAAAAGTTTCAACAGTTCCTTTTAACCAGAGGTAAAACTTTTCTGGAGTCTTTGTTATAATGCAAATATGTGACCTGAAAAAATACCTGCTTAACCCACTGCTTCACTGGCTTGAGTCAGTTTACCAGATTAGCTAGCTAGAGTCTAGGAGAGAACAGGGAATAAGGAAATGAAATCCCTCAGGAAAATGGAAATAAACTGGCGTATGGTCTGATAAGTAAGTCAAACAAAGGGGGGTTCCTTATTGAGCCCCTATTATCTTCCTGCATAATTTATTAGCTGCTGACTAAGGCCAGTTTGGGGAAAAATGGGAAGAGGAGCACCACAGAAAGATCCCTCGGAGGCAATTCCTGAGTTGGGTAGGGGAGTACCAACACAACTCCTCAGAGCTCCCCAAGAAAGCCAGATTCAGGGCTAGACCATGCCCAGTGTCATGCTCTCCCCTGGTGATAGGAGCCAGAAAGGTTCCTTTAGAAGAGACTAAGAAGACACCCAGCCAACAGGGGAGAATGAACAGATTTCATGCCAGATGGGGTACTGGGGTATTTGCCCATTGGGCCGATGGACAGATTGTTCTTTGTATCTTTTTAAAATTTGGAGCAAATACGTGCATCCTTCACTTCACTTCACTAGAGTCTACCATGAATCCTTGTTTTCTTGGATATCATTCAATTCTGCTTGGCTTCTTCTTCAAACTCCTCAAAAGACATTTTCTCCTCTTTATAGGAATTTCCAGATCCTCTGCCTCTGCTTAGACGATTATTTTTGATGCTATCACTGGCTGGTGTTTTTAATATGAAACAATGTTATTTGAATTTCCACTGATCATTTAATCCTATTAGATAATTAATATAATACATAGGGTGAACCTATTACAGTTAAATAGCAGGAAAGAACAATTAGAAATACGGGGTTCGTGATCATTTGTGTTAACATTTCTATTAGGCTAGGCTAGTCATTTTCTTGTTGCTTATTAACATGGAAGTCTGACATTTATTAGGGTGATTTTAAAGAAAAAAATCAAGTTGTATTATTTTACTTAATTCATGAATCTTGAATTTCAATATAGAGCAGGCTTAGTTAACAATATCTTGTCTTGTAATCAACTCATAACATTTTGATTAAACCAACGTGATTATCCTTAACCACAGAAATGCAAACATTCAGGTTCATAAATTTTCTGATTATTCTTCTTTGTCAAAGACATTAGCTGATATTTGGTTAGAAGCATAACATATTTAGATTTGCTCAGTTGCTGTGAGTGGAAAAACATTCTATGGTTATATAATATTATGAAGCTATGTGACAACACTTAGTTTAGACAAAATGAGGAATATTGGTTTATCAGGGTGCTAAAAATATATTCTCAGTCATTCTTCTGGAATAAAGAGAAAAAAACCACTTGATCTATTGAGGCTTATTCAGTCTCGAAATGGACGAAACTTTTAGAAGGTTGGTTGTAGTGATCTTATTGACTGGATGACCCAGGGAATATTCTCAACCCCGTTCTCTCTGCGACCTCATGCAATAAATAGAAGCAATATACTGACTTCCCCAGTATCCTTTGCAGCTAGCATTGGTTTCATGATCTGGTTCTCATCAGTGACATGTAAGATGGAGTCTATGGGGTGGATTCTGAAGGAGCTTTTACTCTTCCTTATACTTTGTGCCTTGAATGTAAATGGAATGGCCAGAGTGGCAGGAATCAATTTGCAACCAGAAGCAACAGATGTGGGGATAAAAAGCCAGGGCTTTTGATGACATCGTTGAGCTGCTAGCCTTCTTTCATATTTACTTTCTTCCAGATTTCTAATTGTGTAAGATGATTAAATGACTTTATTACTTATATATAACGGCTAGTTAGTTTTGTTGTTGTTGATTTACTTGTAGCCAATAGCAGCTTACCATATAGTTCTCGCCTAGTTTGAGGAGATAAACCTACCTTATATGCAGACCAAGTTAGCACCCTGTCAGAAACATGGTCCAAATTTACTCCTGTGAGAGCCATCAAAAGCAGCACTTGCCAACGGAACTTTGTGTGATGACGGAAATGTTCATACAGACCACCCCCTGAATATGTGGCCCCTGAGTACTCGAAATGTGGCTAGTGCCATGGAGGAACGGAATGCCTAATTGTACATAGTTTCCATTAATTTAAATTGAACCTGAAATAGCCACCTATGGCTACGAGCTATCATATCGAACAATGCAAATAAAGAAAAAAAACAACTGCAAGTCCATTAAAGCATAGTTAGAAATTCTGTAGTTCTTTTGAAACACATTCAGCCTCGAACTTTATATATGTTATTTCATAGGCCCAGGAACACCTCATTATGGAAAAATGATGATTCAGTGGGGCTTTACATAGTGTCATGTTTGAAGGTTGTTAAACGGTATTTAACTTGCATATTAGCTAACTATACACAACTGATACCAATTTAAGCATTTTACATTGACAACTATAATAAAGGATGTCTTTTTGGAATAATAATCTTGTTCAGACTGCACTCATTCAGCTGTTTGTTAAGATTTTTGTATTCTCAATTACAAATGAAAAGAACAATAATGGTGTGCCAGTCTCATTAAGCTGTGGGGGTACAATAACTCTCTGAGATAAACTGCAAATTAGAGTTTGCAGAAGACTTCTGGGTATGTGTGAAAACCAGGCACAGAGTGTACCAACATGGCTCTAAGAGTGCTGAGGGGCTCAGAGCTGGCAGCTGAAGGGACAGGAGCGGTGGACACTCACCATACCAGAAACCAGAAATCTGTGGGGGCTGTCATGCCCTCGAGTGTGGGATTTGATATTAACTGCTATACTCAAATGTGATTGGTAGAAATTATTCCATCATGCCTCGGTGTCCTGTGTCATACTAAATAATCAGCATGCTTCCATGCACAGCAGTTCCTAAAGCCTGCGGAGAAAAGAATTCTGCAATCGTCCACAGCAGCCCAGAACAGTTGAAGGTATCACCTCTTCCGTCACCTGACAAGGATCACAGTCACAGACAACTACTCTGTCACCAGCTATGTCCTGGCTGCTGAAAACAGGTCAGCAAAGGGTCAGCAAATCTTTTTGTGTTGGGAAGCAGAGTCCCTTCAATCTAGGCCAATGCACAATTTGAAGAAAGAGCTGACAGATCAAACTTAGGTCAGAAACAGGAGTACTTATACTTAGGGTTCTCACGGAAATGATGAAGAAAATAAGTTGTGAGGTTTTGGCAAAGCCATGTGCACCTAAATCTATTTGGTTCTGTGTGTAAAACACATCCTACTAAAAAAATGTTCAATTTAAGAACGTCACCATCCCTTATTTCTAACCAGTGGTAGTTGTGTAAATGCTTCTTGACACAATTCTAGAAATTGTATGGACTCAAAGTGGATTGTTTTCCCAGAGAATTTATTTATACTCAGTATTATTCTCATTTCATATTGGCAAGGACTCACTTCTCATCAGTTTGCAGTGTGTGCCTTTGAAAACACCTGTGTTTTCTTTGTAGGTCCTGTTTTGAACTACTTACTTTATGGTAGCTTCCAATGTCTGAGAAGAGAAAAGTAACCATGTGTGAGAAGTTAAGACTCAGTCCCAGGGGCGCCTGGGTGGTGCAGTCGGTTAAGCTTCCGCTCTTGGTTTTGGCTCAGGCCATGACCTCAGGGTCGTAAGTCGGAGCCGCACGTAGGGCTCCACGCTCAGCGTGGAGTCTGCCTGAGATTCTCTTTCTCCCTCTGCCCCTCCCCCTGTGCTCTCTCTCCCTCTCTCAAATAAATAAATAATATCTTTAAAAAAAAAAAAAGAGGTTAAGATGCAGTCGTCATAGAGGCTAGGCATGAGACATGCTCTATAGGAATACACTGTGTCTGAAAGAAGGTCACATTCAGAAAGCATCACCCATAAAGATGTACCAGACGTAAGTGTTTACCTATGATGTGGCTCTGAAATGTGGAGTCTGCAACTGTATCTTCATCCTCTTGCAGGTTTTCACTTGCTTCTTTTATCTGCAGCAACAAGAAAATACTTTAAGTTCTTATTTATTATATTAAATAGATTGTCCACAATCCACAGAATGATGGTTTATTCTGTAACAAATGTAGGTGTGTGTGAGTGTGTGTATGCATATGTATATATGTATACACATACACACATAAACATATACACATAAGCATATACACATATTCATATACATATATACATACACATATATACATAGATGTATATGTACATACACAGATATTTTCTTCATTCCACTTTTCCCTACTCTATCACTTGGCTGTATCACAAGTTTTAATTACAAGAGCAAGAGCATATTTTCAGAAATATAACCCCAGACCTGAAAATGAGGATTTATAGGGTACCTAATTCTCCATAAGATTTTAAAGATACAGCTTTGGCTTTTAATACTTAATAAAGTCAGTAACACAGAGCTGTTAGGGAAAATTAAAGTCAAAGGAAATATAATTCCTCCAGAGACAGTGACTTCTACCACAAGTTATTTTAATAAGAAGAAAGAAATATACTTAGATCTGACCCTTTCCTGGAATGTAACTCTCTAAGAAAATGATTTCTTCTGTTCTTTCCATGATGAAACATAAGGTAACTCTGATGTAGGCTTAGTGAACTAAAGCAATGACACATTTGTATCGACTTTTTAGGTCAAAAACATTCCCCTTATATTTCAGCAGGAATATCCAGATGCTGAATGGGGTAGCATTCGGCAGAACTCTAGAGAGACCTGAATAAGTCACAGTATTTTACACATGACAATTCTGAGATCCAGCAAGTTTCCTTAAACATATTGTACATGGAGATGCTGGGACTAACACTCATGTCCCTTCCTTCTCAGTCTAGTGGCAGCGGTAGCAACAACATCACCAGTCCGACCCACGATTTAAAAGGCAGACTCTGAAATACTGCGAGAGCGTGCTGTTTAAGCTCCTCACGCCTGTGACCTCAAAATCCTTAGAAGAGCACTGTGCTATTGTTAGCCCCCTCCTCCTGAACACCAGGCAAGTAACTGCCGAAGTGGCGGGACCAGGATTTCAACTCAGCAAAACCGACTGCAGATTTATGTTCATTTGAGGGAACTTTGTTTTTCTCAAATTTCCATTTGACTATGCCAGTAGACTTGGCCTCAGTTTCAAGACAGCTTGTGGTCCTTGGCAGAATGACCCTAAAACGCTCTTTTAAAATACATCCCCATCGTTACCTGGGCAGCCAATGGTAGTGACGTGAACCGTGCGCTGGATGCGGTGGGGCTCTGCTTAGGCACAAACGTTAGAGGCCGTCAGTGGATTTGCTCAGGGGCTTGAGCTGAACGCCAAGAAACTCTTATTTCATACTCTCAATGTAGAGAGCCATACAGTTGCACACTGACCTCGAGCTAGATTTAGCTTTTGACTTTTTACCTATTTTTCATATTTAATGGAATAAAACCAATTATTTATATTTTCTAACTGCAGTTCCAATATCTGAATGTAATTGGTGCTTATTCTGGACGGGCTGATAGCCAGAAGGTGGCAGACTCAAGAAAGGATGGAGATGGCTTCCTGAACCCCACAAGGTGAGATCGACAGTTGAATATCCAGAGGCCACATTCAGCACTTCCCCCTCCCATCAGCTCTCTGCTCTGCAGGCACTTCCCTGTTTGTTAGCACGTCCAGAGGAGGAAAGTTAGGGAACGGGGCGAGGGGTGGGGGTGGGGGGAAGATTTCTTCACCAGTCTGTGGACACTTCAGTAGTGGACATTTATGGATAGCAGAGAAGAAAAGCTCTGTGAGCATCAGCAAGGCTAACATGCTACTTGTTTGCCTTCCAAGGGTTGCCTAGCTCGGTGATCTATCTGCGACAAGGCTCTCAAAAGACCCACTGACAAAGGGATCCCAAAACACCTACATTTCCATTAACAACCCAACAGGAACCTTCCATCCTCATTTATAGAGACAGCAAGGAAATCTCTTTATATTCTCGGCCCATACCAACTCTTATGAGACATGTTTTCCCTTGCCTGTTATGTAAAATAGTATCTCCTTTAGGTTCTTCTAAACTGATCTATTTTAAACTTGAAGGCATGCCCTGCTGACCTGCTGGAATGTGGGGGAATCATCCTATCAGTCTGTGAGATTCTAAACTAAAGAATCTAATAATTAAAGTAAGATTCTCATCTTATAGATAAAGGAAAAGAGGCTCATACAGGGTTAGTGATCTCTTCAAGGTCACAAGGATTTTGGTTTTAGACTGGGCGCTTCTGGCCCCCACTCATTGCCATAATTAAATTTCTCAGCGTGTGCCCTACTGTTACAGTCATCCTTCCCAGACCTTCCCAACAACTACTATTCTCCGTTAGTGTCTGGCAGTTAGATATGTAGGCAGTATTCCATGTATACATAAACTATATTTTAACTTAAGAGTAGCAAAAATTTTAAGAGACTGTGTGTGTGTGTTTAACAGCTCTGCTTCCCTTCCCTTCTGGTGCCCTAAACCGCCTGTGGAACTTAACCACTACCTTTCTCCAAGTATCATATTTAGGAAAGAAAAAAATAAAGCCATCCTATAGTCCTACCTGTCAACTCCTTGTCAGAACTTTTCTAGGGCTTTATGTGCTTAACAGCAAATGTTAAATATGGCTTCTGGGGACTTATCAGAGGAACTTATCAGAGGAAAGGCCCCTAGCTTCTTTCAGCTTTCCTGGGCTGATGACCCATGAGGAGTTGATGACCCGTGAGAGGAAAATCTGAAGATAGGTGAAAAATCAGCAAAGGAATGGCAAATGGGGGAGTGCTTTAGAATGGCATACTTGTTGGCTCTAATAATCTATACAAATTGATTTCAATGCAAAGTAGTAATTAAAAAAAATCTATTTGCCTATGGAAATGAGGGGCATAATTTATTTTGGCAGCAGATTCCCCTTGCTAATTACATTTCTCATAGGCCGAACTTAAAATTAATTTTCACTCTTGATGACACAGTGGCTGGGTATTGGTGAGAGGTTGTGGGAACTTTCCAGAGACGAAGGGGCTGCCAATTTAAGATTAAGAATTTGCCAAAGACAGGGACAACTGGGATGATCTTCATGTGACAAAGAACTTCAAAGATGGGAGTTTTTACAAAATCAAGAAGTTTGGCTCAGAAAAGAATAGTGGTTAGAGATATAGAATTTTCTCAGCCATTGTTCTAATAGGAACTGATACAAATTAATGTCAGCAATATCCTATTTGGTAAGAAGTGGCAGGTAACTCAGGCAATAACTATGGGCTATTTTTGGTTTAAGTTTATTGTCAGTACTTTGGGTGCCTTCTAATGGTGCACCTCCAACACTTGTCCATCTTTTGGGCTTTGCAGTTGCAGTCAAGAACTGTACCAAATACCGATCTCTAACAGGAAACCATTAAATGTCACTGTGCCTATTATATTCTACTAACCCCTATCATTAGAAAGGGCAGGGAGGAAGGAGCTTACAGAGGAGCCTGGAGGAAAATGGAGAAAATAATTCAGCATATATATATATATATATATATATATATATATATATATATATATTATTACATATATATAATGTAATATATATATTTATGTAATGCAATTTCAGAATTAAATCCATCATTTGGGGACACCCTTCATTTAGAATTCTGCTTACATTTCTTCCCTGACTCATCCTAACATGAATTGCTTCCCAAGAAGACAACATTTTGCAGTCAAAGTTTATTGCAAATGAAAAGAACATAATGAACCTAAGTGAGACAGGAAGTGATTTTTGGAAGGAAAACTCCAGAAGGCATTACCTTTAGAAAAGTTAGTCATTTAGAAAAACTTGCGGGAGGAGGGCAAAATATGCATGCTTCTTATTAGCATCAAAATAGCATTTAGAACAGAACTGTTCAATTAAGGATGCTGAAATTATAACATTTTGCACAACTTAATAAGATGATAACAATTTGTGTAATTATTGTACTATTTTATCCTATTTCATCACCAGGGTACCATTTTAATGGAATAGTATTTGATGCTTTTTTATTAGCATATGTGATTTTTTTTTTTTCAGGCTGTGGGACACTGGGTGAAAAGAATACTCATAATTTAAACTAAAATACCCATATTGAAACGGCCATCTCTTCCCAGCACACTATGAAGGTATATGATCTCATTAATTTTGTTAACGATTTTTATTTTGTCCACTGATAGTTAAATAGGACCCTGGAGCTGCCTTCCTTTGAGACTTCTCATTTCACAAAATTATCTGAATCCACAGGAAGGAAGGACTTATGACATGCCGCAATAGAGTGCATTTCTTTCTTGCTTATTTACTTAATACTGATGCAATCTTTCCTGGGAATGCCTTTTCCCCTTTTATAATGATTTTATATAATTTAAGTAAAAGTACAACGTAACACGGCCCTTGTCTAAATTACACAAAAATTAGAGCTAAGTGGTCTGTAAATGATGGCCTAAATGGGGACATAAGCCTCTAATTAAGGCTCTGAAAGGAGAAAAAGATTTAATTCAGCAAAGAATTAATGGGACTTTTACGCATATTTTAAAATGTATCTAGCAATCCTAAAAATGGAAATGGATACGCCGTTACTAGCGGACTAAGTGGAGGTAGGCTACATACATTGTTGTATGTATGGAAATAATGTTTGTATTATAACCACCACAGACTAAAACAGTCAAAGTCCCTGAGGACCCGCATAACGAAATATAGTCTTGGTCTGTAAACGGAAGAGATGGTGATATCAAATTGTGAACACTGACTTTATTAAGAAAAAACAAAACCAAAAACATGTGCTATGTAATGTATTATGTGCAGCTATTGTTTTTATCCCAAGTGACTACAATGAGAAGAATCTTTTGCAACACAGTTTAAAATAAGCAGATAGCAAATTTACCTTGAGCCCTGGTAGGGGAAAATTCCCTCAAACTCTGAATTTTAAGAGGTTCATGGGTATTCCCATCAATGTGCTATAGTATTAGGATATATCCTATTTTCATCTAATTTCCTTCCTGTGTAGGCTGATAACATATAATAAATAGGTTTTCACTGCTAGTCTTGTACTAATCCCAAAGGAGACTATGACAATGTCCTCTCTGAAATTAGTAATTTTAGTCCATTCCACATTGATTATTATGGAGATGAAACAAAAAACATTGCATTTTACATAAAAAAAAAAAAAAAGACTGGCTGGTCAACTATCCAGGTTAATAATATTCCTCTGTATGGAAAAGCTTCCCAGCATGACTAATTTCCTCTTGTAGCTAACTAGAAAAAATTAGCATATCCCAATTGATTATGTATTTTGGGGTGGTTAGGGAATCTTTGTACTTCACAGAAAATAGTAAGAATGTTTCTTGCAGATATTCTGGAAGGACCAAAGGACACTTATTACTACACTGTGAAAGACTGTAGACCGGAGACAAAAACCAGAGAAATTACATGAGCATTAGGAAGTAACAAGAAAGAAAAAATGAAATTGTAAAAGCCAAACAGAGGGTCTTTTTGTTTTTTTGGTGCTTCTGTGCGGCTAAGATATACCCTAAACTGTCAGAACCATATTAAATGGGGCATAGTTAAATTGAGTGCCTCTGATAAGGGGCTCTGCCAGGCTATCAAAGTTTTACATCAGTTGGACTGAATTTCTGGCATATTGCACATTTCCACATGTTCATTCTCTCTCTTTCCTTTCAGTGACACTACAAGGGCAGCCTCAGATATGCTTACAATTTGTGATTTTTATAATGCAGGGGACATCTACGTTTTCAAAGAAGCGAGGATACCATGGAAGCCCAGAAGAGAAAAGGGGGGAAAAGAAAAAAAAGAAAAACTTTTGCGAAGAACATAGTTCCCATAGGATTTCCGAGAGTTTAATAAGAAAGACTTTATAGCTCTTCAGAGTCTAGAGCTCTTTGAAATAAAAATGTGCATTTATTGTGAAATTGAAGTATGTCTATGAAATTCTAAGGAACCCTAAACATCAATAAGTAATTAAACTAATAAGTAATAACTAATAATGCCAATCATGATTACTCCTAAAATCGCCTCTAATCCACTCCAGGAAAAAAATGTATAATTACCAGGTTTTCCATAAGAAAATGGTAGCAGGTACCGTACTTTACAATCTCTTTGATTGCAGTACAAAAATATATGGATACAGTAATTCTGTAAGAAGAATATTTTTGTTTATGTAGGTGCTTCAAAACTTAAAGAAACAATGAACGTCACCAAATCGATTATGCAAGAGCAGAAAGAATGTAAGGAGACTCAGTGCAACTTGAGGTAATTTTATAGAAAAATGCCCTTTCACCCATTTTTTAGAGGAAATTACCCCCTGAGTTCTGGACCTCACAATTAAGAGACTGAATAATAGGGAGTCAAGTTCCAAAGTAGATTTCTTGGCCTTAACACCTGTCTAGGTAAGAGGAATTGGTATATAGATAAAACTTCCAGAAAAAAATGAACAGTGCTTAAACTGAATGATCAAAATGGCCAATATTCTCTCCAATTGTTGAGTACTTTTCACTTTCATAATCATGTTCATTCCTTTTTGTGTTGCTGGGAATGAAGGAAGAGATCATCCAAACAAACCCCCTGCACAGGAGTATAATTTGAAGATGACCCCTGACACCACAGTGTCATTGGCCAGCACTCTGCATGGCTCCCCTGTCCTTCTGAACACAGCAGCATTACTGGAGGGAGCAGCCCATTTGCAATCTTGCCACCACCCCTCTGTGAGAAGCCGTCACCAGCTTTCTCTCCTTTTTCTAGAACTTTCCTCCCCCCTCCCCATAATCTCTTGCTTGTACATTTCCATCAGCAAAGGTAGAAATAACCCAAGCAGGTTCACCTCAGAACCAGGATGGGTAGAGCACTTACCAGGGAGCCTTTCGGTGTTTCCACATCGGCTTTGGTTTTGATGTTTTTCTTGTGGTTTCCTTGAGTGCTCGCAGAGCTGCTGGTGAGACAGGAGCCCTGGGAGCTGCCCTTTAACACACTCCTGCAGGAAACATTATTTGATCCACTTTCTGTCTGTTGAGCTGCTTTCTTATCAACTCTGCAGGTAGAAAGTGATTCCTCTGATAAATTACACTGCTCTTCTTCAATCACTACTTTTCCCAATCCTTTAATGTTTAAAGTAACCTCTTTGTATCTCTTTGTCTTTAAACCTTTGAGTGATAAATGTTTGTCAGTGGCCTTGATCAAATCTTCATCTGACATTCCAGTAGTGTGTCAGTTTAGATTTGACAATACTTTATTTTTATTTTATTTTTTTTTAACTGCTTGTGAGGTGGGGGGAGGAGGGAGAAAAACAAAAGCCACTGAAGAGTGACTGCTAAATGTATGTCTGGCTTAAGATCAGCGGGAAATGTAATTACCTAAGTTTTTAAGTATACGTTTGCTTGGTAGGATCAATGAGGTCGGCATACCTTAAAATGTACGTATAATTTTCTTCCATTTCATGCAATGTGGGTACATTCACGGTTCCAGCGTAGGTTGAATTTCTATCAACCTTGATAAAACTTACCATTCTTTAATTTCAAAGACCATTGGTTTGGTTAACAAAGCAACATGGACTAAATTATCATTTTATTGCTAACTTTTATTTCATTGTTTAAATTCTGGCTAATGTAGAAAAGACTGCTGCTCTGCATTTCTGCTTGTATGAAAACATGCCTGACTGGGGTTTAATGTGCAGGAAGTCAACAACTCTCCTTGTTTCGAGGGGACCCCTTGACATTGCCCCCCCTCTTTGCCAACACATTACCTGTTCAAAAGTTCCGTCATAAATGTATCTTTTGTTGAACATGTAACAGGGCTGGGTCTATTTCTTGGTTCAAACTTCATTTGGTCGTAAGCGTCTTGTGGTGTTTTCAGATCATTTTTGCGTTGTAAACTACGGTCTGGACTCTCCGCCAGCTTGGTGTTCCTGGCAAGTTCATTTTCTATTTTACACGGCAGTTCAGGCTTCTTTTTCTCTTTTTTTCTCTCTGGTTTTAGTTGTTTGTTTCCAAACCCCAAACCTTTTGCATCTTTTTTTTCCACTTTGGTTTTGGAGACATCCATTTTCCTGCTACTGAGAGCTGGAAGTCTACTCCTCCGAAAACCAAACCAGCTGGCAAAAGAAGGCCCGGGCTTTGGCTTTGCTTCCACAGAGGGGGACTTTGTTTGCACTTGGCCCTTTTCCACATTTTCCTGAATGCACAACATGACCTTTTCTTCAATTGTGGGTGAGAGGGGGGCTTCGGGGCTCAGAGTGCCAGTCCTGGTGGTAGAAGTACCTGGACACCTTCCAGAAGTTTCTAGCTTGGAGGTCCTGCTTGTTTCCAAATGGGTTGGACGCTGTGTCCTCCCCGGATTCTGCAGGGCTCGTGAGCAGTCTGTTGGGGTGGGTGGGCATCTGTAGTGGTCGCTGCTTGGTTCCTCAGGGACAGCCACACTGGGGTACCCACCCTGGGCATAGCCCTGCTCATCTTCCTTTCCACGTGGGGTGAGAAGCTCTTCAGATTTTAGAGGGACCCTCAAAGGCAACTTGCTTGGGCTCCCGTGCTGGCTGCCGGAGCTGCCTGCACTCCCTAGGGAGCCTTGCCTGGAGGAGGGATGCCCCAGAGGCCTCCCAGCACTGGGGAGACTGTCAGACATGGGGGCAGAAGGGGTCTTGTTGGGCGAGCCTTCCGTGGAGGAACTCTGCCGGGTGAGGGAATTGCCTCTCTCAGCAGTGTTAGTAATAATCTGAGTTCGAACTTTGCCTGGCCCTTCCATGGGGGGCGTAGGGGGCTTGTCTCCTGAGTGAGCGCTGAAACTCTGGCTGCGCGCTTTGGCTCCATTCATGCCTAGGGCTGGTTTTAGGTGTGGCTTATTGGAGGAAAGGGATCTTTTCACAGACTTGTTTTCTACCCCATCTTTTCCATCAGCCCCAGGAATGCTATTTTCCAATGACTCTGCCATTGCTGTTTCGGGGGGAAGCCCTTCAGCCAGATTGTCTTGTGCCTGAAAACCCAGGGGCGTCATATTTCTTTCATCCGCTATGGTCTCCAGGCTCAGCGGATTCCCAGCGTCCTCAGGCTTAGACTTGCTCACAGCCACTGAACTTTTAGAGGCTTCATTCAGACTGTCTTTTTCATGTTTCCCTGGCACTGTGGAACTTTTCCTGAGCAACTGGGGAGACTTCATGAGAACTTTGAGCCCAACCGGGAGGCGGGTTTTCAGACCTTTCTCATGAGTGTTTTGACAACCATGTGGGGTGTTATGGCTTTTGGAGGATAGTGATGATGAGTGACTGCTAACCTGAGATGATGGTGACTCATTCACCCCTAGGAAGGAAGGCTTAGGTGATGTGAGGACACAGTCGTTCAGTTGTCCTTTTCTTCCTGGAGACATATTTTTGGAGGACAGTATTTCCAGTGGTTCATGGGCTGAAGGACAATTCTTGGGAGTCCGTAACCCAGTGTCTGTTTGTGTGGTCCCAAGTGTTTGGTGAGGTGGGGTTTTGGGGACACCTCTCTTTGGAGAGACTTTTGGGGGCCCTGGGGCCATCATGGCAAAGGAACTGGAGGGGGTATGCACAGAACATCTGGTTTGAATCACTGTTTCTGTGGAGGGCAGAGGGTGAGTGAAGACAGGCTTTCTGAAGGCCACAGAAGGTTTCTTCCCCGGCACTTCTGCCATGATCTGATTAGAAGAAATAACAGGAGCAGAGGATCCTTTCAGAGGGGGGGATTTATACATGGTCCTTGCTGTTTCACAGGGGACCCTGGTTTCAGCCTTGGCAGATGAAGGTGGTGGCAAATAGTCATAACTGGGCCTGATGAGAAGAGAGCCTGACCTGTCTGGAGGGGGTGGAGGGGAAGGTGCCTTCATTCCTGCCCCTGGCCCAGAGTCACAGTGTTTGTCCCTCGTCGGGGATTCTCCATTGTCACTAGGCTCAACGAGGGATCTTGGCAGCAACTGTGACGCTGGGATGTGACTCTTGGAGCACGGGACCCAATCTTTTCTGCTGGACATTTTGGAGCCATGAGGCAGTTGGCTGGGGTGTTTTGGAATGTGTGAATCTGGCCGTAAATCAAAAAGGGGTGCCTGGACATCAGTCTTCTTAAACCGCGAGAGTTTCCCAGGAGCTAAGGCTGGTGATTTTTCAAGAGACACTGGGCCAGAGGAGGGGACTCTCGCAGAGGCTTCAGGCTCCATTATTTTTGATTTCTGAGGTGAAGCCTTGCCCCTGGCCGGGATTTTTGTCAGACTCTGCTTTTGATAGATACCCATGGACAGTGAAGACCTAGAATTACTCTGGCATGACAAATTGAGTGTTGGCTTGGCCAGTCTTTGTCGCTGAGTACTTGGCGCTACTGTCCTGGGGCTGAATGAGCCATTGGGTGCCACAGCAACATCATCTACGCCGTCTTTTGGAATGTTTTTCTCCGTTTCCTCTTCAGGTCTCTTTAAGAAAGTGTAGTCTCTCGCAGCAGCTCCTGGCTGTAAATGAGCAATTCCCTGAGGTAAAAGTTCAGTGTGTTCTGCCTTGGGTCCAGTAGGGGCCTGGTTGATGGAGATTTCATTTCTGGTAACAGTGACAATGCCCGTCTGGTGAGAGCTGAATTCGATGGGCTCGCCATCTTCCGCATCAAATATGACGGTAATGCATTCTTCTGAAGAAGTCCTTTTTACAACCCTTTGCTGCTTAATGAAGCTAAATGTCTTTGGCCGACTCTCTAAGGGGAAGGGCACTTGTTTTTCTTCCTCATCAGGAGACCCAAGCTGAGATTTTCCAAATCCCATAAGGATGTCCAGATTCTCCATGGACTTGTCAGTGTCAGCAGTCAGTGACAAGTCCGAAGGGCTTTTCTCGTCACTGCTACCTATGTGCAACTCATCGAGGGCTTCATTGTCATCGGTGTCTGAAAGCTGGAGACTGAGAGCCACACGGCCAGAACCGGGGCCACGTGGCTCCCTCTCTCTCCGTACCTGAGGCGCCTGCACACTTGGGCACAGCTTCCTCTCCAAGGGGCAGTTGCTGGCACAACTGGTCAGCTTTTCAGGCCTTTCCCTGGGGTAAACTGAGGACGTGCCTTCTGAAAAGTGTGTTCTATTCAGCTCCCAGCCAAAGAGGCTGTCGGAAACGCTGTGGGTTAATTTACGACTGTGCAGCCTGCAGCCCTGACTTGGGGCTGCCTGGAGCAAGGCTAAGGAGGAAGGGTCCTCATCGGCATCATCGTGGGAATCTGTGTCATAAACAAATGTCTCGTGGGCCTCCTTGCAGGGGCTCCTCGTGTCGGCCGGTGTGCAGGGGGCACAGTCCTTGAGGCTGCTACTCTTAATTCCTGGAGAATATATCCCTTCATTGGAGTTCATGCAATCTTTATAACCCCATTTGGTTATCACCGACGGGGGTTCAAGTAACACTTTTCGCTTCTGTAGCTTTCTCAGTCCTTCCAAAATGTGACTTTCCTTGATACGAGTTGGAGGTAGTTCATCCGTAGGACTAGCAAAGCCACTCGGGAGCGAAG
The DNA here is from genome assembly GCF_024610735.1 of Ursus americanus. Lineage (NCBI taxonomy): Eukaryota > Metazoa > Chordata > Mammalia > Carnivora > Ursidae > Ursus > Ursus americanus. The sequence continues at coordinate 15,459,937 of NC_142127.1, forward strand.
AGTCAATACTTAGCCTTTTATCCCAGTTTTGTGATGATTTCTAGGACAGAAAAGTAGATATCAGAAATCAGTGAAACACATGGATCCCAACTGTAAAAAGGAAAAGTCTGTCATTAGACTTCATTCTAGTGGTTAAGTATTCATCTATAAACGCATACTTTGATTAATTAATGCAAATTAATCGTTAACTATGCAGCACATCTCTGCTTTGCTAGCTTCTGAGCTAAGTAGCCCATGATATAATGAAGTAGTAGATAAGCACCCTGCCCTCGAGAAGCATGCAAGCCAGCAGGGGACAGGAGACTGGGTGTAAATAACCAGAAGCCAAGGGAGCAAAGGAGAAAGACAAATGTAGTAGGAACTCCAGAAATTCAGAGGAGAAAGCTCAAACCTCTGCTAGCAAAACCCATGAAAGACATATACGGAGGTTTCTGTTTTTGTATTTTAAAAACCTACCTAGCCCTTGAATGAAGGATGAGTTTGCCTTAGTTGAAAAATGGGGGAAATGATTTCCAGGTAGAAGAAGGGGGATGGCAAAGATCTGAATTGTGAAGATAGGTTCAAGGTACACTTAGGAAATAACCAGAAGATTATCTCGCCTCACTGTATAGTGTTTACAAGAGGCAGAGAGGGCAAATGGAAAAACAAGTTGGTTCCTATCTCTATGGTCCCTTCCACTCTAAGATTTGATAGTTCTGTGACTTCAGGACTGTATTTAATAGAAGGGGAACATCTGTGAAACACATATGAACATATCTAGCAGTGGGGCATTGGCTGTTAGAACCCTACAGCATTGATTCACCTACCAAGAAAGATCGATTTCCTGTCCCTTATACCGTCCCAGATACTAGTGTTAGTTTTGACCAAGGAACGACACAGAAAAAGCATTATATCCTGCACAGACCTGCATATTTTTCATAGCATTGCTAACAAGAAGTGGAAGGGCAGAGGAGAGAGCTAGCATTTCCCGAGCATCTGCTGTGTGGCAGCCACTTGAACAGGGCTTTGATTTAATATTCAGAACAACACCATGAGGAGACATTATCAACCCTGTTTTACTAGGGAGGAAACTGAGAGGCAGCACGGTTAGTCTGTTGGAGATCACACAGTGAAGGGGGAGTTGGAACAGCGGTTTCCGCTCTGGCTTCCCGGGCTCTTCCTATGACTCAGTTCCAAAGTGGTGGTGTGGAGATTCGCACCCAGGTAGGCTGGCTCTAGAGCCTGCACACCTATGGGCCGCGCCATGTTCCTAGAGCCATGCTTAACCCCCGTCCTCGCCTCTGTGTTAGTCAGAGTCATAATAGAGATCATAAGCTATCCTCACACCACTCTCTGGAGTGGAACCTGCAGAGTTTAATCACAAACCAAGACTCAGGGAAATCAGTGGGATTTGGGCACTGACCTCAGTCTTTTTTTTTTTTTTTTTAAGGCTATGTGATTAACGGTGAAGAACTCCAGTGAGTGAATCTGGTGGTTTCAGATGTGTGCTCCGTGCCCATCTTGGCTAAGAGCGCAACTCCCATTGACATCTCCACACCAGCGGCCCCCGCCCCATAACTGAACACCGTGTGCTTGTAGGCAGAGGTTGAAAAAGTGTCAGAAACTTACACTGGAACCTTGGCTTTTTAGTAAGGGGTGAACATTTGCTTGCATCTGAGACATTTCCATTAAAATTACTCTTGCTCTCAACAACAACATATGGTGTTTATTTGGTTTTTTATCTGTTATATGTTTATTGCTTTTAAGTCAAATTATATATTTTCTTCAGAAAATTCTCCAGGGTCAGAAGCTGCTGTGTATAGATGCTACTTGGTAATGCTTTCCCCTTTCCTGTCCTTTGCCTCTACGCCATTAAAAACTTTGGAAATGAGGAGAAATCCTGTTAGTGAGTTTGGGTATTATAGACCGATGTGAGCAGGCTGCCACTGCTTGGATTTCTAAGAATTTCCATGATCCTCAGAGTCACGTTCACAATAAGAGAAGCCAGCAAAAGTCCCCTGCAAGAGCTTGAAAAAGGCAGATTTGTTCAACCCATTGAAGATGTGCTCAGCCCACCTGCCACTGCCTCTTCATAGACTGCCCCCCTGCGGTTTGACTCATCCCAGGGCCAGTGGCTACAAACCTCCCAGGGCCCCGGGGCTCTCCATCCTTTGAGATTAGTCACATTCCTCAATCAGTTTTCTACAGGATGTTATGGTATTTAATAACTTGAGAAAAGTTTGGAACAATCTGGAAAATTGAAAAAAAAAAGCACGCATCCCCTGTAGGAGAGATGGGGGCAGGAGCTGGCGTTCGCACAGGCAGCTTCATGCTTTGCTTGGAAAACAGCTGTTCTGGGGAGCAGTGCATTTGGCTAAAGGGTGCTCCTGATAAAGCAGGGGCCTGGGTTGATGCCCACAGCCCTTTCTTATTTCCTGACTGGACTACAGTTCTACACATTTTTTTTTTAAAGGACATTCTTGGTCTTAATATAACAAATCCACCTCAATCATTGGAATAATATTCCAAGCTTGGCTGATTCAACAAAGCCACTAGAGCAGAATGGTAAAGAGTGAACGTTCTGGAATCAACTTGCCAGCTCTGCCACTTATTAGCTATGAGATCTTTGGCTAGCTACTTAATTTCTCAGCACCTCCATTTTCTCATCTGTATAGTGGGGGAATAGGAGAACCTACTTAAACAGGCTCTTATGAGCACTGAATGAGCTAATACTTGTGAAATACTACCAAGGCCGCGTGGGTCATGGTGAGTACTCATGACATAGACCCAGTTTCCTCCATGTAGGACAGCCTAATGTATCACGTTCAGGTTTCCTTTCTGTTTCCATACAGAACAGTATTAAAAAAAATACTTGTGAATTATAAAAGAGCCACTGGTCGTGTATTTATTATTCTGTAAGTTAATATTGTAGTCCCATTCAAATTCATATTCTATGAGTTCGTTATGTAAGTGAATACTAAATGAGTACTCGGCACATCATAAGCCCTATAGAAGTTCCTGAAATAATATAAATGTAAATGTCTCTATGAGAATGTCTCCAGTTTGCTGGGTCCTTGAGAACTGGGACTTTTCCCTGCGACATCTCCAGATCACAGCCACCTGAGTGTGTACGAAGTGCATAAGAACTTAATCTCTCTGTTTTCAGGGATGAGGTTTCCCTACAAGATCAAGGATTATTCAAATTGGAAGAATTCCAGAAAAAAAAGAAAGAAAGAAAGGCAAGGCAAGGCAAAGAAAGACAAGATAAAGGCTCTGAGAAGGAGAGGGAAGATGAGGGGGAGTGAAGAGAGCCGAGCAGGGGCTGTGGAGCCAGTGACAACCACAAAGGCAGGGAATATTCCTGCCAGGGCCTCCCCACGTGTTAAGAGCCAGGCCCCAGCCGTCATTATTCAGAACTTCGAACATCTGCTCAGAAGGAGCAACTCTGATCATATACCCACTTCGTATTAGGAGGCTGAATCCAAGGGAGTAAGCTCTAAATTCAAGCTTGAAATCTTTTTCCAAGTTCTTGTTCAGAGTATGACAGAGCTACTCATTCACTACTATTTTCTGGCAGTTATGGCATCTTCCTGGTTTTTATGCTTCTGAATCATAAACGGAGTTTACACAAATGGTAGAAAAATGACCTCCAAACCTTCTGATTCAGGGTTTCCATTCTTGTGTATTCTGCTTTTCTTCAACATCGGGAAGCCTCAAAGATAGCTATTTGAAACACTGGGTTTACTGCAGTGTGCAAAGACGTTTGTTCAGAACCTGAAGGAATCTTCAGTTGTGTGGGCCCCCTTTGCAGATGGGAGCCATGGAGCAGCAGTCAATAACCCGGTAAAAGGACTCCTCACATCTGAGCCGGGGCACGCCTACCTCCACACAAGCCACGGTCCCTGTCACCTACCATGGTATTTTCTCTCTCTGCCACACCACTCTCCAATTTATAGTCAATTAGTGTTTTATGAGGCTATAAAATTGAGTAAAGGAGGTCAATATAATACATGCTATGCTCGAGTAGTAAATTCCGACAAAGCTAATGATACTTTCAAAACTTTCGGTCATTGATTCGGAGATGATGCACCATCCTCCCTATTGTCTGGCGTGGGGGAGGACATTCTTTTTGAGTTCTCAAGGGATGCTCAGTGTGGGCTGGCTTGGCAAGTGGCCTTGTTCACTCTCATTTGCAGTGGACATTAACAAGTCTCTCTAGAGCGTCACAGTGAGAGTGGGTGTCCATAAAACTAATTGGAAATGTCTGGGTTGGTCTGAAACATGGAGAGTTCCATTAGGCCAGGGCTCTAGGTTCCAACTTGATATAAATCTATGAACTTGGTGGGCTCCAGCAAAGCACAGAAGGAAAATCCTTCCTCCCCCAAACTCCCTCCCTTGCCATCCAAGTCATTTGGGTCAAATCATCCCTCCACTCCTCACTTGCTGTGTGACTTCTGGCAAGTGACTTGACCTTTTTGAACCAGCTTCCTCTCCCATATAATGGAGAAAATGAGATCCCCGTGTCTAGTTTTGTGAGGAGTAAATGACTCAGCAAATGGTCATTCCCTTCTTAGCCCTCCCTCCCGCCTTCCACCTTCCTACCAGAAGAGGATTCTTTTCTGGCTCACTCTGATGCTAAAGTGCCTTGAAAGGAGGCCTTACCCTTTTCCTGAGGTTCTTTCCATCATGCCATGTGTAGGAGGAGCCACTGGAGTACTCACTGCAGGTGCTCGAAAGAGACAGCTCACTGCTGCTGCAGCTGTTTCGAGGACAGAGATGACCAGGGATGACAACCCCCAAACCAGGGCATTTCAAAGCAGGGACTCCTGATTTTGCATTCAGCTGGCATTCCTAAAAAAGCAGGAGAGCTCTGAGCGAGGGCTTTGCTTTGGGGACAGCAGATCCCAAGTCAGCATCATAGGGAAGGTAGCCCAGTGGTGAGAAGCACAGCTTTTGGGTCAGACAGACTAGGGGTTCCAATCTTGGCTCTGCCCCTTACTGGCACACTAGGAGGAATTATTTAATCCCTTAGAGCTACATTTTTTATTTTTATTTTTTATTTTTTTTTAAAAAGTGAATAATGATGATACTGCCTACCTTATGGGGTTACTGCAAAGACCAAATGGGCTTCTAGATTAGAAGCATATTGCACAGTGCCTGACCTAAGTGGGTGCTTGATTACGATGAGCTGTCATCGCCATTAGGCAGAATCACCACAATGGTAGTTTCGCACTTTCTCCAGGCATACTGGTCAAAGAATCAGATCAATATCAAGATACGACTAATGGTCCAGAAGAATGAAGACAGAGTCGCATCTTTGGCTGTAGGGTTCAAGCACACGAACACTAGACTGGGAGCTAGCGACCTGGATCTCACGTTGCCACTGGTATGAGATATTGAGCAAAGAAGGCGTTTAATTTCCATGGACCTCGAGGTCTTCCTTTGTTGGCGGGGGGGCGGGTAGTAGTTCTACCAGATTACTCCCAGGATCCCTGTGGCTCTGATAGCATCATTCCAAGTCAGGAATCAAATGCCCAGGAAGCCGTGTCCAGTGGAACACCGCAGTACAGAATCACGAGGTTCTGTTGCAGAGGTTACAGAACTTTTCATATCAGCTGGCTGTCCAAATGATAAAAGCTATCACATTGACTAGATTTGGATCCCATGCAAGAGATCCAGGAGGTTAGAGTTCTAGGGGTCTATAGAGGCACGAGCGACAAAGTTGGAGACATCCCAGCACATCTAGACAGCCACCTTCTCAGCCCCTCATGTAACAGATGGAGCTGCAAGAGCTGGACAAGCCAAATTAATTTACATCCTGCTCACGAGAACAAAGGCTCTCCTTACAGTCTCATTCCACTCTCCTATCTATATAAAGCTTGTCTCAGAAATTCTTTGACGGGGAACCATCTGTCTTTGTGTCATTCCCAGAATGGCAAAGCCTCTTACTTATGCAATTTATTGACACTTTACGGGTGCCTTTAGCACCTGAGTACTTATCACTGTTCTCCAAATGCAATTCCAGCTGACGGTGACCAAAGACCTGCTCGAGGAAGGCGAGGCGGGCTGTCCTGGAGTACTGGAGGTACATGCCAACCCCCCATGTAAGTACAGACAGTATGTTTAATTTCCGCTCTAATCGATATCCATAATGCTTCATAAGGTTAGATATTCAATATCAGGCATCTGCCTGCTGTCAATACCTCATTTTTTGCTGTAAAACAATCCCTTTAAGTGACCTAAAAATGCCAAGAAATTTTACTACTCTATTCCGCACTCCCTAGAAGTTCGGCTCTGGGTATCACTGAAAGAAGACACTTACCTTAAAATGGAGCATTTGGCAGTATCTGTTGATTTATGACCTTGCTTATTGCTGCGTGTGACTTAGTTAAGGGGAGTTTGTATTTGTATCGTGACACGTGCCCACAAGCAGCGGTGCCGTTGCATGGGAGCCCCGACACTGACACGTCAGCCACTGCACACTGCACAACAAGCTTTCAGAAGTAACACGTCATGCTCCACTTGCACTTGTGTGTGTCCCACGTTCGCCATCCTCAAACCCCGCCTATTCTGTTGTTTGATTAGGCGAGGTGGTGGTTTTCTGTAGGCCTGCCTCTGCTCTGACAGCTAGGTCTGTCCTCCAGGGAGAGACTGTGTCTGTGCCCTGCGAGGCCATCCAGATCTAAACTTTTCTAGAAAATACCGCGTTTTCATGCTCTGTGCGGCTTCTGGTTACAGTCTGCATTGCACCTTTTCCCGAAGTACTGAAGCTTACGTGATTTTCCCTCTCTCTTTGCCCCGTTCCTTCCCACCACACCTCTCAACATGATATCTATTTTTACAACTCAACTCAATTCCCAGGCCTCTTTCTACGCATAAGCGTCCTCGCCCAGTTGTTGCCCCTGTGTGGCTCCGGGGTGGATGCTGGATTCAGAGGACAGGGGACCTGACCTCCGAGCTAGCGAAGGAAGGAACTGCTGCTTCTGCCCTGACCGTGAACTTGAGAGGCCCAGACGGGATGGAGGATGCTTCGGGGAGGTGGGGAAGGCCCATCACTGCGGGGCAGAGGCGGGCGGGGCTGGGGCGGTAAGCAGAGGACTGCAGGCTTCTCGTACTTCACCGTGCACACGTATCCTCTGGGATCTTGCTAAGTGCAGGCTCTGAGTCAGTCATTCTGAGGTGGAGCTGGAGAGGTAGTATTTTGGGGGACACTCCCAGGCTTCGATGCTGCTGATTTAGGACTTTGAGTAGAAAGCCCCGAGGGGAGCTATGAGAGAGGTCTACCTGATTCGTGGGTTACTTGGTAGGGGGCTGTGTCACCTCACAGCCTGACCTGGACTGTGTGGAGCAGGATGAGGGGAATGGTCGAAGCCTACCCACAGCCAGTGCACTGGGGAGAGGGTGTGTGCGTGTGTGCGTGTGTGTGTGTGTGTGCGTATGTGTGTTGGGGCAATTATGGAGTAATTCCTTACAAAGCAGAGGACCAGGGGTGCCTGGGTGGCTCAGGTGGTTAAGCATCTGCTTTCGGCTCAGGTCATGATCTCTGGGTCTTGAGATTGAGCCCCGCATTGGGCTCCCTGCTCAGCAGGGAGCCTGCTTCTCCCTTTCCCCTCTGCCTCTCCCCCTGCTTGTGCTTGCTCTCTCTCTCAATTGAACAAATAAATACATAAAATCTTACTAAAAAAAAAAAAGAAGAGGATCAGTCCTCCCTACTAGGACAATCTATCTTCCCTCACCCTAGACAATCAATGTTTGAATTTAATAAGGGATCCAGAATCTCTGACATCAGGGCTGCAACACGAGCTCCTTTTTTCCCTGCAGTTTCCTTCATCAGCACATGATTATCAAGCAGGATTATCTACTCCAGTGAAGAACTGCCTGTTCTGTGGCTGAATGCCTGAACTCTAAAGCCATTTACTAGGCTGAAATCCTGGCTCTTCCACCTGCTAACTCCTTGATTTTGGGAAAGTTACTTAACCCTTCCATGCCTCAGTGTCTTTCTTTGTAAATGGAGTGAAGGAAGGATGGATCACCTTAGATCATGTGAAATCTGAACAGCCCCTGGCATATATTAATGCTTTGTAATATTCACGTGTTGCTACTATCATCATCATTATTATTATTACTATTATTATTATTGTTTTTTTCAGATACACATGTCTTGACTCTCAAACTAAATCCAAGTTTACAGTCCCCCTAAGAGACTCTGTTTTGTACTTCTTGCCATACCAGTGTTGTCTGACACCCTGCACACCAGAACTGGGCTGAGCAACAGCCCGAAGTGTGGGTGTACTTTGTTTCTGGGATATCCTGACGTGAGCTTCTGGAGGGACATGCTAGCAGATACCTCTCTCCGGTCTCATTCCCCATCCCTGGGGCTGAGGCATAGTACCACATTGAAGAGGACGGGATGGGGGCTAAACAGCAGAGATTTTATTACTGCCCCAATGTTGTTAGAGGGCATGGTGGTACCTGCATTTTATGGATTCTATCAAGTCATCTTCACCACAATTTTCAGAAACAGAAAAGAAGTATCATTATACTCATTTTTCAGATGGGGCAATTGAGGCACAGAGGCATTAAGATCTTGCGTAAGGTCCCCCAGCCAGTACAACATTCTGATGTTGGGCCCAGGTCCTAGCCACTCTGCTATAGCACCAGGTAAGGCCCTTGACAATAAGCAGAACTCCTGGGCGAATACTGACCACCAAGCACCCAATTGGAGGAGTTCTAATTAGTACAGATAATGGCTATTATTAAAATTATTCTCTGCCCAAAAAAATGTATAGTGGTTTCCGTTGTAACATTATCTTAATTACGTGGACGTCATTGGCAAAATACCACCTGTTTGCACTATTCAAAATGTATTTTTCTCATTGTGTGTTTTAGATTACTACCTTCGGTGACTCGTAGGCTTTAACATCCTTACTGTGAGAAATGCGATACAAAATCCGCAATTTCAATTAAAAAAAGAAGAGAGACAGAGAGAATGATGGCAAGAGTTTCTTGGGTAAAAACTGCACACTTAAAAAATTCCTGACCTTAAGGCCATATGATAGATTGGATGCCATTAAGGTCTTCATGAATGTTTAAAGTGACAGCATTCCACTGAAATTTAATTCCAATCTAAACTGAGAATATTTACCTTTGATATAGAATATCCTACTTACACTGATCAAATTATACAGTAAAATCAAAAGCCAATTATCCACAAATGTTCACCCATCATTGTTTTAAGCCTAACATTTTTCATTACATATTTATTTGGCTCTTGTATTTTCCAAGTTACTTGCTTTATGTCAACGAGAGTTAAAAGCCACGCTGGTTAAAGTTTTGCCAAATAAGCACAAAGCTAACCCTAGCTAGAGAAAAAAAAATGTACAGCCCATGAATTTTTAAAAGTTCATACATAATATATCATAAAAGTAGGATGAATAATATAGGACATGGGCTTTAATAAAAAGCTCCTTGACCATTTCTCAGAGACTTTGAGATGTAATCAATACCCAAAAAGGTATCTTGGGGACGAAGCCAAGATTTATGATATTTTTGCCGGGAGTGACACTTTCTGCTTACTCTATCAGCTGGGGGACATGATATTGAATTTCAGAGAACACAAGAAAGGGAGGTATTTTTATCTGCCTGACAATGCTTCAAGGATGCGCTTTATGGTTCACTTGTGACATCATATTTGATGGAAGGAAAATAACCTAAACAAGCGATCCGAAGGCAGGAGGGAAACTCACATGAATCTCAACATCAGTCCGCGACTGCGTCAGACTTCGGCTTCTTTCCACATCTGAAAGCAAATCTCCGGATGAAAGATCTAAGATGCGTGAGTGAAGTTTCTAGGTAAAAACAAGCAGAGACATTGCATAGTGATGACTTAATTGTTTGTTTCAAAATCCTGCCTTGGACAGTTAAGTCTCAAAGGAGTTGACGTTTCTAGATTAGATAATACATAGCCTAACTCAAAAAAGTTTATTCTAGTTTTATCAGCAACCCATATATATATGTGCAAACTCAAGCTTATAAATAATAGTCACACTCGCACAGTCTGTCAGTCTCTGCTGGAAAATAAGTAGTAGGAAAAAGTAAGTAGTAGGTGGAAAATAAGTAGCAGGAAAAAATGTGAATCTTCCAATACTCTTATTGGCTAGTATGAAAATTAACTTTTGATATTCACATTAGAAACCAATCACCATGTTAACCTTATTACGTTGAGCAGCGGTTAAAATCTGAGCAAATAATTATAAAAGTGACCTTATTTCTAAATAGCATTGATCTTGTGAAATCTTCCCTTGGACACATTTTAACTCAAAGTCATTAACGTCATCTGTTAGGAACAATTAATGTGAATAGAAAATAATTGCATCTGGGATCTGGGGACTGGGAGGACTTTGTGCGTTAATATTCACAGGCTACTTGATTATATACTCAATTCTTTATTGCGGCGTTGCTTGGGAGGCCTGCTAAACCAGGGACATTTCACTATATTAATCTTTATACTAATTACTAAGGCATTTCTGTGGACATTAAATTTGATCTGTTTAATTGCAAATACAATAAAACTCATGATTTATGTCTAATGTTTCTGCTAGGCTGATGACATTTTAAAATGGTACTTGTAGCCTGGTTTGTCTTGGTTACAACTTTTGTGACTTCAGACACTAAAAAATCGAATTGAGTTAGTCAATAATGTGGCTAAGCGTGCCTCCCTCACCTCCGCAAAGTTTTTCTGTTCTTTTTCCTCCCTGGAAAGGCCTTGCTGCATACTGATGTTGATCCAGGAAGTGTCTCACATTCTGGGCCAGTAATTAATGTTGGGACCATCTTGGAGTACAAGGCTGGCCCCATGGGTCGCTCTGTCCCGCAGACGTACTATGTAGTCAGCAGGGACTGTAAACTCCACTAATGTGAGGGACATTTGCTACGTTCTCCATCGGACCCCCCGCAGCCTGGACTTGCGTGAGAGCCCTGTGTCTTGCTCAGCTGGCCACTCAGCAAACATGCCTTCAGCAGCTGATGGAGGGAGGGCGCTGAGGGAGGACTGTGTTTCCTCCTCTGCAAAAGCAAAGGCACTTTTTTTTTCTTTCTGTTACGGATTGTCCTCCTCCTTCCCAGGGAAGCTCTAAATCACTATTTGCTTCAGACCAATACTTGGGCTTCTCTCCATCACCATTCACCATTCACTTCTCTCCATTCACCAAAAAGGGCCCACACCCTAACCTGGTTGCCTGTTACCTTGAAAATTCTAATTTCTCCAACAGAGCTAAGACATCAATAGGTTACTAGAATCAGGATGTTGTTTCTGCACGATTTTTATAATCCTTTCCCCAAGCTCCCTCTAGAAACGGAGTCTCCTCAGGGGCAACAGTCATTTAATCCCCGGGCTCTGTCACAGTGTGTACTACTCAGTGAGTAGCGAATACCCCACTGATACTTGTTGTAGTCTCTAAAGAAAAAGATGTCTTTACATTTTTCTCACCCACTCATAGGTTTTAAAGTTTGAGAGAGTGCCAAAAGAATGATAATGTTCTGAGACCTAAGGAAACACTTATCAATATGCAAACAGTCCAAGAAGTTATAGGAAATGACATTCAAGAAAAGAAATGATGAATTTGAGTGGTATGTCATGTGATTTTAGGGAAGAGTCCTTCTAGATTAGACATCTGAGGTAATTTGGTTCATGGTTGCTCTTTACTGCTTATCAAATATATGATGTCATCCTTTGCTTTCTGAATGACTATATGTATCTATAAATGCATCCTCCTAAATGATGTTATATTTTAGCAGTTTATATTCAAATGTTCAGTTCCCCTCAGTTGAAGTCAGGAACATCGTGTGGGAGAGGAGACAGGTCCTGGGACAAGGGGCCAGGTGACCTGAGTTCCAGCTCCGTTTAAGGCACAAGTGTTACCAGATCTTGGGAATGTAACCGAATCTCTCTGTCTGAGATTCCTCGCTAGTTACAGAGGGATGGGAGTGGCTGCCTAACCTACCCCACAGGTAGGGACAGCGGCCGCCATAGTCAGGAACAAGAACAGGAAAGAGAGTACACTGAAATTCACAGAGCCTTACACCAATTACTTGTCAAAACTGAGAGCTGGTGGTAGGTAATTTCTTGAATGCTAAGGTACACGTGAATCCTCTGTTGTTATAGTTTCCACATATGTAAGGCAAATGCAAACTGACTTGGAAAACGAAATCTATTTCTGCGTTAAGGCCATAGGCAAGAAAACTGTAGGTAAATATCCTTTCGCACAACTTGCTTTAAATAACCATGAAAGCTCACGAGCCCAGAGATGTTCCACTTCTTTTTTGTTGGTGGTGTTACACTTTTTTAAAATAAGAATTTTTATGAAAGGCTTCTATTTTCACACCTATAGAGGTGCACGTTATATTATAATAAATATATTCTCACAGACGTGCACATACAGGGTGTGCAAGAGACTAAGCACATCGCTTTTCAAACTGATGTTATCTGTGCTTAATAAGGGGCTCAGTGCAAAGTAGGTAGAGTGTATACATGGGGAATTCAACTAAAGATACTGTCAGGAAGAGTGTAACTGCCAGGAGAATACCGCGACCTCTTGAAAGAAGTCTACCTGCTTAGAGGGAAAATCCTCAGCGCGTATCTATCTATAGTTCATGTTCACTATTAGTGTCCATCTGGAAAACATCTCTCACCTGAAACAATTCAAACGTTGAATTTTTAACCTGAAAAGCTAGAGGAATCTTGGATTGAGACATGTTTTTTTCATGTTTTAGACACGAGAGGCAGGCAGATTATTCAGTATAGGTTTGAAATTGACCTCCCATCGCCTATCTCTGTAACTGAGATTCCACTTGGCCTTAGAAGTAGACACTCCCAGCCTCACACACTTCCTAACCAGAGGTCAGTGAGATCTTCTCGTTCAAACACTCTCTTTGATGAGAACAGTCTACCCCTCCCTTCCTGCCAGACTGGTTTCATTGTCTCCAGAATGAGTCCCTCTCACGTCTGAGCTGATGCGTTTGTCCATTTTCACACGGCACACTCTCCCTGCTCCTGCCCACCCACCTAAGACCTGCTCGTCATGGAGGACTGCATTAAAACCCTTTCTGGAAGACTCTCTGTCATCTCTAGGCCATCCTGGCTTCCGTACCTAGCCAGATGATATCCCAGGCCCATTCTGGCCTTGTACCTGAGGGGCGTGATTGCTGAATTGCTCCTATGTGTGGGGTCTGATTTCCTAACAGGGTGATCGGCTCTGAGAGAATGCAGGACAAGCCCTGTATTTCTGCTTTGTCTCTGTGGCAGGGACTGGCTAAGTGTCATGGAACGGATTCCCGCTTCTCTCTGGGCACACAGCTGGACCACATTTCCCAGCCTCCTCTGCAGCTCGTGTGGTCGTTAGACATGGTTAGTTCTAGCTAGCGGAATGTAAGCAAAAGCAATGTCCCTCCTGGCCCAGGACTATCTTTAGCATGTGGGGTGCCGTGCTCTTTCCCCTTCCCCTGGCTTGGTGTAGACAACTGAGCATAGCAGCCTTGCCAGCCATGTGTTAAAGATGGAGCCACCAGGTAGAAGGAGTTTGGGTTCCTCAAGGAAAGGGTGCCACCTGGGGACCAGAGATAACTTTTTTGGACTTTTCATGAGGAAGAAATCAATGTACACTGGGTTGAGCCATTATTCATCTGGGGGTTTGTTATCATGATTAATATTAGGCTGGCTGAGCTGGCCCTTCTCTGAGATAAGCGTTCTGCAGCAGACAGGGTAGCCACTCCATCATTCAATCAACACACACAGACTCACAGGCACACATACACACTATATATATATATTCACACACACATTTACACATGTACATATGTGTATGTCAGTAGACAAAGGTGACTTCTCACACTGAGGGATGGTCAGCTTCACAGGGAAAAGGCGTCCTTTCTGTCACTCTGCTGGGGGCGGGGAGGGATCTGTGTGATGTGCCAGAGGGTGTTGCCATCCATAGTCAGAACACACCCCCGTGCCAGTGTGAACGACCAGGCACGGCTCTGGGGGCCTGACAATGCAAGGGCAGCGAGTGCCAGAACCACACTGGGTCAGTACTGTTCAGTGGGTTGCCCTGCGTTGGGTCTGCCCCCAATATGTTCTCCGCACAGTTCTGAATCTGTAATTCAAGGCAGAGAAATATTCCCCTTGACAGACTGTGCCTAAGACTGGCTGTTCTCTCTTTGGTGGGATGAAGGTGGAGCCGCCCCTCCAGAGCAGCAGATAAGACGGTGGCAGCTCTCCAGTTAATGATGGCGGCGGGGACTGGAGCCCATGGTGTACTTGGGCCTTCCGAGCTGGGCTGGAAGGCCAGTTGCCCATTGCCTGCTTCTCTCCTCACTCATGGAGTTGCCTTTCTTCAGGTGCTCAGTGAAGGCTCCTTGTGTTTAATAGAATTCTGCCTCTGGGTTTTTGCTCAGTATGGAAATGAGGTCTTAACTTGAAGGCCCTGACGGCTGAGGCCAAGAAACCACTGAATCCTTATTCAGTGGCCCAAGGTGAGGGTAAAAAGCGGATCTTTATTGGAGAAATTGGGGCAGCATGGGAAACCAGGCTGGAAAAATCCAGTAAAATAGGGTGACGAGCCACGTTTGCATTTACGGGCGTACTTCCTAAAGTCTGAAAAGGAACGTGCGGATTTTTTCATGCCAGGATCTCAGGAGTTATTAACTCAGTGTACGATGCAAAGAGGAAAGGACTTCGCTCCCTTCTCTTTAGTAGGATTTGGTGAGAGAATGAATCTAAGACCGTAATCAGGCATACAATTATTCTCTGCTCTATTAAAATCCAAATATCTGTACAAAAGAGAAGCTATGGGAGTGAAGACGGCATGTATCTGATTCATGGGGTCTACCAACATGAGCAATTTAGTTTCCGCAGCAGAGGTAGATGTGAATTAGTGGTTTTAATCTGATCTGCCTCAAGTCCCTTGATTTACTTAACCTCGGTGGATACTCCAGTACGCATGCCCTGAATCCCACCTGGGGCCTGTTGTACATTCTCCAGAGTTACTTTTTCCTCTTTATGAAAAAGGTCTCCCCGGTAAAGGGGATGGCTTCGATGCCCACAATTCTTGAATTGCTCTTTTATTTATAAAGTGAGAAGCTCTGTTAACTACCCCATGAATTACTGCTAAACCTTCAGTGACCACATTTCTGTTCACAATATGCTCCACTCATTTGAAGGCATTTTCCACCCTCAAAAGTTCATGGTAGGATATTTAGAAGAAAGATGGAGGAATTTCTCAAAATCTGCCCAGTTACCACTGGTATCTTTAACTCTTCAGCATTCTGAGCCCAGGAGACGGGATATCAGGGCATCCTCCTCCCCTCCCCCTTCCTGCTCCTTTGCTGAGTGCGGCTGCTCCCACTATCTTGGCTGGTTGCCCATTTAAGGCTCACCCTCACTCTCAAATCTAGTGGCCTGGATCTTGGGCTGATATCTCCAAGAAAGAACACATTGCTTCTTTAAGCTTCAGCTTTGTTTGCAGATCACCCTCTCTCCACCCTGAAGAGCTGATCTCAACTCACAGCTGCCAGGAAGCTTCCTAGAGCCCCACTCCTGGTCCCTCGACTCAGCCCCAGGCTGGCCCCGGGCCGTCTGTTTCATCTTCTTTAATTCTACCACAAGGAAAGCAAGTCTGGAGTGTGCTATTATGAAATCTTTGGAGCATATTTTGATACTGCTAACTTCAGACGATTTCCTGCGCATTCACCACCTTTCCGGATATCCTCTGTTACAGGGCAGAAACACAGGTGGTGGGTTTGGTATATGTTAAGAGACGTGTTCTAAATATGGCTCTGAATTAGACATAATCAGGCGAAATAAGCTTTGTTCCTTCTGTTGGATAACAAAACAATTTTCGTAGGCATGTGAAGGCTCCGGAAAGAAGTTCAAGGAAATCTCCTCGATAGCGTGGAGCCTGATTAAGATCATTTTTCTTTGGAAGCCTTACTCATCAGATGATCATCCAAAAATCCCCAAAGTTTTCCTTTATGCCCATACGAGACTTAATTTTTGCCATATTCAGGAAATGTGATTTTTGAAAAAGATTTTATTTATTTATCTGAGAGAGAGAGAGGGGAAGAGCAGAGGGAGAGAATCTTAAGCAGACTCCCCACTGAGCACAAAGGTGACGTGGGGCTTGATCTCAGGACCCTGAGATCATGACCTGAGCCGAAACCAAGAGTCAGATGCTTAACTGACTTCATCACCCAGGTTCCCCAGGAAATGTGATCCATCCATCCTTCCTTCCTTCCTTCTTTCCTTCCTTCCTTCCTTCCTTCCTTCCTTCCTTCCTTCCTTCCTTCCTTCCTTCCTCTCTTTCTTAAGATTTAATTTATTTATTAGAGAGAGAGAGAGAGCACATGAGCAGGGAAAGGGGCATGGGGGAGGGAGAGGGACAAGCAGACTCCACACTGAGTGCAGAGCCCTACAGGGGGTCCAATCTCAGCACCCTGAGATCATGACCTGAGCTGAAACCAAGAGTCAGCCACCCAACTGACTGAGCCACTCAGACACCCCCAGGAAATGTGATTTTTCATCAGCTCTCCCAAATACCATCAGGAGAGCAGACCCCTGGTTCACATTTCACAGGTTTCATTCTGTTCCATTAAGAATTTATTATAAAACTGAATATTACATAACTGCATATTACATAAGTGAGTATTAAATGATCATTTCTTAGATTTACAAAAATTTGAGCCGAGGACAAAATCTTTTCAGATAAAACCTGATGTTTAATTAATTATGCCATTATTTCCATTTTGGGATACAAAGATAAAACATAATATCTGCCTTCAGCCATCCTGCTGATGCGACAGAGTATGCCTTTCGAATGTTCTCCTGGAAGCTCTTTAAAAAATACCTTCATCAAGATTTGATCTCACTTCAGAGTCTGAAATTTTTATAGATTTTTTTTTAAACCATATACAACAGTTCTTGCTACAATTATTACTTTTCCTGACAACTCTTAGACTTGCCTTGCGTTTCAGTCTTTAGGTGCCCCAAGTGCATTCTGTCTCACTCTAGATGCTGCTTCTGCAAAGGACATGGTTCTACATCCTCTTTTCTCCTTGTCTGGGACCCAAGGTTATAAGACGCTTTTGAAACAATTATTCCGCAGCTATATTCAAAACCGTCTTCGAGGGTCCCTGCTACCATGACAACCTGATTATCCGGTGGCTGCCTCAGGGAGTATTTGGCTTGGTGACTAGGAAGTTCACTGGGGGGCCTCTGCAGCTCAAACTGATGACTGGACTATCTCGAATCTGTCCTGTCTTCTGAAATTCCATTAACAGTGCCCTGAGGACCCATAGGGTGAGAATCAGCAGGAAGATGGATGGGGATGAAAACAGCAGACCCTGCCCTTGGGAGTCGCCACTCTAATTAGTTCACCAAGAAGCATTTATGAAGCATCTACTGTGTACAGAGTCTTGACTATGAACTATGAACAGACTCAAGGAAGCTCATTAGTGGAACGTACTAAATATCAATGAGGAGCCCAACACACAGATGAGACAAAAAAAAAGAAGAATTTTTAAGGCAGAATATGCAAAGTGGATCACGGGAGAGTAAGGTGATACGGAGGCAGAAGTGGGGGTGGGATGGGGGTCAGCCTGGTCATACGGTTAAATATGAACATGATAACGTTCTGTGTAATAAACCTTCACACAACAGGGGCATAGCTCTCCCTCTCGAGCTTCCGAATCCCTCGGTCTCCTTACTCAAAACAACAACAAAAAAGAATGAGAAACATTTCATATATAACAGCAAAGTGGCAGAACGTGGGGAGAGGATGTAGGGTTAGGGCTTCTGCAGCAGGTCACCTGTGGGCAGGTGGGGAGCCTGTTCTGAAGATGGAGTCACACTTGCTTGCCTGTGACTAGTCCTAAGACTCTCTGAAGCTTCCCTTTTGTCTTCTCCCTTGACTCTGATGTGAGAGAGGAAGTGATTCAGCACAGTCTGGGCCTATTCTGGGATCTAAGAGATACAGAAGTGCCGTGAAACTTCCATTTTTATCACTAATTACTTTAACAGGTACTTTAATAAGTGCTTTCCAATTGCCCCTGCTGTTTTGTAAAATCATCTACACTACATTTTACATTTTTAATCAAGCTTTAGTTTTGAAAAGCCTCCTGGATTGCTAAAGCTTTTGCTTTTTACGTGCAGGGGTGTGGGGGGCATATTTTCCCTCTGATTTCATAGAACTAAAGAAATGAGGGGGGAGAAGACCTGGCCTGCTACTTTTACCAGACCTGTTGGAAATTATGGTGATGGTCATTGCAGTCCCATACACAATTTCTTAAGAAGAAATGAGGTATCTCCTGGCTTGTGGGGGACGACGGCCTTGGGTGAAGTCTCTGCTCCAGATCTTATCTCATGGATCCTCACGCAAAGTGTGGAAGAAGCAACTATCTTCATTTTTAGGGATGAAAATTCTGCTTATTTACGTTCTGCTTATTTCTCCCCTGAAGGAAGGGAAATGGTCTCTTTTGCAGGACGAGTTGTTTATTTCTGCCTCAGTGTTCAGCCCATCATCTGGGTCACTCCCATCAGTAGCGGTGGACATTTACTGATGAGCTCTTTAGCATCAAATATGTATTTCATATATATTATTCTTTTAAATACTGATCATAACCCACAGCAAGGACATTATCAGGCCCATTTTACAGGTGAAGAAACTGAGGCACACATGCTAAAAATGTTGTCTAAGGTCACACATACAGTGTCCCAGGTAGTATGAGTGCAGAGTTCATTCTCTTAATGTCTTTTTTTTTTTCATCCTCTTAATTTCTATAGTGGTTTATGAGACTTTGTTATAAAACATTTACAAAAATAGGGGTGCCTGGCTGGCTCAGTGGGTTAAGTGTCTGACTCTTGATTTCACCTCAGGTCATGATTTCAAGGTCCTGGGATTGAGCCTCGAGTGAGGCTCTGTGCTCAGCAGGGAGTCTGCTTGAGGATTCTCTCCACCCTATCCCTCTGCCCCTCTCCCTGCTCATGCTCACTATCTCTGTCTAAAATAAAAATAAATAAATCTTTTTAAAAATTTACAAAAATACAATATAAACTAATTGGACCAGATAAACCATGTAAGACTTAAAAAAAGGAAGTATCTTGAAATACAAATCTTCACTTACTGTACTCAAACATCATTCATTCATTTATTAAAAAGTATACTTTCATTATTATTATTATTTCACTGTTATTATTATTGGTAATATTATTGGTATTGGTGATGTTATTTCCTCCTTAGAGCTCTACATTCTTTCTGGGAAAACACCATCTTGTATATAAATTTGGATCCAACTGAAAATAAAACTAAGGAGAAAAACAGCAAACAGTTATAGACCGCATGCCAGGTGCTGTACTAAGTGCTTCTATTATTTTTTTTCTTATTTAATCCTCATAATCGCCTAACGAGGTAGAAACTTATCGTTTTGATTTTTCAAATGAGAAAACTGAAGCACAAGAGCAGGTGAGGAGCTGTTCCATCAGGGATTTGAACTTGGACTCAGACTGTAAGCCTGTCCTCTGATGGCACCTTATTCTCTGCCACTGGGTTGTCGTACCCAGGGCACAGTGATGAGTGAACACAGTCCCCGCCACCAAGGCATTCGTAGGAAGACCAGCGGCCGGGCACCCTCAATGTCATGTGCCACGTAAACCTCAGCAGTGGACTCCGGGGAGGCTTTCCTGAGAAACAATGGCTAGGGGCGCCTGGGTGGCACAGCGGTTAAGGGTCTGCCTTCGGCTCAGGGCGTGATCCCGGCGTTATGGGATTGAGCCCCACGTCAGGCTCCTCCGCTGTGAGCCTGCTTCTTCCTCTCCCACTCCCCCTGCTTGTGTTCCCTATCTTGCTGGCTGTCTCTATCTCTGTCTAATAAATAAATAAAATCTTAAAAAAAAAAAAGAAACAATGGCTAAATCAAGATTTTACAAACAAGAAATGACGTCTCAGGTGAAGAAGTCAAGAAAGAAAAAAAAGAAAAGGGCCTTCTGAGCAGAACATATGCAAAGGTCCAGAGATGAAAGTGTGACATCTTTCTGCAAATGGTTGAGCAAGACCACAGAGAAGAACTCAGGAGGGGAACGGTCTCAGCAAGTAAGGGACCTGGGGCAAGTCACACAGTGAGTTCTCAGTACGGAGCAGGGTGACGACCTGAATTCATCACTCTTTCCAAAGCACATGCTTTGCCCTTCATCCCTTTGCCCCCTCCCCTCCCATTTCTTCCGAATGCTGAACTTAGGTGTGGGCCTCCATTACTCTTATCTATGTAAACAAAAAAAACGAGGTCTGTAAGAAGGGACTAGTAGGGTCTCTGGGAGGAAACGCAGACGCAATGGAGACACACACAAAGCTTCTGTGCCTTTGAGGCATGCTTCCTCCTTGCAGGGGAGGAAAGAGGTTCCATCCAGGATCTTCACTTAACCGCTGTGCGCCAACGCTGAGCAAATTGCTGCTGGCACTCCAGAGATCTCGAATCGCTAATCCTGAAGACACAGAATGACTCCCTGGGGGAACCAAAGGGGTTCATACGTTTTCCAGGCTGCTGGCAAGAAATCATACCTGGGCGCTGCTCTATTTTCCCAGCTACAAGGAGGAAACATCAAAATCAAAGAACTCACGCTTAACACTAGAAGATAATCTCCCAGGAAGGGAAAGTGTCTTGTCAGAGTTTTGGAGAACAACAACAGCAACAACAAATCATGGAGAATTATTTATAAGATGGGTGCCTCCTTATATTATTAAAAGAAAGCTGAGAACGGATGAAATTCAGAGTTTGGGAGATGACAGACTGCTGGGGCCTTAACAGGCTGCAGGATTCACCCTCCTGGAGGTTCCTGGGTTGGATGCTGCAGCGGAAACTGGACCAGACGTCCATGAAAATGACTTTTGTGCTCTGCACTCGCCTGCCTTTTGTAGGCCTGTGTCCTGGTTCTCACAGGACAGGGTCCTGGGGCCACGTCCATTGTCCGTTTGTGGAGACATCTTATGTTACGTGCGTGAACATGGCTGCGAGTTCGATGAGGGCCCAGGGCCTCGCTGCCCCTGAGAGTGAAGACGAAGTGGTACATTTCCAGGGCTTCAGACTTACTACTTCAGTTTGCTTTACAGGCTTTGTTGCCACAGATTCACCTCACGGTTTCCCCGTGGCTTTATCCCCACAGCCGTTTTTAAAATCTACTGTAACTTTACCCCATGGTAAGAAATGCCTCATGGTATTATAAACAAGCGGTTGAAAATTGTTATTTATGTGGCTTCCTAATAGCAATTTGAAATATAGGGCATAAAATTACTAGCTTACAATATTGCTCAATATTAACAGTGGGAAAGGTAATATGTAAAACAGACATTAAAGGATTAGCTGTAAAATACATTTCACGAAGCTAAATCATTTCTTGGCAAATGGCAGTTTCTAGCTAATACGTAGGATTTATCAAGTCAAGTGGATTTATTTTTATTTTTCTATTAGTTTGCTAAATATATTCTATATTTAAATTTCAATCTTGTGTGTGTGGTTTTTTTTTTTTTTTCTGTTTTTCAGGCATATGAGGAGACGCTATTCAAAACAGAATGTGAAAAAGGAGTGATGCCAGACTTTCAAGTCAAAATTGCTCCGTAGTTTCTCCAGCAAATCCTCTAGCTAAAGTCGACTCAAGATTCAACTGTAACATTCAAGAGAAAAGTACATGGATATGATATTGCAACATTTGTATGACAGATTAGGGAGTTAAACTGCATCAGAGAATTCAGGAAAACGGCATGTTCTCCTTAAGACATAAAACGTTGTTTCCACTGTTTATTTTTTGCGTCAGACAACACTTTGTTCTAATCAAGCATGTTTTGTAAATGCTATGAATTTGTGAACCAGGCATTGAGGAAGAAGGTGGGAAGAGAAATTCCTAATCTCCCAGGGTGGAAATTGTAAAGTATTAAATAGATATTCGATGCATAAATACAAATAACATAATCTCTCTATTTTCTTCTGAGACAGTCACCAGTTACCATAATCCTAAAATTATCCCATCTTCTCAAATCCCTACAGATTTATTAATTTTCATAAACTGCTTTGATGGAAACTTTCTTAAAAGATGCAAAGTAATCTTTCTTGAGCTTTCCTTTTATTTTAGGTTGTGGACAGCATTTTCAACCTCAGAGAATACCAAAAATGAGTTCTTACTTTTCAAAGGAATTGGATATGGATCTATAAATATTACAAAGAAAGAAGCATTATGGAGAAAAGAAATTGCTCTTACACTCATTTGAGACACGATGAAAGAATCCAGGTTCCCAAGAAATAATTATTATTGTAAAATTAAAGGTCTGCTTTGAACTCTCATTAATAATCAGCTGGTTTTAAAGACAAAGACTGTGAGTTGCAGACTATAAATATTTTTCCACCAATGTCCCATGTTAACAATCCTAAGGGTTTCAAAACATTTATTATATATAAATCTGTATTTTTTTTTGTTCAGCTGTTTTATGTGGGAGGGTAAATTTCTTTTCATAAATACTTTTCTATTGATTGAAAACTAGTGGAATAAGATGCCCTCCAACTTGAGCACATAAAAATATAGTCAGAGTGTAAAATGTGAGTCACTTATTCAGCAAGCCAAGTGTTGAGTCCCAGCAGGTGTCACTGGTCCAGCTGTCATCAAGCTCTAGGCTAGGGTGCAGACTGGGTCCATAAGCTGTGGCCATGTTCATTGTGTTACCCAAACACCTCAATCAAATGGACTCCAATGAACCCAAACCGTTGATTAACTGACTTACTTATTATTGGTTTTTTGTTTTTGGCTGACATATTTAAAACAATGATTAATAACTAGAAAACTAGCTTTTAAACATTCAGGATAAATCCTGGGTTCACATTTAAAACTACCTCCCCTCTCCATTTTTCACATCCATAACCAGGGAGGCAGACTGGCACACGGCCCGGGTGTTGTACTGCTTGGGTGCTGATCCTGGCTTTGTGCGATTTAAGGCACGTTATGGCCGCTTTTGAGTCTTAGCTTCCTTTATGGATAATAACAATATTAACTCACAGGGGCTAATCAAAGATTTGATGTTCAACAGAAGGAACTCCGGAATCATAAGGTTGTGATAAGAACTCCGTTCGCCAAGGGGCTTGGGACATATTAAATGCTCAATAAATGTTAGCTATTTTCATAACCTGTGACATAATTTGTTCCGTGCAGGGGGCTACTTGTAAAAAAGATACTAAGAATTTCAAAGTTGTGACAGAACAGCATTACATCAAGCACAGGGCTCTTCTAAGCCTCTGTAGGTGTGACTGGACGTTCGCACCCTGGACGTCAGCCCTGGCTATTACCTTATCTAATTATCATTAGACTCAGAAAGACACCCCCAAACCAAACAAAGATCTGGTTATGTTCCCTTCGTTAAGCTTCTGAGGTAAGAGTAGACTTTTGAATTTTAACAGAATTTTCAATACCAAAATAGCATGATCCCTTCCCCACCCGCCCCATCTAGCCTCAATTAGTGACAGTGCCAAACGTATGCCTGACACCATAAACCAAAAAGAAGTCCTGAAATAGCTTCCTACTATGAGAATCACCTCCAATGAAAAACCACCCTTTCAGTAGCATGTAAGTGATGACAATTTGCGACACAAGACCCCAAGCTCCAGAAAGTGTCAATAGCAGGGTATCCAGTTGAGGGAAAGGGAGGTAAATACTTTCCAGGAAGTCAGCTTTGTCAGAGTTAGCTGCTTTATAACCAGAATGTGAGGAGCGGCTTATTCTAAGCTCATCCTGTTTCCATTTATTTCCTTTCCTGTTCCCACCCGAGGGCTGCCCATACCCTGGAAAATGCTCCTGCCTGGACAGGAAAAACGGGAGAATCCCTCCCTGATGCATCAAGATGGCTCCAGGTAGAAGTGAGCAGAGCTGTGTCTTATAATCTCTTTCTCACTTCTGTGCCCACCCTCCTGACACTTCTGTCCCACTCTTTAGCAGCTCCCTATGCCTTAATATCTCCTGATTTTCCTGATCCTGAAATTCATTTGCACCTGTTCTGTTGCTACTCATGGTCCCTAACATGACACAGAATTAAGGACCAGTTCTTGGGAAAAACCCTGGGCAGACAATCAATGAAGTTATATAAAATGGCAAATGATGACTTCAGAATTCTGCCCGTTATAACCTTTCCTGATAAATCTCTGAGAACAGACAGCTTCCTTTGCCACTGCACTGTCTAGACATGGCCTCCCAAAGATACAAATAAATAAGAGCACTAAGTTTCTCCTGTTCCCCTCTCTAAACTGCAATGTCTACTTATAATTGCTAACTACGAAAACAGCTGTTATCATATTACACCATGCAGTACTGGTACCCCATATATCTTACCAGGTGAAAATCCTTCAGCAATCTCTAATTAATCTTAGTGTGGACCAAGACAGACTGTCACATGCCACCAGAGTGCACGTAGCTTGCTGCTGGTCAATGGAGTGATCGTGAGACTCTTAAATTCCTTTTCACATTTACTTCTTGAATCTGTCACTAGACCCCAGAATCATCTGAAAGAATTAGGCAGTTCTCAATACGATCTCATTATTGACATTTACCTTGATCGATGTTGGCTCTTACAGAATTGGAATCTGCAGATCAATTTCCTTATTAGATTCTTTCTCACTGCTGCCATAATCATTTTATCACACAGGCTGCGGCTATCAAACGCTCCTTTATCACTATGTAATGGGACAAGCTAAACCAGTTCCTCTAGTCCGTCACAAGAAAACAGAAAATTCTCCTGGTTTTAAATCATATTTTCCTCAAATTTTAAGAAATTCCCTGATACTTATATTCACATAGAGGTTTATTTGAAATTGCTCTTCTTTAAAACTATGTTCCATGGAGGAACCAGTATTAAATCTTAAAGGAAATGTATGCAATACTTCTTAAAATCATTTTTCCATTCCTCTCAGAGATTTTCCAATGTCACATTATAAGACAGGTTCCATTCACATGGTGACTTTCGCCAGCAGGGTAGAACAGGTGGTAATGTCAGCGTCTCTGGTAGAGTTCCCCAACCTGGTCAGGTAGTTTTGTATAAAGGGGGAGAAAAAAACCCTCCAGGGTGCTTCTAGCCCCCTAACTGGTCATCAGTTGTAAGAGGGCCAAGAAAAAACAAACAGAGTGGCTGTCATCAGAGGATGGATCCCTATTCAAGAGAAACCAACTCCAAGGACATGCTTCACTAAGAAATTAAGAAAAGGCCAGGAGTGAAATCAAATATGAGGCACAGTAACCTAAATATTTTCTAAAGTCTAATATTCAACTCTGCATGGGAGGAATAAATAATTGTCATTGTATCTACACAGACTTGCAATTCCTAGGAAATATACAGATTCTCAGGGTTTCTTAATAGGAGAGTCCAGAGGTCTGTGGGCAGAATTCAGAGCATTTGTGAACTGGGAAAAAACACATCTTTAGTTTCACCAAACTTGACCTAAAATTTAACATTTCCTTCAGTTATGAGCTTCAAACTGCAGTGGTTATAAACTGGTGACTTTGTCACCAACAGAAATCACAGACATCTTCACATCACATGACAGTTGTGGAAAATATCTCTAAATATTGCATATTGGAATCATTACGTAAAAACTAAATTAGACCTGCCATTTGAGCTTGGTATTTCATGCTTTAGGAATGAAGCACAGCATATATATTTTTCAATATTTTGAAACAGCACCTTGATGTAATTGGTTTCCTTTTACAATCCCACGTCTTTATGTGCTTAACGGCATTATTCTAAGAAGGGGACCATAGGCTTCTCTGGTCTAAAAAAATGGGCTATGGCTAAAACATGGTTATGAACCCCAATTACATCACTCCTCCCCAACCCTCCAGCTCACACTGTGTGTGATGTGGAGACCACCTGTCATAGCTCTGACTTTCTATATGCGTGAACAAGAGCGGGTGGATTTCAGCCATCCTCAGTCCTGCTGGTTACCTCCAGCATGTGGAGGCACGGGCTCTAGTTGGGAAAGGAACTTGCATTAATTTGAATCTCCACTAATATAAATGAGCTTCCTTTTCATTGCCAAGCTGAGCTCTACAGCTCTGATTGTTATGTATTGTTGCAATCTGGGCCTTAATGGCATTTTACCCCTGTGGTGGGTTCACAGAGAAACTATTTTCAAACTTCAAAAGACCATTAAAACATGTGCAGATGTCTGGAAAATTAATACTATTATCTAAGTCTCACCCTTTGCCTGTAGGAGGCAAAGAAGAGACAAGGCTCGATAAAGATATTAGAGATCAATACATGGCCATAAAGCAAAGTGCTGTCCTTCTGGGGAGCACGGGTGGTGACGAGGAAGGAATCCGACAGTGCTTTTGAAGAGGCTTTCTCATTAGATTTTTTGTCAAAGTCGTTCACTTAATCTGTTAAAAATTTAAAGAGAGAATGGGGATGGCATGGAAGGTAGAAGGGAGAAAGAGATAAAGATAATTTTCTGCTACCCTACTTCAATTTTGATGTTCAAGGTCCAGAGTTCTCAAGAGTGGAGGCGTTCATTCATTCACATGACAGAACCCGAATTTCTCAAGGTTAATGTTGAACAAGTTACAGTTTCTGTTCTAAAGTGTTTTGAATTTTGAGAGACTTCAGTCACATTCTGTAAATTCTCAGGATAGGGAGGTATTCTCATAGTTTATTTCAAGGCTTTTCTAAAGTTTTTAGAATCACAATATATTTTCTTCCCCTTTTCACTTTATTTCCAAGAGATTTTATTCTGGAACTGTCCCAGTTACCCCAATAAAACATGAAAACAAGACAATTTTTATCAAAGAATGGAAACTTCATATTTTTATTAAAGTATTTCTTTTAGAGAGTTAATTCTTCAATTTAGAAAGAAGATAAAGAAAAAAATATTTTAGACATTTTTAGCAGTTTTTGTTTGTTTTTTCAGATGGACGGAGCTGACCGTGGGAAACACAACGGAAATTCTTAAAGCGTTATATTGAATAATCTCTCCAAATAGTCCTTCATCAAAAAACCTGAAAACATTCATAGATTATGCATAAAACATACTTTTAAATTCAAGAATAAGTAAGATTGTGTCAGCCAAGATTACACCTAGCTGTGAAAAACAGAAAAAAAAAGGACTCTCAGGGGCTTAAACATACCGGGATTTGTTTTCTTACACAGCAACAAGTTCAGAGGTAGGTGGTCACTGAGTTTGGGGGGTTATTTGTTAGTGGATCATAACCTAACTAGTGCTGACTAACTAAAGAAAGCTCACGTGAAATGCCAGTCAAAAGGATCAGTGGAAAACATAACCTAAAACAGGGTCACGTATTAGAACTCTCTCAACTAGAACATTAGAACCATGTGTTAGAACTCTCTCAACCATGTATTAGAACTCTTCCTGGGGTGATGGTTGGTAACACATCCTTCTGATTGGAATGTCTTCCTTTTAAAGTTCAATATAAGGACTATCTCAGGATTGGACTCAGCTACCAAAAGCAACAATACCAATAACAACAGAAACACAAAATCCCACCTTACAAT
Organism: Ursus americanus; assembly: GCF_024610735.1. Taxonomy (NCBI): domain Eukaryota; kingdom Metazoa; phylum Chordata; class Mammalia; order Carnivora; family Ursidae; genus Ursus; species Ursus americanus. The sequence goes on from NC_142127.1 coordinate 15,487,491, forward strand.
GTCATAAACTTAAAGGGGTCTGTATTTCTCACACAGCAAGCTCTCCAGAGGTAGGTAATCCAGAGCTGCTGTAGTAGTTCATTCATGTCATCCATAAATCAAACTCTTCTCATCTTTCTGTTCTGTCCTGGCATCTTTCCTGGGGGGCTCATGCTAAGGTAGCTGTCATATATCCTGGTATTGCCTCCACCTTCCAGAGAGGAAGAAGGGGTAAGCATAAATGGAGAACACCATAGCTGGGTTTGATCCCCTTTATCAGGAAAACAAAAGCTTGCCATAAATCCCCACAGCAGATTTTCATGTAGGTATTAAAGACCAGAACCAGGTCAACCCGGACTCTCCTAGTTGAAAGGGAAGCTGAGAAACAGCATATTTGGCTTTTTAGTATCTGAGGTGCAGGAAAGAAGACAGGGGTCGACTGAGCTGGTCGTCATGAGTGCAACTTAACTAAATGTGTCCAATTCTCTTTCCTTCCGGGGACATGCCTCCTTGTGTTTCTTGACCTCTTTGTGGTTGAGTAGGGCCATATATGCCTAGTCTGGCCAATGAACTGTGGGTAGAATGCTCAAGACCAAAGCATTTTGAATAGTGATGTGAAACCATTCAGAGCTCCTTTCTCAGCCTGGTGACTGGTAATGTTTGAGATGGTGGCAGCTCCATCATCCACGTGTCCTGAGTGTCTAAGATGTGCAAGTAGCTCCCTTGCTGACCTACAGGAGTGCCCTAACACAACTAAGAAGCAAATCTTTGTGTTTGAAGTCACAGAGTTTGTAGTTATTTGTTACCACAGCACAACCTAGCCTATCCTGACTGATTCAACAAGCCAACTTGAAATGTCACCCAGAAGGAACACATCTGAGAGGCAGGTAGTCTCAGGCAGGACAATATATTAGAGATCTCAGAAGCAATATTGATTTCAGTGGGATGATATCCTGAAGCCAACTTTCTCTACTTCAAGTGCAGTTAAGTGGCCTTTAATTCATAATGTTATAGCCGTCCTTGTACTGCCCACAGGACACAGACAAATTATCCCTCTCTCCTGTGTCTCTATGTAGGTGAGTGGCTAATGAAACATAGCGTGTTCAAGGTAAGCCACCAAATTTAATATGAGCTTCCAGGATGACCACCCACAAAAATTTAATGCATGATAATGAGGGATGGAATAGTTTATGACCAGTTAGTTAATGATATAGTTCACATGTCTGCGTTGCTGAGTCTGTTCATAAAAATAAGACCAAAAAAAAAAAAAAAAAAGAAAAGAAAAGAAAACCAGGGGTGGGGGGAGGACACTAAGAGTTAAAGCATTAATGGCCTCTTCAGTTACATGAAGGATCTGTCTATCTCTAAATATAGTATTTCACATCCTCAGCAAAGTCAATGGAAATTCATTCAAAAGTGACAGGGCTCTTCCACAAGGACCCCAAAGCTACCGGTATTAAGCCACTGTAACAGAGGCAAATCATATGGGAGCGGAAAGGGAACATTAGCAGACTTTAGTACAAAGGAGGCGGATTGCTTGACTAGCTGTTTCGAGTTTTCCTGTTGCTCATGTTTCATTTTAACTACTACCCCTGGTCTTATCACGGGATGGGAGAAGCAAGCCATATGGATATATGCCAGCAAAATGGTTAGTTCCACAACAGATGGCAACACAGAATCTTTCACAACATACTCGCGTGCTAAAAGTCACTTAACATAACTTTAGATTCATCTGGCTGGAAATGCGTGCAGAGCGGGGTGTGCAGCAGGGAGGGTACTAAGCAGATACAAGTGTCATTGCTGATTCAGTCCCTTCTAGACAGTGCCCACTTGCAGGGCTCAAAGGTCAGTTTGAAAACAGCAATGGAAGAACAGATGATCATTGTTGCATCATGTATACTTCTGTGGGGCTTTCAATTGCTCATTTAAAGAAGGTATAGGATAGTTAATCTCTTCCTTTTGTAAAATCTAGTATGGATTGCTTTACCTTCCCTGAGTGTGTACATGCCTTCTTCTTCTTCCTTTTTTTTTTTTTTTTTTTGTGGATGTCATCTTCAAGTGTCAGTTTTTAAAGTAAAAATAAATATTACCTCTTCAGGGGCATTAATAATAACGGTTAGAGCTCTATAGTCCCTTCTAAATATTCCAATGGATTCTCGCTTTTCCATAAAAAACATAAACCCTTTAAATCTTTGAATCATTTAATTTTATGTATTCTTTTGGTATTTCATTTGGGAGTTATGGGGTGTGAAATATGCACTATGATGAGAAAACAATTAACCAGCACACCTGTTGTTTATGCATATTGTACTGAGGAAGGGCCAGCTGGAGCTATTATTTCAATCCACAGTATGGTGTCAACCAGGGGGCCATCAGAGGTGACCTGATGACACTGAATTATACTTTCATTTGTATTACATGCCTTGCACTTTGCCCTGGTGTTGAATGATTCTTGCTTCTCAAGTCAAAAATCATGTTTTTAAGCCATAATAACAACTAGTGAGATTTTCAGATTTAGTAGAAAGATTAAAATTCAGATTTACTACAGAAGGAGTGAGTAATGAGTGACAGAATTTTCAGAGTAGCAGAAGAATGGCCATTTATTATGCCCAGGTAAAGCAGGGAGTATACAGGTAAAAAAGGAGGGAAAAACAGACCATTCTAGATTTGTTCATAATACAGGAAGAGAAATGTTCTGTTTGCTACTCTTCCATTAATAGACTGTTGATAGTAGAAGGAAGTTATGCATGTTTTCAAGTCTTAAGGTCTGCTTAAAATTTTGATCTGGGGCACATGAAACCAGTAACAACAACTATATATATATATGTATGTGTATATATATACATATATATATATATACATATATATATATATATATATGTATATATATATATATACATAATGGCACAGCTTTGGTCAGTTCTTTGGCATGCTAAAAAGAGATGGAGGTCTCTTTTATTTAAGACAACGGCTTTCAACCTAAGAGATCTAGTGCCCCTTGTAAACAAATATCTTTTTTAATTCCCCATTTACGGTCTACCAATGATTCTCCCAGTTATTATAACTTACTATATTAAAAAAAAAGAATTAACATCACAGGCCTGCCTTTTTTTTTTAAAGATTTTATTTATTCATTTGACAGAGAGAGACAGCCAGCGAGAGAGGGAACACAAGCAAGGGGAGTGGGAGAGGAAGAAGCAGGCTCCCAGCGGAAGAGCCCGACGTGGGGCTCGATCCCAGAACTCCAGGATCACGCCCTGAGCTGAAGGCAGACGCTTAACAACTGAGCCACCCAGGCACCCCATGCCTGCTATTTCTTGAAAGGCCTGATTATAAGGTCGGCCCTGGGCTGGAATCTGAATTACAGAGGGTTCCCACCAGCCTAACTGATCATAGTGGCTCCCTGTGCCTAAACTGTGTGTAAAAATAATGTGGTTCATGCTGAATACCTGCTCTCCTTCTGGGAGTCTAGAATTTTGGTATGTGCGAGGCCGTGGGTGCCTCCCTGACTAGCCCTAATAGAAAACTGGGAACGGAGGAAATAGGGAATAGAAGATAAGGAATGGAGGCTATAATGAGCTTCTTTGATCAGCAGCATTTCATACATGCTGTCACAATCCACTACTGGGGGAGTTCGGTGTTTCCTGTGTGACTCCAATGGGAGAGTTCCCTTGAGAGCTTGTGCGGGTCTCCCCAGACTTCACCCTATGTACCTTTTTCTATTACTGAGTTTCCTTTGTATCCTGTCTCCATAATAAACCTCAACTACATGCTGAGTCCTGTGAGTCTTCTTAGGATCTTATTACACTGGGGGGGGGGGTTCTAGGGGAACCTGAAACACACATATATATCAATTTGAAAAAATACATATAAGAGCTTATATGAAAGGCAATATATATATGTGATTTATAATAGAATGCTATGCTTTTCAATATGCAAAGGATCAGGCATTACTCCCCTACAGGGCGTAATGAAGTGATCAGATGCTTGCACAGTGGAATCACCGCGTATGTGACACCGTAAATACAGACTGCTACAGGTTTCTTGCACTGGTGACTCAAATAGAATGAGCACCACCGTAAGCAATGATGTGCTTTCCTGACACGGCGAACAGTTCTCGGTAAAACTATAAACAAAGCAGAGCTCAATTCTTCTCTTACGTCATTCTCGCAAAATTCAGCTGATACTAAAACCATGCCAAAAATACTATGAGTTTCTATGGAGAACGGTGTTAGATGCTCTGCTCAGGTAATCACGAGCACGCAGGAAGGTCGGGTGCGATGTACTGTAAGGGACGGGGTGCGGCATCTGTGCCTCCCATCTCTGAACCATGCACACGCTCCCCAAGCATGCGTCAACCAACAATACGCTCCCAACACCTTCTTCGCAAGGTGTGGTGCCACCCCCTTCAGAACTACTGGTCTTGGAGAACACATTAATGACACTGGGGGCTCACCCGGAAGTGGGGCTTGTGGAAAATTGGAGATCAGGCAGGTGGAGTTGGTAAGAGTTGATAATAGCACCAAGGAACAAAAATAAAGAAGGTGGGAGTGTCCCTAGTGGCTGAGAGCAGACTGGAGTTCAATTTTTTTCAACAAACCCTTTGTAAACGCCCACCATGTAGGGGGTGCTGTGCAAGGTGGGGGAGGACAAGGCAGAAGCAGAGGCCAGGGAGGAGAAAGTGCTTCTATTTAGGGGCCAAGGGTTACTCCAATTATCGCCAGAGGTGATGAGGATACAGAAGAGACTGCTTTTCATGCTTGAGCGGAAGGTCACATAGAGAGCGTGGCAAACATCAAGGGTGTCTGTCATTCAGTTGGGGACAGAGTGTGGAGGTATAGCCATAAAAATAGTTACAATTGTAACAACTAAAATTGTCACCAGCTGGACCTCAAGACCTGGCCTTTACTGCCCACCTGCTTGTACTCGCTAACCTTTGCCTCACATTTTTCTCTAAGCTCTTCTTTCTGGCTTTCCTCTTAACTCCTGGAAATGAAATCCTAAACCACGCCTCAGATGATGTAACTGCCCTGACAGGACACCCCCTCCCCCACCATCCCAGGCCAGGACCACCCAGACTGTTTGAGCTAAACCCGACTCAGGCCTGCGCAGATGGACCTAGGAGTGAGCCGTGGAATGACTGGCAAGGACCTTGACCTCCTTATAATACTAAAACCTCCGCCCAGGGAGGAGCCTCCGCCTCGTACATATCAGTGAATGCAGAGGCATGTTTCCTTACGGCCCATGTGTGATCTCTACATCCAAAGACAAGGCTTCCCAATCTAAACATTCACCTTCTCTCGGGGAGTCACTGCTCTGGAAGCTATTCCCCATGGTGTCCTTATTTGCTGCAAATAGAGTTTTCTTTGAGCAACTACTCACCTGGTGTAGTTTCGGACTCACCAAGGAGTGAACGACAGTGGTTAGGTTACACAGTGACCGCGCAGCTACTGCGTGTCAGGCCTGGTCCAGGTCCTTACGTGTTACTTCAATCCTCACAACTTTCCTATGGGGCGGCTATGATTGTTAGTCCCATTTTACAGATGAAGAAACAGAGGCAGGGAAAGGTAAAATAACTTGCTCAAGGTAAAAACCTCAATAGTCTGGCTCCAGAGCAAATGCTTTTGACTTCTGTGCCATGAAGAATGAACGAGAAGCTTCTGAGTCTGTGTTGACTGTGTTGACAGTCTGTTTACTGATTCTTGTTTTTAAATAAGGGTCTCCAATAATAGACAGGTTTAAATGTATTTCAGTTGAGTTTCTGAGATTCGATGGAGCTGCCACTTGGATTTCACAAAGCCCTTGCAGGGCCAAGGTTGACCCTGCACCTGTTTTTAGTTCACAGCGGGGGTGGGGGGGCACTATGATATCATAGTTAAAAGATTGGCTTTGAAGTCAGACTCAAGTTCAAATCCAAGCTGAAGCACCTGCCAGCTGCGGGATCGTATTCATCATCGGTAAAACAGGAACGTATTTCCTCATGGTATTTTATGGTACTAAATGGAACACCGCAGGCAAAGCACTTACTGTGGTGTGTGAGGCTCAGGGGGTGCTCAGCAAACAGTCGTTCTTATCATGACTTGCCTCACGGTGCCCAGCTATATATGTGGTTCAGTCCCGGAAGGCAGCCACCGCTCAGGTCACCTGCTGACTGCCTTCTTTCCACTGGCGAGTGGGAGTGGGTGTCTCCTGCTGGCATCCTCCTGTCCAAAGTTCCCTGGGAGTCCTGCCTTCATGCCCAACACACCCAGGGCCTTTTGAGAGCCCCACTCTGAGGCCCGTGCAGGCCTGGTCTGGGCTGTGCTCCGTAGGACAAGACTGTCTTCACATTAGTGTAGTGTCATCTCAGCTGTCAGCCAAGAGACGTGTCTTCTACAGAAAGTGGGGATGGGAGGCCCAGGTGACCGGACAAAAGCACCTATGAATATTCCTCCGTATTTACTAAAACAATAGCAGAGTCCGCTCACCAAGTGAAGAAAGTGTTAGCCATGCTTCACGCACGTCATAGTAATAATGGGTCCACTGCAGTCAGGTTCCACTTAACAGAGGACACAGTACAGCCTTTGCAGGGAAATAAGGTTAGGATTCTAGGCTTGCTAACTAAATGCCTTCAGGAAGGTCTGAAGTTCATTTCATCATCTACACAGCGAGGGCCGGAATGCCTACCTTATAAAGTATGGGAGACAATCAATGAGATAATTTATAAAAAGCATCGTACTTGCCCCACAGGAGATGCTCGGTAAGTGGTAGTTGCTAGAATTCTCCACAACAGGGATTTGCGAACCTATGGGCTACATCCCTGCTTTTAGAAACACAATTTTAAAGGAACACAGCCACGTTTATTTATTTATATACTCTCTGTGGCTGCTTTGGCCCACAATGGCAGAGTGAATAGGTCGGGCAGGTACCTCACAGCCTTCAAAAACTGAAATAGTTACTATCTGGGCCTTTGCGGGGAAAAATTATTTCTGATTCCTGATCTAGAGGAGGAGAGTCTCAAACTGTAGCATGCGTCAGAATCAGCTTCAGGGCTGGATGAAATCCACAGGGCTGGGCCCTGTCCCCACCTTTCTGGTTTAGGTCTGCAGTGAACCCGAGAATCTGCAATTCTCACTGGGTTGCCAGGTGATGCTAATGTTGCTGGTCCAGGGACCTCACAGGGAGAACAAATGAACTAGAGAAAATTTACAAACCTCTCCTTTCTGCCTTTTCTTTCTTTCTTTTCTTTCTTTTCTTCCTTCCTTCCTTCCTTCCTTCCTTCCTTCCTTCCTTCCTTCCTTTCTTTCTTTCTTTCTTTCTTTCTCTTTCTTTCTTTCTTTTTCTCTCTCTCTCTCTCTCTTTCAGATTTATTTGATGGAGAGGTGGGGAGGGGGGCAGAGGGAGAGGTAGAGAGAATTCCAAGCAGACTCCCACTGAGCATGGAGCCCAACACAGGGCTGGATCCCACGACACTGAGATCATGACCTGAGCCAAAAACCAAGAGCCAGACACTCGACTATGCCACCCAAGCGGCCCTCTTTTCTGCAGTTTCAATAGGACACATGTCATAAGTTTGCTCTGCAGCTGTTGATACAGAAATAAGAGGCATTTATTTTCTCCATCTGGTGCTCCAGCCAGATTTCCAGATTTCAGAACTGTGAAGTTGACTTTTCATTCCCTGGTCCCTACTACAGTCCAAAGACAACAGATAAGACCCAAGCTTTCTGTTCCTCTTATGCCAACTAGAGTCGGTTCCCTTCCCACAATGGAGGCAGAAGCAGAAGGTCTGCGTTTTCCTTTCCTTCAGCCTTCTTTATCCCTCTACCAAGGCTTCACTGAAGTATCCATTACCATGTTGCCCTTTCAAACTCCCTTCCAGGTTTTAAAGATTATATTCAGCACCACACACAGAAGTAAAACAAATAACAAAGTTCTTATAAGTGGGACTCCAGGTTCTTCCGTTCAGTGTTCTATTTGGTTGCTTTTTGAAGAGGTGAGTAGGAGGAGGTTGAAGACAATTGGCTTATGGGTGCTTCTGATAATTGTGTTGAGGGGCTAAGGACAGATAATTCCTTGCTGTGTTCCCTCTTGCAGTGCTACCAGAAACGCAGGAGAATGAGTAATATTTTAATCCAAGGAACAAAGACCAAGGTGCAATGTGGGCTCTGTGGCCAATGGCAGAAAAGATATTTTGGGGACACGAATCACTCCCCAAATAACACCACAGAGATAATAGCACAGATGAGCTGTTCTACCCATCTAGTGAGTACTTGAATATCCCTAATGTCGCTTCCAGCAGAAGTGAAAATAATACAAAGCAGCTTCTCTCTCACTGGGGCTGACAAAGGCACATACTCATCATACGCTCAATGACATCCTGAAGCTGTTCAGTGTTCAGAAGAACACGATACACTAATTATCAAAAGAATATAAAGCAGAGCAGTGGCATTTAATTGGACTTTTAATTTAAAAAATTAAATGGACTTTTAATTTAAAAAATTATATATGAATAGATTCTTATAATAAAACTTCAAATAATTTAGAAGTATATGGAGTAAAAGTGAAAGTCTTCTTTACAACTTCCCCCTCCCCTTATTCCCATCAGTTTTATTCTTTTTCCCAGAGGTAACCATTGTTTCTATTTGGTGTGCATCCTTCCAGAACATTTCCAATGCATGCAATTTACAAACACATACCACATTAATTATGCTTTTTTTGTTTTATGTAGTTTTGATGCTCTGACATCATGGAGGCTTGCTGACTCCGGAGAGACTATTTCTCCCAGGGTCGGCCATTTCCCAGCTGTAACAAACGTTTGCCAGAGGGTTGTCTTCCGTATGCAAACTAACCGATCCAAAGCCCATGTTCCTCAACCTTCTCCTTTATTGGGCTCTCGCTCTATTACACTGTCACACCATACTCCTGCCCTAATCACCCCGGGGCTAGATATCAGGCACGTACCCTCCACCCCCAGAGCCTGCGGAAATGATTCAAACTAGCCAATCCTAGATCAGTTTACCAGCCTCACCAATTCCTTCCAGCGGACCCACAGTAAAGGCTCTGCTCACGTTTTCCCCTCACTCCTTCTGCCTCCTGATCAACCCTGGTGCTTCCCGGGACAACCCCTGCATAGCATGGCAAACATCTTTCTCTTGGAACTGTAACAAAGTATCTTTTCAATTTGATAATCTCCTCATGTGTTGGCCTCAGCATACCTGAGTAATAATGAAACTTGCATTTTAAAACAATTACTAACACACATTTAAAAAAAATACATAAATCGATGACAGTACTATGTGTATTGTTCTCCAACTTTTTATCTTATTTTTTTTTTTATGAGATAGAGTATTTTGGAACTCTTTTTGAGTCAGTAGATGTAGGTAAATCTTACTAATTTTTCTCAGTGCGTAGTGTTCTATCACATAGAAGAAAGATACTTCATTTAATCTTTTCCTCAGTAAACTCTACTTTGGTTGTTTCCAAGTCATTGTCCTTCTGAACAATGTTGCAAGAAACACCTCAACAAATCTGTACATGCATGTGTGTAAACATTTCTACAGGAGAGATACCAAGAATAGGCATTTGTGGGACTGAGAACATACACGCTGACATTTTTGTTATAAGGAGCCAAATAACTTTCCATTCAAATACAAAAAAGTACCAATTCATAACTATATTCATTTATCACATATCATATCTTGAATGGCAATTTTTAAAATTTTTGTCAATGTTTCTGATTGCTGCTTTATTTCCATTTAAGTGATTACTAATGTACTTGACCGTTTATTGGATATTTGGAAATATTTTTCTTATGAAAAAAATTTTTTCACAGGAATCTTTCCTTTATCCAAGGTTTTGATATTTTTTTCTATTATTTATCTTTATTGGTTTGTAGGGGCTCTTTATATAGCATGGGTACTAATTTAGGGATTTTATTTTTGTCTTTCCTGTTTTTTGTCTCTTAACTCTATGCTGTCTTTTGTAATAGGGCTTTTGTTTGTTTGTTTGGTTGGTTTGATTTTGCATTTAAATGTATTATTTATTTCCTTTTTGGCATCTAGGTATGTGTCTTGCTTAGAAACATCTTACTATCAAAATGTATAAAACCATTCTCCTATATTTTTTATATTTAATACTTAATCCGTTTGAAATTTATTTTCATTTGTGTTGTGAGTTGAAGTTATAAACTATTAAATTTTTTTGGAAATACATTGATGAATGTCTATCTTTTTCTCTATTGATTTAAAATATCTCTATCATAAACAGAACTTCCACTTAAACATTATTACTGGAAATATCATTTTGTTTCTTTCATTTGCTTTTCCACTTTTGAGCCAATACCATACTGCTTTAGTTGTAGCTTTTTAAATTTGTTCTGAAATTTAGTAGGCAAATCCTCCTTCATACTTTCTTTTTCCAAAATTCCTTCTAGTTCTTGCCAACGTACAAAATAGCCTAAGAGGATTTGATGTAATTCCCATCAATTTGGGGAATTAATATTGTTACTTTTACACTGTTGGGTAGTCCCATCCACAGACACTGCATTTTTGTATATTATATATCTCATACTTTCCAAAACAATTTTACAGTTCGCCTCAAACATGATTTATAGAGCTCTCAAATGGACTTTTTTCTAGGTATTTAACACTTGTGATTGTTGTTAATATTAATCCAGTTCCTGCAATAATTTTCTAATTAGTAATTTGAATGTAGAAATGGTGTAGATTTTTTTGTACTTTTATATTACACATTAGAGAGTTTTCCTTCTGTTTGTGAAGTTTTTCTGGTATCACCCTGGACTTCATGGATAATGTTTTTCAGAAATAGTAATAACTATGTGTCTTCCTTTCTAATACATTTGCCACATATTTCTTCACTTTTCTTATTGGACTGACTAGTAAAAATTAAATAGCAATAGATAAAAATGTATTTGTATGTTTTATGATTTTAATTTAAATGTTTCAACTTTCAATATTGAACATAAGACTTGCTGTAGGATCCTAATAGACAACTATTATCAACTATCTTCTAGCTTGCTAAGACTTCTTTTTCTCTCTTTAGGTAATGAAGTATAATTTCTGGCAGCCATTGAGATGATCATATGAATTTTTTCTTTATTTTTTTAATTAGATGATTGCATTAATGGATTCATTAAAATTAGACCTTTGTACTACTGGAATAATCTTTCCTTGGTAATAATTCATTATAACTTTTAATAGATCATTGGAATTTTCAAACAATATGTTGGCCTTTATAAGGACTGCACTGCAGGAGGGAATGAGGAGAACTCCTTCATGCATCAAAATTATAAGGCTTTCTTTAATACTGAGTATAACCAAAATACACTCTTGTACCATTTCTTACCTTTTCCCAGAAATGCTTTGCGATATACAGAAGAGGGTAGGTTTTTTACTTACAAGTGTTTAAATCTGAAAGAATAAAAATTGCACATTTGGAAAGAGGTCAAATATGTATTTGAAAATAAGGGGACCCACAGAATTTGATATGAACAACAGAGAAAATGACATAAAAGTCTTTAAAGATTTCACGGTGGTTGTTTGAGGGAGCAAAACATCAGACCATTGTGTTTGGTTTTGCTCCTAGTTCATTTCGCAACTTTTGGAACATGTGACAGAATGTTCTGTTGATCAAGATGGGGAAGGGGGCTGGTGTAGTCTTCATTCCTCTCCCTCCATGGATATAGAAAGGTACATGTTTTACCTATGTGTTCATGATGCTATAAATATGCCTTTCCAAGACTGTAATGGTTGCCATTACTGTACGCGCCACTTGAGGAAAGTGGGCATCGGGAGAAGTTAGAGAAAAAACCTCCCTGGTAATAGCAGCAAACCAGCATTGAAAGCCAGATAAAGACAGAATGTTCTAGTCCTGCTCGTCAACTTCCCCAGGGACTTCAGTCCACCAAACACTGATATGAGAAGACCACACCCCTTTTACCTCCTAGACCACAGAGCCCAGAGCACTGGGGGTGGGGGTGGGGTGGCCTCAGAGTGTCCTTGTGATTGGCAGTGAAATCAGGCCCACCTTGTGTTGGTGACAGCACTGTTGTTCACAAGAACAGCTTTACAGGCAAGGACTGACTTGGAATAAAAGGCAAGGCTTTCTTTGACTTTTATGTGTTATTTGTCAATGTTTATAAGTATTTAGATATTCCATATTTGTTTCATGAGTTAGAGACTTTGCCTTTGTGTTCATGTAGGCTTTTCTTGCCCAGGGTCATCAGTAGCTGGGTTACCCTAGCCCTTTGGATGAGTTGGGAAACTTTCCAGCTGAAATGTCAAAAATCATCTGTGTCAAAGAGATAGGGTAGTAAGGACATCCTTGTGAAACTGTCTGCCATTTTGTTTAGGGAAAGATCTTTGCCCTTCCGGCTGCTTTCTGGGTCACTGGGTGGCTGAAGTTTCCTACCTTCTCTTGAGATGATTTTCTTCTTTTTATCTTCTTTAGAACATTATGCATTCAATTTCACTGGTATAAAGCTTTCCTTATGTGTAGTTCACACCATTTTCTAATTCCTAATGTCATTTATTTGCATTTTTACTCTTTTTTCCTATATCAGGCTTGTTCAAACTTCTCTCTTTGTTGGGGAGGTCTGTGCTGATTTTTTTTTCACTTCCTTGCCTTTCCTGGATTGATTAATTTTTCTTTGTTCCGATTTTCACTAGAATAGTTATTACACTTATCATAGCCCCATTCTCATTGTTTTCCTTTTAATCTGTAACTGCCAGTTAATTTCATGTCAATTAATTTTATTTTATCCACATAAAATGCATAAAAATTTAAAAGTCAAATATTACTAAATGGTTTATAATTAAAGCAACAAATTGAAAGTATCTTATCCTTCCTTCTCCACCTTTTGGGCCTATATTCTACTACCAGGTTTCCCTGGTATTTGGTTTCAGTTTTCAGAATAATCATCATAGTTATGCCTTATGCTTACTGCATATCAGACACGATTCTAGAAATATACACACAACAAAGGAAACCATCAACAAAATGAAAAGCCAGCCTACTGAATGGGAGAACAAACCTGCAAACCACATAGCTGGTAAGAGGTCAACATCCAAAATATATAGAGAGCTCATATATCGATAGCAAAGAAACAATCTCATTTAAAAATGGGCAGAGAAATGAACTAGACATTTTCCCAAAGAAGACATACAGGATGGCCAATAGACACACGAAAAAGTGCTCAACATCACACATCATCAGGGAAATGCAAATGAAAGCCATAATGAAGTATCACCTCACACTTGTTAGCATGACTAGTATCAAAAAGACAAGAACTCAGAAGTGCTGGTGAGAATATAGAGAAAAGGGAACCCTTGTGCACTGTTGGAGGAACTGGAAATTGATGTAGCCACCATGGGAAACAGTATGGAGGTTCCTCGAAAAATTAAAAACAGGACTACTATATGATCCAGGAATTCCACTTTTGGGTATATATTCAAAGGCAATGAAATTACTGTCTTGAATAGACATCTATATTTTCATGTTCACTACAGCATTATTCACAGTAGCCAAGACATGGAAACGATGTCAAGTGTCTGTCGATGGATGAATGGATAAGGAAAACACACACGCGCACACACACACACACACACACACACACACACACACACACACACACACAGAGGGATATTACTCAGCCATTAAAAAGAAGGAAATTCTGCCATTTGCAATAACTTGCATGGACCTTGAAGGTATCTACTAAATGAGGTAAGTCAGACAGAGAAGGACAAATACTGAATGATCTCACTCATATATGACATCTAAAAAAACAAAGCAAACAAACTCATAGAAACAAAGAACAGATTGAGAGTTGCCAAAAGTGAGGCATGGAGGGTGGGAGAAAGGGGTAGAGGTCAAAAGGTACAAACTTCCAGTTATAAGATATATAAATTTTTAAAAAATAATAAAAATATACAAATGTTAAGTCATTTAATTCTTGTTATCCGGTATTACTGATGGGAAAACTTTGGTTCAGAGTCATTAAGAAATTTCCTTAAGGTCACACAGCAAGTAAATTGCAAAACTGGGATTCAGATTAAGGCAGTGTGTATTACAAAGTCCCGCCTCTTAAAATGCTTCGGTAACATGTGTTATGGTTATTTCTTGATTTATCAACTTCAGACATCATCTATTGACTTCGCATTATAGTAAATAAAGACTAAGCTCTCCTGTTACATACCCTCACTTCCTGCCTCCCCTTCTTATCCTTCTAACACAGTAATTTGCAACTGCTATTTAAATCCATAACAATTGTATTATCAGGACCATTGATTGCACAGTTAACCAAATAGTCACTATTTGTAACATACTATTTCATAATACTAGTTTCAAGACGGTGACCTCTTTCATAAAAATTGTCTTATTTTCTTAAAGGTAATTAAAAAAAAATCTGACTTTGTTCTGAAAACCTGTATTTTTTCCTGCAAATCTCCAAATTGCCCATCAATAATCTTTTCCATATTCTGTAATATAAAGTTTCCTTTTTCTTAAAGTTCCTTTTTTTCCCCCTAGAGCCCTCTCCCCAGAGCCCTGTCTGGGGGAGTTGGTCACAAAGCCTGCTGCACAGAATTTTATTTTATTTTATTTACTTTTCACAACATTTTATTTTGTTTATTTGTGGGACTGCCCTTCACCATCATTATGAGTCTTCTCTCCTCTGCTTTCCTGTGTCGAATGCTCTGTTAGCTGAATCCCCCACTTTCCCACTACCACTGTCCTGTGGTAGCTTGAAGAAACAGGATACCTGCTATTTTTTGTGTGCCTCCCTGTAAACTGGAAAATGTCTTTAGTCTACCCTCATGCTTGATTAATGTTTGGTTGGACATAACAGGTTGAACACTTCATTCCACTGTTAGCTCAACAGTGCTGCTACTGAGAAATCGATGCCATTCGGATTGTGGTTCCTATTTCGTGACCTATAATTGCCCCCTTATCCTTTGGTGACTCCTGCCTTTAAGGAGCGTCTTTTCTCCCTAAGTGTTCTAAAAGTTCAGGATACCTTTGATGTGGGTGTTTCCTTAGTCACGGGGCTAGGTACTCATTGGCCCTTTCAATCTGGTGCTTATGCCCTTCCTTGCTTGGGGATTACCTTATTCATTCCATAATTGCCTTCTTGTATTTTCTCTGTGGTCTCTTTCTGGTATTCCTATGTTCTTACTCTTGCATTGATCCTTTAATTTCCTTATTTGGGGACTCTAATATTTCACCTCTTTTTCTCGACTTTCTATTTATTACCTATATTTAACCTCCCAACCCTTCCACTGAATCTTTTATTTTGATTAGCATAATTTAGTGTCCAAGAATTCTTACATTCCTCTATTCTCTTTTCATAGTAACAATTTCTTTACCGATGGATTTAGTATTTTTTCTCATATATGTTTTTATCTTCAGCTTTCTTCTCCTCATTGAGATATTTCTGTTACTTCTGGGTCCCTTTTTTCCATTAATCGTTTTTTTGGTCTCCTCTATTTTTGAATTTACCCTGAAATGGCTGGTCATCCTTGACTGTCCATAAACATAGGAGAATGTTTTTCTAAAAGCTGATTAGAAGCTCCTGTGCCTGGGCAGGGCTTGTCCCTGGCTGGGCTCAATGAAGATGACGAACTGACCTTCCTATTGGGGATAACCCCAAATGTCGGGAATTGGAAGCTGTTCAGTTACTTCTGGGATGAATCCTCCAACCCGGCTCCTGGGCTGGGAGCAAGGTGGTGCACTTCTGCCATGTTGGTACTGGTTCTGGCAGCTGGACAGAAGAAACACAGGTGGGGTGGGTGCTCTCTATAGTGCAGCATGTAGATTCTCACTTAACTCCTTTTTTTTCTTTTTTTTTAAAGATTTTATTATTTATTTGAGAGAGAGAGAGTGGAGAGAGCAGAGAGAGCACAAGCAGGGAGAACAGCAGAGGGAGAGAGAGAAGCAGACTTCCCACTGAGCAGGGAGCCCGACGTGGGGCTTGATCCCAGGACCCTGAGATCATGAACTGAGCTGAACGCAGACACTTAACCAACTGAGCCACCCAGGGGTCCCGCCACTTAACTCCTTCTTTTCAGCCCTATTACCCACTGTAGCCTTTGGCTATACTGGTATCTCTGAGCACAGAACCCATTCTGCTCAATGTCTTCACAGGATCAACCCTTTATTGCTTTGTGCATGCATGAGAGTGATGACCAGGGAAGTGAATCTGGGGAGGTCTGGCTACTCTAGCCACAGGCACAACCCTTTTCTCTCCGGCACCAGGGGTCTCCAAGCGGTACCAAGCAAAGGGTTCTTCAGGGAGTTACTTTCCTTTGCTGTTGGCCCAGGGCCAACACTAAGGCTGTAGCTTCCTCTACTTCATTCATTCAGCTCATATTCCTTGACTTGCTTCACTTTTCTAAAAACTTATAGAAGTCTTTCATCTACTCTTGTTTCCCCTTCTGCACTGTTTTTCTCTTGTAAACTAATACCTTATTTCTATGGCAAAGAGTCCTGAGAATAGGAATCCTGGCTGAAAAAGAAGTATTTATTTTCAATTTTAATACATAGTGCTGGCTGGCTTTCCAAAAGTTAACACTCATAGACATGAGAGTACCCTCTCCACAGTATTCATTAGAGTAAATAAGTATTATTTCCCTCCTTAATTATTGCTATAATTGGATTAAAATATATCTAATTGTTACCTAAATTTTAATTACCATGAATTCTAGTGAATTTCAGTATCTTTTGAAATGTTTGTTGACCATTTGGGTTTGCACTTCTATCAACTGCTTTCCCATATATTCGCTCAATTATCTAGTGTCTCAGAAGTTCCCTGCTTGACAGTTTGTAAGAGCTCTTTGTATATTACAGATATTTATTCTCTGTGTCTCCGGTATTTCTTCCCCGGTCTATTGTTCGTCTATTGCCTGTGTTGATGGTATTTTTGTAAACTATACCAAGTTTTTATTATTTATAGAATCAAATATGTTAACTTTTCTTTATAGCCTCAAGGTTTTCTTCATTTGATTACACACGTGGTATCCCATATTATTTTGTAATATCTGTCATTTCCATTACATTTACATCTTTAATCTATCTAGACTTTATTTATATGGCACATGATAACTAATTATACCTATTTTCTGTGTACCTATTTTTTCCAGATAGATAGCTAGTGGTATAAGCACCATCTTTCAAACAATCCACCTGTCTCCACAGAATTAAAATGCTGACTTTATTATATTTTTTCATATTTACTAAGATCTATTCCTGAATCTTAGATATTCTATTCCCCTGGTCTGTTTGTCTATTCCTATGCCAAGACCATATTGATTTTTTAAAAAAGATTTTATTTATTTATTCGACAGAGAGAGAGACAGCCAGCGAGAGAGGGAACACAAGCAGGGGGAGTGGGAGAGGAAGAAGCAGGCTCATACCTGAGGAGCCTGATGTGGGGCTCGATCCCATAACGCCGGGATCACGCCCTGAGCCGAAGGCAGACGCTTAACTGCTGTGCCATCCAGGCGCCCCGACCATATTGATTTTTTAAGTACAGTACCCTTAGTATATGTTCTGATATCTGGTGAAACAGGTTCCCCTGACTTTTCTTCTTTTTCGTCCTTTTCTTAAATTTTTTTTTCGTAGGCATCTATTCCTCCAAAACCATGTTTAAAAAATTTAGTATGATTCTGGAATTTTGGTGTGTGACTTTTATCATGGGGTTCGGTACATTTTTTTCAGAATATTTCTTTTAAAATTTATTCCAAAATGCATTACATTTTTATACCTGACTACAAGAGGGATGCATTCTCTATTTCCACTCCTAGGTGCTTACTGCAAGAAGACACGAACTATTAATTTGTGTCATGTTTACCTTCAAGTGAAAAGGTTACCATTTTTATTACTTTTTAAAAATTAGAGATGATTTCTAAGTATGGATTTTAAAATGAGTAAAAGTGATACTTGCAGTTCTACTTTTCCAAAACTTACATCTGACATTTCATTTTCGTGTCTCACTGCATTTACTGGAACCTCCAACATAATGTAGTATAATAATGGTGATATCAAGCGCTATTGTTTATTTTCAGATTTTTTTTTTTTTTTTATTAATAATGATTTTTTATTATATTATGTTAGTCACCATACAGTACATCCCCGGTTTTCGATGTAAGGCTCGATGATTCATTAGTTGTGTAGAACACCCAGTGCACCATGCAATATGTGCCCTCCTTACTACCCATCACCGGTCTATCCCATTCCCCCACCCCCCTCCCCTCTGTAGCCCTCAGTTTGTTTCTCATAGTCCATAGTCTCTCATGTTTCATTCCCCCTTCTGATTACCCCCCCTTTCTTTATCCCTTTCTTCTCCTACTGATCATTCTAGTTCTTATGTTCCATAGATGAGAGAAATCATATGATAGTTGTCTTTCTCTGCTTGACTTATTTCACTAAGCATTATCTCCTCCAGTGCTGTCCATGTTGTAGCAAATGTTGAGAACTCATTCTTTCTGATTGCTGAGTAATATTCCATTGTATATATGGACCACAACTTCTTAATCCAGTCATCTGTTGCAGGGCATCTCGGCTCCTTCCACGATTTAGCTATTGTGGACATTGCTGCTATGAACATTGGGGTGCATATGGCCCTTCTCTTCACTACGTCTGTATCTTTGGGGTAAACACCCAGTAGTGCAATGGCTGGATCATAGGGTAGCTCAATTTTTAACTTTTTAAGGGACCTCCACACGGTTTTCCAAAGTGGCTGTACCAACTTGCATTCCCACCAACAATGTAGGAGGGATCCCCTTTCTCCACATCCTCTCCAACAATTGTTGTTTCTTGCCTTGTCTATTTTTGCCATTCTAACTGGCGTAAGGTGGTATCTCAGTGTGGTTTTGATTTGAATTTCCTTGATGGCTAATGATTTTGAACATTTTTTCATGTGTCTGTTAGCCATTTGTATGTCTTCATTGGAAAAGTGTCTGTTCATATCTTCTGCCCATTTTTTGATTTGTTTATTTGTTTCTCGTGTATTGAGTTTGAGAAGTTCTTTGTAGATCTTGGATACCAGTCCTTTATCTGTAGTGTCATTTGCAAATATATTCTCCCATTCCGTGGGCTGCCTCTTAGTTTTTCTGACTGTTTCCTTGGATGTGCAGAAACTTTTAATCTTGATGAAGTCCCATAAATTCATTTTATCTTTTGTTTCTTTTGCCTTTGGGGATGTGTCATGAAAAAGGTTGCTTTGGCCGATGTCGTAGAGGTTGCTGCCTATGTTCTCCTCTAGAATTTTGATGGATTCCTGTCTCACATCGAGGTCTTTCATCCATTTGGAGTTTATTTTTGTGTATGGTGTGAGATAGTGGTCAAGTTTCATTCTTTTGCATGTAGCTGTCCAATTTTCCCAGCACCATTTATTGAAGAGACTGTCTTTTTCCCACCGGATGTTTTTTCCTGCTTTATCAAATATTAGTTGCCCAAAGAGCTGAGGGTCCATTTCTGGGCTCTCTATTCTGTTCCATTGGTCTATGTGTCTGTTTTTGTGCCAGTACCATGCTGTCTTTGTGATCACAGCTTTGTAGTACAGCTCGAAATCCGGCATTGTGATGCCCCCAGCTTTGTTTTTCCTTTTCAACAGTTCCTTGGAGATTCGGGGTCTTTTCTGGTTCCATACAAATTTAAGGACTATTTGTTCCAGTTCTTTGAAAAACGTTCTCGGTATTTTGATCGGGATAGCATTGAAAGTGTAGATTGCTCTGGGTAGCATGGACATTTTAACTATGTTAATTCTTCCGATCCATGAGCATGGAATATCTTTCCATCTTTTTATGTCTTCCTCAATGTCTTTTAAGAGTGATTTATAGTTTCTAGAATAAAGGTCCTTTACGTCTCTGGTTAAGTTAATTCCAAGGTAACGTATGGTTTTTGGTGCTATTGTAAATGGGATGGATTCCCTGATTTCTCTTTCTTCGTTCTCGTTATTCGTGTACAGAAATGCGACTGATTTCTGAGCATTGATTTTGTATCCCGCCACATTACTGAATTGCTCTATAACTTCTAATAGTTTGGGAGTGGCTTCTTTTGGGTTTTCCATATAGAGTATCATGTCGTCTGCGAAGAGAGACATTTTGACTTCTTCTTTGCCGATTTGAATACCTTTGATCCCTTTTTGTTGTCTGATTGCTGTTGCAAGGACTTCTAGTACTATGTTGAATAATAGTGGCGAGAGTGGGCATCCTTGTCGTGTTCCTGATCTTAAGGGAAAGGCTTCCAGCTTTTCCCCATTGAGAATAATATTTGCAGTAGGCTTTTCATAGATGGCTTTTATGAGATTGAGAAATGTACCTTCTATTCCTACACTCTGAAGGGTTTTAATCAGGAAAGGATGCTGTATTTTGTCAAATGCTTTTTCGGCATCGATTGAGAGGATCATATGGTTCTTGAGTCTTTTCTTGTTGATATGATGTATCACGCTGATTGATTTGCGAATATTGAACCACGCTTGCATCCCAGGTATGAATCCCACTTGATCGTGGTGGATAATCCTTTTAATGAACTGTTGGATTCTATTAGCAAGTATCTTGTTGAGGATTTTGGCGTCCATATTCATTAGGGAAATCGGTCTGTAATTCTCCTTTTTGAGGGGGTCTTTGCCTGGTTTGGGGATCAAGGTAATATTGGCCTCATAGAATGAGTTTGGTAGCTTTCCTTCTGTTTCTATTTTTTGAAATAGCTTTAGGAGAATAGGTATTATTTCTTCTTTGAATGTTTGGTAGAATTCCCCAGGAAAACCGTCCGGGCCTGGAGTTTTGTTATTTGGAAGGTTGTTTATCACTGACTCAATTTCTTCATAATTAATTGGCCTGTTTAAGAAATCAATTTCTTCCTTTTTCAATCTTGGTAGTTTATAGGTTTCGAGGAAGGATTCCATCTCTTCCAGATTGCTTAGTTTATTGGCATATAGCTGTTGATAAAAATTTCTAATAATCCTTCCAATTTCAATGGTGTTCGTCGTGACCTCTCCTTTTTCATTCATAATTTTAATAATCTGGGTCCTTTCTTTTTTCTTTTGGATAAGTCTTGCCAGTGGTCTGTCAATTTTATTGATTCTCTCCAAGAACCAGCTTCTAGTCCTGTTGATCTGCTCTACTGTACTTCTGGTTTCTGCTTGATTGATTTCAGCTTTAATTTTGGTCAACTGCTTCCTTGTGCGTGGATTAGGCCTGTCCCTCTGTTGCTGTTCCAGCTTCTTGAGGTGAGAATATAAAAACTGCATTTTAGATTTTTCTATTCTTTTGAGTGAGGCTTGGATGGCTATGTATTTCCCCCTTAGGACTGCCTTTGCAGTATCCCATAGGTTTTGGACTGTTGTATTTTCATTCTCATTGGTCTCCATAAATTGTTTAATTTGATTTTTGATTTCCTGGTTTATCGAGTCATTCCTGAGCAGGATGGTTCTTAGTCTCCAAGTGTTTGAGTTTCTTCCAAATTTTTCCTTGTGGTTGAGTTCCAATTTCAGAGCGTTGTGGTCTGAGAATATGCAGGGGATAATTTCAATCTTTTGGTATCGGCTGAGACCTGTTTTGTGTCCCAGAACATGGTCTATTCTTGAAAATGTTCCATGGGCATTAGAATAGAATGAGTATTCTTTGGTTCTGGGGTGCAGTGTTCTATATATATCTAAGAGGTCCAACTCGTCGAGTATGGCATTCAAAGCCTTTGATTTTTTGCTTAGTTTTTGCCAGGGTGTTCTGTCTATTTCTGAGAGTGGAGTGTTGAGGTCCCCTACTATTAATGTATTTTTATCTATATGTCTCTTTATTCTGGTTAAGAGTTGGCTTGTGTATCTTGCTGCTCCCCTGTTGGGGGCATATATATTTATAATTGTCATATCCACTTGTTGAATACTTCCTTTAAGAATAATATAGTGCCCTTCTGCATCTCTAACTATAGTCTGTAGTTTAAAATCCAATTTATCTGATATGAGAATTGCTACCCCAGCTTTCTTTTGAGGTCCATTTGCGTGAAAGATGGTACTCCATCCCCTTACTCTCAGTCTGAATGCGTCTTTGGGTTCGAAATGAGTCTCTTGTAGACAGCAAATGGATGGGTCATTTCTTTTTATCCAATCTGCAACCCTGTGGCGTTTGAAACCAGAATTTAAACCATTAATGTTCAGGCTGAGTACTGAGAGATATGCTTTTAATTCTGCCATGTTGTCAGTAAAGTCTTTGTTTGTATTGGCTGTGACTTTCTGTTTTGTATCACTCTTGGGGCCTTTTTACTTTTATAGAACCCCCCGTAATACCTCCTGTAGGGCTGGTTTCGTGGTTACGAAATTGGCTAGTGACTGTCGATTCTGAAATGTCTTTATTTCTCCATCAATTCTGAATGACAGCCTTGCTGGATAAAGGATCCTTGGCTGCATGTTTTTCTCTGAAAGAGCTTTAAAAATGCTCCCCCAACCCTTTCTCTCATTCCAGGTCTGTGTAGACAGGTCTGATGTAATTCTGATGCCTTTGCCTTGGTACGTGAGAAATTTCTTTGCCCTGGCCGCTTTCAATACTGTTTCCTTGGATCTCATATTTGCGAATTGCACTATGACGTGACGTGGTGTAGGTCTGTCATGGTTGAGCTTGGGAGGGGTCCTCTCTGCCTCTTGGACACGAATTTTTGTTTCCCTTGCTAGATTAGGGAAGTTTTCAGCTACAATTTGTTCAAATATCTCTTCTAGACCTCTGTTTTTCTCCACCCCCTCGGGGATGCCGATGATTCTAACATTGGATCGTTTTGTTGAGTCAGTAATCTCCCGTAGCCAACATTCGTGGGCGTGGATTTTTTTAAGACCATCTTCTATTTTTATTTTTTCCTCTATTAACCCATCCTCCAATTCACTAACCCTTTCCTCCGCTTCCGTGACCCTGGCCGTCAGAGCCTCTAGTTTTGCCTGCATTTGGCTCATAGAATTTTTAATTTCTGTCAAATTCGCTCTCATTTCCGCCCTTAGGGATTGTATATTCTCAGTAATATTTTCCTGAATACTTTTTTCAAGTCTACTCATTATCTTGACCATTGTTACTCTGAATTCCATTTCTGATAATTTGGTTACATCCATATCCGTTACTTCTGTGGCAGAGGCCACTGACTCACTGTCTTTTCTTTGCTGGGGGGGGGCTTCTCCTTCTTGTCATTCTGATGAAGAGAGGTTGCGGGCTTTCCAGAGCCCAAAATTATTGACTGGGTCCCAGGCCGTGCCCCTTGTTTTATAGGGATCTTAGAGATGTGGGCTTCTTCTTTAAAGATTTTATTTATTTACTTATCTGAGAGAGGGAAACAGATAGTCAGCAAGAAGGAAACAGAAGCAGGGGAGTGAGAGAGGAAGAAGCAGGCTCCCAGCGGAGGAGCCCGATGAGGGACCCCTTTCCGGAACGCCGGGATCACGCCCTAAGCCGGAGACAGGAGCTCAATGACTGCGCCACCCAGGCGCCTCCGGTTGTGGGCTTCTTGATTTTTCAGCCTGCCTTCTGTGTTCTGGGGGAGGGGCCTGCCGCGCCGATACTCAGGCAGCCCTGTTTGGTTAGAGTCTCCGTGTCCCCTGCGAGGGAGGATGGGGATGGGCACTCTCTGAGCCGGTATTTCCAGGCTTTTGTTCTCTGGCGGCTTTCCCTGGCGGCCGGCTATGCCTCTTCTGAGGGTCAGAGCAGCAGAGGCTGCATTGTCACAGAACAGAGGGATTGCGGCCCGTTCTCCACTGATGTTCTGGCCACTTTAACTCTGTTACTGTTGGTGCTGCTCAACCCTGCGGCCGTCCCGGGATGTGCGCACCAACTCGGCGACCCTGCCCTCACTTCCAGGGCCGGGGCGTCTCTGTCCTTTGTGTTTCTAATGCCGCCAGCCACCGGCTGCGTCTCTGTCCTTTGTGTTTCTAATGCCGCCAGCCACCGGCCGCCCCGCGCGCTCCCGGGTCTCCCGGTCTCAGTCTATGCCCGGTGAGCACACCTCGATTCCGGAGTTTCGTGAGAAGCCTGGTGGCGCGCGCACCCGGTTCAGGGTCTCAGTCTGCTGTTTCGCGGGTGCCGACCGCGAGTCCGCCCGCTCCCCCGTGCAGGTGGCCCGCCAGCCGCCAGCCGCCCCGCGCGCGCTCCGGGAGTTCCCGGTCTCAGTCTGGATCCCGTGAGCACACCGGGATTCCGGTGTTCCGGGAGATGCCTGGTGGCGCGCGCGTTCACGGCTCACCGGTCTCAGTCCGCTCTCTCGCGGGTGCCCTCTGTGTGTCCGCCCGCTCCCCCGTGCAGGTGGCTGCCGCTTCCCGGCGCCCAAACGCGGCGGCTCCCTCCCCCTTCCGTTTATCTTCCGATATCCGTGCACGGTTTACAGCTCCCCTCTTGGTACCTCAATACTCAGCGCTGGAGATGTTCATTTGTAGAGATCCAGATGCATCATCCTGTGTCTCAGGCTGATTCCGTGGTTATATAGGCTGGTCTGGTACCTATCCAGCTCGACTCAGGGGACCGGCTGAAAAAGGGGTCCCCTATTCCTCCGCCATCTTAACTCCAGGAATCCTATTTTCAGATTTTAATTGAAATGATTTCTGTTTTTTTTTTTTTTTGTTTGCCAAATATTTGCTTTTCAAAAAATTGTTACATATTCTCTGTTATGTGTAATTTGTTTCTATCTTCTCCAGTTTACTTAGAATTTTTATTGGGAACGGGTATTGCACTTTTCAAGTGCATTTCCAATGTCTTTTGTCTTGGCCATATGGTTTTTCTACTTTAATTTGTTGAAGTTCTTATACTGCATTCTGTTGGCATATTTCCTGTTATTGAAGCACCCTAGCATTACTAGAATTACTTCATTTGGTTATACTGTATTTTTAAAGACATTTCTTGATTCTGTTTGCAAATATTTTCTTTAAAGTGTATGCATCCAAATTCATGAATGCTATTTGTCTATAGTTTTCGTATGTGTATTGTCTTTACCTGATTTTTGTATTTTAGTCATGACGGTTTCATCTTTTATATAGTCTGAAATGATTCAGATAATATTGGTATTACATGCTTCTTTAAAGGTCAGATAAAGCTCAGTTGTAAGCTCATCTGCTCCTGGGGACTTTTGTAATGGTAGATTTTAATCATCTTTCCAGTGGCTTCTGCTCTACGTTTCTTTTTTTTTTCTTTTTTCTTTTTTTTGTCTATATATATATATATATATATTTAAAGATTTTATTTATTTATGTGACAGAGAGATAGCCAGCGAGAGAGGGAACACAGCAGGGGAGTGGGAGAGGAAGAAGCAGGCTCCCAGCAGAGGAGCCCGATGTGGGACTCGATCCTGGAACGCCAGGATCATGCCCTGATCACGCCCTGAGCCAAAGGCAGACGCTTAACGACTGCGCTACCCAGACGCCCCGATTTTTTTTGTCTATATTTTGCTAGGCAATTGTTACTTGAAATTTGTTGCTACAGACTGGATGTTTATTTATCATAAACTTTAATTTTTTTTCTCTCTTGTATTTGTGACTATGTTTTTTCTCATTCTAATACAGTTCGGCTCCCCTCTTTCCTTATTTGGTTAAAGGAGAGGTTTAACTATTTTATTGGTAATTTTAAGATACCTTTGGAAATATACATACTAACACATACATATATAAATCTCCTACTTATTAATTTCAGCTTTTTATTTTCAGCTATTTCCCTTGGTATTTTCCTTAGGTTTATCTTGCCTTTTCTTAATTTCTTTTTTTAAAAAGATTTTATTTATTTATTTGAGAGAGAGAGAGAGAGAGAGAGATCATGAGCAGTGGGGCAGGGCTGAGGGAGAAGCAGACTCCCCACTGAGTAGGGAGACTGTTTCGGGCCTGATCCCAGGACCCTGAGATCATGACCTAAGCCAAAGGCAGGCGCTTAACCAACTGAGCCACCCAGGCACCCTGACCTTTTCTTAATTTCTTAAAATGAGGATTAAGTCACTTTATTATTGGAGCACCTGGGTGGCTCAGTTGGTTAAGCGTCTGACTCTTGGTTTTGGCTCAGGTCATGCTCTCAGGGTTCTGAGATCGAGGTCTGTATCAGGGAGTCTGCTTGAGATTCTCTCCCTTTCCCTCTGCCCCTTCCCCTGCTTGCTCTCTCAAAATAAATAAATAAGTCTCTTTTAAAAAGTCATTTTATTATTTTTCTTTATTTTCTAATACTAAAAACATTTAAAGATCTCCCATTTCCATTTTCTCTTTGTCCCATATACAAATTCTGCTTCTGTCACTCTTTTTAGATTTTGGTCTGAAGTCTACTTCTTTGCACAGCTTCATAGTTTGTAAAGCCAGATTTGCAATCCTCTTTGATCCGAGGATTGTCTAGGAGTATATTTTGTAATTTCCAATTAACAATATGTTTGATAACATTTTATAATTTATTTTTATTTTATTAGCTTACTATCAGAGAATCAGCCTGTAAAATTCACACTTTTTATTTCATTAAGGTTTTCTCTGCATCTAAGGCATAATTGATTTTTCCAAGTGTTCTGTGGGCATATGAAAATAATGGATATGCCTTACTGAAACGATGCAGGCTTTAGTATATAGCTATTACATCAAGATTATCGATTATATTATTTGTTTCTTTATAGCCTACCTACCTATTATTTGTCTATCAAAGCTGCCTATTTCCAAAAGAATCCACGTCTTTGTGTTCTGAAGTCTTTCTCTAATAGTCGATAGTACATCTTTTACTACATTTTCCTGACCTTTGGGTTCTGCTTTGTATAGTAGCTGCTGTGGTTTTTGGTGCATGCAATTATATGACTAAATTTTTATTTATGGCTTATAATTTTTTTTTATAATCTAATGTCTCTCTTTGTCTGTTTCAGGCCTTTAATCTTAAATTTCACTTTATCTGTTGTGATTCCTCCATACCTGTTTTCTTTATGTTTGCATTATTCAGGTGTCTTTACTCATTCATTCATTCATTCGTTTTCCCTTTATCACCTTTTTTTTCTTTGTTTTAATAAACAGCTTACCACCGGGTGTTATTATCTAACACAATCTGACAGTCTCCTCCAGGGACTCGGACCACTGTCTTAACCTTCTTATTCTTCTATCTTGCTTTAGATCTTATGTTACATTGTTCTATCTCTCTTTAATTCAATAGTTAAGTTGCTATTAGTTTCATTCCTTCCTCTCGCTAACTTAAAAGTTCTAGTGCTCTTTTACCCTGAATAATACACATATTCCCCTCCCATTTTGAAAACAAAACAAAACAAAACAAAACAAAACAAAACAAAACAAAAAAAACATGATACAAACATTTTTCCCCAGGGAGACACAACGTTTCTATCTTTGCCCTTCCCTAACCTCTTAAGACCTTAAGAATATTCCCACTTCCCCTATACTCCTCCTTCTCACTTTTGCTCTTCCCTTCCCTCACTACTCCCCATTGCAAGGTTTTACTAAGAATAGTTTAGCATTTTAAGATCTAGATTAACAGAATCTCCCTTGCCATATGAGCCACTTGCTTCCAGAGTTTATATGAAATACAATTTATTAGACATTCTCAGAAGTCTATTGCTATAAATGAATGTGTGTGCTTGTCTGGGTGTCTATAGTATGTCTATGTATTATTCTCAATATCTATCACATTTTCCTACCATTGATATTATCTTAATTTACTTTTATTTTAAATAATGCTTTTCAGCTATGTAAGCAAGATGTGAACACATTTCCATTATGAAGAATTCAAACTCTACAAGGAAGAGTCACGTGGCCATCCCCCATCCTATTCCCCTCCCTAAAGGCAGCCAGTGCTCTCAGTATGGCACGTATTTTTCCAGACTACTTTCCATGTACATACATACATGTACAATTTTTGTGTGTATTTAATATAAATGATATCACATTATCTGCATATCTTTGCAACTTCATTTGTTCACTTAATACATTCTAGAGATCCTTCTAGGTGAGTAAATAAAGATGAACTTAATTTGTTGCATAATACTGTATAGCATGTGTATAGCATAGTTTTGTTTTTTTTTTGGTGAAGATTTTATTTATTTATTTGAGAGAGACAGAGCACGAGTGAGAGAGAGAGCACAAGCATGGGGAGAGGCCAAGGAAGAGGGAGAAGCAGACTCCGCACTGAGCAGGGAGCCCAACATAGGGCTGGATCCCAGGACCCTGGGATCATGACCTGGGCTGAAGGTAGCTGCTTAACCGACTGAGCCCCCCAGGTGCCCCTGTAGCATAGTTTTTGAATGGGCATTTAGGCTGTTTCTACTGACTGGCTATTGAAAACAATGTCAACCTTATACCTGTCACCCTCTGGACATGACCGAGGGCTTCTGTAAATATTGGATATATGCAGTTGCTAAGTTAAAGAGTAGTGTTTTACTATTACATTGCCACCTAAGAATTGCTGTACTCAACTAGTAATGCATGAAGGTTAGAGTTTCAACAACAGTGCATGATTCTCTCTAGCATTTTCGTACATGCATTACAAAATGGCTATCACATCGATTCAGTGAAATAATACTGTTCTCAATGCAGCAAATGATGGCACTCTTACAAAATCTTTATATGTGTGTTTTGAAAACACTAGGACGCGTGCACTATAGAAGGGCTATTGCATCCATTCCCTGAAATAACATTGCTTTGCGTGTAGCAAACTCTTTGACAGCACTTAAGATGATCACGTTTTTTTTTACGCTAGTATATTGGGGGAGAAAGTACCATAGGATAATTTTCCCACACTACGCTCTGTGTAGTTCTTTATTTTCAAAGCTGTCTTGGTTATCTGAGAACATTTTTACCCTCCCAGGTGTATTTTATAATCAGCTTGACAAGTCCCATAAAAAATTCTGTTGGATTTTGATTGAAAATGGATTTAATTTCAGATTGGCTCTAGGAGAATTAACATTTTTATAACATTGACTCTTCTCATCTCATGGGTATACAATAATATTTCCATTTATTCATTTCTTCCCTCCTTTCCTAATTAAAATTTTGTTTCATTCACTTAGATCTTACATGTATCTTATTAGCCTTATTAGGCAGTTCAGATTTTTTATTTATATTATGAATGGACTCTTTCCTCAATTACATTTTCCACTTGGTTGTTACTCAGATATAAGAAACTTATTGGATTTTGTGTGTTCTAACGTCAGTCTACTTTGGTGGACTCAATAACTTCCAAATTTTCAAAACTTCCTTAAAAAATTGTTTCTGCTGATGAAAACTTTATTTTCCAGTACTCAGCATTTAATTTGATGCAATAAATTTAGCATTAAGTTTCAGAATTGGAATTCAAACCCAAGTGTACAGAGTATGCTCCTCCTTCTATTATTTCGTGCTGACTCAGCATTCCATGAGTTCCACGCCCCCTCCAGCCCCCCTCCAGCCCCCCTCCAGCCCCCCTCCCCCAAGCTATAGCAGAAAGGATTCCTGGTTCCTTGTGAAATCCCTCATTTTACCTACTGAGACCTAAAGAATTTAAATGACTTGTCCAAGTTCATACAACCTAGGACTGACAGAACTAGATTAGCTTCTGGAATGGCTATTACCATTTCTAATACAACAAGAATAACAGTGACTTAGCTGTATCTCTTTTACATGCTTCTATACACAGCTTTTCCATTTTAGTATTCCATGATATTTGTGTAGCGTTTTATGAATATGTATGAAATGGGCAAATTTCCATGCCTTACAAATACTGCTGGCTTTCAATTATACTTCTAATTTTAATCGTTTAATTAACTTTTAATTTAATTTTAATAAATTAATTTATTAATACTTTTCAAAAGTAGGAAATGGGTCATATTTATATTGTAACACTATGCAAGTATATCCAAAGTGGTTGAAGACAATTCTCAAAATGCTTGGGAATGAAGGACAATGAAAAGTCATTAAACCCCAAAAGTGCACTGAACATTGAGAGGCAAGGAAGTGTAAAAAATGGGGCAAAAAATATAATTAAATAGTTATTATCAGCAGTTTAATACATTGTACTACGTACAATGTACTATGCTATCTCACTTAATTCCAAAACATACACACGCAACAACCAAGAGATAAATATTGTTACCGTTTTGTTTTTGTTTTTTTTCTTTCATAGAGGAGATACTGGAACTTCAGAGGTGAAGTTACTTGTCCAAGGTCATGACATTAGGGAGCAGCAAAGACTGAGGTAGCAGCACCTGGCTGTATTTAACCCCGAAGCCCTTATTCTAACTTTCCATTTATTAATCTAGTTTCCTTAGAATCCAGCTCATGATACACATATCCTTCCATTTGACAATACGGCATAAGTGCACCAAATCCTCGGGACGTTGTAAACTATTAACTGAGAAATAAAAGCATCCACCACCAAAAAGCTGGTTTTGTAACTTACTGAATATTTTCTATGAGTGCCTCTGAGGTAGTCCTCATGCCATATCTCATCACAATTAAACACTCGAAAGTCGTTGTAGAATTGATACAAGCAACTACGCCGACGACTGCCAAACACATGGTAAGCAAAATAAGTCAGACTTAAGGGAGTGTATGTTATATGATTCCATTTATATTAAATTCTTGAAAAGGCAAGATGAGTCCATAGTGACAGAAAGCACATCAGTGGCTGTCTGGGGCTGGGGACTGTGGAGAATCGACTGGGAAAGTGAACAAGGGACTCTCTTGGGGGTAGATGATAGATAATGCAAATATTCTCCAGAAACAGGCCACAGCCATTGGCATAATGGCTTTAATGGTTCCTCTTAATTAGGGTAAGGATGAAGATATTTTAGGAAGTTGCTCTGGAGGAGTCAGAAAGTAATAATACATCCTAGAGATCTTTAGTGTTTTGGCAATCTGGTCAGAGAATAGCAGCAAAATTTAGCTACTAAAATAAACAGTCTGGAAGCTTTGTGAGCAATCAATTGTGACCATCCATCCGCTGCACAAAGGGCATGCTTGAACATCTCAAAAGTTCTGTTTTGATCTGGAATTCATTCGCTATTTTTTTTTTTTTTTTCCTTTTTGCAGTGGACATGCGATTGTAATGAGAAGATGATTTTGGATCAGAGGCATCAGCTTACAGAGTACCTCCTTCATTGCAGTTTTTCTTGTTTGTATGGCAAATTCCGCTGCAGCATTCACGGTGATGGCATTTTGCACTCATTATTATAAGATTTTTATGTTAATTCAAGGATCTTAAAGCTTGCCTTGAACAATGTCAAATATAACTGAAATACGAGCAAGGCTTATTGGAAAACATCTGTATGCATCTCTTAACAAAAAATGCACAACACATTCTATTTTGAAATTCTGATTTTCTTCACATTGAAATTGCCTTGAAATATACCTATTATGCAATATGATTCCTATGACATGTCCTTTATCCATTATCCCCTGTCATTTAATATTTAGCTACTTAAGAGGGAAAAAATCATAAAAGGAAAAATAAATGAAAACAATTCTCTCTTTTAAGGGGACTTGTACTTTGAATTTATAAAGGTGAATATTCAGGGCTCTAGTATACTTGGCAAAGGTTTCAAAACAGGTATGAAAGAAAAAAGAATATAAAAGGGAAAGTGTCCCACACAAGGGGGATGAATAAAAGGTAGAAGGACAGTTAAGTGCACATCATCATCATGGATTCAATTTTAATTTAGGATTCATTTCTTAATTATGAAAGTTAATAGACAGGCTTCACAGGGTCCCTGAACATTTTGAGGTTATCAGCAATTTTTTCACTGTATCGAGGGAGAAAACCTACTGCCTTCTCAGATTCTCCAGTATTCCAGGATCCAGCCGTATACCCTCTGCCTTCCCCTTCAAAACTGACCACCAGATTACACAGATAGCTGAACTCAGAGTATATCCAGCTCATCCACGTCTAGCATATCTCACACACGTATTCTTGCTTAACATTCACTCTGACTCACTGAGGATCTACTTAGAGCTAAATATCCCAGAGAATCCCCAGAACCACAAATTCCTAGGAAAGTCCAAAAACAACCCAAAAAGTCAATAGTGGAGAGAAACTGATTTAATACAGTATATTTTGGATCTACTGCCTCCTTCCCCCAGACCAGTTTCTCAGAAATATTCATGGTGAGCAAATGGATCACTTTTTACACCTTCCCTGCCCCCCTGCCTCCCTGACGTGGGTTACTAACCTCACAGGGAGAAAAGGGGAAGAAGTCAGCTTTTGCTCAGCTTTAGCTCTGTGACAGGCAATGTGCTAGGCATTTTAGGCACCTTTCTGGGCTTTATTTGTTAAAGTTAAGATTCTAGGAATTTCAGTAATCTGTCCAAAGTCACCCAAGAAAACTGTGGTGGAGCAGGGACTTGAATCTAAGCCAGCTTGGATCTCAGCAGTCTTTCTGCCTGCCATCCACACAGTGTCTCTGCCCCCACTCCTTCCCAAACCACTTTGGTTCTCTTCCATATGCCTCCATGGACGTGGAGGATTTCAGCCAGCTCATACCATCTAAACCATTTCCCAAAGCTGCCCATTATGCTGCAAGCACATTTCTCAGGACAAGCTCTCCCTCTTCCTTAATTTAGGTAAATTTCAAATGCATTACCCCACCTGTGTGGTGGGAAAAGCACATTGCTGGAAATGAGGATGCCTGACTTCTAGTCTGATCTAAACAGACAATGTGACCTTGCACCAGGCACAAATCAATCTATCAGATAGCGAGGCAGGTAGATTACACGATCTTGAAAGTTGAGATGTAATATTCTGGCCCTATTATTCCTTGGCATAAACATGTTTCTAGGGAAAGTCATTTGATCATGTTACTAGGTTATTAGATTCAGTGTCCTTATTTGGGGAAGTATAAATTATGCCCAAATGGTGTTGTCCATAATTCAGATTCTTGGGCCACTGCCCAAATGTATTTAACTTGATTTGGTAAAGTGGTGCACATCCCTAACTCCAAACAGACGCCTTTTAACTGGTTAATTTGCTGAAAGCTACTGCAATATCCTTTGCACGTGCAGGCCCAGGGAAAGCAATGAAGGTACAGCTGGAGATGAGGGCAAGGATGTTTCAGGCAGGAAGCTCTGGAGCAGAAGGACCTTGGTTAAGCAGCAGCAGCAGCCTCTAGGAATTTCATTTCCCTGTTTGTAAAATAGCAATAATAATCCAGGCTTATAGGGAGGATTCAGTGGGATGACTTCTGTTTACTAATAAGGTATAAAGTGACCTCAAAGCAGAAAAATTGGGCATTATATTATTTCTTGATTTTGAGACAGGAGGCTGAGAGTAATTGGTAGAAATTGACACAGATACAGGATACGAGCTGCTAAAAAGGCAGGAAAGGCTGCTACAACTGGGTTGTATAAAGATGGCTTTATGAATAAGAGATGCAGTGATATTTCCCCCTGGTTTTTCAACCTCACAAAGGTGCCCTACTACCTCACTTGTCCAAAGAGTTCCATCAGAGTTTTGGAAAATTCGACTGAGGCCTGTGTGTGTATGTGTGTGTGACACTGTGGTTAGGTGAGGCAGCAGATGTCCTTTTGTCCTTGAAGTCAGTCTCCACTGTTCTGGGGCAGCCAGGGACACAAGCTATGTATTGATCATCAGAAGAGAAGAGCACCTTGCCATGGGAATATTTATCTCTGTTTCTTTTTTTCTTTTTTAAAGATGTTATTTATTTATTCGAGAGAGAGAGAGACAGTGACAGAGATAGCAAGAGAGAGCACAAGCAGGGGGAGAGGCAGAGGGAGAGGGAGAAGCGAGCTCCCCATGGAGCAGGGAGCCCAACATGGGGCTTGATACCAGCACTCTGGAATCCTGATCTGAGCCGAGGGCAGACACTTAACCGACTGAGCCACCCAGGTGCCCCTATCTCCATTTCTCTGACCAGTTTGGAAGCTACTGTGAGCCTAGTCCTAGAACATTTCTGAGCAATGGCAGCAAACCAGGGTCCAGGCACAATTGAAGGTTAATACCATTTGTTTCTAGGGTCTGACCACCCGAAGCTACACTGAGCTTCAGACCTGCCTGAAGTTCTGTCCTCATGGAGGTGCAGCCTGGTGTGGGTAGGCCTTGCTGAGAGATTCCAGATGCTTCTATTTGCCTTTCTGGTGTATACCCCTTTCTCCCCTCCCTTCCCTGACCCGTGCAGCCAAGACTTCAATGATACTCTTTTTTGGTGAAGCCTGATGGGTTAAAGACTTGCTCTGGAGGCTCCTGGATCATTGTGGCAGACTGCGAATCATTGCCTGCTTCCAGAAAGTGGCTCTCCGTTATATCAGGGTAGGTTTCAGACAAGTGCACCCTCGTGGCAAGAGAAGTGATAGAACAAAGCCAAATTGCTTTTCACTCCTGGAAACACTGGTCTTTTATGTCAGAGTTTGGGTTACTTAATCTTTTTGTGCCAGGAATAAGATTTCCCTGGTGTGACATTCACTGATAGCTATGGACATTCTACCACTTTGAGTGCCAAGAAATTAATGCTTCAATCTGCATAATCAAATCCCCAGGTAAACATCACCATTCCTTTCTCAGTACTTTCTGTCCCTTGCATTTCCAAATCCTTACATTTATCCAAAACGCATAAAAATGTAATACTTAATAACATTTTTTTACTGGGGGAGCTTTTAAGATTACTGTGATAAACATTTACTGCATGAAATTCACTAAATCCAGGATCATCAGGTTTTCTTATGCGTTTGAAATATGAAAAAATATATACTGCCCGAACATTGCATGCTGTAAGGTACATTCTTGAATTTACATTTCAATCACTTAGTCAATTTCAATATAATGTTGATTTATGTTCAGGTTTTGAACCTCTCTGTTTAATGTTAAAATCCTTAAAACAAACCTTAGACACAGAGGGCTTTTCATTTTTCATCAGTTTTCTTAATTCAGCTTAAGTAGATTCTTCTCTGATAAAAAGCTTGAAAGAATCCTTGTTGAAGGTCACAGGGACAGAGAATTCAATTAGCATGACACTCCTCACAGGTGTTCATTTGCCTTCAGAGCTCAGTGGGTTAATCTGATATTGTTGGAGGGGACTGGGAAGACCAAAGGAGACCCAAGCAGGTTGAGATGATTTTATGATATTAGAATTCTGATTAAAGCCAGGATGTAGGGTTAATATAAATATAAGTTCCAGTATTAAACTTAGTTACGAGTTTAGTCTCCAAATTGCTTTTTGGAACCTTGTTACCCTAACGAACTCCTATCCACCC
The DNA here is from genome assembly GCF_024610735.1 of Ursus americanus. Classification (NCBI taxonomy): domain Eukaryota; kingdom Metazoa; phylum Chordata; class Mammalia; order Carnivora; family Ursidae; genus Ursus; species Ursus americanus. The sequence goes on from NC_142127.1 coordinate 15,522,613, forward strand.
ATTAAAGCTCAGTTTAGTGATCGCCGCCTCCCAAGGCCTCCCTTCCACCCCAGATAGGGTCAATCACTTTTTCCTTGGTAAATATTTCCTGGTAAATCTTTCTGTTTCATTTACTACTCTACTGCACAGTTGTTTCTTCATATTACTTGTCTCCTTATTAAATGATAACCTCTGTGTCCTCAGTAGATGCTCAATGAATTTTTGTTGAGATAATGAATACAGTAATACATTCTGGCCGTCCCATGAATATGATGGTGAAGTCTGGTACCAGGTGTTTTGAGCATGGATATCATATTTTAAGGTAAATCCACCAGCTCTACAGCCAAAAAAGAAAAGCAGGTAATTTGCAGACCAAATATGGCCCACAGATGTTTTACTGGGCTTCCCTGGTGTTACAAAATTGTTGTTGAATTGGGTGCCAATATTTGAAAATCAAGAGGTTGCCTACGCAAGTCTGCATTTCCAGGTTCTTAAAATACCTAAAGCTATGGCAACACCCAATCAGCATCTCCACGGGGTCACCATGGGCTGGAGCTGGAAGCAGAGTACAAGACCCCCTTTGCTTATTCCTTCACCCGGCTCAGCCCCTTATGGCATTTCAGTTTGCCATATTGGCCTTGTGGCTTGAGATTTTTCACTGTCTCCGGTAGGAGGATGGTTTATGCAGAAACAGCCATGGACTCTTAAAGCAATATTTGGGACACATCTAGCTTTAGGAGGATAAAGCTAACAGGAAGCCAGGTGCTTTCCATTAAGTAACTTCAAGCTTGGGTAGGGGGTCAGGATACGAGAGAGAAAAACTCATACCTCTGAAAAAATATGGAAACATAGTTCCTTGGCCAAAGGCATATCTATGTAACACAATTCTCTACAGCCACAGGGAACAAACAATTACAGGAAGAGATCAAGCAGATGCAAAACCAAAACAAACAACAAAACAAAACTAGAGTTCATTAAAAGGAGAGATTGGGGCTCCTGGGTTGCTCAGTTCGTTAAATGCCTGGCTCTTCATTTTGGCTCCGGTCATGATCTCAGGGTTGTGAGTTCGAGCCTTGCATTGGGCTCTGTGCTGGCCGTGGAGCCTGCCTGGGATTCTCCCTCTTCCTCTCCCTCTGCACCCCACCTCTTAAAGAAAAAGATTAAATTTCCTGGTTGTTCCAATTTATCTAAACATAAGATTGCAAAGTCTTTCTTCTTATGTGCACAGTGCCCTAAGGACTGTGCCCATTCCTTTCTTTTCTTTCTCCTGTCATGGTCACCTCATTTGTGAAGTCATTTCCTTCTAACCCCCTTCTTGGCAAGGCTTTCATGTGTCCCAGAGGTTCACTCAATCCTTAATTCACTCCACATTTACTAAGGCTCACTTTTGATTCAGTTATGTATTGAGAAAATTCAAAGGTCACTAAGGCAAGGCCCCGGTCCCTATGAAGATAAAAGCTAAAGCAAGCAAGTCAAGACTAGGAGTCATGCCCTGACTTCCTTATAACAGACCACCTGTACCTCTGATAACAACGTATGCTGACAGGAAGCACATCAGTCATGATGCGTGGACTGGGAAGCCCGGGTCTTGCATAAAAGCAAACAAACAAACAAACAAACAAAAAAAAACCAAAAATAGAAAGTAGAAAAGACCCCTCAACTGACTTGGGAATGAAGAGCAGACATGTATGAAAAAAAACTCAGCCTACTTACAACGTGACACATCAGTACAGGCTGGAACCTGCTGAGCAAGGGGCCTGCAGGACACTGAGGGGCTGGCCGTGATTTGCTTCCGGAGCACTTCCAAAGCACGTGGCTGTACAACAGGACAGGGAGGAGGAGACAGACTTCCTCACGCCTTCACATCCTTGCACAGGCTCTTTCTTCTGGCTGGTGTTTACGTGCTCCCTCGTCCACTGCACGAACTTGTATTCTGTTTTCTAGACTCACATGGAGGTATTGCTTCTTGTGTCAGGCCTTCCCCAAGCCCCTGATCCGCTGTGGATCAGGTGCCCCAAGAGCAGCGCACGTGCCCCTCACCACATCACCATCTTCTCCACGGGACTTGCGGACCACGGCTGCTGAAGGCATGTATTTCACCACCAGATCCCCAGCACTGATGTACTCTTGGTGCCTCAGATTTATTAAATGAAAGAGGAATGGCAGGGGTGAATGGGCGGGGTGGGAGGAGTAGCCTTTTGGACACAGGAATGACATACAAAATGGAACGGCTGAACGAAAACCTATGTCCTGCTCCGTGGGGTGAAAGTATTTCTGCTTGGCTAGAGTAAAGAATTTGTGTCAGAAAAAAAAAAAAAAGAAAGAAAAAGAAAAGAGAAATGAAGCCGTTGAGCGTGAAGCGAGTCTATGGAGGCCCTTGGATGCCTGATGAAGAGGAGGAAATCGCATCTTGCCATAACCCTGAAGGTGCTTTCTCATATTTCCCGCTGCTCTTACTTGATCCCAAACCAACCTTGTGTGGGGCATCTAATAGTTGAAAGCCCTGCCCTGCAGAACTTGTGTGATCTTTCAAAGTGTCCTTTACCTCTCAGAAAGGCCATTTTCTGTACTTCAGACAAGTGAATACCCTTTCCAGGGCTTATGGCACAAGTGAGAGTCCCTGCTGCACATTCTTTCTATGTTTTCAGGTCTGACAGATGCCCACAGTGGAGCCACCGAAGTCCTCTGATCTTGCAGGATAACAGATCACCGCTGGTGGTGCTCTGCCATCTGGGCCCCGGTGTCACCATCTCTCCAACATCACTGGGCTGCTCCTCTGTCACCCTCTGGGTCTTTCTAAATTACATCCCAGGTCTGCAGGGCAGAGCCAGAAGCCAGCTCTATGCCTGGCACAGAAGCATCGCAAGGGAAGAGCTGATCGATTTTACAAACTCATGAGGCAAGTGTGTATCTTAGCAGTGTGGGAAGCCAGGTAGCTGTTCTAAATATGTATGGATTTTGTTTTTTGTTTTGTTTTGTTGCCTCTTCTCCTGACTCCTTCTTAGCTTGTGGCTCAAGAGAGGCACTAATCCATCCGAATGAAAAGTTTCCATCTCCAGAACTGAAGAACCATTGTCCCATTCTTTACCCAGCCCTTCACCCACTCGCCTACTCCTCCCTTACTACTCCCTTGTGTTATTCCAAAGTCTCCTCTCCTTTTTTCCATCTTACTTCTCACTTCAACTGTGTATATTTAGAAAGTACCCTGGAGGCAGATGTGTACACCTCTTAAAAAGCAAATACACCCATTTAAAAACATTTAACATGGTTGATGTTTTCTAATTCTCAGACTCACCAAATACCCTGGAGAAATACTTTCGTGTTGGGTATTAACTGATAGCTCAGTTCTGGGTAGCTCTACATGGCTGTGTTCACCATGCAATCACAAGTTCTAAGGTGGCAAGGAGTGTAAATGTCTAAAAAATTCTCTGCTTCTCAGAAATAAATAAAAGAATTAAAAGGACACCGGGTGGCTCAGTTGGTTAAGCATCTGCCTTCAGCTCAGGTCATGATCCTGGGGTCCTGGGATCAAGCCCTGCAGTGGGATCCCTGAACAGTGGGGAGTCTGCTTCTTCCTCTCCCTCTGCCTTCTCCCCACCTTGTGCTCTCTCTCTCTCTCAAATAAATAAATAAATAAAATATTATTAAAAAAAGGATTAATAATATGAATTGGGTAAATAACTACAGGGCAATTGATAGAAAAACTCACCTAAGTGGACAGAAAAAGTCACAGTCTTTAAACTAAGATTACAAACTTATTGCAGTTAGAACATCCCCCTCAATAGTGATGTCATTAAGATGGTGACAGAGTTTGTTCTCAACTTCAGTACCCCTCACAAGAAGACCAACCATCCGTAGATAGGATACCACTCTGAAAATCCCCAAACACAGGGGTGAGGTTGAAGCACCCCTCTGGACTATAGAGACCAAGAAAGACAACATCAGAAGGGTAAGAGGAGGAACCACACTCTGACTGCCACCTGCCCACAAGGCCGCCAGACCACTGCCCCAAGAGGGCCCCTGGGGCCCATGGTTTTTCACCGGGAGAAAAAGAGTCGAGGTGGACATCTAAGTCCCCCAGCATTGTGGGTCACTTCCTGGGAGGTTCACTAAGGTCTCATCCCATGGGGATTGCAAAGAAATCTGTGGAGCTTGAGTACTGGAGATCAGATTGGGACATAAAAGAGGGGCAGGGCTTAGGGCCACAAGTGCTTGGATCTGGGCAGGTCGAGTTCCTCCTTGCAGTGGCGCCTGAGATCCCAGCCAGTGGCTTTACCTATCTGCAGAGACAAGCTAGTGACCCCATCAGGCCAGGGTACTCAGTATGTAGTTCTGCCTGATTTTGGTCCCCAAGCAATGAGCTGTGCCAGCCTCTGGGCCTGTTCTGCTACCCCAAACAGGCAGGCAAGCAAATGTGTAGCCCCAATTACCAGTGGAGCTTCCAGCTCCACCTGACCAGGAAAGCTAACCAGAGCACCTGGGAAGCTGTGTAGCCCATCCTACACCCCCACTTATAATGGAATTTGAGAAGAAAGGTCAGCCAGCAGCTCTTACCATGTGCAGAGCCCAGCTGGTGTCCTCATCTGGCCAGGGAACTTGGTGTACAGTTATACCTGATTTGGGTCCTTGGTCAGTGAGTTATGCCAGCTTTGAAACCTGTTCTGCTGCACCAGCTAAACAAGGAAGTGGGCTCACGGCCGCACCTACTGCTCAGTATAGTCCTCTGTCTCACCACCAGGAAGTATAACCAGAGCACCAGGGGGCTGCATGGCCCACTATAAAGCCATGCTTTGTGGTGGCACTCAGAGAACCCAGCCAGCAGCTCTGCCCATCAGCAGAGCCGATGGCCTTGTCTGACCAGGGAGCTGAGTGGACAGCTCTTCTTGATTCTGGCCCACAACCAACAAGGTATAACAACTTTCCCAGCCAGGGAAGCAAATTCACAGGCTTGCTCGACTGTTGTGTATAGCCCTACTCCCACTTGATTAGAAAGCCTGATCAGCACATGTGGGCAACTGTGGAGTCCATCCCACAGCTGTGTTTTGGAAGGGAACCAAGACAGCAGTCCTATCCCACTGTTCCCAGCAAATGGCACCCCCAATCTAGGATCTAGAACAGTGCCTAACCCAAATAAAGACCCCAATAGGTCCCACTCTTCCAAGAACGCTACCAGCTGACCTATTCCAAAACCTAAGATAAGCTGACTGGTGAAGGACTCTGCCAAAGCAAACCTGTAAAGTCAGGGATATGAGACCACTTACTCAAATGCACAGATATGAATGAAATAAATCCAGGACCACAAATAATCAGGTAAATATGACACCACAAAAAGAAACTACTAAAGCTTTAAAACTATCCCTGAAGAAATGGATCTATAAACTGCCTGACAAATAATTCATAATTATCCTCTTAAAGTAGTTTAGCAAACTATAGGAACACACATGCAACTACACAAAATTAGGAATACAATACATCAACAAAGAAGAAGAAATCATCCAAAAAAACCAAACAGAAATCATAAAGCTGAACAATACAATAACTGAAGAATTCAATAGAGAGCTTCAACAACAGACTCAACCAAGTAGAAGAAAAAATGAGTAAACTGGAAAATAGATTACTTAAAACTATCCAACCAGTGAAGCAGAAAGAAAAAAAAAAAAGAAAGAAAAAGAGTGAAGAAAACCTGTAGCACTTATGGGGGATAGTCAAGAAAAAACAATATACGCATTGGGAGAATCCTAATATAGGATTAGAAGATAAAGAGAAAAAGACAGAAAATATATTTAAAGCAAAAATGGTTGAAAACTTCCCAAACCTGGGGAGAGAAATGAATGACCAAATTCACAAAGCCCAAAAAATCCTGGATAGGCTGAACATGAAAGGGTTACACTGAGACACATAATAATTAACTTTTCAAGGCAAAGACAAACAGATAATTTTGAAAATAGTGAGAGAAGAGTGACATGTCACATGCTTGGGAGCTTCCATAAAACCATGGGTGAATATCTTAATAGAAACTTTGCAAGTTAGGAGAGAATGGCATGATATATTAAATATGTTGAAAGAAAGAAAGAAAAAACCTAAACCCAAAATACTATACTCAGTAGAACCATCCTTCAGAAATGAAGGAGATAAAGACTTTCTTTACCAAACAAAAGTTGAAGAAGTTCATTGCCACTAAACCTGCCTTATAAGAAATGCTAAAAGGTGTGCTTTATGTGGAAATAAACATGTGTAAAACTCACTGGTAATGATAAATATAAGTCAAAGACAGATTCTAATATTGTAGTGATGGTGCATAGTTCACTCACGACTCTGGTTTTCAAGTAAAAGAAAATGCATTGAAAATAACCATAAGGACAATTTGTTATTGAATACACAATATAAAACTATATAAATTGTAACATTAATAGCCTAAAATGTGAGGGGGAGAACAGAAAGTGTAAAGCTTCTGTTTGCTATCCAAGTTAAGTTGTTATCAGCTTACAATAGGATATTATAAATATAAAAATATTTCATATAAGCCTCATGGTAACCACAAAAGAAAAACCTGTAGCAATTATACAAAAGATTATCATAAAGGAGTAAAGCATACTGGTATAAGAAATCAACAAATCACAAAGACGACAGCAAGAAAAGAAGCGGGAACAAAGTATCTACAAAATCAGAAAACAGCAAAACGGTAATAGTAAGTCCCTAGCTATCAATAATTATCTTAAACATAAATGGATTGAGTTCTTTAATTAAAAGACTTAGAATGGCTGAATGGATTTAAAAAAAATATATCCAATGATATGCTGCCTACAAGAGACTTACTTTGGCTTTAAAGACATACATAGACTGAGAGTAAAGGGATAGAAAAAGAATTTTAAATACAGTAAACCAGAAAAAAAGGAGGAGTAACTATATCTATATAAGACAAAGTAGACCTTAAGCTAAAAATGGTCAGAAGAGACAAATAAGGTCATTATATAATTATAAAGGGGTCAATCCATCAAGAATATATGGTGATTGTAAATATTGTGCATCCAACATTGAAAATCCAAATATGTAAAGAATATATTAACAGGACTGAAGGCAGAGAGACAACTGTACAATAATAGAAAACTTCTATTGAGACTCCAGTCTCAACAATAGATAGATCATACATATAGAGAATCAATAAAGAAATAGCAAATTTGTACAAAACTAGAGACCAAATGGACCTAACAGACACACATAGAATATTCCATCCAACAATAGTGGGATACACATTCTCCTGAAGCACACATGGAATATTTCCTAGGATAGATCATATGTGAGGCAATAAAACAAGTCTTAGCAAATTTGAGAATATTGCAATCATCCAAGTTGTTTTTTTTTTTTTTTTCCTGATCATATTAGTATGAAACCAAAAATCAGTAACAGGTAGAAAACCAGAAACTCACAAATACATGACGATTAAACAATACACTCCTGAACAACCAATGGATCAAAGAAGAACTCAAAAGGTAAATTAAAAAGGTATCTTGAGACAAACACAATTGAAAAACACAACATATCAAAACTCCTAGGGTGCGGCAAAAGCAGTTCAGAGGAAATTTTACAGTGACGAACACATACATCAAGGAAAAAGAACAACCTCAAATAAATAATCTAACTTTAAACCCCAAGGAACTAGAAAAAAAAGGACAGACTGAGCCCAAAGTTAGCAAAAGGAAGATGAAATAATTAAGATTAAAGCAGAAATAAATGAAATAGAGAACAGGAAAACAATACAAAGGATTAACAAAACTAAGATGGTTCTTTGAAAAGATAAACAAAAGTGATAAACATTTAGCTGGACAAACCAAGGAAAAAAAAGATAGAGGACCCAAATAAAACAAATTATAAACGAAAGGGGGGACATTACAAATGATAACACAGAAATACTAAGGATCATAAGAGATCACTACGAACGATTATACGCCAATTACTATGAATGATGATACGCCAATAAATTGGACAACCTATAAAAAAACAGAAAAAAGTGTCGAGAAATATGAAACCTTCAACAACTGAATCATGAATGGAAAATCTGAAAAGATCAGTAATGAGTAAAGAGATTAAATCAGTAATCCAAAACCCCCCAACAAAGAAAAGCCGAGGACCAGAGGTTTTGCTGGTGAATTTTACTGAACACTTAAAGAAGAATTAATGCCAATTCTTCCCAAATTCTTCCAAAAAATTGGAGAGTACAGAACACTCCCCAAATCATTTTACAAAGCTAGCATTACCAAGATATCAAAGATATATAAGGACACTACCAGAAAAGAAAGCTGTAGGCAATATCCCTGATGAACATTGGTGCAAAAATTCTCAACAAAATACTTGCAAACTAAATTCAACAGCACATAAAATAGATCATACACCATGACCAGCTGGGATTGATCCCTGAAATGCAAGAATGGCTCAACATATGAGAATCAATAAAAGTGATACATCACATTAATAAAATAAAAGATAAAATCATATGATCATCTCAGTAGGGACAGAAAAAAGCACTTGACAAAATTCAATGTTCATTCACGATAAAAACTCTCAATAAACTGGGTGTAGAAGGAATATACCTCAATATAATAAAAGCGACATGACAGGTGTATAGCTAACATCATCCTCAGTGACAACCGGTTTTTTCTCAAAGATTAGGAGCAAGACAAGGGTGTTCACCCTCACCACTCCCATTCAACAGAGTACTGGAAGTCTAACCAGAGCATTCAGGCAAGAAAAAGAAGTAAAAACCATCAGAATCAGAAAGAACAAAGAAAAACTGTCTCTATTTGCAGATGACATGATTTTACAAATAGAAAATCCTAAAAACTCCACCAAAAAGCTATTAGGCTTAATGAATTCAGTAAAGTTGCAGGATACAAAATCAACATAAAAAAATCAGCAGCATTTCTATACACTAACAACGAATTATCTGAAAAAGAAATAAAGAAAACAATCCCATTAACAATAGCATGAAACCAATACAATACTTAGGAATGGATCTAACCAAGGAAGTGAAAAATCTCTACACTGAAAACTACTAAACACTGATGAAAGAAATTGAAGAAAACACAAATGACTGGAAAGATAACTCGTGTTCTTGGGTTGGAGAAGCTAATTTTGCTAAAATGTCCATATTACCCCAAACCATGTATAGATTCAATAAAATCTCTATCAAGATTTCAATTACCTTTTTTTACAGAAATAGAGAAAAAATCCTCAAAGTAGTTTAGAACCACAAAAGACTCCAGGTAGTTGAAATAATCCAGAGAAAAAAGAACAAAGCTGAAGGCATCAAGCTTCCAGATTTCAAATATATTACAAAGCCATAATAGTCACTATAAAATGATATTGGCATAAAAACAGACACGTAGACTAATGGAACAGAAGTGAGAGACCACCCCCCAAAAAAACCCCATGCATACATGGTCAACTAATACTAGTCAAAGGAGCCAAGAACACTCAATGGAGAAAATACAGTCTTTGATAAATGGTGCTGAGAAAATTGGATATTCACATGCAAAAGAATGAAACAAAAAAAACTATTTTATACCACACACAAAAGTAACCTGAAATGGGTTAAGGCTTAAATGTAAGACCTGAAACCATTAAACTCCTAGGAGCAAACCCTGGGAAAACCTTGAAATTGATCTGGGCAAGGATTTGTTGGATACAAAACCTAAAGCCCAAGGAACAAAATCAAAAAGAAACAAGTGAGACTACATCAACTTAAAATGATTCTTCGCAGCAAAACAAATGATCGACAAAAAGAAAAGACAACTTATGGAATGGGAGAAAATATTTGCAAATCATGCTTCTGATGAGGAGTTAATATCTAAAATATATAGGAAACTCATACACTCAATAGCAAAAAAGTCAAATAATCCCATTTAAAAATGGGCAAGGACCTGAATAGACATTTTTCCAAAGAAGATATTCAAATAGCCACCAGGTACGTGCAAGTGTGCTTGAAATCACTAATCACCAGTGAAATGCAAATCAAAACCATGAGATATCATCTGACAGCCTCTATGGAAATAGCATGGAGGTTCCTTAAAACATTAGACATAAAACAGCCATATGATTCAGCCACTTCTGGGCGTGTATCCAAAGGATACAAAATCATTATCTCAAGGCGATATCTGCACATTCATGTTCATTTCAGTATTTACAATAGCCCAGAGATGGAAACAATGCAAGTGTTCATGAATAGATGAATGAATAAAGAAAATGTGATACACACTCACACACATACACACATATGCACACAATCCATTAGCACATGAATGGACAAAGTGTGACATATGGAATATTACTCAGCCACAGAAAAGAAAATCCTGGCATTCGTGACAACATGGATGGATGTTGAGGGCATTATGCTAAGACAGAAAAAGACAGATACCATAGGATCTTACTTATACGTAGTATCTAATAAAACAGAACTCACAGAAACAGAGAAGAGATTGGTGGTTGCCGCGGGTTGAGAATGGGAGGGTGGGGGAAACTGGTGAGGGTGGTCAAAACTTCCAGTTATAAATAAATTCTGGCTATGTAATGTACAGCATGGTGACCAGAGCTGACAATGTTGTACTATGTATTTGAATCCTGCTACGTAAGTGGACCTTAAATGTTCTGATCACAAGTAAAATAATTGCAAGTATGTGAGGTGTTGGCTGTTAACTAAACGTATTGTGGTGATCATTACATAGTATTCATGTATATCAAATCATTCTGTTATACACCTTAAACCTATATAGTGTAACATCAATTATATCTTAAGAACTCCGGAAGAAAAAATAATAAAGGCAATGAGACTGTTGCATAGACAAAACAAACAAAACAAAATTCTGTCCTGCCAAAAACTATATTCCATAAAAAGGTACATAAGTAAGTGTTGAATCATCAGTAATACAGAATGAATACATATTATGAACAGTGATAACATCTGTGGGAGGCAAAACGCCACATTCAGCATAGTTCTTAACCTCACAGCGATGAATCACAAACGAGGTGAAATGAAACAAGAACTCCCTAGTTCCTACGGGTTGCACTGCATGATCCCCACCATCCCTGCCACAGGAGACTAGGATTCCAGAATTCTGTACAGAACCATGACTTGCTGAATTATGTGGGATGGGTCATCAATACTCTAGGAGCTTCAGCAAGGGGAACGTTCCAGGAGCACAGTCATGACCCTGGAAGGCCCCTGAAAGGTAGCAGCACTGGGTAAAGTCTCAGAGACTGGGGTTCACGGCTTGTGGACAGGTGGGGAGAGGTGAGTATATAGTGTAGTGTCCTGCCAAACCAGACTCATGAATAGATTTACGCTCTGAACATAAAAGGTTCAGGGGAGAAAAGAATAAATCAGAAGTACAGTAGAATTTTTAAATCCTCTCATCTCATATGAAAGAATAACATAAAACAAAACACTAGCAAGAAAAAAAAAAACCCAAACAAGGAGCACTTTGGGAAGTGACAGAAAATGTTTACACCTTGGCTCTAAGCCATCAGATTCCCAACTGTTTGTGTGAATAATCTACACTATAACATTCTTTTCTTTCTTTCTTGGCCTAAGGATATGGGTACTAGGACCCTTTGAAATATCAGATGAGAAAGAAAAGAAAAAAACTGTTAGGCCAAAAAAAAAAAAAAAAGAGAGAGAGAGAGAATAATGCTTTATCAGAATAATGATAACACAGGTGTCCAAAACAAGACAAAAGCCAAACCCACAGGACAGGGGAAAATCATGGACGCCACAAATCAAGAGGCCTTCAGAAATGTGTAAATGTGGTAGTCTCCTTGTTGCGATTTCATTGCAGAAGCCCTCTGATCTGATTTGATCACAAGTGGCCCAGTTAATCAAAATGTCAGAATACAGAATCAGAAAAATGTTCCTCACACTCATTTGGGTTCCATGCAGAGGGAGCAGAGAAGGGAGGTGGAAGGGAGGGACCTGAGCCGGATCACGGGTTTAGATTCCCACTCTATCAATTATCAGCTGGGGGACTTGGTGCCTTAGAGTCCCCATTTGTAAAGATGCGGGCAAGGATACTGCCTGCGCCTCACAGGGCTGTAATGGAGATGGAATTGGTGAGCACTTTAAAGGCTGCAGAACAGTATCTGACACATGGTAAACACAATGCATTTGTTAAATAACAGAGTTGGTAGGGTCAAGACTACTTCTTTGCCTAGGGATCCTATTATTAAAGTCTGTTGTGTGCATGTGTGAGTGTGAGTGAGTGTGTGTGTGTGTGTGTGTGTGTGTGTGTGTTTTGTGTTTTTTGGTTTGGGTTTTTTTTTTCGGGGGGAGATGCTTTATAAAGCTCATGCTTTATAAACACATTGTTTATGCATATGTCTTTGTTTTGGGTTTTCTTAACAGTGTAACAAGAACTTAAAATCACTTGGGAAGCAATTTGCATGCAGAATGCCTCTATGTTTAATACAATTCTCCAGCTCCCACAATTTTTTAGTTAGGCACCTATATCTCATTTGACCATAAACATTTATTTAGTGACTCGCCTTTATAGATGGTTTTGAAGCACTCAACTTTGTTTTATATAAACAATTCTTTCGGTATCACATTTCATCGGTTTATATAGTAGTTAAAAATGATATAATCACCATAAATACTACTTGCAGAAACATACTGTGTTACAAAGATGGCTCATTTACGGTGAGCATTCAACTCAACTGGTAAGAGAAGAAAGTATACTTAGCGGAGAACTCTATTAGTTGCCAATGTTTGTTGAGTTGAACGTTGTTTAACATGATTTATAAGAAGAAATGGTGAGCATTGGTTAATCTGGCCAGTAGATTCAAATTAGGTTAATTAGAGATTCAGGTTCCATTAAGAACATTACTTTGGGATTTTACTTGCTATATGGACTTCTTAATTCTTTGGAATGTAGCTCAAATTATAGATTTTAATACAGAGGGCCTTGTTACTCTGATTTGTTACCACCCCTAGCCCCAGGGGTACCATTCTGGAAACTGGAATCACCATAGATTACTGCCATTCTTAAGATTTTCATTTTCAGGTTAGACTTTTTTTTTTTTCTCAGCATGTATCTGGTTCCCTTTGTAAATTTCCCAGACTTTGTCAACTAATCCATAAAACTATCCCATTTTGTTTCTTCTATACAAAAAAAAAAAAAAAAAAAGCTAAATCATAGCCATGTAACTCCTTACTTACTATTTTTAAGGGACAAAGACTGGTTCTTATAAATTATTTTCTTTTCTACTTTTTACAATCTATCTCCTAATATCACAGTGGGTTCAACAATCTTCTTTCTATATTTCTCTTCAGGTGGACACTTCAGATTGTAGATAATCATTAGGCTGTATTCAGCAGATGACGCCTAATGCGGGTTTCTAACTATGCAGAAAACTACTCAGAAATCTCCAGTACTGAATCTTCAGCCTATGGTGGATGCTGTAGGGTCAATAATATTTGGGACCAGGTACACTGGTGGAGTTGGCTGCACCCAAAAGCCACACCCTCAAATAGGCTGGGCTGGATGGGCGTGACTGAGTAGTTCGGAAGCATCCACATAAGACGGGAACAGTTCAGAAGAGAGCATAAACTTCCCTTTGGTGTATGCAAAATAACTACCAACTTGCAGAATAAATTTGTATCACTTATTCATTATTCCATTCAACAAATAATTATAGCACTTCCATAGGTGCAAAGCAAGCATAGATTGCTTTTACTTTAGCCCAGTGCTTCACAGAATGTATTTGTGCCACCAGAAAATAAAAAAATCATGAGTCACTTAATTAACAGACCCCCTGAAAAGCCAGCGGCTCCATCTCTCTGTGCTTGTGAGCTGTAGATGGTAAAGGGCAGGCAGCCCACTTTCTACCATTCTTCTTTACAGAACTATTAACAGCCCATCTTTCAGAAATGTTATTTAAATTCGAATGGCTCCTGGAAGGAAGACTATTTGGGGAGGAATATAAAGTGTGTTGGCTGGAAATACCCAGTGAATAAACACTGAGTTCTATTGTTAGCATACACACCATTCCCTGCCATTTGGATATGGATTTCAGAAATTTGTGACAGCCAACGAAAAAGTTTAAATATCTATGGCACATGTGTTTATTATGGAAATAAGCCATCATGATTCATAAACAGGGACTATGGAATCTTAAACATTGTTCCAGAAAAGCCTGAAGTTAAACCAAGCAAAATGGAAAAATTCATGAACATGCAACAGCTGTTAAAAGTAATTATAATACTGGATCTTGATATGAGAGAGCAAAAGATATACAACTTTTTACAGATGCAAGATTCTCTGACAAACATTTGTTGTGGTTGGGACCAGAAAGAGAATAGAGATAGACAATTTTTTTTTCTGCATAATTTTTGAGTCATAAATTATGAATTATGCTTTAACAGATAAGGCAGAGAGGAAATTAATTTAGGAGATGAGATCTATTGTACAATTCAGAGACTTGCTTTCTTTTAATTTGGGGGGAAAAGTTACACTTTTGATATTTGGCTTTATCAAACATCTTTTATTCAGTGAAATGAATGGCAGTTTCTCATTATTTCCCTGAGGAGTCAAGGAAAGATGTTCATGTCAAAGTTCAGAGGGTACAGTAGCAACACCGTCCCAGCCATCTGGAAAAGTGTTGTCCTGTAGAAGCTCCAATGGTGATGGAAATGTTCTATACATGCACCATCCAATATGGCAGCCGCTGTCCACAGGAGGCTTTTCAACACTTCAAATGTAGCTATTTTGACATAGGAACTTAATTTTCATTCAGTTTTCAATTTCAATGGAACCATGTGGTTAGTGGTTACAGTGCTGGGCAGTAGAGTCTAGAGGATACCTCTCTCTTCCCTCTCTCTCAGCCAGTTCAGCCGGGCAGCTGGGGTTTATTTTTCATACATCGTCCCTGTGAAACCTTACCTTTGCTTAGCCTCAGAAGGGCTGTAAGCAAGGCTCATGGGAGCTTGTTTGAGCAAATATACACATTAATGGAATTTTAAAAAACCCCAGGAAACAGCAAAGATCAGCCTCCCAGCCCCTTTGCCAATTGATGCGTCTCCCTGAAGTCAGGTTTGTTCTCTGGTGTCTTGTCAGGGACATCATTCAAAATGATGCAAATGGTTTGACTTTCCACAGCTTTGCATGTTATGAAGGAAAGTAAAGAAGGAGTTCAGTGAGAGCTTTTAGACAAGGAGAACCTGAAAAACACTGAGGCAGAATACAGGAAGAACTGTGTGTGAGGAGGAACTCTGCATAGAGACAGATATGAAAGAAAAACAAACCCCAGCAGAATTTTTGATTACAGAGAGAATGAAATAAAGAAATGTACTTGGCATTACATAAAACTTTCCCCTGGTTATCACGGAATGCAAGATTACTAATACGAGTCCCCAAAGTAATCGATGATTTCCTGACTCCATTCCACAGTTCCACTTCGTTTACTAGAGGACACCTTCTGATGGTCCCTTTTACCTGTTTATTATTTGTTGATCTATTCCTTTATCTAAACATAGCTTTAAAAAGTCAGAAATTTAAGAGACGTTCAATTTTAATGACATCCCTTGAGAAGGGAAAGAATCAGGGTTCTGATGCACGATGCCTTGCCTATGGAGATACTGGAAACTTTTGAACCAAAGTAACTTTTTGTCAATAGCATTTCAGTAGCAAGGATTGTTTTCAATCCTCCACATACCTGGAGGAGCAGATCAGAAGTTGTAACTTTTTGTCAATAGCATTTCAGTAGCAAGGATTGTTTTCAATCCTCCACATACCTGGAGGAGCAGATCAGAAGTTGGTCTGATTCGCTGTTGGAACAGGATGCTTAACGTTCGATTCTGTTGTTCCAAATCAAACACTCTTGTTTTCAACTTTAGACATTCCTCCCTTAGATCCTACAACAAACACAGCGAAAGGAAAAAAAATCTATAACTGAAAGACGCCTTTGCATATTATAACCATATTTTATCTGATATTTCAGACACATTAGTATAAAAATAGTATTTTTATCCTTCAAAGCCCCTGGGGAATAAATCACACACAATGTTTTCTTCCATAGTCCATTGTCTGATAGAATTATTATGTGCAGAGAAGACCAATTTAAAAAAAAAAAGTATCTTGAAATCAGAAGTGCATTAATCTAGCATGCTATTTTTGAAGATGGTAAATGTTAGCGATATAAAGTCAATTTGAGTTTCCACCTATATATTTTGCCTTTTCACTGTCTTCCTAAAAGCAATCATAAAGCACAAACCACAAGGACAATAATGTTTTTGCAGTGAATAGAGATTTGATGAACTAAAGAAACTATCACTTTTGATAGAGCCTTTCGCTGTCATTTGTGGAAACAAGTTGAAATTTTCAACGCTGGGGCTAATAGAGCCAGTGATGCATTTAGAGAGAGAGAAGGAATTCTGAAATGAAAGCTTTAAAAGGCCATGTGACACCTGCCCATGCTCTGAACTTGTGGATTTCCATGTATTTGGGGTGGCTCATCTTGGTGCTGGGGAAGAAATTGAGTAGCCATACCCGGACATCCTTCTGGAGCAGCTCTTTTGAATAGTTCAAAGACCACAGAGACCTTTCCCCCAACTTTCATGAAGGAGGCTATAACATAGGAGCTTTAGGATTCTCTGGAATCCACCAAGGAACTGCCTTCCAAATTAACTTGTGATAAAGGTACTTGTAGTACTTAAATGTCCACTCTCTTTGACGGGGTTCAAGAAAGACCAGGTAGAATAATGCCCCAGTTCAAAGTTCTTCAAAAGCTGATCCTTTCCTACATGTCAGACTTGATCTTTCCCTACTTCCAAATTTTTTAAAAAAACTTCTGCTCTTGCCATATAAAGAACAATGGTTGGCTTGTTGTTCTCAAAAGCTCTGCCATTCCTACCATCCTCTTCCCTCCCCCACCGTCACGTTCCCTTCTCAACCTCCTGTTCAGCCCGGTCCAACTTTGGCATTTTGACTGACATCCATTTAAAAATCTGTCTCCTCTCTGACACTTGTATCTGGCATCCCACGAAAACCACTCCTCTTTCTGAACTCCGGTAAGCCCTCAATGCCTCTTAAAGGACATTTAGCGTTCGTTACTTTGTACTGATTTTATCTTTCATGCTCTAGACTTCTCTTGTCAGTTAGATGGCACGTTCCTCAAAGGCAAGCGCAAGAAGGTACCCCGATAATCAACAGCACAAGCAGATGGTTCTGACCCTCTTTCATTCCATCACGTGGCAAAACACCACATATAGTAGGAACTTAATAATTGTGTGATTGTTTTGTTAAATGGGATGATGGTGATAACAAATTCCCTAGTGGTAGTGTGACTGAGACTCTGAGTTTCTCGGCACTTCTAGTTTGTGGATCTATATATTTTGACGTGGGGCAGCTTCAGAGCTTACTTAAGACTCTCCAAGCTTACTTAAGACTCTCTCACAAGGCAACAGCTCTGATCCCCAGGCCCTAAACAAGAGCTACAGAGATGAGTGGGCCTGTCCATAGCCTTGTGTGAAGCTAGAAAGATCCAACTCCTGAGGCTTTACCAGAGCCTCATTATATCCAGATTCTATATCATTTATTCTACTTACAGAGGGCAAGGAAATAGGCCACGGTGAGGCTCACCGCACAGCTTACACTCTCCTCACCCTTTTAGTTGAATGGGTAGAGCTTATGCATAGGATGTTTCCAACTGATTGCTACCTACAAGTGCAGAGCACAGAAGAGAAATATCATGTGCAGAATGAGGCACCTGAGTGCAAGACCTAGGAGGGTAGCAGCCGTGCAAGGCAGGGGCAGGAGTGTGCGTGTGAGCATGAGCAGATATGCCATTTGGCAGAGACCACTTCGGGGTCCTAGGCACCGCTCACGTGAAAAGGCCAAACTTGTTTCCTTTATTTAGAATTCAACCTTTGTCTGTGTCTCACTTACTCTACTTTTTGTTCCTAGCATGCACATAATTCTCCCTGCCCTAAACACTAATTGTTTTTAGTAGTGCTAATTAAGTAATTAATAAAACTTGACTGTGAGGTAAATAAATATTAATAGTACCTATTGGGTGGGAAAGCATAATCATTCTCATTTGCAGGTAAAAAAGTGGGAGCAGAAGCATGCAAACGTGGGGTTGCAAGGAGAGAGGAGACCTGGAAGGAACCGCATTGATGATTTTTTGCAGCAAAACTGAGATAACTTGAAAGAGTACTTCAGATGGGTAAAAATATAAAGAAAAAAGAAAGAATAAAAGAAAAAATCAATATACTCTATAGAGATTTTTTGTACAGGTGCCCACATTTCAATGGCTATTACTGTTACTTAAGATGGTACAAGTTCATTTAGCAGGAACACAATTGATTGACATTGAAAAATGGTCATCACTCTCGGCTCATCTAGATCAGCACATGGCAGAGGGGGAAATGGAAGGTTTTAGGGATGTGACTCTGGTCTTACAATCATTGACCAACAGAATTGAGCTGCTCTGAGAATCTGTAGACATAAAAGAATCATTGCCTGTGTTGTTCTAATATTCTTGTTCTCTTTATTCAAACTGTGCATGGCAAGTGATGCCAGACAGTTCTCATCCCAAGAAACTGTATTCAAAACCATGCATGTGTGCCCAAGGGTGGATGGAAAGAGAGAGAGAGAAAAACAGCAATTTCTCTGACCACTATAGTGAGACCTAGGCAGAGGGTGACAGCCAGCTGTCTGTGTCCTCTGTGCTTATAATAGGAACCCACTGACTTAAAGTAGCATATGACACATGGAGGTTGTCTACAAGCACCATTATTGTGACCCTGACAGTGACAGAGGTGAGACCTAGACTATCCTTCCTGAGTAAGGTGTTAGAAACCAATGAGACCTCTGCTGGTTAGAAACCAATGAGCCCATCATTGGCCCACCGAGGAGGCTGGGCCATCTGTTCTCTCTCACATCCTTCTTTTTTTTTTTTTTCTTAGTATGTCCCAGGCCCCAAGAAGAAGACGACCCCCCTTCCCCCAAAAATATAGTATTGTGTCTTCTGCAATAAAAAGAGAACTGATTTTAGCGGGGGGAAAATAATGCCAACAGTTTGACTACATTTAATCTCATATTAGAAAGTACAATGGTCTTTGGGTTCAAGAAAATAACCAGACCTGTTTTCCCTGCAACCTGCCCATCACTATCAATTGGAAACAGAATATGGGATTAAAGCTGATGGTGAGGGCAAAATATACGGAGCAGTGCGATACACTGGTCTAAAGGACCCTGTGCATCTTCCTGATCTCAAACCATAGCTTCCCTGGAGTATTCATGCATTGTAATCCTGGCAAGTTTCATCTGCACTCGGGCTAAAGAAGATTCTGGAGCTACTGCTGGTACTACCTATGCGTACAGCTGCTTCAATGCATTTAGAACTAACCCTCTCCCTGCTGAAGTCAGTTTAACGAAGTGTTGATTGCTTAGAAGCAGGACATATAGTGACATCACTGGGGTATTGATGAAAACTATCTAAATCTGATTTTATCATGTAAAAATGATATTATAGCGGTAAACTCTTTTAGATGCAAGGCACATCATGGGAATACACCAGATTGGGGGTTAGGGGGTCTGGACTCTGGCCCTCATTACCCACATGACCTTGAGGATGTAACTTACCCTGGTTTTGCCTCAGTTCCTTGATCTGTACACTGGGCTACTGTACAAAACAGTACTTCAAGAGGATGTGAGTCTCAGCTGCTTCATGGGACGGCTTTTCTAGAGCCACCTCGTTCCTTCCCTGAAGCTTAATGGCCAACATACCCACCAGTTCCTCCTTGTAACACTCCCTCTTAGCGGCTGTCACTGATACAGCCCTTTCTTTGTCAAGGATGTCTAAGATTGTGTAAAAAGAAAAGTCATCTCTCAGACTCACCAAAGGCCTCAACGTCAAATATCTACAAGGCAAGGCAGGCAACACAAACATGTGCCCAAATCAGGCCAGGCCTAGTGAATGGGAAGACGTTAGTCCTGTGGCGAACTGAATACTGCAAGCCTTCATCCCAAACGCCTTCCGATTAAAGCATTTTTAAGCTGGGTGATGGCTAAACCAGTTTATGTAATCATAGTAAATTAAGCCCATTACCGGAGCTAGTTGACCATCTCAGGAGTAAATGCTTGCTAAGGTTCCTGACAATTGTGAAATTCTGGGGTCCAAATTCAGATGGATTCTGAGAAAGTTTGACTCCAGATTTAGAGAGTCAGTTTTGACTCCACACATGTCAGATCCTGAATATTTTTCTTTCTAGCCAGGACGGGCAATGCTCCCAGAAGTTTTAAGAAATCCATCGGCTCCTTTGCCCTTTTGTTCTACTTCCTGCGGTCATATCTAATGATTGGGTTTCAATCCATCTGTTGATTTCCACAGCCTCATCTCTGTGTGCTGAACTACAGGGGGGAAAAACAGTAAGTGACCCAAGGGGACCGTGGAGGCCGAACGTTGCAAAGGGAAGATTTGGAGTACAGCAGCCCTAGGTTGCTCATATGGGCTTTGCCACTTCTTGCCATCGGAGCTAAGGGAACACTGTTTTCTTAGCCCTGTCTTACGGGGTTGCAGTGAAAACAAAATGACTTAGTGCATTTAAAGTATTGGAGATGGGGTCTGACTCCTTGTAAGGTACACAGCAAGTATAAACAGACCCTCTCCTGGGAACTGGATCCTGCCCGTGGAGTGGACACAGGTGGCCCGAATGCCCCTCCACAAGGGAAATATGTAGAAGTTTGGAGTTCCTTCGGATACAAGCTACAAAACTGTGCTCTGCTCCTATCTGGTTGCTGCATTGCTGGATTCTACACACGGAGCCTCATTCCATGTTGGTAAAAAAAAACAACACCATTTAAATACTAGATTATCCTAAAGAACATGCAGACAAAGCTGAAGTTGACATGCTGAAAAATGACTAAAAAAAAAAAAAAGTTTTCTTCCAAGTTTGATGATAGTGGCAAAAAACAAAACAAAACAAAACAAAAACAAAAACCAAAAACCAAAAAAACAACCAAAAAACCCACAGTAAAGAATCTAGGACCGTTACATTTTCAGTGAGTGTAATTGACGTAATGAAGATGAAATATATTTCAGACAAAAATATGAGTTTGGCCTGAATTATTGATTTCACTGGCACTTGTAGCCTTGCACCTATGATTTGAAGTCATAAATGGAAGTGAGCTGGGTTTAATATTGTCACTTTAGCTTTATTGATCTAAAGGAGGGACAATCTACTGTCTTAAGGGAATCCACAGGTTTCTGAGATAAATTGAATTACTTGACTAGGACAGTATATGTACATTTAACTGAAAGTGATAAGTTCATGGAAATAAATTTTTTTTATCAGTATTGGGAAAAAGAAGTACACTCTGTTATTTCAAGATGCTTATCTGGGCCAGTTCATGATATGCCAGAAAAATGCTTTTTTGGTTGCTTGTGGCAGATTTGCTTTGTGTCATAACAAACGATCTATTCTAAAACTGCATGGTTATGACTGTAATTTCACCTCAAAAAAAATTTTTTTTTGTGACTTGGATAAATCACTCAAAATTTCTGCTTTCACTCTATGCCAGCTACACCCCTCTTTAGAATTTGTTTTCTCATCTGCATTTGGAGTACATTTTATTTCCTGCATTGTGCTCTTAATTAAAAAGAAATTTGAGTCTTCTTGTAGCAATTTTACGGTCCCTATAAAACCTGGGAGGTACACGTTTCTGCAGAACATGATTCTTTTGGAATCTTCGAAAATCCTGGCATCTCTTCCTGCCTCAGAGTATCCCCGAGGTATGCTATCTCACACAGGAACATGTCTTTCTCTGTCTTACTGCTTAACTGTACCAAGGTAGATTTATCTGTTTACTAGTTATTACTTGGATTTGTGTAGCTATTTTTTGTGGCTGACCTGAAGGGTCCCATTTTCCTTTATATTGTACCAGACAGCTTCCTTGTCTCTTTCCTGAGGCACCATTAAAAAAAGACAGGCATGAGAAGTTTTTGACAGTTACACACAGAGCTGCAACAGTGCCACCTTCATTCCTTAAGTTTATAATTAAATAAGCATAGAGTTTCCAACAGGAGGAAAGCAAATGAGAAATTAAAGCCTTTGAAAAAGGAAAAAAAAATTTTCAAATATGCCATGACAGAAATTATGAGATGCCCTTTGACGTCTGTTTTTCCCCTTCTCCTACAATACTATGAAAATCAATTTCAGCTGGGCACCTATCCAGAATAAAGACTTCACTGTCAGCTTCCTTAGGTGTGGCTGTGTGACTAAGGTCTGTTCAAGGAGATGTAAATGCGGAGGTAAGAAAGCTTTTGGAAGTCTCTCTTAAAGGGCAGCTACTGTGTGCCCTTTACCTTCTTCATTTTCTTCAGCTTTTCCTCCTTCCTGATGGCTGGAATGTGGATGTGATGACTGGAGCAAGAGCAGCCATTTTGGACCATGAAGTGACCTTGGGAATGGAGGCCACATCCCATAAAATAACAAGATAGAAACCAGAGACACCTGGGACTTTATGGAGCAGAGTCACCATAGTACCATAGCACCTACACTGCCTACCTGTAGATTAGTTCTGAGAAAGAAATAGTATTTTAGCTTATCTATTTTGGATCTCCGCTACTCACAATGGAACCTAATTCAACCTAATAGTTATAGTCAAATCTCTCTATTTATGTGATAGTAATGTAAAACCTAAACCAGTTAAAATCATTTGAAAGAGAAAGCATGATTTTACAAAAGCAATTGAGGAGAAAATCTAGCAAAAATAATATCACAATGCCTCCATAGTATAAATAAAAAATAATACTTAAGTATCTCCAATGAAAAGTGGTCTACCCCTAATAAAATTATTTTTAATTCAAAAATCAAAATGTCATAAATTATTTTGCTATCATTAGCCATGTTCTCCAGAATATGCCACATGATCTAAGAATTTCTTTTATAGAAAAAGTCTCCATCTCACAGAGAGGTGATTCAGAACAAACAAAATCTGAAAGAAGTAGAATTTAGCCTCTGAGAAACATTACAGAAAGAGATGGGGAAGTTTCAATAAAATATACCAAAATAGCCAAATTTGGGCAATAACTGGCATCTACCCACTCTGGCCCAAAAACATGATCTTATATTGTCTGAAGGCAGAAGAGGGACTTAGCAAAAGAGAAGGCATACAGATCTCATGCTCAAAAATTATTTGCTTTTATCTCTCAACTTTAGTGAGGAATAACTGAGTAACTGTATATATTTAAATTGTAAAATGTGATGATTTGATACACCTTACAGGGTGAAATGATGACCAAGATCAAGATAATTAACACATCCACACCTCACATAGTTGTTTCTTTGTTTGTTGGGTGGTGAGATTGCTTAAGAGCTATTGTCAGCAACTTCTAAGTACACACTACTACCTCTTGATTTGTATTTACCACAAACTGATTCCTACAGGAACTGCTCTATGGGCTTCCTCTCATAGAATGACCATTGCAGTTCTGGAGGGCGGAATTGTTATCCCCACTTTAGAGAAGAGAAACTAAGACCCAGAGAAATTAGATAACTTTCCTAACCTCAAAGACCTCTTCCTGAAGCTTAGGCTCCAGTGAATGCTGTCCATTAAAAGCTACTCATTTTTTAGGAAGTGAAGGAATCCATCGACCTTTAGAATATCGGCATTTACTAAATAAATGGGCCCATGGAAATCTTTCATCTTCTGTTACTTTACCAAGAGTTTGAATTTTATGATTCTATTGGTCACTGATGTTACTTTGTATGCCCGTCTAAAACACACATGATTTTAACCTAAGTGAATAAACAGAAAAGTATTGCATCTATCAATCACAATTTCCTGGTTTGACAATATGAGTTCCAACCTATTCACATAAGTACCTTGAAAATAATAAGCCAGAAAGTGACCTACCTTTTGAGTGAGCAGAGCTTGAACAACTTGGTTGGCTACCTTTAAAAAATAAAGAAAAGAGTTGCCGTTTATAATAATGAGACTTTATACGCATGGACTGTAATTTACCAATACGTTTCCCACAGCTTATTCTACCTAATTAGCTCCTCATTTGCCTCTTTCCTCTCTGTGTAGAGGACCTGATTCTTTTCATAATAAGCCTATCCTTCTAGGTAATATTTTGCTTTTTTTCCAAAGGTGACCTTGTTGCTAATTAAGATGGTTAGGTTGGGAAGATCATTCATACCTTGACTTCCGTATTTCCATATTTGGAAAAATAACATCTTTTCATATGTACAGTACTCCAAGACAGCTAAAAAATGATACAGTGTAAAACACGATCCTAATTATCTGTACACAGTTTCTACACTTTGCTGATTTACAATGTCCTTTGCCTCTCCTTCCTATTCTTTTGCTATGTGACTATTTCACTACTTAAAATGACTTGGAATAGAGATAGGTTTGAATGGTGGAGAATAAGAGCAGCTCATTGTTTTCTATATGCTCTGTTTATATCCTCCATGTTTTCATTTATGCCATCCTCTTGTCACTGCTACCTGTAGCAGAATCTGGTAGTTGTTTACTCTAACATCTATTTTCCCTGAAGTAATAAACTCTGATTTATTTTGGCCGGATACATTCGAATACATTTCCCAGCCTTCCTTGTAGATAAGTGTCACTTTGTGACAGATTTCTGGCCAATGAGTTATAAGTTGACTTTTTTTTCTTGATCTTATAGAAAGAAAGTCTTTAAGAAGAAGCCTCACTCTTTTTCCTCCTTTTCCTGTTTGGGATATAACAGTGATGGCTGGAACCTCAGCAGCCACCTTGATAATGAAAGTAACACATTAACTATTGTTGGACAGAAATATAGAATAAGCTTGGTCCTGATGATGCAGGGAGTTTCACTGTCTACCTCTGAAGTTCTATGAGAGAGACGAAAAAAGATATCCACTGTTATTTTGAGTTTCTTCCAATACATAATCAAATAGAATTCTTACTAATATATTAACATAATCCTAATTTTCTTCAGGTATCAGGCAGTTTGGGTAAGTAGGAGAAGCTAGGCCCCTCTCAGATGAAGGAGGTGAATCTTGATTAATCTAAACCAAACTTGGCAGCTCCATTCCCTTTCAGTGAATAGTTTAGCACTGGGCAAAGTGGCACCATTCCAGGTAAGAACCACATATAAAACCAATAACATGTCCCTGATAATTGCAAAGATCTGGTATTTTCTCCAGATAACCATTCATCACTTCTCTTTGCATTTGTGTTAAGATTTCTTTTTCACTTGCAGGTTTCAAAAACACTGTACAGGAAGTCACTTACTTAACTTCACTATAACCTTGAAACTATGTATCCGTATGGCTACTCTTGATAAAATTAAGGTGGGCAGGTGAATTATATGATATTTTTCAAGCAGTACATGAAGTGTATACATTTAATGTGATCACTGAAACTTACAGCATTAAAGACCTAGTCAGATTATTAGTATTAGGCTACTTCTGTTTATTCATTTCTTCCTTCATTTATTGAATATAAATCTGTAGAGTATTTGTAAAGCTAGATAACCGGGATATGTTCCTTTGTTTCAGAGAGAATATAACCAGTAGGAAATTGGCAAGAATGCAAGTGTAACACATAATCATCTTCGTAATTCTGACATTCAACCAAAGGCTGAAGGACGTACTCTCATCTTTTTATCTTGATAACCAATTTATTTTTGGTGATACTACACTATGTGTGCTTGTTTCCCTGTCTAGTATAGTGGAACAGATCAGGGTAAGAATGTTTTCATGGAGCTTAATCGTTTTTCACTCAATATTGACAAAGCACATCCTTAACGATAGTTGGCTACCACTAAGACTCACAGAAAATTAAAACACAGGCTTGTCATCAACTGTGTACGAATTGACCAATAGTGTCATCTTGAAAATCTTTCAGTTTTTAAACATTCATTCTAATTCATAAGTCACTGAAGATTTAAAGTCAAACTATAGGTCATCTATTTTACTCTTGGAAAATTAAAAAAAAAACCATACAACAACAGAAGAGTTCAACTCTTCATACAGCTTGAATGAGGAAAAATGTACCAAAATTAATTCATACCATAAATAATTTAATTCTTTTGGATCTCAAACTTTGGATTTGATTTACATTCTCATAAAACTGCCTGATATCAATATTTTCTTTTCTTCCGCCAACTGGCCCCTCACTTAAACCAGGCTGTGGAACAGTGGTCACATAAAATAGCTCTCTACATGATTTACCAGGAGACATAAATGAATATCCTAACTGTAACAGCCCGCAGGAGAAAATACGTTCTATCTTTCCAATCCGAGTATATTGCCCTATAGGCTTATAGGCTCCATCTCTGACACAGTTCCTCCTGGCATGTACTTTGGACAATCGCTCTACCTAATAGTTGAACAAAGATACAAAAATGCATTATTTCTTAATCTCCTGACATGGGGTTTTATTACCCAGAAGGACTCGCAGGTCCTCTGCAGAAGAGCAGGCCAGTTTGTACAAATGCTTTCCTGGGTACTGTCTGTAAGACGGTTTCCTGGGTTTCATCACTACTTTTAACAGCTAAGCTTCCCTGAAGCATCAATAGAACAGCTGTTTGGAGCTTCTGCCTGCAACCTCTAATAGGTTCACAAGATGACCCCTGGAATGGGCCCCTGCCCTCATCATAGAATTATGCCCTTAGCACTTGGGTTGCAAATAATCACACACCCGCAGGCCCAGCTAATGAGAACAAATAACTTCCAGGGTCACCTGACAGCTTTCCTCTCCAAAGAACGGAAAAATAGCAGCTGGGCTGGGCCAGGGGGACTTGAGACAAGCAGAGCAAAGTTGACAGTCCTTAAGCCTCTGGCTTGTTTTACAATCCGCCTTAGGCTCTCTATGGAGACCTCCCCACTTTGCCTCTGGTGGGGCTGGGCTGCAGGGAAGCCGGAGATGCCAAGGAGAGAGCCCGGGTTATCTCTCCTTTCCTCTCAGTAAGAGTTCTCTCAGACCAGCCAGCTCCTCTGACACCTGGCTCATCTTGGACCCACACAAGTCTTTGTTATTCTCCATCAGGCTTCTAGGGGTTGTGGTCCCACCCCCGGCCCCGCACCCAGCCCTGTCCCTGTCCGCACTCCCCTGGAAGCGGGTGGGTGGAGGGAGAAGTCAGGGCTGCAACGTTGTCTGTTCTTTTTTTTCAAAATAGTCCCTGACACCTGGGAGTTATCCTAAGAGGAAGCCAATTCTCACCCAACCCAGAGGACAGCCAGGGCTGGGTCGGAGGTGGCAGAGTGAGAACTCAAAAAGGCACCAAGCTTTAACTGGGCTCCTCCTGCCTCATAGTCTTGCTTTTATCCTTGCCTGTGCTATTTTATAATGCAAAGCAATTGTCACATCAGCAAGCTCATTTAAAACCTAATTGGAAAAGTACAAGTTTTGGAAAATGTGCTTTGGAGAAGTTTTCGATGCTTCTGGTTTGGCTTATCATACTAAGGCAGCTGGGGACAAGTGGGAGGAGCATTGGGGCAGAATCACCAGAAGGACTTGGGTTCAAATGTTGCCTGTGTTGATGATACACTGATACATCTGGGAGTGGGGGAGGAGCTTGATTTTACTCATTTGTGAAGTAGGGGAACTGGCTACCTTTCAGCTTATGAAAAATGCATGAGATGATAGGTATAACCAGAGAAACCTGTTATATATAAGTACCTGATATAAAGCCGTCATCCCATTAAAGTTAAATTTGAATCTGAACATTTGAACTTCAAAGAATAAAATGCATTTTGAGGTAACTAGTTAAGAAAGAATTTGAAAATAAGAGATTTTATTTGTATAAGGATGAAGTATATGTGTGTGTGTAATATGCATGTATAAATATAAATCACTAAGCACCTATATTATTTGCTCTGTAAAATACTGGGAATGGGAGAAATTCATCAGAATATGTATGTGGGATCACAGGGAAAATTAATTGGGAAATTAATTTGGGGCTGACAATCTCCATTCATTCATTTAGTCATTCAACAAATACACATTAAACGCACAGTGTGGGCCATGGATTGTGCTGGATCTTAGAGAAATTGGCTGAATAGAATATAGGTGCTGCCTCATGGTGGTTAGAGTCTAGAGGAGGCACAAGAAGTCCATCATCTGTTGATTTCATGGCCCATTCATGAAATGGGCATTTGAAGCATGTGAGAGCCACAAGCAGGATCATCATCTCCCATCTCCATCCATCAAGACGTTGCTTTTCAAGGTTACTTAGGGCGCAGGTAAGGGGCATGCACTGAGAATGTCTGATGGTTCCACAATTCAGTCTTGGCATATAGCATAGGAATTAGAGAGGAAGGTCAGAACTGTTCTTAACAACCTACTTTTGCCTTTATTTAGCATTGGCTTAAAAGAAATTCTGGTACTTTTTTTTTTTTTTTCTTTTTCTAAACTACCTGCATTTCCTGCCTTTGTGCTCTGAAGTGGAGAGCACAGAGAAGCCAGAGAAGAACTCAAATCTGGCATCCTCAGGGACTATGAGGAACTCTGGCTCTACTCTGGCGGTTTGAAGGGGAGGGCAGGTTCTCCAATTCTGCATGCAAAAACCTTGCCAGGGAAGTCTGGTAAATTGCCAATTTCCTCACCCTTCATTCTGCTTGAGAATAGCTGAGTGAGGTCTGAGAATCTGCATTTTTCTTTCCTTTTCTGTGTTGATTTTATTTTCTCTTTCAAGTTTTTTAATTCCAGTTAATTATCATACAGTATAATATTAGTTAAAGGTGTAGAACTTAGTGATTCATCACTTATATACAACATCTGGTGCTCATTACAACTTCTTAATACCCATCACCCATTTAACCCATTCTTCTGCTTACCTCCCCTCCAGTAACCCTGTTTGTTCTCATATTAAGGGTTTGTTTTCTGGTTTGCCTCCCTTCTCCCAACGCCCCCATGTTCTTGTGTTTTGTTTCTAAAATTGCACATATGAGTTAAATCATACGGTATCTGTCTTTCCCTGACTATTTCACTGAGTATAATACACTCTAACTCCATCCAAGTCATTGCAAATGGCAAGATCTTACTCTTTTTAATGGCTGAGTAACAGTCCATTATATATACCTTCCACATCTTCTTTATCCATTCATTGGTCGATGGCCATTTGGGATCTCTCCGTAATTTGGTTATTATTGATAATGCTGCTATGAACATTGGGGTACATGTGCCCCTCTGAATCAGTATTTTTGTACCTTTTGGGTAAATACCTAGTAGTGCAATTGCTGGATCGTAGGGTACTTCTATTTTTAAATTTTGAGGAAATTCCAAACTGTTTTCCAGAGTGGCTGCACCAGTTTGCATTCCCACTGATAGCGTAGGAGAGTTCCCCTTTCTCTGCATCCTTGCCAACATCTGTTGTTTCCTGTATTGTTAGCCATTCTGACTGGTGTGAGGTGATATCCCATTGTAGTTTTGATTTGCATTTCCCTGATGATGGGTGATGTTGAGCATCTTTTCATGTTCTGTTGGCCATCTGGATGTCTTCTTTGAAAAAATGTCTATTCATATCTTCTGCCCATTTTTAACTGGATTATTTGTTTTTTGGGGTGTTGAGTTGTGTATAAATTCTTTATATATGTTGCATACTAACCCTTTTTTAGAAATGTCATTTGCAAATATCTTCTCTCATTCCAAAGGTCGTCTATTAGTCTTGATTGTTTCCTTCACTGTGCAGAAGCTTTTTATCTTGATGAAGTCACAATAGTTTTATTTTTACTTTTGTTTCCCTTGCCTCAGGAGGTGTAACTAGTAAGAAGTTGCTACAACCAATGTCAAAGAGGCTATTGTTTGTATTCTCTGGGATTTTGATAGTTAACTGTCTCACGTTTGGGTCTTTCATCTGATTTGAATTTATTTTTGTGTATGGTGTAAGGAAGTGGTCCAGTTTCATTCTTTCACATGTTGCTGTTAGTTTTCCCAGCACCATTTTTTGAAGACACTGCATTTTCCCATTGCATATTTTTTCCTGCTTTGTCAAAGATTAGTTGACAATAGAGTTGAGGGTCCATTTCTGGGTTTCTTCTGTTCCACTGATCTGTGTGTCTGTTTTTGTACCAGTACCATACTATCTGATGACTCCAGCTTTGCAATATAGCTTGAAGTCAGGAATTGTGATGCCTCCAGCTTTGCTTTACTTTTTCAAGATTGCTTTGACTATTCAGAGTCTTTGTGGTTCAAGAATCTACATTTTTGCAACCACTTCACATCTTTCTGATGCAGAAGGGGCCCAGAAACACACTTTGAGAAACGCTGGGACAGCGTTTACTTTTTGTTTGCTCAGACACTGTTGAGGAATTGGAAATAAACCCAAATTTCCACATGGGTCTGTTGCTCTTCTATCATCATATCCAAGTTTGGTGGAGCTTTTATCCTTTTACTGACACTCTCTGAAAATGTTCTTTGAAGCACAGCATTCAGAGCATCAAGTGCAATGGTTCTTAACCTTGGCTGAATATTATAACTCCCTGGAGTCTTTAAGATTTCTAAAACCTGGGCTCCACTTTAGATCAGAATCAGATCAGAATCTCTGAGTTGCGGCCCAGTTGGCAGTATTCTCTCTCTCTATTTTTTTTTTTTTTTTTTGGTGCAAAATGGTGGTTTATTAACGCAAGGGGACAGGACCAGAAAGAGCTGCTGCGCTAGGGTTGTGGGGGGTGGCTGATTGTATACCACTGGGTTGTGGGAGGTAAGGAAAAGGGAGGTTTTCAAAAGAACTTTCATATGCTAAAGAGGACCTACAAGATACCAGAGGCTTTGCCCTTGTCAAGTTAAGGTTGTTTTTCCCTCTAGCAAGGCATTAACATTAAGGTGGTTGGGAGCTTCTTGGAAGAATGTCACACGTATTCTACCCAGGAGTGGGGGGAGGGGGAGGAGGCTGCAGGGTGCTTAACGCTTTGTCTTTAGCTAGCCTTCTGCTCCCTCATCATTTCTCCCCTGAACAATTTTGACCCTTAAATCTTTAAGGTTGTTGAAGGTGGAAGGTCTCATCTTCTGTAATGTCTTCCTGCTGAACAGGGACATAGAGACGTCCGTACCTATGGCTCAATACTGGTCGGTTGGAGAACATATAGGGGAGTTATGAAAGGGGAGGCAGCTGAAACCAACGTGGACAACATACATGAACCTCCTTGAGTAGAAAGGCTCATCTGTCAGCTGGAAGTTATGGCAGTGAAGGAGTCTTGACACTAGGCAGGGATGCACAAGCCAGCAGTGTTCTTAAAGCTTCCCAGGTAAGCCTGATGTTCAGGTAAGGGTGAGAACTACTTGGACTTTACCTGTTCCAGCCCCTGTGGCTGAAGATGCCCTTTCAGTTCTGTCCCCTTCACTGCCAACTCACCCACTACCTCTCCTGCCCTTTATTGACTGTGTTGTACGTTCTCAAAGACCCCAGGGCAGCTTATTTCTTATGTGAGTTTCTTTCATTTCGTTCTGTGGTTGACCATCCCTCTCACTCTGCCAGGCTAGGAGCACCATGACTTCCCAAGCCTGGGTGACCCTGATGCCCAACAAATATTTGTAGGATACAGCTGAATCCATCTAAATGTCAGGCAACACTGTGAGATGTTACTTTACTTGTTTTTATGTGTGTCATTCTACTTCCCTCCATGGGAATTAGTTGGTCCTAAAGGAACTCTGGCCAAGGCATTAGTGAGAATAGACAGCAATTCACTGCTTGCCAGCAAACTGTGTGTCTAACAGCTAGAGGAGGAAACTAGACTCAAACATGAAAACCTCCAACCCCCTCAAGAAATCAAGACTGGTCCTTGGTGTTGTCTTTGTACTGCAAGGCAAGGAGATGAGGAGCGAGGTAGAGGGGAGGTGAAGTGGTGAAGTGTGTGTGTGTGTGTGTGTGTGTGTGTACACTTGTGCGCACGCATTTGTGGGCATGTGTGTGCCAGCAAGCCCGTATTTCTGTGGATGTGGTTCTGTTTCCTTCTGAATAAACATACCCCCTTTTTTAGAACACACAGAGGGGATTTCCTACTCCTAAGTGTTTTCCCCAAATTCTCAACATTTCCCAGAAAATAAGAATCAGTGCAAAAGGGACTGAAGAACATTTTAATTTTAGATTATATCCACTTGTGTATGTTTTATGAAACCCACTAGCCAGGAAATAACTTACATGAGGCCTTACCTTGTTAGTTTATCTAATTAGTCTAAAAAGCCTTGAAAAGAATTTCCAGTTGGCATTATTACTACACTCAACTACCCCTTTGAGAGTGTTCTCTTACAATGCATAGAAATGGATTGTCTACCCTCATGCAATTAGTTACAAAACAACTGGCATGTGCAATCAGGGGCCAGTATCATGAATGCAAAACATTCGTACTGTTCAGAGGTAGTTCTGAGCTGCAAATCACTTCTTTGGCAACAGTTAATTTCTGCAATTAAGAACAGAGGGATTCTCCCTCTAAAAGTTCTGTCTTCAGTAGAAACTCCATATTTTCATAATTCTGTGGATAAAAAAAATTATGTTTGACCCAACACATTCTGATGAAACCTTCAGAATGCAGGCATAGGGAGCATATGGCAAATAAGACTATGAGTTTCCATGAAGAAATGCTGTGAGCTTTCTGACTGATGGGAAGGGATGACCTGTGGGAGAATTGTGACAAATAAGAAGTTCCTGTGGTGTGATTCACATAAATTTAACTTCTTAATACAGATTCAATCTCATCAGAAATTCCGCACAGGAGGTTGAAGTGAAACTTCGCTGATCAATACATATGACCCAAGGGCAATATTTGTTCCTTTCAATATTCTTGGATCTATTTGGTCTTTCTGGCCCTAAACTTTGATTGGACCGAGAGCCTGGGGGACAGGATTGAGGAATGCTGAACCGGCCTCACTAGACCGAGTCATCATTCCCCTCTTATGTCACTTACTTCAGCTATTCTTTTGACTTTGGGCATTGCAAAGATTATTCCTGATGGGACAGAGCACTGCAAATACCATTTTGCTTGACTAACTGATATATATGGTAAGAAATGTTAAACAGGTAAGTAAGTTTCTGAAAACATGTTGAGGGTTCTTCAACGACATGCAAGTAACTGTAAGGCAAAGTGGTCCATGCTATGAGGACAGTGGCTTTCAAACTGTAGGGTGTGTCAGCATCACTTGGAGAGCCTGTAAACTCACAGACTGCCAGGCCCACTCCGAGTCCCTTCTGTGGGATGTCTGGGGGAGGGCCTCAGAAGGTGCATTTCCAACAACTTCCCAGGTGAGGCTGAGGCTGCCGGCCCAGGGGTCACATTTTCAGAATTCCTGGTGTAGGAAAATACTGGTCACAGCTGCAACTCTGAGGAGAGTGACCACTTCCAGTTTGGAGGTGGGCAAGAGGTATGTCGTGGCAGTGATGATGTCATAAGGAGGATTTGAACCTGTGTTCTTCATAGTGGGACAGTGCAGGGGAAGGGAAGAAAAATCAAGGAGAGTTTTCTGGAAAAGGTTTTCCTAATTGTTAGCGAGGAGAAAAAGACTGAAGATCTATATGCTCGTTTCCCCCCGTAAGGTAATGCAACACAATTAAATGTAGTTGTGCTCATTTTCTGAAAACCTGTGTCAGCTATTTCAAAACAACTCCTAAGATGACTAGATAGATATGTGCAAGTTTTAGGGTATTGGACAGATGACTAAAAAAGTCATCCCACTGAAGTAATAACTTCAGTCACCAACAAAATCCCAGATGAGAGCTTGTTGGTGAGAAGAATGGCCAATCCTGCCTGGGTGTTACGGCAGAGACTGGCGGTAGGATTGCTGACAGAGTGTGAGCGGAATGGCTGAGGAGAATGAGGGCCCTGCACACACTTCAATTTTCCCCTCGCCTCCCAGGAAATCAGAAACGCCCACCATCTTCGCCTTCATCTCTTCATTATCATCAAATAATATTTCTCAAGTTTACTCACACGTGTGGTTCTGTCTTTTCCCATTCTGCTCACATTTTCTTCCTCACTTCCCTTCTCTTCTTGGCTTGTTCTCAATCTACTGATTTTTTCCCCCCTCTGGCTGCCAACTGTGAATATCATCCCCACCCACTCTATCAAGAGTTTGCTTTTTCAGAAACAGTATCCAATTGGAGATGCAGTGTGCCTTGACACGGCTTTTCTCATTCACGGGCTGGGGATCACACTTACTGGACAGAAGGAATTTATCATACAGTGAAGCATTCCCCAACTGTGCTCCAAGAATATTAAGTAATAGCCAAAAGGAGTTTCCAGATGCCTGTACACTAAAATAGGGAGAGAAGGGGAGAGGGAGAGGGAGGGGGAGAGAGACTGACCTTCCTTCTCAGTGTCCACATACATGTTTGCAACCTTCCTCTGGAGGACAAAATGCTAATGTTCTGCAGGGGCTGCTAACAGACATACATTAAGATCTGACCAAGGGATTCCTAAATAGTCCAGCCTTTTGCGAAGAACCTCTCTAGTCTGCTTACCTCGTCAAGACATCGCTCATACTGTTCCCTTTGATTTTCATTTTCCAAAGCCAATGCTGAATTCTCTGCCTGCAGTGAGATACAAAAATAATACAAATAAATCAATGAAATGTTGTGTTAGGTGACAACTTATTCAATACGGTTACTAAATATATCTCCTCAGGATCCAAAACAATCTTTTAGAAGAATCTTTGACAAGTTTGTTCTAAGCACTATTATAAATATCTCAGGGATGACTTCTGTCTTATCAACTTGTTCACAAAAGTACATTACCATTTAGAGAAATGTAAAACTTGATATTCTGGACAGGTAGCAAATCAAATCATGGCCTGATGTGAGGGTGTTCTGTAGAAAGATTACCATGTTTATTTCATTCTATGAAAATGGAAATGTAAGAAATGCCTCAATCCACTTCATTAAGACCTGTTACAGTTTCACAACCCAATATTTGCTTAGGCCATAGAAAAGAATCTCAGGTAAATGCCTGAGAGCATAGCTGCAAATGCAAACCAAGCATGTTGTTTTCCTTGTTAGTCAATGGCTATTAAGCATAAGAATATTATGAGAAATTTAAGAATCAAGCTATACTTGAGTCCCTTCCCCTCTCCCCCCTCTTTTAAAAACTACTGCTTTCCTGCTCCTCAGAGCCGGTGGCTGTCTGAATGGTAAGCAGGTTTCCAGAGGAGATTAGGCTGAAAATGGTTACCTGGTTACTAGTGGAACAATAAGGGGGAAAAGACATGGGTATAAGCATATCAGGTTTTAGAAGGAACATGAAATGGTGACATGGGAACTGCCCTCTGCAACGGGTGACCTGAGTCCCCTTCAGCTACTACTGGCCTCCTCCGAGTCCTGAGCTGTGCAAGTTAACCCTTCCCAAAGCGGCAGCACTGAGCATGCGCCCCACGCCCCCAGGCAAACTCGGCTCCACCCACCCTTTCCCTAAAACCCTTCTTGACATGTGGAAATGTGGGTATAAAGTTCCAAATCAGTTTTTTCAAAAGAATGGTATGATTTTTAGGTGGTGCAAGGATCAACCTTTTTATAGTTTCTATAAGGGTTTTTTTTTTTTTTAACTTTCTATTTGGAAATAATTTCAGACTTGCAGATGATTTGAAAGAGTAGTATAAAGAAGTCCCACATCCCCTTTCCTCAGTTTACCAACTGTTAACATTTTGCCACATTTGAGAGATCATTAGATCATTCTCTTTATCTTTCATCGTTTTTCCCTGTAACTTGAAAGGGAGTTGCAGACATGATGCCATTTATCCCAAAATACTTCTGTGTATATTTCCTAATAACAAAGCCATTCTTTTACACAACCACAGTATCATTGTCAAGTTCAGGAAATATTAATTGATACAATACCACAGTCTGATCTGCAGTACCTATTCTAATCCATCCATTGTTCTAATAGTGTCATTACAGCAATTTTTTCCGGTCCTGAAACCTACCCAGGGTCAGGTACCTATTGCATCTCTTTGTCATATAGGATGCTGGAACATTCTGGAACAGTCCTTTGTCTTTCATGTTATTAATTTCTTTTTCTTTTTTCTTTTGTTTCCTTCCTTCCTTCCTCCCTCCTTGCCTCCCTCCCTTCCTTCCTTTCCCCCTCCTTCCCTTCCTTCTTTCTCTTTCTTAGAAGAGTAAAGGCCAATTATTTTGTGGAATGCCCCTTAATTAGGGTTTGTTTCAAGTTTCCTGCTGCACACTTGGCAGGAGTAGGACATGACTGATGCTGGGTTTTTCTCAGTGCATCATATCAGAATAATGCCGTGTCCATGTATCCATTATTAGACATCTTAGCTTTGATCATTTAATCTCTCCACTCCAAACTTACTTTCCTTTTGTAGTTAATAAATTGCGCAGAAATGTTTTTAGACTATGCAAATACAATATTTCTCATCAAACTTTCATCAGTTTATCTCAGCAACCATTGATGATCTTGCCGGAATCAACGATTCCTATGGTTGCACATGGTGATTTCTCACTCCATTATTTTACCTACATATGTGAATTTACATTCTATCATAAGAAAATGCTTTTCCTATTTATGATTTATCAGTACGAATACATGTATTCTTATATTATTGAAAGGGTTCGAAGTCATTACCGTATTTATTTTGATGCTCAAGTTATCCCAGCTTTGGAAAGGTGAACCTCTGTAACCTGTTCCTTTTGACATGTTTTCATCATTTTGAGAAGACTGTCTTTTTAGGCACAGGGAAATGTTCCAAGCCCATTTGGCTTTTTTCTTTGTGCCATTCCTGAAATTAGCCATTTCTCTAAGGAATCCTGCTTGCTGTTAGTTGGGGAATGATATTTGGAAATTAAGGTCTGGTTATTAATGTATGCCAATTGCTACTGAGAGGTCATTTCTTCTAGCCCCTTTCAGTGAAAGAGTCTCTGTCTTCCTCTTCTCACTATACCTACACACACACAAACTCTCTCTGTCCAACCCCTACAGAATTCTTCTTTGCCTTCTCCCTTTTCATATCTGTGTCTTTCTTTTCTACAGTGAGAACACAGGCAGCCATACATTTACTCATTTATTCAATCCCACGGTGCATGCAAAATTGTTACAGTATGGAAAATAGTAGTAAGAAGAATCCACAAGTTGTTTTTTCTTTAGAATATGGTTATTTAGTAACGATGCTATGTTCAAAAGTTACTAGACTGGTAACCGTCACCCCTTCTTGTAGTTATGCTATTTATTCCTTTGTGCAGTTCAGTTCATTTGTTTCTGACAGTACTCAGATTTAATTTCTCCTCTTCTTGTGCATTTCACCTCAGTTTCTGAATATAGAAAACATTAATAGGATCCCAAAAGTCAAAACTATTCTAAAAAGCACACTCAGTGAGATGTCACTTCCTCTTCTACCTCCTCCATTACTCTCCACCTCTTGCAGGTTCTTTAATAGTGTTTATTATCCCCTTTTGGGTCTTACTTTATTGTTACTATCTAGTTAAAATCACGTCCCTTGGCTCCCTCCTATTTCATATGTCACAATTAACCTTCCCCTCAGTCCTTCCTCCTACCAGTCCTCTTGTCGAATTCTTTTCTGCTTTATCAGTGTGTTTCACTGTTCATCCACCCATTCCTACCCTTGTTTTAGCCTCTTTACCACATAATGATTGGAGGAGGTTGGTCTTCTATTTCTCCTTTACTTCTTTAACCTCCTAAAATTTTTCCTCTTCATTTTTCTCTGCAGAACCAGATCTTCCAATGGCACCTCTTCTTCGCTCCTTGCTTCCTTCTCCCCAGAAACTTTGCTTCTTTGAGATCAGCACCTCAGGACCCCCACACTTTCAAGCCCAGCCCTACTGCCAGCACTGGGCACTTCTAGTCTCCATCTGTGGTCCGTACTAGGAGTGCTTTGCCCACATACTCCGCCACCTCCCTCCCCTGGGACACATAGGCTTGTAGCCACAGTTCTGTGGGTATTTGGTGTATGTCTACTGAACAGTGGTTTGAAGTTCTAATGTTCCATTTTCTGGTAACTCAGAAGGCATGGGTTATATGTGGTTTTATGCCTCTGATGACTGCAATGTTTTCTTTGACAGGTGTCTAAAAAGCTCCAGATTGAGGCCAGTTTGTTATTTTCATCAACAATGAAATTCAGGCGAAGTGATCAAATGAAAACAGGACACAAAATTTGAGGGAAATTTTAGCAGAAGCCTTTTTGGAAGTTTTCTTGCCACTGTTAGATCATCTTGGCCTATCCCTGGTTTGAGTCCCAGGATTCAAACCCGCATTTCTTCTTCGGGCATCACTTCTTTTTTTTTTTTTTTTTTTTAGATTTTTTATTTATTTATGTGACAGAGAGACAGCCAGCAAGAGAGGGAACACAAGCAGGGGGAGTGGGAGAGGAAGAAGCAGGCTCCTAGCCGAGGAGCCCGATGTGGGACTCCATCCCGGAACGCCGGGATCATGCTCTGAGCATGAAGGCAGACGCTTAACGACTGCGCTACCCAGGCGCCCCTTCAGGCATCACTTCTAATACTTGGCTTTGACTTCTTTCCTCTGGACCTGGTCCCTGTTTTAGCAACCATTCCTGTCCCTCAGGCAGGATCCTGCCATGTTCTTTCCATTCTTGTCATGGGCAGACATCTCCCACACAACACAGTGATTCTATCCTCATGCTGATTTGCTGTTTGGACTTATTCAATATTGGTTATCCCTAGATTGTTCTTCTCTTCCTTCCCACCCCCACCCTCCACCCTCCAACACTCAACTAAAAGCTGTTTCCTTATTGTTTGTTGCTGTTTCCTTCAGGGACGGCTGTGGCCTGTCACACGGAACCTCTCACACCTGCAGCTGGTGTAACCTCCCAGGTCCTCCCTCAGCCCAGGTAGGAGGACTGGCTCCAGGTTCTAGCCCCATTGTTGCAGGCTACCTGGCAATACCCGGTTGCGAAACTTTAATGAGTCATTTAAACTTGCTGGGTTCACAGCTCCTCAGGCAATGAATGAAGGGAACAGCCTAGCCAATCCACAGAGTGACTTCCAGTTCATATATCTGGATATCGTGAATCACAGGGGAACTGATGGAATTCCATTTCTAGAAAGTCGCAGCTTTCTTTAGAGAAATTGAGCTCGCATGCGGTCTGCTGGTTTCAGGAAGGCAACAGCACAAAGGATAATAGGAAGAGATAAAGGAGAGAATGGCAATGCCAGTTTACGTTGTTTTCACTTTAAATGTCTTGGAAAAAATGTGTAAGGAAATAAAGCTGAAAATGGGAATTTATATGGGATGTCTCTATCTCGCTCCTACCCACAATATCATGTTGCAATAACACTACAATTGATCCATTCAGATAATTACCATCATTATACCACTTACATTACTTGCCTCACGTTTACTGCTCTGACAATCTATTACAGGCAAGCAAATTAAACACCTAAAGGGTGCTGGGGAAGACACTAGTCGTCACAGTTATGGTTAATGTGTTCAGTTGCAGAGACCAATTTAATTGATGTAATCCTACATATCCTAGGGGACACCAGAGATATTAACAATTATGCCAGTGAAGTTAAAATAATCTTGAACTCATGATCTTCTTTAACCCATTTGCATTTATTAGAAATTCAGGATTTACCGGCTACCAACATGAGGCAGCAGGGGAAAAAACAAAAGGGAGGAAAAAAAAAACACCTTAATTAAATGTGATTTAAAGAAACAGTGAATCATTTTATGGCAGGAATGAAAAAGGACAAGGGAGAGGGGAAAAGAGAAAAAGTAGGTGTCACTACTGAGAATTACAGGGATGACAACACAAGTCTTTTCTACTTCAAGAAATTATGTTGTTAAATCAGCATACCCAGAGGATGTAATTAGAGTGTGCATGCTAAATGTAACAGCGGGCCTTTGTGTTCAGCTTTGTCTCCTACAACCACCAGAAACTTTTGCTAGACTGAGTCCCTGATTTAGAGCCCAGTGTGGTTTCCTCATGACTTCCAGTTGCTGGGATTTAAATATGTTCCTGATTTCATCTCGAATGTTCTCACATGTCTTTGTAAAACTGAGCAGCTTCATAAAGTAAATCCATATTGTTTTGGTTCACTGTGGAGAATGGGTCTAAATGAACATATATTTAAAAGGAGCTATGTTTTTCAGAGGTCTTGCTCTGTGAATAAATTCTGGCCAGAGCTTACAAATGACTAAAAGGACTGATGCTTCTAGATGTCTGTTGCACATTGATTCTCTAAATGCTAATTAGATTTAAAATCTCTCTATACCATGAATTTGCTGAATACATCTCCCATGGTTGAACGTCGGTGTGGCCCTGAAATTCATATGATGAAATCTTAATGCCTGATGTGATGGTGTTAGGAGAGGAGGGGGTGCTTTGGGAGCGATTAGGACATGAAGGCTGAATCCTCAAAAGTGGGATTCGATTTATAAAAAAAGAGGCTCCACAGAGCTTGCTAGCCTCCTTCCACCATGTGAGGACACAGTGAGAAGGCACTGGCTATGAACCAGATCTTGACCATGCCAGAGGCTTGATCTTGGACTTCCAGGTCTCCAGAACTGTGAGAAATACATTTCTGTTGTTTATAAGCCACCCGGTCCATGGTATTTTGTTATATCAGTCTGAATGGACCAATACAACATCCTGTTCCACAGACCGAAGTTAGAACAGTTCTACACAAAAGAGTTCCCTCTGCAGTAAGTAACGACTCCACTGCAGGCTTTTCACCTCCTACGCTCTGGTCCCACTCATCTACCCAACATCCATCCACCTGTGTTTGCTGCTTGAGAGAATTCGGCATCTCTCAAGTCAGGCCATGCTCCTGACTTCACGGGATCTCACGAGGTCTCTCGCGAAGGCCCAGCTCTTGTTTCCAAGGCTGCCCCTTTGGTTCTGTGGCGGGAGCCTGGGATACGCTCCACTTCCCTATTGACCCTTCTAAATTCCACTCATTTTTTTGTGGTCTGGCTCAAATCTGAACCTAAAAAACTAATATGGGGGCATATCTTAAATTTTAGGAAGTAATTTCAGATGTACAAAAATATTTGGAAACCATTATAAAGAATCCCCCTCACTTTCCCTCCCAATTCCTCAAAGTTTACCTTTTTACCATATTTACTTGATCATTTGTTTTATACCTATTTATAATCAGAGATGATAAAAAAATTATGAAAGGTGCAGATATGATAGCCTTTTACCCCTTAATACACAAAATAACGTTGTTACATAACCACTATGCAGTTATCAAATTCAAGAATTAACTTTGATACAATACCTAACCCATTCTACAGACCTTGTTCAAATTTCACCCATTACCCGTCTAATGTCCTTATCATGTCCAGGATCAGCTCCAGGTTCCCAGAGCTGCATTTGATTATCATTTCTCTTTAGTCTCCTATAACATGGAAGAGTTCTTTTGTCTTCCATGACTTTGACATTTTTCAAGAATACAGGCCAGCTGTTTTGTAGAGTGTCCTTCAATTTGAGTTTGATGTTTCCTCATGGTTACATTAAAGTATTTCCCTTTATAATCATAACTATCTTATGGGGAGTTTTTTTGAAAATATGTAACTATCCAAAGTCTTTGAGATTATGCAAAGATCTAAATACACACACTTCGTTCATTTATTATAGAATCCATTGATAATTTTTTGCCTAAAACAAGTGTTACAGTGATAGTTACCAAATAGTGATTTTTAAACTCCACTTTTCTTCCTATGTTCATTGGTTTGAAATCTACCATAAGGGGGATCATGCATTTTAGCAATCAATTATAATGCCTTCAATTGGGATTATTAGTTTTATGAATATTATTAGTCTTCTGCAGCTAAACTATCAGCTCTCCGAGGGAGGGATCAAGCCTTATACGCCTCTTTTCAAAAGACAAAAATTTATTTATTTATTTTTTTTAATTTTTTATTATTATTTATTTTATTTTATTTTATTTTTTTACTCTAATAATGATTTTTTATTATATTATGTTAGTCACCATACAGTACATCCCCGGTTTCCGATGTAAGGCTCGATGATTCATTAGTTGTGTATAACACCCAGTGCACCATGCAATATGTGCCCTCCTTACTACCCATCACCGGTCTATCCCATTCCCCCACCCCCCTCCCCTCTGTAGCCCTCAGTTTGTTTCTCATAGTCCATAGTCTCTCATGTTTCATTCCCCCTTCTGATTACCTCCCCTTTCTTTATCCCTTTCTTCCCCTACTGATCATTCTAGTTCTTATGTTCCATAGATGAGAGAAATCATATGATAGTTGCCAAAAGACAAAAATTTAAATTAGTGCATTTCTACTAGAGTTTTGGGTGGAAACTAAAACTCATTTTCATATTTATATGTACTTAATATCAATGAGTTTGCACAAGTAGTATGTTAGGCACTTTTACCTATGTCCTCTCAGTGGTGGTCATGCACATACATAGGGATACGTCCTGATATATCTTTTTGATAATATCTTATAGCCAAGTGGGAAGTTAAACAAATAAACCACATTTACTCTTTGCACATGCCAATTCATTATTATGCTGTCTATAGTTTCCAAACAAAAAAATTCAGTATACATCATCTGACACATTTTGACAACTGGCAGAATATTTAAAGTTCCTACTTCTCTATAATGAGCAGTATGAGAAATTAAGTTTTTGCTCCTTACTTAAGAGTGTTAATTTCACTCATCACTAGTATTATCATAGTGGTAGATTAAAGATGGTTGCAAATGCTTTATGATTAATCTCCTTGATTCTGGACTGGCCTTACTGACCTTCTTGACCAATAGAATGTGGCCAAAGTGCCATTTTGAGGACTTCCAAGGCTAGGCTATGAGTTTTTTAGCTTCTATCTTGGCCTCTCAGAACACTAGCTTTTGGTGTCTTGAGCTGCCATGTGAGAAGGCTGGTATCTTGAGGTGGTATCAGGCCCAAGCCACATGGAGAGGCCCTGGAGGATGAGACGCCTGGTGGAGAGATAGAGCCCAGACATGGGAATAAAGAAGCCATCTTGGAAATGGATCTTCTAACTCTAGCTGACACCACATGGACTGGAGATGAATCCAGTTGTGTCCTTTTCAAATTTATGACCCACAAAATTGTGAGAAGAATAAAAGAGTCATTTGAGGCCTCAAAGTTCACACAGCAATAGATCAGTGGAATGGACATATTTACGGGATGAGCTAGAACATCGTTTCTTCCACGCATGCATTCAGTTATTGATCTCTCGCTGTTCTCCAAGAAGCCTTCTAGGGAGGATACAAAGATATACAAAACATAAGGGCTACCTCAAAGAAGGAAAAAACCTCGTAGAGGAAACAAATTAATACCTCACATTGAAAGCTCTCATGCAATTAGATTAGAGGAAAAAAACAACTTATATGAGGTAGGAAGATATTTCTTGAAGAGGTAACTTGACCTTTGACTAAGCCTACTCAAACCAACAGCAGAAGTCCTCACTGGAATGAATAAAAATAATATAATTTTGAACAAAATACCAAGGAAATGACATCTAGCTTGTAGTAGCAATCTGAAATAAATCACCCCACCATGCTAGCACCCTGGGTGTAGACACTGTTGAATCATTATGAAAGTGATTAATGTTAGGAACCAGTAAAAATCCACTGCAGAGAAAATCTTGGGTTCAAGAGTGATGGACAAGAACAAACTGATGGCATGCAAATTGAAGTGGCAGAAATGGAGCAGGGGTAGAACGGTCTGGAGGAAAGAAGGTGGAAACAGGAGGGGAAAAAGAGAAAGAAGAAAAAGTCCAATCCACAGTAATGACAGAGGATGCACCCCCATGGTTCCCACTGCTGCAAATGCTGGTCTTTTTCAAATGACATCTTCCCAGCTTGCCGGAAACCTTTCAGGTCAGCAAAGGTAGCCAGGCCAGAAAAAGGGCAAGAAATCATGGTGTGGCCCCAAAGGTGGGAAAGTGTGCTCCTTTATGGCTGCCACCCTGAATCACAGTCCTATGGCCATCTAGTTAATTAACTTACCTGCTGACTACAGTCAGCCTAGCACCTTTGGTCTGTGGGCCAAGGAACTTCATATCCAGCCTTCCAAGCAAAACACAGGCAAGCCCCAAGTATTCCCAATTATACTGTCATCTGTTCTATTTTGAAAGCCCTCTAGGGGGCGCCTGGGTGGCGCAGTCCTTAAGCATCTGCCTTTGGCTCAGGGCGTGATCACGGGTGTTCTGGGATCGAGCCCCACATCAGGCTTCTCTGCTAAGAGCCTGCTTCTTCTTCTCCCACTCCCCCTGCTTGTGCTCCCTCTCTCGCTGGCTGTCTTTCTCTATCAAATAAATAAATAAAATCTTTAAAAAAAAAGCCATCTAAAGACACTAGGAGGATAAAGCACCAAGGGAGGGGCTAAGTATGCCATCAAGCATGCCATCCAAGTATGCACATTTTAATTTAGCGGAGTGGTAGAAAGCCTGAGTACAAAGGACACCAAGAACTAGACCTGGGTATTGAATCTCCTTCCCATCATTGCCATCCAATGAAACTGACGAGATCTGCAGCATTCACCTGAACATGGCTGGTCACTGTAGTGGCTATGCAAGGGATAGGTGGCTATGGGGTGTTTCCCACTGATTGTATTTAAGAACTAGAGTCTTGGGGTGCCTGGGTAGCGCAGTCATTAAGCGTCTGCCTTCGGCTCAGGGCGTGAT
Source organism: Ursus americanus (assembly GCF_024610735.1). Lineage (NCBI taxonomy): Eukaryota > Metazoa > Chordata > Mammalia > Carnivora > Ursidae > Ursus > Ursus americanus. The sequence continues at coordinate 15,567,178 of NC_142127.1, forward strand.
CCCGGCGTTCCGGGATCGAGTCCCACATCGAGCTTCTCCGCTGGGAGCCTGCTTCTTCCTCTCCCACTCCCCTGCTGTGTTCCCTCTCTCGCTGGCTGTCTCTCTGTCACATAAATAAATAAAATCTTAAAAAAAAAAAAAAAAAACTAGAGTCTCTATATCCAGGCAATGTCTAGGGCTCCCATACGGCTCAGAGGCAAATTCTGTCATCCTAAAAAATTTTAGGAAATAGTTATAAGCTGTGTCCATCCACCACAGAAATAAACACGGACACTTGTGTGCTCATACACGCAGACACATCATCTAAATGTCCTTGCTCTTGCACTCAACAAACCTTAAGGATGCCCACTACCTCCAGAGCTAGAACAAGGCAGTGGGCACCAAAGTTGAAATAAAAAGGCATCCCTAGTTCAAGGAGTTCAGGATCCCTGCAAGGAGAACATGTTATGCAAACCTGTTCACAGGTTCATTTTTGAAGAATTAAATTGAAAACATTTTTCTGGTGAAACATCTCTGTACTCTCAGGATTTAAATCCTTAGGTGGGGCTGTAGACCAGGGGTTTGCAAACTTGTACATCAGGATTACTTGGTGTGCTTGTTCGATTAGATTGTTGGGCCCCATCAGTCTGGACACAGCACATCCAGGGAAGGACTGTGAATCCACATCTCTAACGAGTTCCCAGGTGATGCTGATGCTCCTGGCCTGGGAACCCCATTTTGAGAACCAGTGTCCCAGACGGACTGATTTCAGAATGAAGGCAGCTGTTACCCTCTGCCACACCCTAGTTATCGTCAACTTTGAACTGCTCAGGAGCTTATTAGAGCTTTTCTGGACCTGGAGGTGGGCGCCATGTTTGTCATCTCCAGCAGGAAGGCTTCACAAATCTCGTGAGGTGGAATAAGTGCCCACTCTGCTTCCACAACAGATCATCCGTGTACTTGGAGCAGAGCATGTACCATGAAGATTCTCACTTATACAGATGAAAACATACAATTTTGTACTTCGCTTTCTCTTATTCAGTTTATGAGTCCATCCCTCTCCTCATACCTCAGTGATTCTCACTGGGGGGGAAGAGCCCCTGAGCGGATATGTCAGTGTGTGTCTCTATGCCTGTGTGTGTCTGTGTAGAATAGGAAAAAATGCGTGTGATTTGGAAAAATATTACTTGATATTGTATTATATCTGAAAAATAATAACAGGTAATGCTTTCACAACAGAAATAGAAAAGCAAAGCTCGATAATTTTCTTGCCTACAGGGGATATACAGGAAAGAAATCCATGTGTGGAGTCGGTAGGTGGTAGGAGTGGTAAGAAGGGTATATCATCCTAGAGGAAAATAGGAGATTCTAATAGTGTGCTTTTTAAATTTCCTTTTTATTTTTATTTTTTATAATGGTAAGAGGCCTGGCCTTTGAAGTCAGGTAAGTGTATTTGGCTCTTGGTGCTGCCTCTCCCCTGCCGTGACCTCAGGCAAGTCACTCGGGCTCTGAGTCTCTCTTCTCCTTGGTAAATGAGAGGAAAATAAATACCCATCACTCTTTTGATGTTGGATGAAATGATGAATGTAAAACACATCTAACACAGAGCCTGACCCATTATAGGATTTGATCAATGTTCGTTTCCTTCTGTCCTTTGTACAACTCCCATCTGAACCCAGGCAGCTCACAGGCTTAGCTGGGAGAGGGGTGTCAGCCAGGGCGTGTCCTGTAGACAGGGGAGAGTCCGGCCAAGAGAAGTGTAACCTGAGCCCTCACACTGGGTATTTATTTATTTTTTTTAAGATTTATTCTTTTTTGAGAGAGAGAGAGAAAAAGTGTGGGGAGGGGCAGAGGGAAAGAATCTCAAGCAGATTTGCCCCCTAACATGGGGCTCGATCCCAGGATCCTGAAATCATGACGGGAGCCAAAATCGAGAATCAGAGGCTCTACTGACCGAGCCACCCCGGCACCCCACACCTGGGTATTTTAAACAGCCTCGCATATAGGTCAGCTTCTGGCACGGGCTCCTTTCATCTGTAGCCTCTCCTTTCCGTCACCTCTCTCTCACTCCTCACTCACACTTGCAGGCATCCATTTATCTACTACCCTCCCCGACGGAAAACCCTGCTCTCAGAGAGATACTCCCAACTTCATTCACATTAAGATTCAGAGCTGATAAGTAAAGCACTAAGAGGATTTGCATTTTAAGAGAGGATTAAGGAGTGAATCTTTAATTGTAGCATTGTAGGAATTAGAAAGTGGGCAGGTTTGCGGGAGTATAGGATGGTCTGGAACAGGGCATTGCATTCCAACCTTGAAATCATATCACAAGTGATTACCTACGGGGCTTTCTTGTGAGGCCTGGAAGGACGTGATCATCTCTGCCATGTCTTACGGGCATGGAAAAGAACAATGTGCCGCTCACAGTTCTTCCCAAACTGTACACATGAAATAGTCATCGGTCTGACTTGTGGATGCCACTGAGCCAGGTGCCTATTCTCATGCTTCACGGCACCTTGCCGCCCCTTGGTTACAGCACCCACCACATGCCGCGCAGGGTGGTTGGTACCTCCCTCCCCCCACACACACCCCTGCTCAGGGAAGGCAGGCAATGTTGTTTCCCACACCTTGCACTGCCTGGGACACAGAAGGCCACCCAGACCGCTGGTAGTTCTGACCCTTTCCATATATAATTCTTACTTCCCAGGGATGTACATAGCAGCTAGGATTACAAAAAGAAATATTAATTGGTTAGGGGGATAAACACTTCTGTTTTATGCATCCAAGATCCCGTTTCTTGATTCTACTTAAATTTGCTTTCAAACCTTTGCCACTTGCAAAGGT